>NW_028261381.1:72623090-73296527 GCF_051295495.1 Thamnophis sirtalis | reverse complement strand
ACTAAATAAACACTCAAAGATAAGATTAATTGGCATATAAAATTCTATGTAATTTTAGAACTTTTGAAATCTCTGCTACGTAGCAAAGCTCAGCAAGCTTGCTATACAAACAACATAAAATCTTGGTAATTTAAAAACTACATTATACGATTATTTTGTTTGGTGAATAGAGTTTTCAACAATACTAAATTTTCTAATTCCTTATCGAGTCAGATGCAACATGCACTTTTCTAATTTAGTAAATAATAAAAGAAAACAAAAGACTGTATTTTGAGGAAGTTAATTATTCTAATAACAAACTGGCAGAGAATATTTCAATTATAAACCTTTTTCTTTTCCCTAGCCTGCCACTAACTAATCCAGCACTTAAATCAGTTATTTTTTGGTCCACTTCATAGTCCTAAGCATTATGTGGCACGTCCTAATAAACAATGCTACATTTCCTGAAAGCAAAACAGCAAATAAAAAAGCCATGCAGTTATTACGAACCATTCAATGCTTCTCTCTTTCTAAAGGAGGAGGAAAGTCAGAAATAAATGGTGGAGTGGGGGCAGGGGAGGAAGCACCATTAAAGAACACAAGCTGCTGCTAACTGCAGCTGTGTTCAATCTATTCAGGCAGAAAGAACCAGCTATTTTTACATACTTACATTATCAAATTTGTTTCAAACATTTCAAACAGGAAAAAATTATCTCGACTTACTGCTTCATTGCTGTCCTGCCCTAGTCACTTATTTACCCATGGCAATCATTAACCAGCCTTCTTTTGCAGTACTACTTCCATCCAAAATGTAAGAAAAACAAGAGTGAACTGCATTTACTTTTAACATACAATTGTTTTCACTAAAAATGAAAAGTGGGGGGGGGGGAAACCATTCCAAACAACCTGTGTGATCAAAATTGCTCTTTCCTTGTAGGTAATATCACAATGCTCCTTTATTCCCTGCTCTGCTTCCTGTTGGCTCTGCCCATGTGCGTATACACAGAAAAACTATTTCAAGAATTTTATTTTTTATCTGGGGTTTTGGTGGAAAATTCCACTCACCAGGTCCATAATTGGCCAGGGTTCCAATCTTCCAACTTGGTTCAAGCTACCAACTGAGTGGTCCTTAAAAATAAAGAGGCACAACAGCACTTGGAAAGTAGGCAGTTGTTATGACTGAACAGATGAATTTGTTCGAAATGAGTTCTGCAGACAATGTTATTCCCATATGAACAATATTTATTCTCTCTACAGATTTAAGGAGTGAAGAAGGAAGCTTTTAAGACAGCAGCCAAGGAAAGATAACAAAACAGGCAACAGGGACCTACCTCAATTGCAATGATTGTTTGATAAATAACACATCTCTGCTATAAGACCAACTACTACTGTAGACTGTCCTTCAGAGAAATAAAAAAGGAAGACAGTGGTCCCAACAGAGTACTGATATGAATGGGATCGATATGCCATTAGGTGTTGGAACAGTTACATTAATAGCAATAGAATAGAACTGTTGCATTGACAGCAATATAATCATACTACTAATGTGACCAACATGGGGAGAGAGAGGAGGATAGGAATGGGAGAAACTCAAATTGCCTTCAGAGGATTTGAGCTAATTTGGTCTAGTGATTAAGGCTAGAAAATGGGAGAGTGTGAGTTCAAGTTCCATCTTAACTATGAAATCCAGCTGTGTGACTTTGGGACAGTCCAGGGGTGGGTTTCAACTGGTATGTACAGGGATAACAGTTGGTGAAATTTACCATGCCTTCCTGTACCTGATCTTCTGGATGCCCTGTACTGGAACGCTTGCTCCACTGGCCTGCCCCCGCTTGCTCCCCCCACCCGCCCGGTCACCCATTGCTCACCCTGCCCATCCATACCATGCTTGTCCCGCCCACCCTCTTCCTTTGCTCACCCACTCTGAAGCTGCAGATGGCCGGGAAGATTGGGGGGGGGAATGCTGCCTGTCTGCCTGCCCCCTCCAGAAGCAACTGGGCGGCCCTGGGATGGTCAGCAGCCCATGTGCCACTGACATGTGACCACTCTGGAGGTGAAGCATCTGCCCGGAAGCGGCTGCAGCCAGCGACAGGACGTGAAGGACAGGCCATCCAGCAGAGTGTTCTGAGGTCAGTGGGTTGGCGGGGAGGTTGTGTGGGGCTGGAGTTGGCAGGGAGGTGGGACATCAAGGCCACCCTGGGTACCTGCAACGGGACACTGCGGCTGCTGGGCAGCTGCTCCTTTGTGCCCTGTTGCCAGCAGCAGTTGGCTTTCTCCTGCTGATCCTTCCTCTCTGGGCATCCGGGCGGGCCCTGTGTCGGTCAGCAGCCCACATGCCACTGCCATGTGACTGCTCTGGGGGCGCAGTCAGGAAGGATCACTAGGAGAATGTCAATTGCAGCAGGGAGTGTCCCCAGGTCAGTGGGGTGGCGGGGAGATTGCTGGACTGGAGGCGGCAGGAAGGCAGGGGTCGAGGCTACTTCCCATACCGGCGGAAAAAAAATATTCCACTGTCCCGGAATTGGGCCCGAGGTACGGGAAGCAGGTCTTGGGAAAGACCTTCCCTCCCCATTCAGAGAGCCCGTGTGGCGAGAGAGGAGGGGCGGGCAGATGGCAGTGCCTCCTTCACTTGTTCGGGCGGGCAGAGAAAGAAAGGAGGTGCGCGATATCCGGCGCAGTGACGATGGCAAGAAGCAGCTGCCAGCGCTCCAGCAACAACGGATCATGTTTGTGGAAGGCTGAGCCAGAACTGAGTGTCCGGGATTGTGCTTCAGCCGCCACTGTGAAAATGTGTTTTTTGCCAACTTGGAGGTTGGCAAAGAAGTCTCCATTTCCCCGTCGCTGCCGAACAGTCTGTGCCCTCCCCCTACGGATTGATACCACAGGAGGGAAGGAAAGAAGCCAGTCTTGGAAAAAACCTTCCCTCCCGCTCCAAAGAGCCCATGTTGGGCGAGCTTTGAATGTGGGCGAGCTGATGGTTTGGGGTTGGCACTTCCTTCGCTCGTTCGGGCAGGCAGCGAAAGAAAGGAGGCATGAGAGGAAAGCATCTCTGCCACCAAGGGCAAAGGAAAGCTCCTTCGCCCTTGGCTATCGCACGCCTCCTTTCTTTCGCCACCTGCCCGAACGAGTGAAGAAGGCACTCACTGGCCACTAAACCGCCCGATCGCCCACATTCAAACCAGCCTGCTTTCTCTCTCCTGGCATGGGTTCTCTAGAGGGGGAGGGAAGGTCCCTCCCAAAACCTCACTTTTCCTGGCGGCACCCCAGTGATAGCAGTATGAGAGAAAACATCTCTGCCACCAAGGGCAAAGGAGAGCTCCTTCGCCCTTGGCTATTGCACGCCTCACCTCAGTGATAGCAGCTGAGCGAGGGAAGGATGAATTCTGGGAGTTGAAGTCCACAAATGTTAAAGCTGTCAAGTTTGAACACCCCTGGGTTTTTTTTGTAAAGGGTTAGGCTTACAAGGGTCTTGTAACTTGAAAGCTTTAAGACTTGCATGCTTCAAATGCCAGAGTTCCTGAGCCAACATTTTGGTTGCTAAGCAAGAGCGCTGTTAAGTGAGTTTCACCACATTTTACAAGTTGGTCACGTGCACCCTGTCACATGACTTCCCAGCCATGCCCACCCAATCACCAAACCACTCTCACCCGGTCACATAACTGCCAAACCACTCCCACCCAGTCACATGACCACGAAGCCACTCCCACAATATAGGCCACACCTACAGAATAGGTTCTAAAAAAAATTGAAACCCACCACTGGGACAGTCACTCTCTCTTAGCCCAACCCACCACACATGGTTGCTGTGGGGAAAATAAGTGGAAGGTATGCATGTTCACTGCTTTGAGTTTTTTTTTAAATAGTGGGATATCAATAAATAAATTAGCACTGAGAAGTGTTCTAGCAACACTGCATACCTATAGCAGTTACCGTAAGAAAAATCTCCTGAAATTGCATTTTTTATTTCCAACACTACCCTGACTCCCATTAATTAGTCAGTTTCCAATAAATGAACTACTTCCACAGGTGAGATATTAAGAATGTAATAACAATGTCACTATTGAGCATATCGGAGAAGGAAACACCTCTAAAATAACAGCTGTTGATTAACAGCTGATCAAGTTTATGTTCTGTCAGCTCCAGTACCTGACTTAGTCCCAAATTTACTGAGATATATGACCACTGAACTCAATTTTATCTTCTTAAAAACCAATACTTAGAAGAAGACAAATTTAGATTAACATTGAGTAGAAACAGAACAGTGAAAGAACTGACTTTTCCCCAGCCTTATTTTAAGATATATGATCGCAAAATTTCTGGAGTCAAAGTTCAAATGGCTGTAATCAGGCACTACACCCTTCCCTCAACCATCTGATCCACTAACAAGTCAACTGAAGTTGTAAGATAGTACTAGATTTTGGTTTTTTGTAGGTCTGAGTCTGCAACCTCAAATCCTTCTGTAAAAAGCCCTGAAGAAAGATACAGGTAGTCCTCGAGTTACGAATGTAAAGGAGCCTGCCCATTCCATTCGTAACCTGAGGATTAGTGGGAGTGAATCTCGTACCTTGAATGGCATCACTCCCTCCTTTTGCCCACATATTCACTAACTGAATGTGAGGTTTGTTAGATGCACATGAGGTATTTCAGGGTGGGGAAGGCCATGGAGGTGAGTCTAGTGATGGAACAGGCCACCTGCCTAAGACCACCCAAGGCCTCCCCGACCCCCCTGAAATACCTCATGCTGCCCACAATTGCTTCCCCCCCCCCCTGCCATGCTGGGTCACTTGCCTTGTCTGCTCTCTAGCTACTGTCTGCTCTCTAGCTACTCAGATGTGTGCGGCCCTCAGGAGCTCCGTTTAGGCCTGCGAAGGCCTCGTCCAGCACTTTGCACACCAAAATGGAGGTTTGGAAAGGTGGAAACTCTGTTTTGGCTGGCAAAGTGCAGGACAAATGTTGCAGAGCCTCTGTGGATGTTCATAAGGGCAAACAATTGTCGTGGTACTGCAAGATTGGTAGTTTTGGGACTTGTCGTAAATAGGGGGCGCTTGATGCTTCAAACGTTTGCTAAGGGAATGCTGATAACCCGAGGATTACCTGTACCTTCCTTACCTAGGACAAAATGGTACTCTTCAAATGATTGTGACTAGATCTTCCATTATCCAGATAGTTGGGGCATACTAAAATCTAGCTGCAAACTACTGATTTTCATGAATCAGCAAAGTGAGTTTTGGGATGGATTTCTAGTTTACACATGAACATTCCTCTGAGCTTCTCTAGAGGAAAACAACTTTTTGTGCCATAGACAGTGAATGTACTAAAGATACTCTCGACCAGAAGTACCAGAAAAAGATCCAAAAGGAAATGACATGCTAGAACAGGGGTGTCAAACTCGATTTGATTTAGGGTTGCATCAATGTTGTGTTTGACCTCGGAGAGCTGGGGTATGTGTGTGTGGCCAGGGTAGGCATGGCCAAGGTGGGTGTTTGACATAGGCTCAAGATGCATTTTTTCCCTTCTTTCCTTCCACAGTTCTTTACTATGACCATTTACAAATAGAAATTATAGATTGTTGATTGTAGATTTAAAGGGACCTACAGTATGTAAAATCTGGCATTAAACTGTAGTATTAACATAGGGTGTTGCTTGTTTTCTATCCAGATTTGGCACTTACTTGAGGCCACAATTGTAATCCAGTCAAATCCAGTTCTCCTGCAGCACTCTGCTGGCTGTAAATGGGCCGCGCAGAGGCCCCACATGGCCCATTTGTGGCCACCCTGGCCTCCAGCAGCATTCTGCTGGCTGAAAACATTTTTGGCCAGCAGAGTACTATTGGAGGCTGGGGAGGCCAAAAACGGGCCATGCGGGACTGTGTGGGACCTCTGCGTGGCCCGATTTTGGCCAGCAGACTGCTGGTGGAGGACAGGGAGGCCAAAAACGGACCTTGCGGGAGCCTCACAGGGCCCATTTTCAGCCAGCAGAGTGCTGCTGGAGGTTGGGGGGGCTGAAAGCAGACTGCAGGGGGGTCAGGGACCCAGGGAGCTGGTATTGTGAGACTTCCAGGCTGGCCCCATAGGCCAGATTTAAGCACCCAGAGTCCAGATCTGGCCGGGGGCCTTAAGTTTGACATCCCTGCACTAGAGTGTTTATGGAGCTTCTCAATCATCCAGGTCATGGTTGTCCCAAACATGCGTTTCAAAAGGTAACTGGACTTCCTTGGTTCTCCCCTTGAAAAAAATCAGTTGCCTTTTGAAAAGCACTTTTGGGACACCCAGGGCATTAAAAAATGAATATTGTCAATAAAAAGAAGATTCAAAACTTTCTGATATATTTTGCAAATCATTATAGGGTGACATGTTCTATTGATAAAGGAGAATGTTTGTAGCTCAGGGTTGAAATCAGGGGTCCTTGGTGTTCTCTGAGGTTGGTGTATTGTTTTGTTTTTGCAAATATTTCATTACCAAAACTGATGATGTTACCTAGTTTGGATAATAAAATGTCTGCAAGAAAACAACCAGGTTCAGAGAGCACCAAGAACACCCCCATGTAGTATTGTTCTGAATGCTACCATGGTATTATAGGATGAAAAAGTTCATATACCATAGTGGTCACCCACCTCATCCCTTGACATCCAAATGTTCTATCAAGATGGCTACTGAGGAAGAAAAATCTTTCCTGTTAAATGTAATAAACTAAAGAAGCAAAGGCAAGCAAATATTTTTTCCAGTTTGACAACTTTGTTCTAAATTATGCTGAGAAATGGAAGAAGTTGTAATCTTAGATTTCCCACTTTTTTCTGGACATTGGACACACAATTGAGAAATCCTTCCCAGCAGGGAATTACATTAAGAGAAAGCATTACCTGTGGATTCTTTGCCCCATAATCACAATTGTGTAGTCTAACTGCAGAAAACTGGCCCAAGCTAAAAATAAATAAATAAAGGGCACAACAATGCTAGGTTTATAACCAGGGCCTCCTTCTGCGGAAGTAATTTTCACACAGAGAGGGGTGTGTGTGTCTGTGACAAAACAAACAAAAAAATCAAGGAGAATTTAGGCAATATGTTTTACTTTAAATTTAAAACATAATCTGAAGGGATCCAATTGTTTTCAGTTTGGCACACAAATTGGTGTAAAAGAATTTTAAAAATATGACTGAAAGGAGAGCAGGAAACAATTTGCTGCTTATAAACCAATGGGAGACTAATAACTTACTCTGCCTTCTCACCACATGGCACAAAATAATACTCCCCCCCCCCCCCATATATAAATGGTTGGCTTCGTCCAAACATCTAACAGGCTATTTTTTTTTCTTTTCTCTCTTCTTTGCAATCAAAATCAGCAGAACAATTAGAATACTAAGCCTATTAATCCTTGTGAAAGAGAGTGCAGGGATTATGTTCAATGTTTATATCATTCACGGGGGTTTAATTAAGTGACTCCCAAGTGGTAGGAAGAGCCATGCCAACATTCCCCACATGTACATTATGTTGTGATTTTTAGCAGCAGGTCACATCAGCACTTCCATGATACCAGGAAGTATAACTCAAACCAGATGAGCAAGTGTATTTACATTTAAACAAGTTCTTATAAAGATAAAAGCCTGCAACACTGCTTCAAAGAACAGGTATTTCCAGTTGCTGGAAAACATCAAGTCATCTCAGACTGGGGTTACAATACTTTTTTTTTTACAATAACCAGATCACAGGTAACAAAAACCTCTTTATCTCTCCAACTGTGAGGCTTTCTTTATTTTTATCCCTAATTCCAGAGAGACTTACTCATTATACAGGATACTCACTCCAGCCCCCACTCCTTTTAAAAGCCTTGTTTCAAGTAAACTGAATCTGCTCATTTGACTCCTCAGAATGATAAATTCCTCGTCTATTCTTGTTTCATTCTTCATGCCACTTCCAGTTAGCGGTTCATTTAAAATATATTCTCAAGGGTTCCTTTAACATGGTCAGATTTAGAAGAAAATAATGGAATAACTTGCTCTTTGAAACCCAGAAATAAAAAGAGAGGATACGTGATACAAGCCAGAATGACAGTTATCAATAGTATGAAATAGCTTTTCTGAATACTGCAGTTCTCTTCTAACACTTATCCCATAACTTATCAAGAGACTCTTTTCAGCAAAACAGGTAATGGAAAGGGAAGGGAAAGAGAAGTAATGTTTAATAACAATTCTTTAATAATCTAACAAATTTATGCTGCCTGCAAAATCTGGGAGAAAACAATCTCTAAAATAGATATTTAAATTATAATGCTTAGTAACTAAATAAAACCGAAAACAAGATAAAGCTTTCAGGAGATCTGGTTTAGAACCCATGTAAGGATGTTAAGGAAATGCTGGCAGATATGGCCTCTATGATAGATACCAAAAAACATGGACTCATTCTACAGAAAGAAACAACATGAGTTTAGAAATAAAACATAGATTATGTCTTCAAAGGCTAAAGAGTAAACAATATTATCTTTCCAGAACTTTCAAGCGATCTGGATCTTGAAGGGAGGTATAATCGTTTGAACATGGGCACTATTCTAATAATGGCGTTCATTTCTTCCAGAAGCCCCTTCATCAGATAAAAAATCTGGAAAACACTTCGTTCATGAAGAAGTTGATGGGAAACTGAAATGCCAGACTTTTTCTGGGAGTATCAGGGCACACTGTGACATTGATAAAAAACAAATAAAGTACTACTGGGGATTTCCCTTTCATCTTACTGTTTTACAGAACAAAGTTTACACTGCTTAAAAGATAGAATTATGCAACTTGCTGATCTTAGTACTGATATTCCAAAACATTTGGCACAAGAAGATGTTAATGTTGATCAGCAAAGAACTCTTGTTAATGAATGAAAATTTTAATACTGCTCCATAATATTTGCAATATTTCCTCATGTCCTAAAATACTTAACAGATTCCCATTTCATTAGATATTTATATATGTTTCTTATTTTTGACAGCAGAAACTGAAATTGAGGGAAGATCAAAAATATCTTAGTTATAATGTCTTTTTAAAACTTTTTTGGTACTTTGATATAAATACTACATAGCACCTTTCTGCTGGACCAGAATGGACAAAATGTTTCAATTTATTTTCACAAACTCCAATGCATTGAGTATTCAGTGAAAAGATCTAAGATCAACAAGTTGTTTAAAAATGTTAAGATAATATCATTGTCCAAGAGTGCACATTAAAAAAATTCCCAATCTTAAATTCACCAATTTTATCAAACAATTTTCATTAGCAGATCTTTCCAAAAGATAGAACATTTTTGTCCTGTCATTCAATGTTTGATTTAATGACTTGTTTTAATGGAAATGTCTCTTCATAAGTAGTTAGCAAGGCCTCTAATAAAGACCCAGGAAATAAAATTCAATACTTACCAAAGAAGGGTAGCAATTTAAAAAAACAAGATTGCCTTCAGAAAAAATATTTGTTTTTGCTTTTTGCCAAGAGAGGTTGTGTTAAATAAAACATACACACATTTCATATATCAGCAATGTGAAACTTGTTATAATCATCTTCGTATCAGCATCCACTGCTCTTCTACAGCAGATGGTATATTTTGGCCCAATCTACAAGCATTCTCTCTATACACACACACACACATTACATCTTTATACTTAAAATGTTGATCTAATGATAATTCTAGAACAAAAACAACAACAAATGTATTAGCAAAATACATTTGCTAAGTACTATATAACTAATAGGGCTGCTCATAGCTTCAACAGAAAGTGTAAATTTTTACTCACTTCCCAGGCCAGCAGCATTGCAAATTGCTGGTATATGAGATAAGTGGAAGAAGGAAGGTTTAGTTATTTGATTTTATTTTGCAAAAGTAAAGGGTCTAATACAGGTGTCAGCCATCGTGCTGACATTTGCAGGGTAGCTATCAGTGGCTTTTCCATGGCGCTGCTACCTCCCAACCTCGACAAGGGCTTCCACGCCACCATCACCACTGCCAGCAGCGGCGTACCTGCCCGGCCGCTGCCAATGCCACACCCGCTCGACCATGCTTACACACCCCTGCTAATGCCACTAGGGCCGCCGCCGAAGCCCTTCCCCTCTGCTCTTTGCCGCCACCAGAGCTCATGCCACTAATGCCGCCAAAGCCCTTCCCCTCCTCTCTCTGATGTCGGCAGAGCCTGTGGCTGCATGCAGGTAGCGCGGCCCCTGGGCTGTCTTCTCTGGAGTGGACTCTTTGCGGCCATGTGGCAATGCTTCAGGGCCGCATGGCTTCCCTCACAACTCTGCAGGCGCACTGCACCACCCACGTCTTCGGCAGCACACCTCCTGGACAGCAGCTGCACTTCAGAGCCTACTCTGAAGTAACTCTTCTATTCGGTTACAGCCGCCTACTCTGAAGTGACTCTTCTACTCAGGTGCAGACGAAAAGGAAGGAGGCAATGATGACACTGAGCGGGAGGGTGGCTGAGGGTCATGGTGATTGGTGCTGGTGATTACGGGTATCAACTGGGTAACTGTGTGGATTTGTGGGTGGAACTGGGTGGGGTATATATACGGTGATGGGGTTAACTTTGTTAGAATTGACTTGGATTTGCTTACCTTTGTATCATAGTCATTTAGTGCTGGTTATCACATAGTTTCTTAGAGATAAAGTTTTTCACCAAACAAACTGATTCTCTGTTTATTTTCAATGTGAACGCCGGAACATGACAACAGGTAGTCCTTGACTTACAATAGTTCATTTAATGACCGTTCAATATTACAACATCACTGAAAAAAATGTCAGTCATATGACTTATTATGACTCATAATTACGACCTTTGCAGCATCCCCATGATCGTGTGATCAAAAGTCAGATGCTTGGCAACTGGTTCATGCTGATGACAGTTACAGTGTCCCAAGGTCATGTAATCCCCTTCTAACAAGCAAAGCCAATGGGGAAGTCAGATTCACTTAACAACCAAGTTACTAACTTATCAACTGTAGTGATTCACTTGACAACAGTGCCAAGAAAGGTCGTAAAATGGAGCAAAACTCACTTAACAAATGTCTCATTTAAAAACAGAAATTTTGGGCTCAACTGTGGTCATAAATCAAGGACTATCAGTGGAAGAAAATGTCAGCATTGGAAAAAACAAGATGAAGTCAATTTCATTCCATTTTTGCAACTCATTTTTAAACTGAATACTGTTCAGATTATTATGATGCTGTAAAACATTTTATATGTTATAAAAGCTATTTGTATCTGATAGGATTTAAAACTTTATTTTAAAGTTCCAAGCAAACTCACATGTAAGTCAAAAGACTAGTGCTTGGAATCCCAATCTGGAGATTCAAAACAAAAAGTGCCACTTTCACATCAGTAGTATATGATTTAATCCAAAAGCTTTTTGTTTATTAACTTGGAGAAAACTCCATCTATGTGGTCACTAAGAGTAGACACTAACTTGATGGTACACAATTATCTTTTTTTTTTGTTGCTTAAAAACGTTGCCAGGTACAGACACTTCAGATAGGAACATCTGAGGCATGTAGGCCAGATGGACTAATGAGATCACATTGTTTGGCTTAAGTTTACATTTGGCTTATAATCAAGTGGAAAAACAAGGAAGTGTATGCCTGAGCAAAACATATGCAAAGTATGTGAGAGAGAGACATTTAAAGACAGACAAAGAGCATAGCTAGAACTTGATGCTGAAGGTCGGAAGCCCCCATTCTCAAATTAGAAGAGCACTGAAACTGACATGAGCATGCTGAGGGAAACCTGGATGCTGCCATTTTTTTAAAAATTGAAAACAAACCCAACTGTACCCAGATACAGTACACATTACAGATATGACCTCATTGCTGGGGTCCAGCCCCAATCAGATTGGGTGCATGTGTGATGTTTTTAAATTGTTTTTCCTTTATTTTTTTATTAATTTCTCTTCTTTTTGCTTTGTAAGCCGCCCGGAGTCCTTCGGGATTGGGCGGCCTATAAATGTACTAAATAAATAAATAAATAAAATTAAATAAAATAAATAAATAAATATGATAGCAAGTTAGATTCCAATTAATTGCCTTTAAATCCTACTGAAATCAACAATGTTTATATTCCCCACGCTTTTAAGATCAATTTGAAATGGACTAAGGAGAAATAGCTTGAATAGTTTGAACTGGATTCAATCTATAGTTTTTAAATATATATATATATTAAGGAGGTTCCAGATTTCAGTTCTACATTAATGGTATTAAGTAGCATGCTATTCTAAAAAGTAATATAGAGGGATAACCAAATCAGAAAATGAATGGCTGGCACATTCAAAGGTGTGTCTTTTGGAGACAAAAGCATCTTCTTGCACTAATTGTCAGAATTTTCACACTACACAATCAATTCCAGGTCTTTTCCAAATGTTTGGGGAAATTAAATAATTTATTTGATACCTGCTTCCAGACAGTTGTATACACTGTAACTAAACCATGCATACCTTCCCCAAATATTTACTTGCATGTAAACCTACATATGACTCAGGTGTATTTGTTATTGTAATTAAAATTGTACTTAAGAAAAATGAATTTGCAATACATAGAAACTATGCAAGTTGAGTAGTAACCCAACATTTATTTTGCATTTTTAGTTTTCATTTCTAAAGTACATCATGAATAATATGCATTTTGACTAAAACAGTCTGAATTTCATAAAGGAAGGATACAAATCACTCTGCCAATTTCATTCAAGGAGTGAAATGTGTTAGAAAATATGTTAGGAAATCTTTATTACAGTTGGTGGTTAGTAGGAGTACAGCATCTTTTTCTAGTTTCTTAAAAATATAAATGGCAATTATGTAGCCACACAGAGGGAGCTCTAGCTTGATTATTTTAAATGCGCTTCTCGAAAGAGCCTGGGAGAAACCTGTAATTTTCATGCTGTAAATGATTAACTGCTAAATTGACTTTCAGGGCATCCACCACATGTACTCCTCAATCCACCTATTCTGTCTTTGTAATATTTAATGAACAACTTCAAATGATTTTGCTCTGTTACTTACATTCTCTTTTCAAGAAAAGAGGAACCCTGCAAAAATCTAGGGTTCCTTCAACAGTTTTGAATAAAGAATCAATGAAAGTTGATTCTTGGCTATTTCTATCAAGATTGTCCAATAATATCACACTAAAATGCTGTTGTGAAGTGCTTTAAAACTTTAAAGAGAAAGCTCAGGCATGATGGTGGAGAGGATACAAGTACCTGGTTCTAATAATTAATCTATTACCACAAAATAAAAAGTTAAGATGAAAATCTGAATATACTTACTGTATTTTTCGGAGTATAAGATGCGCTGGAGTACAAAGCGCACCAAGATTTTGAAGAAGCAAATTTTAAAAAAAAGTTTTTGCACTATGCAGACCTCTCAAAAACAGCCTGTTTTTTGCAAAAATGGGCCCATTTTTTTACAAAAAGGGCATGAATAGACTTTAGGAGGCTTGTAGAGTGCTCCTGTGGGGGGGGGAGGAAAAAAGGGCATGAATAGCCTTTAGGAGGCTTATAGAATGCTCCTGGGGGCTGGGGGGCAAAATAGAGCAAAAAATGACCCATTTATCGCTCATTTCTGCCTTCCCCAGCCCCCAGGAGCACTTTGAAAGCCTTCTAAAGGCTATGCACAGCCATTTTGGTGAAGGGGGCGGGGTTTCAGGAGACAAAAAATCCTGTATTCAGTTTATAAGACGCATCCAGATTTTCAGCCTCTTTTTTGAGGGAAAATGGTGTGTCTTATACTCTGAAAAATACGGTATATAACATTTTGCTTTGCCAATATTCAAGTTGCAGAAGCGGTTTGGTGTACTACAGGTAGTCCTTATGATCACACTTGAACTCAAAATTTCTGTTGTTAAATGAGTTTTGGTTAAGTGAGTTTTGCCCCATTTTATGACCTTTCTTACATCAGTTGTTAAGTGAATGGCAGCAATTGATAAGTTAGTAACTCGGTTAAATGAATCTGGCTTCCCCATTGACTTTGCTTGTCAGACGGTTGCAAAAGGTGTTCATATGACCTTGGTACACAGCAGGGGTCATAAATATAAACCAGCTGCCAAGCATCTGAATTTTGATCATGGGGATGTTGCAAAAGTTGTAACTGAAAAAAGTCCTGTCATAAGTCACTTTTTTCAGTGCCGTTGTAACTTTGAATGGTCACTAAACAAACTGTTGTAAATTGAGGACTACCTATAGTAAAAAAAAACAACCAGTGCATCTTAAGATCCAGTCCTGCCTTAGGCATGCAGGCGACTTTGAGCCAGCCAATCTCACCAGTAGGAAGAAGACATTGGCAAACAACATCTGAAAAGGTGTCAAGAAAACTGCTAGGAGCCAAGATTCCCTTGGAGAAACAAAAATCACATCAAATCTTATTATCTTGTAATGTTGGCTAAAGTTGACCACAAACAGATTAGAAAAATCAAACCTTCACAAGAACATCCTTGTTCAGTTAAGCTAGGTTTTTGAGGCGAGAAATAGATCTGTGTTTTTTATGCACCACATGCTGAAATATTACTGGTACCAGAGATTTTTGTAAGTGGAAAGAGAAGGATGAAGCATCCTAATAATAACCCCTAAGAGACAGCTACATTGCAACAAGGTGTTGTGACCTTCAAAAAAGTAACAAATGCAACACAGCTGGCAGGCATATAATAACAGTGCTAGGTGTCTATTCCATATGATTAAATGCTATCCATCATAACATTTCCAGATATACATTCTCTAGGACTGTGATAGGCAGTGTGACTGAAGGAATTAAAAATAATAAAACTAAATGTACAATAATTTTATTGTATAAATTATTGTTGTATGAAAGTGAAAGGGGCCAGGTTCTAAAATAATGATGTTTGGGCCTTGAACAAAAACCCATTCACATCTGTAGCAGTAAAAATAGACGTTCTTATGCAGATATGAATAGGTTTTGTAAAAAAATAAATGTAAAGTATATTTACAAAATGGGTTTTGTAAACATTAAAAATAAATGAATAGCCAGTTGGAATTTAAGCACACAAAAATAGGAGGAATATTTTTTTTCTAGATAGGAGGACGCTTATTCGACAGTATGTAACTCTAATTGTAACATTAACATGATCATAAGCCACTTAGCTGATGACAACCTGCTGGATCTGTCTAAAATTAAATTCAGAAGAAAAATGTAAGATAATGAAATGGAGACAAAAGTGGACAAAAATTATCTGATACAAAGACTCATTCCCATAATGAGTTTAAGAAGAAGTACTGGCAGAATAATATACACAGAACATCTTTGAAATATGTTTTCCATCCTCCTGATTTATTCTATGTTTCTCATCTTTTCAGAGCAGCTATAGCTTTTATTAACTCAAAATAAAGTGTTAGAATATGAGTTGTTATATAGGTCCTCAATTTACAACAGTTCATTTAATGACCATTCAAAGTTACAACATCATTGAAAAAAGCAGCTTATGACCATTTTTCACTTACAACCATTGTAGCAGCATCCCCATGGTCACGTAATTTATATTCAGATGCTTGACAACAACTAACTCACATTTATGACAGTTGCAGTGTCTCAGAATCATATGATCCCCTTTTGTGACCTTCTGACAAGCAAAATCAATGGGGAATCCAGATTCACGTAACAACCATGTTATTAATTTAACAACTGCAGTGATTCACTTAACAACAGTGGCAAGAAAAGTTGTAAACTGAGGCAAAACTCTCTTAACAAATTTCTCACTTAACAGAAGAAATTTGGAGCTCATTTGTGATCGTAAATTGAGGACTACCTGTACTGTATTTTACAGAACTCTTCTTTGGTAATAAGTATAAAAGCCAAATTAAAACAGCTATTCTACCCACCCACCCACCCACCCACCCACCCACCCACCCACACAGCAGCAATGTAATGAAAGAAAGTGAATGAAGGATCTAAGTAATGACATATGAATTCAATTTGTATATTCACTCTCTCTCTGGGTGTAAACATTTTAGATTTAAAACATCTTGTCTTTTAAAATTCAGGCTATAGATGCTGTAATGTTACATTCTAATTAGAAACAGCATAGACTAAATGGACAAATATTCACATTCAAATTTGTTTAGGCTGTATTACATGGCACACTTAACCTGATAATATATGGTATGCTTTAAGACAAAAGACAGATAGTAAATGTAATAGGCCTATATTAAGCAGATCAAATGAACTGCAGATTTGCTGCAGCAATGTTACAGATACCAGAAAGCCCTCAATCAAAAAAAATCCAACATGCTCTTTATGAGAGTGTATATATTATACACAGCATTGTTCATAGTATAAGGAGATCAACATATTCCCCTTCCTGGTACAATATGCTCATTCTTCCAGCTCTGCTCACTCTCTACCTAACTTATTCATGCTGAAAATTACTCTACATGCCCATCATCTTTCCCATACAATGATTTCATCTCTGTAAACAAAAGAGCTCCTCAACAAGATTCCAGGAAAGTTCAAAGCTGGTGAAGTTATTGTGCCAGGTTTCTAATCAGTTTTGACTTTTTTTAAAGTGAAGTATGGGTTTCTGTTCATTTATTGAAAATGTCTTCTTCTTAATTATTAAACAGCTCATTCCTTGCCAAATCAATGAGCCAATTTATCCATAGGCTTCTAAGACAGCCAAAGTGATTGCTAACAATTTACAGTGACACAATTGTTTCTCCAATTACATGAGTTCTTAAATTCTTAAAACAAGGATGGAAAATCATGTTAAGCTTAATTAATTACTATTGGTGCGGAATAGGCTTAGAAGGCACTGGTGAAACTGGGATAAAACATGTTAGACCAAAAAAATACGGGTACACAACATGCTAATCTTTTTCTTTCATGATTTATTGGATAAGCTATAATAGGCTTAGTTCATTAAATACTCTACAGTAACCTTTAACATGTCAGAACAGCCATTACATGAAATAATCTTGTAACATTATGTGCTCAGATGGGTTTTAGTTCCCAATTACCACTTTTAACACATGGTTTCCAAATTCAACTGAAAAATCGAGCTCTTCCCTCCTTCATCATCACTGTTTTAGCTTATTCAGAATGGAAACGTGGCAAAAAGTGTAAGAAATTTTTATGCAACCACCACTACAAGAAGCATGGAGCATAATGCTAATGCTTTTCTAATATTATTGCCATTATTGCAGTCTCCAACGAGATGGTCTTAGAAGAATCCTATGGTGTAGCCCCATTATGTTGGTAAAAGCATAAAATAATCCTACACCTTTCTTTTTCCCCTAGGAATCACTGATTTATTTTGTTACATTTATATACCATCTTTCCTTCAAGAACTCAAGGTGATATATATAATACTCCTTCCTCCAATTTTTCCCCAGAACAAACTTGGGAGATATGATAAATTAAATCAAGGGACTATGATTAGTCCAAAGTCAATTAATGAGTTCAGTATCAGAGCTGAATGTTCACCGTGGGTCTTTCTGGTGCTAGCCCAATACTGTATGTATATAATTATAATATGAAATAATTTCTAATATATTTAAATATCTAAGAAAAGAGATACTGTAAGATCCTAAGATATGTTAGCAAGCACTTCACAGAAGCATCTACAATGGTTATACTGCAGTAAAAAGCATGTATTTCCTTATGGACTCAAATCTAAGCAATAGAATACTCTACTTTTGAATTGTTTTTGTCAGCACCTAAAGTATGGGAAAAAAGATCAATACATCACAAATAGAGAGACACAAATCAATAATGTCAATATCAGTAATTCAGTTTCAATTCAGTAATTCATTCAACAACTCTCAATAGGCATCATGATTTAAACAAGACATAAAACATCTTCAATGAGACAACTGGTAAAAATTCATTCTCACTGTTCACTCAGTAATCAGCTGAGAAGTATTCTACTTTATGTCATTTATCTTTTTTTAAAAATATGAAAAATATGAAATTTTAATCAATCCAGAATAATTTATTTTATTTAACTTCAAATCAGAAGACTAATTCTTCAAATAGCACAAATCCTAAATCAGATAAGTTTTAATTTATCTAAAATATATGTTTATTATTTATTTGACTACACTTATTTGTTCCTTCACTGATTATTTAATTGGCTACAATTATTTGTTCTTTTCCTTACCAGGAAAAATAACAGCAACCCTCTGTAGAATGAATAAATGTATGGACACAATTTTTAAGTTCTATATGGATAATATGGTAAATAAAATATAGAAATCATTTTAAAACATTAGTTAAAAATAGCCTTTTTTACTCTGCTTTATTTCTATCAACAGAAGTGCAATTATTATATGGCAGTGATGGTTCCACCACAAAACCGCGATGCCCTTATCCGCGCCGACATAAGTGCGGAGGCAAATCCGCGGCGTCCGAAGCGCTAAGAAAAAAACGACCCTACCGCCGCGACAACAGCGCGGTGACAGAAGGGCGTTCTACATGCTTCGTTCTTTGCCTCCAAAGGTAGCCCTCCTCCTCCAGCTGACAGCGGCAGCGGGCACGGGGCAAAGCGGGCTGCCCAGCAGCAGCAGCCCGTGGGAAGGGTCCAGCTCAGCCGCGGGGGGCAGCAGGAAGCGGAGGAGGATGCGGCAGCGGCGGCAGCTGAGGCTCTCCCGGGCCGGCGAAGCGGGCTTGCCCGGCGGAGGCAGGTTGCCCTCTTCTTCCTCAACAACATCTCCTTGGACGGGCGGCCTCCGCCGCCGGCGCCTCCCCCGGAGGAAGAGGCAGGGCGGGCGGCGGCGGTGGCTGAGGCTCTCCCGGTGCCGGCGAAGCGGGCTTGCCCGGTGGCGGCGGCCGCCCATCCAAGGAGATGTTGTTGAGGAAGAAGAGGGCGGCCTGCCTCTGCCGGGCAAGCCCGCTTCGCCGGCCCCGGGAGAGCCTCAGCCCCGCCGCTGCTGCGTCCTCCTCCGCCGCCAGCGTCGGCGGCCCTGCTTGGGCCCCCCGCGGGCTTCCTGCTGTCCCCCGTGGCTGTGCTGGACCCTTCCCACAGGCTGCTGCTGCTGGCCAGCCTGCTTTGCCCCGTGCCCGCTGCCGCTGTCAGCTGGAGGAGGAGGGCTACCTTTGGAGGGAAAGAACGAAGTATGTAGAACGCCCTTCTGTCGCCGCGCTGTTGTCCCCACGGTGATGACGCGCGGTGATGACGTCGCGACTTTAGTGACGCGATTTAATCTCCGCTATTTTGCGTAGCGCGGTTTTGTCATGCCACGGTGGCGGATAGGGGCTCAATGATGTCCTAAACACTGACAAATCTTGGTGCCCCCCTCCTGTACAAATCTTCATTGTTTTTTTTTTCTTTCTCAACTTTGTGGTGCCGCTTTGGGCCTGGTGCCCTAAGCACGTGCTTAGTCTGCTTAATGGTTAATACATCACTGTTACTATGAGAAATCTAGCAGGGAAGTTTGCAAATATTGATCATCTGACCATGAGACGCTGTTATAAGTACAAGCCAATTGCCAAAAGCCTGATCATAATCACATGGACATAGGAGTACTGGGATGGCCAGAACTTTAAGGACAGGACATAAATATCGCTCGTTCATTGCCAGCCTAACTTTGAATGGTTGTTAACTAAGGACTATCTGTATGCAGAGAATGAGGGCAATGTTGAAAGAAGTTTTAATGTTGGTCTTTTTTTCTTTCCTTTCCTTTTTGATCTTTAGATCCATGAAGGATCAGGATTATCTTGTAGTTCCAGCATTATTTGCTAGCCAGTGATAACCTTTCAAGAACAGAGATAAAATCCTAAACAGTATACGGCTTTAACTGCTCTTAACTTTAGGTGGGTAGGGAATGGCCCTGTTTGTCTAAACGGCAAGGACATCATGATTGCTAGAATTGCTGCAGGAATTAGTCATACATAAGAGCACAAAACTAGTTTCTTAGTTTCTCTATTGTGCCAAAAAAGTCTTGATTCATAATATTCACTTGTTACTTCCTCCAATATGTGATTGTGCAGTTGTCTTCCACAATACACATTTATTTGATGGTGATTACATGCCACCAAATAGTGGTCACTCCTAGAAACTACAGATTTTCACCATGATGATGTATGATTTTTTTTAGCTTTTTCAACAGTATACTCATTGCTGATGTAACTGAGATTTGTTTGATAACAGAATATATTATTTTACAATCCAAATTAAAAATTTTGGGAGAGCAATGCACAGTCTTTCCTCTGGGGAAAGGCATTCTTTCTTAGAGGACACTACTGCTGATAGTGGTATCACACGTTTCACGTTCTTCTGTATATCAAACCCTTTTCCAATTTGTTTTCAACTTATTTTATTTCTTGTCTTTCAAATAATTATATCTCTGTAAGGTCAGGGAACAGAAATGTAATGGAAACAGAAGGGCTTCTTTACCTTACCAGGAAAAATAATAGCAACCTTCTGTAGAAAGAATAAATGTACGGAAGTCAACTATCTGCTGCCCACTGTAGTGGGAACTATCAAACCTAAAGTAGTTTCTCTTCAAGTTGGTGAGAAATGGAGAATATGCCTGTGACATGATGTATAAATGAGCAATGAAGATTGTCTTTGACCTTCAAGTTAGACATGGACTCAACTTAGACTCACTGTAAAAAAGAACTATCTTTTGTTTCTACCTCACTGGTTTCAAGTATAAGAATATCCTTTTATCATTAAAAAAATAACTGGATCCCATATAACCATGATGGTGATCCTACGGTACACATACCATAGGTGGCACACACAGAACCATATTTGCTGGCATGCCAGCCATCAGCTCCGGTGCCGGTGAGCTGATTTTCGGCCTTTTGAAGGCCGGGGGAGGCTGTTTTCGCCCTCCCCAGGTTTCAGAAAAGCCTCCAGAGGGACACACACAATTGTGGCACGCCATAAGAAAAAGGTTCTGCTGCCCCCCGCGGCTGAGCTGGACCTTTCCCGCGAGCTGCTGCTGCTGGGCAGCCCGCTTTGCCCCGTGCCCGCTGCCGCTGTCAGCTGGAGGAGGAGGGCTACCTTTGGAGGCAAAGAACGAAGCATGTAGAACGCCCTTCTGTCACCGCGCTGTTGTCGCGGCGGTAGGGTCGTTTTTTTCTTAGCGCTTCGGACGCCGCGGATTTGCCTCCGCACTTATGTCGGCGCGGATAAGGGCATCGCGGTTTTGTGGTGGAACCATCCGCCACTGCATAGTAAACTCCAGGGAGAAGCCAGCAGGGAAGGTCACAAGTCACTCCTGCAAGCTGCTACCATTCCTGCCATTTTTTGTCTCAAGTAGCCCAGTCACAGACTATGAGATTTCTTACTCTGTTACATGTGCCTCACTTGCAGCACCCAACCCACACACACTTGTCTGCACTTGTGTGGCATCACAGCACCTCTTTCCCTTCTCAGCCATGTTTGTGATATACCACAACATCCATCAATGTTCCATCTTGCGCTCTGCAGGAGCCCTCCTAATCTATGCACCCTCCTGCACTCCGCAGCAGCCCTCTCCTGCCTAGCCATAGTCATGCTGCACCCAGACACCTGGGCACTCCAGACTAGCCTTCCCCCATCCATTCATGCTTGCAGTGTCACACACACACCCAGGTGCACTCACCCACATGCCAGCCTGCTTGGGACCCATCCAGGATTTCTTGCCAGCTTTCCTTGTTGGAAGTCAGAAGATGCAAGTTGCTATTATCCTCATTTAATAACCAATAGTCCTTGCTGAACAGTGGCAATGGGACTGCCGGATTGTTATAGCTAAGTAATGTGGTCACATGATGTTAGACTTTACAGCATGCATTGTTTAGTGATGGAAATTCTGGTTCCAATTGCTAAAGTTAAGCAAAGTCTACCTGTACGCATATAGGAAATTTGTCATTAAATATAAATAGATACTAGAGGGAGTAAGTCTGCCCATTCATATATTACAGCACAACCAGACAACATACTCTGCTATCTCCAAAACAGCAGCTTTATTACATCTAATCTAAATGGCTAAATTACAATAATAGCATCTTGAAAGTTCCTATAATTTTAAACAACATTCTAAGTAAAATCAAGAACCTTATTTTCATAAAATCTGAGGAGGGATTATACATTTTGAAGGATACATAAAGCCCTCCCAGCCATTAGGCTATTATGAACAGTTTGTCTTGATTTTTTTAAAAACTATTAAAGCATCCAAAGTTACAAAGTAACTTTTTCTGATATAATGTTACAATTGTTCCTATTTTCTGCCAGGCAATGAGTCTGTAAGCTATTTCATTCATTCATTCTTTCAATTCATGTAGTCACCCATCTCACATAGGTGACTGTAGACAGCTTATAACAAAGCACTGTATATAAAATACACAAGATATAATAGGAATAGGAATGGGAATGGGAAGGAATAGAATAGAATTCTTTATTGGCCAAATGTGAATGAACACAAAGGAATTTGTCTTTGATGCATATGCTCTCAGTGTACATAAAGAAAAATAAAATACATTAATCAAGAATCATAAGATACAACATTTAGTGATAGCTATAGGTTACTAATAAGTAATCAATTCATACTAGGAAACAAATAATATAAATTGTAAAGATACAAGCAACATGGTTTTTTATTTTAATTTAATTTAAATAAAAATTAAAATCCATCGTAGCCAAACATCATGAAAAACAACCACCAACAAAGCCAAACGTGGGGCTCCAGCACATACCCAAAGCCCCAGGCCATGTTCTGAGAGCCCAATGAAAGGCCAACAGAGTCGAGGCCAGCCTTATCTCGGGTGGAATGATATTCATAGGTGGGTGCCATGGCAAAAAAGGCTTTCCTTCCAGTTCCCACAGGTAACCTGGTTCCAAACCATAAAAGGATGAGATAAAGGAATGGATCCAGTGCATTCCAAAGAGAGGAACACCATAATTTTCTGCCTGAAAATCCTTGCCCAGAAAAGCAATGTGGCAAACATCAGTTAATACCCCACCACTATAGACTTGAAGATCTAGGAAGGAAATTCAAGACTTTAGGGACTCAGGTAGTGTTTTCATTTATTTTCTCAATCCATGGAAAAGAACTAAAAGGGAAAATATTGCAAATGGATGGCTGCAGAAATGGCAACAGTGAATAATAGTTGACTTCTAAAACTATGGTCTGAATTACTTCAATAATCATCTGTTGGTACATGATAGCTGAGCCTTCACAAGTAAAATTATATTTGGTCAATGCACTGAGTTTGATCAGGAAAAGTCTGCACTAAATTCTGTGATGGTTAGTAATAAAAGCTGTGAAATAAAAGCTTATGCACTGTAGAAGAATGTGGAAGTATTATCTTTTCATCAAGTTAAACTACTTGATGACAACTATAAAAGTTTATGACGTTCACACCCTTTGCTATATATACAATATGGGAAATAAATGACAGTAAATATCTAGTGGCAATTTAATTAAAAAGTATAATGGAGACAAGCCTCAAAGTTTTTATGTGGTCACCGTATCATTAGGTTTTTTTTTGTAAAGAAACTTAAACGTCCAATATTTTATAATATGATCAAGTTTATTCTCTTTAACGTGTGTACTTTCTGTTAGTTTTACAGAATTTACATCCAGAAGCAATCGTACTTCATTCATGTTTCCATTCTACCAGATTTCTGCCATACCCAGTATTTGTTTGCATTCACAATTAAACATTCTAAGTGTCTCCTTTTGGCTCGCAGATTTCTGTCATTTAATAAATGGTCATATATCACATGTCCTTTTTCTAAGTATAGCTGAAACGAGCCCTTTCCATATCCTTTTTGTCTCCCAGTAATCCACATTTAACATTGGCTTTGCCTTGAAACATCTACACCCTTCTGAACCTGTTACGGCCCAAGTACCTGTTGGCTTTCTCCCCAGGGATCAGTGCCAACTGATCTGGTTCAATCTGGCTCTGAGGCTGTTAAGTGAACCTTGACATGAACAAATGTCTTCCTCCCTTTCTATTCAGTTTAACAGTGGAAAAATATCAAACATGTTCTGCTATTACTGGTATATATAGGCAGCGACGTCTTGTTGAAAAATGAAGGAATAAGATCTCTGTTTGAAGGTATGAAATGCAAGGATAACAATGAATATAAGTATACTTTCTGGGGAAAAATAATGCTAATGTTAACTGAATATATATTGTAGAATGAAAATGAGGCCTTTAGTTATATTAGATTAAACATTTGAGATGGTAAATATTATTTGAAGATGTAGATGTTAAAACACTTGTAACCAAACGACATGCTGCATGTGATGATGGTTTTTTTTTTCTTTTTTGTGTTTTTTCCTTTCCTTTTTTTTCCTTTTTTTTTTAACCCTAGGTTATTGTGGTGTCTATTAAATATATAACAGAGAGACACGGGGTGTGTGTATGAGGGAAATGTAGTAGGGATGGATTGCTACAGGCAGGGGAGTAAGAAACTATACGAAATCAAAATCTATTAAATGAAACAACGAATGTATAAGAATGATAAAGGTTAAAACACCTGTAATCAAATGACATACTGTATGGGATGATGGGCTTTGTTTTCTTTTTTTGTGTGTGTGTGGTTTTTTTTTTCTCCCTCTGCCTTTCTTTTTCTATTGTTATGTGATTATGTTGTCTATGTAACAAAAATAAAAAAATTTCCTATAAAAAAACATGTTCTGCTATTCTACAGTATCTCCAATGCATGTGTAGTATCTCCAAAGCATGTATCTTCAAGCATGTGCAAATGAGTGTTTAACAGCTCATTCTCTGGAAAATAGAAAGATCCTCACCAAGTATAAAATACCATTAATAGTTAGGATTAGAGAACCTACTAAAATACAATGGTGAGAAGATTGATGCAGAGATCAAATGTTACCTAGCTTCTAAAATGAAAAGAAATATACACCAATATGTCCTCCGCTGCAGCTCAAGGTCTCTCCACATCACCTTCAGAGCCAGTAATGTGTGTACAGTATTTATTTCAAATCAGGTCCAATTACTTCCAACTATTGCCACTACCTTAATATGCTGTATGTATATTTACTATCACAAGCTGTTTGCCATGGACATTCAGTCACAACATTCAGTCACAACAAAAGGCAGGGATGATAATGTTAGCAGCTGCAGTCTGCAATTAGGTGATAAAAAGCAATCCAGTTTTTATTAGCATATGATAGCCAGCACTAGCACATGAAGATCTGTTGAATTTGTAGGATGGGGAAAAAGTGTAAAGCTACAGTCATGAACACAGAACACAAAATAACAAGGTTGGAAGGGACTTGGGGGCTTTCAAATCCAACCCTCTGTTCAAGCAGGAGACCGTATACCACTCCGGACAAATAGTTGTCTAATCTCTTCATGAAAATGTCCAGTGACGAAGCACCCATAATTTCTGCAGGCAAGCAGTCCCACTGATTAATTGCTTTTGAAATCAGTAAGTTTCTTAGTTCTAGGCAAGATCTGTCTTATAATGATTGTCCATCATTACTTCTTGTCCCACCCTCAAATGCTTTGGAGAATAGGTCAGCCACCGCTTTTTCTGATACTCCCTCAAATATTGAAAAACGGCTATCATGTCACCCCTAGTCCTTCTCTTTGTTAGACTCTAGACATACCTTGTTTTCATCAGTTCATTGTACAATTTAGCCTCTAAATCCCTTATCAACTTTGTTGCTCTTCTCTGTATTCTTTCTAGGGTCCCAGCATCTTTTTTTTGTATCCTGGTGACCGGAAGTGGATGTAGTATTCCAAGTGAGGTCTCACCAGTGTAGTATAAAGCAGCACTATTGTATCATGTGATCTTGATACTATCCCTCTGTAGGTGCAACCTAAAACTACATTATCTACATTATTATGCAGCACCTTGCTGGTTCATACTTATCGTAAATGGGGTGAATAGAAAAATTGATACTGCATCATGTATATCCAGATATTAAAATTCTAAGGAGATTTGCCGATTGTTTTCACAATATATTATTACCTAGCAGTTCAATGTTAATAAATATTCAATTGACTTTGAGCTGAAATACAATTTATATAAATACAAAGCGGGAGATTATGAATTCTAGTCCTACTTTAGGCATGAAAGCCAGCTGCACAACTTTGGGCCAATCACTCTCTCCAACTCACCTCACACAGTTGTTCTTTCTTTGAAAGAAAGAGTGTTAGGTATGTTTGCGATTTGAGTTATGTATGAAAATAATTAAGACGGGAAAAACGTAAAACAAAAAAAAATATTTTTTAATTTTTAATTTATTAAGCAAGTGGCACTAGGATTTTAAGTGATGAAAGTTGTAGGTAGTCCTCAATGTATGACAGTTGAGCCCAACATTTCTATTGCTAAGCAAGACCGTTGTTAAATGAAGTGTGCCTCATTCTACAACCTTTTTTTAACCACAGTTAAGTGAATCACTGCAGCTGCTAAGTGAATCATGCGATCATTAAGCAAATTTGCCTTGCCCCATTGACTTTGCTTGTACAAAGCCAGCTGGGAAGCTTACAAATGGTGATCACATGACTGAAGAACAGTGCAATTGTCATAAATACATACCAACTGCCAAGCACACAAATTTTGACCCATGTAACCATGGGGCTGATGTAATGGTTGTAAATGTGAAAACCAGCTGTAAGTCACTTCTTTCACTACCGTTCTAACTTCAAATGATCAAAAACAAATGGTTGTAAGTCAAGTACTATCTGTAGTTAGAGACAACAAAAAGATGCCAGAAGGTGGAAAAGACAAACCACTTCTGTTTTGCTACTGAGAAAAATGTATATCACACAATGAACAAGACTCTAGTTTAACTTAAATAAGTCTTTATCTTTATATTGGAAGTCATGTGTTTGACAAGGCTTTGCAATAAATTCCTATCCCACTCATAATAGTTAATAATAAATGAAACAAATTTAAATGCCTCAGTGTTTTCTAGCTGTGCATAAAAGCAACTTTCCTTTAGCTCAGTTATTTCCTGAGAAAAATATTGAGGACAGAACCACTTTTTAATGACCTAGTGACAAATTATTATTGGTCACCTGAAAAATACTTTCTCATTGTGTATTCAGTATAATACGGCTAGTAACACTCGTGGCAGGACATAACCGCGAACGTCAAAAGCGCGCCGACAACACCGCGGCGCTAAAACCGCGATGTCAAAAGCGCGCCGACAACAGCGCGCCGACAGAAGTGCGATTTACCTTAAGGTAAGGTTTAGGGTTAGGTTTAGGGTTAGGTTTAGGGTAGGTTTAGCGTTAGGTTTAGGGTTATGTTACAGCGTGCTTCTGTCGGCGCGCTGTTGTCGGGCGCTTTTGACGGTGCGGTTTTGTCACCGCGCTTTAGTCACACGCGCTTTAGTCTACCGCGGTTTTGTGGTGGAACCAGTAACACTTATTAAAACGATTTAGGTTTTTTTTCCTATGCTGTATTTATGTTTTAGAATGAAACTGAAATGATCTGACTATAGCAGCATTGACGTTTTGGAGAAGCAGATCACTATCAACAAGGCCACTGTTAATTTTATTTCCCAACCAGGGTTCTACCTAGACTTGCCGTTAATTAAATAATATTATATTGTCCTTAAACATTTTACAGATGAGCTTTTGTGAGTCTCTACACAGCACATAAACAGAAAGGGAAAGGAGGACAATCACATTTTTTTCCTCACACCCCCACAATTCACAGATGTTTTTCAGTGCAGCAATATCAGCAAGTCAAGACAACTGTGTAAGATACAGATTAGTAAACTAATACTTGCTAAGCTGTAAACATGTGAGATTGAAAATACAAAATACTTTCTGGCAAATGCAAATCATGGGAAAATGTGTATATTTACATCATACTCAATTCTAAAACTAATTAGTCACTGTGGATAAGTAAGTACCATGTTGTCCCGAAAATAAGACAGGGTCTTATTTTCTTTCCCCCCCCCCAAATTTTTTTTGCTTGGGCCTTATTATTGAGAGGGGGAGCTTATTGGTTTGGGGTTGCTGGGTGGCTGCTCTCTTGTGAGCGGGCGCCCAAAGAGCCGGGCACAGCCTCAGGGGCAAACGGCAGAAAGAGTCTTCCAACAGCCAGTCCACAACCATAGAGCGTTGTCCCAGAGCAGCCGCTGCTGGAAGACTCGGCAGCAAATCTCCGGAATTTGGAAGCCGGTTATGCTTGGAGTATGGTGGCAGCGGCGGCAGCAGGGCAGCGCCAGCACCCTGGCCCAGCCCTGCAGGGAGAGTTGGGCATGGTGAGCAGGGAGGGATGTGAGCTAGAGGCAGAACAAGTCCTCATGCAACCTCTCTTTCCAGCCAGGCAGAGTGCCATGCAGCTTAGCACCTTTGGGGTATTATTGGGTCGGTGAGTGGCGCCCTGCCCAGCTGGGCACAGCACCACCCACCAATCTAGCAGTATCCCAAAGGTGTCAAGCAATGTGAGCGCCTTCCCCCCCCCCCCCGCTCCTGCAGCTTTGGGATATCGCTAGGTTGGTGAGTGGTGCTCTGCCTCACTGGAGGAGAGCGTTGTCTAGAGGGCTTATTATTGGGGGAGGGCGTATATTTTTGCCCACAGGAAAAATATGGCATGGTCTTATTATCAGGACATGTTGTAATTTTGGGGAAACACGGTATATGTAAAGTGCAAATGGCTGGGTGGCAACACAAAATCTAAAATGACTTTTTAAAAAACATACTAGCCATCAACCAACAACAGTGGCCTCAACTTTTGGGCACCAGGAACTAATTCTGTGGAGAGGTGTTTTTCTGCAGACCAGAGGGTGTGGTTTCGTGTGCTGCCTGCATCCCGTGGATAGGGCTTCACTGGTTTGCATGGCCTGGTTTCTTGCATGCCACAGACTGGAGCCGTTCCATGGACTGGGGGTTGGGGACCCCACCTTACAAGTGCATAATTTCAAATAGCAAGCCAGCACAACAGAGCAGAATTCCATCAAGTAAAAGAGTTTTGATATGTGAAATGCAAAGATGGTTTTATTCTCTTAAATATCTCATGGGATAACAGGGGTGGGCTTCAAAAATTTTAGCAAGGGGTTCTCTGCCTGGTTGCTGGGTGGGCGTGGCCCTGGTGGGCATGGCCTAGTCAGCCTTCTGCACCACAACGGGGGCGTTGTTTTTGCCTTCCCCAGGCTCCAGAGGTTTTTCTCGAGCCTCCGGGAGGGCAAAAACGGCCTCCTCAGGCTCCGGAAGCCAGAAATGAGCCTGTTTCTGGCCTTCCCGAACTTCTGGTAGGCCCATTTTTCACCCTACCCAAGCCTTCACAAGCACCCTGCACTTATCTGCATCCAAAACCGGCCACGTGAGGACTCCTGGGAGGGGAGGAGTGGGCAGGGCTAGCCAGGAGTGGGATTTGGGGGTTTTCCAAACTGCACAGAATATTAGCTAAAGGTTCTCCTGAACCCCTGCAAACCTCCAGCAGCCCACCCCTGTGATAGCCACACATTTTTCAGCCAACTTGGAAGAAAAAAATCGCCATGATAGTAAGGAAGAAACTGTATATTGTACTATCAGAATCCTTTTCTGTATTCTCTATTGCAAATTTGCATTGCTTTTGTGCAAACTTTTTATTCCTTTTTTTTTCCCCATTTGACCCAAACTTACGTTTTTGAAGGAAGACTTTGGTCGGTATCTTCCTTGACATAAATTAGTTAATTTTAATGGCAATGTAACTGACTTGCAGTATGTGTCCTAGCTAATCTTCCATTATTGAACAGTGTAACTAAAACTGAAATTCGGCATCCTTTCCAAGAAGTGTACAAAAGTTCTGGGATAGTTTTCTGTATGTTTGTACTAAGTATGTTTTATACTGCCACCCATTGGCGTGCATGATCTTGGAGTGTTAAGATTCTGTACTGTGGCTTAAACATTCTTTGGGATAAATATAATATTCACAATTTGTGTCACAAAACAGCATAAAACACAAGTTTTTGAATGATTTTAATAGTTAAAGGATTATATTTAATAGAACCATATTACTATGATAGTGAACGATATCTAACATCCCTTATACTCTTACTTTTTAACTAGGCATCACAGTTTAGATCTAATCAGGCTGGATTTCTGGTCAATTTTCCTCTTAAACATGAACTAAATTGAATAACATTATAGTAGTTTGTGTGCAATGTATTTTTATAAAACCTAAAAAATCTTAGCTGATTGTTAGGAGGTCCAAGGACTGTAGAACAGATTGAGAAGTTGAAGAAGCATCCCAGTAGAAGGTTAACAACAAAACCTTGTCCACATTATTGCCAAATAAATTATGTGTCATGTGCCACATAGTCAAAAGCAATAGCAGTAGACTTATATACCGCTTCATAGGCCTTTCAGGCCTCTCTAAGCGGTTTACAGAGAGTCAGCATATTGCCCCCAACAATCTGGGTCCTCATTTTACCCACCTCGGAAGGATGGAAGGCTGAGTCAACCCTGAGCCGGTGAGATTTGAACCGCTGACCTGCTGATCTAGCAGTAGCCTGCAGTGCTGCATTTAACCACTGCGCCACCTTGGCTCTTAGGGAAAGAAATTGAGGGAAAGAAATTGAGCTTGACAGAAAGAAATATTTATCTTTATGGTAATATTTTCAATAACATCAGCAACACTGATATAATTATCCTGAATCAGTACAAACACATTATAACCACTAACACAATCATTTAGAAAATGTAGAAAACTAATCTCCATTATCACTGGGTTAATTTTTATCCTGTTTGTTTTACTTCCTAATTAAACTTACTTCCTGCTACCACCTTTTCTACTTTGGATGTCTTATTTCTTTTATTCTTCATCCCCATATCACCCTGAGCATCTGCCTTAGGGTGGATTATAGCTCCCAGCATATGGAGCTAACTCTAGTTTGCTTTTTTGAGTTTCTCAGTTTGGCATCATTAACTGGGCTCACATATTGCACTACATTATGCTGAATTATATAAATTATGCTTTATGATTTAGTAGTATATATGAACATCAATTTATACTTTCAATAAAACAATAGCTAAAATATAAACTTAGCAAGCTGTTAAGTAATGCATGTAATGTCTACAAGTGATGATCTGTTCTAAATATCTTTAGCAGATACATTTTTCCACATAGCCAATCAGACTGCATATGTCTTTTTTCTGTATCCTTTCTATCTGGGCAATCAAAACAATTTCCAATTCAATCCTTAGGGATAGCTCTTTTTGCACCAGGTATTTCCCATTGTCTACTGATATTCTCCTAGGAATTTTTTAAAGCAGCTTTGTTACTTTCTCTCTCTGTGTTAAGACAAAATAAAATGTTATTAGTAGTTGATTAATTGTAGCTGAAGCCTATTACTCCTAGTTTGTTCTGAGTTGTACCTCAATCTTGCTTATAAACACCTAGAATTGCTGGGATATTACTATTATTAGCCTTTCAGCAGAATCTTATGAATGCACTTAACTTTCTTGCTGCAAGTAACATTTTATTATTTCTTTATATAATTTTTACTGTGACTTCTAAATAAAAAACCCTAACACAAAGTAATATAAAGTAGGGAAAAGAAAGAAACAGAAAATCAAGGAAGAAACAAAAACTGCAGGGAAAAAAACTTGAAGAAAAATAGAAAAAGAAAAGAAAAAAGATATAAAGAAGTGGATTCTGATATTCTTCACAGCAGTGATAAGTACAATTTTAACCTTATATATTCCGGTTCTAAGAATAATCTATTCTATCTAATCATCAAAACCATTAAATCACAACTTCATTTTCCCCCATTTTTACACAAGACCATAAGAGGCTTTCAGTCATCAGCCAATATATCTTTTCTCTAAACAAGGAAGTTAAAATTGTCTTCTTCACCAACAAATGATGTTTTAAAGGGAATTATGTCTGAAAGAGGTTTATCCTGGCTTTCAATCTTTAACCTAGCAATTGGAATTTGGTTTCCAGGACAGAGATAGGTTTCTCCTTTAATGCCAACATTTGCAAACTTTGTACCAGGCAAATAAGCCTTTATGGCATCTGACTGCTCTTCCATTACAAGCTGAAGTGTATCAGTCTTTAATAGGCAACACCCAGTACTATCACCCATTCCCAGAGGCAAGTTCTGGTAAATAAGTTGTCTGTTTATTCCCCAAAGATCAATCTTCAAGATTATTTTGATGAAGACAGAAATTATCTTGAAGATTGACCTTCCTTCCTCCCCCCACCCCCAAAAACATCCTTTATTAAGACAATAGAGGAGCTATCACTGGGAAAAGATCTTTACTGCCACTCACTGACACAAACATATACACAAAAACATTGAATATTTTATCTTATCTTTCAATTCTGGCTTGGTGTCATTTGTAAGTTTGAAGAAGAAATGTTTTATTTTCTGCAGTGTTTTTTTTTTAATTACACAAAGTTGTCTGGAGATAAAAACCTGTGGTAAATCATATCTTTCCAGGTAGTAAGAAAATACTGAAAATATCTTTTGGACATGTGTATCAACATCTAGCTGTCATTTAAACAGCTTTTTGACAAAAATGTGCTGAAAAGTCACATTTAAAAAAATTTGCTGCAATAAACTTTCCCAACCTGAGGATTTCTAGACTTATGGATTTTAAATCCCCAAATTCTGTAACAAGCATGGTTATTGCTTAATATTTTCATGTCTCATATACACACAGATTGGGGAAGATTGCAAGACATTTTCATAGCCTTAACTACAAAATTATTGGGGTTTTTTGAATTTTTATTTTATTTTAATTGAACAAAAACACAAAAAAGAATCACCCTTCATTACATCTTGTAGAAAGCGTGTCGATTGGTTACAGATAGCTTTCGTGCATTTCTTCCACAGTCATTACTTATACTTCATATTAGATTATACACTTTAAATCAAAAATCTTTGTATATCTTACTATTAATGTACCACAATTCTCATTTGACTACAATTATTTGAACATGCTTTTTCCTCAAATCATTCATACTTAAAGACACAACCACATAATGGCATTCATTAGCTATTTCAAAAAATCCTCCAATAACATTATACCTTTATAACATCTTTTAAATAAAAGTCAATTAATAAAGTTTCTAAACCTTTCCCCCCCTACAACTACAAAATTATTGTTTAAATTAGGTGAAAAGATTAATTTAACAAATATAGCTTTTTAGAAAAGCTAGAAAAAGTGGGTTTTTTTGTAATTGCAGCATTCTAAATGCTTACATTTGAAATTGACAATCAATACATTCAGCTAAGTTATATTGCAGTTTGTTAGATACTGGCTTTATGTCCTTTGTGAACCAACTGCCTAATGATAAGCTTAACTTTAATTTATGTTCAAATGATATGCGGGTTGAGGTCACATATTACAGTAAACTACTTGTTTTACTTGTTTATTAAATAAATCACAACTGGGTTACACACAGCACATAAACCAAAGCTAAATACTCTGAACCTCAGTATGATTTATAAATCTGACTGTCAGGATAATCCTAACAACATGTAAATGAAGCGGGTCATTTTCAATTAAAATCAAGTCAGACCAAACTTGTCCTCTCCTGTGGTTGTCATTTGTATAGATTTCCACAAGAAATGCAAATTTTGAACAATTTAAATTTTCTTCTGCAGGGGCAAATTACTCTAAATATGACTGTTCAAACTCAAAATCTGATGCAAATTGTCCTTTTTTCCCTTGCTTGCTGTGAGAAAGCCCTAGTCTATGCTTGTGATTCACATATAGTAGAATCCTGGGAAAAGATTATGTATGATTCACTGCATGTAAATAACAAGCATAGAACAGGGCTTTCTCACAGAAATAGAAAATGAAAAAATATATGAGAACAGTCAATATTTCTGGATGGAATTTCAATCTATTAGCATCAACACAGTCATTCACAAAATATGATATGTCAGATGATACACTGGACTAACAATTTGAGAAGTGTAAGATAACTATTTGATCAGATAAGAAAATTGGTCAATGATCAGAGAAGTTTAAAAAAAATCCACCCAAGTAAATTTAAAGAACTCATTTATATTCATTTATTTTGTAATGAGTGGGCATATGCTTTTATAAACTTTACAAATCATACTCCCAATCAACAAAATTAGCTGTCTCTTTATCTACTTTAAGATGCATAATTAGCCATTATACAGAATCTGATATTTAAAACCAGAAAAATTAAATGTAAATTATCTGTGTAAGATTGTTATCCTTTGTTTTCAGATACAACACAAGATGGCAAATACTCCTTTCCTCCTTCTACTTTCCCTACAGAAACGACAACCCTGTGAGGTGGATTGGGCTGAGACAGAGTGACTGACTCAAAATTACCAGCTGGTTTTTCATGCCTAAATGGGATTGGAATTCACATTCTCCTACTATAGTTTCTAAGATAGCCCTTAACCATTACACCAAACTGGCCAACACCTTCACCACACATTAGGATAAAGCAGTTTATGACATCATACAAAGTGTCATAAAACATTTCCTGTGTTGTTTGACTGTGCTAAACCATTCAACATGGGATATATTCAAGATCTCTGAATATATACCAACTTTTCCAATGAAGACAGTACATTAGAAGTTGTGTCATTGTTGAAGGCACTGAGGAATCTAGTAAGTAAATATCTCTGAAAGGATGATGCAATGGGTCAGAGGTTGTCTAGTTCCTACTTAAATGATAAGGAGTTAGCGATAAGCCATCTGATCATGCTGTAAAAGCAAAAAGCAGTCTGATATTACTTGATAAAATTAACTTCTTTACTAATTCTAGCTTTTACCAAAATGTTGTCTTTAAAGAAGAAAACGAAACCTACTCCTCCAGCTTATTTTTGGTTATAAAATATATTTTAATTACTTTTGTTTTATAATAATATTATCCCAAAGACAGTGATGCTTTGGATATCAATACAGTACTCCCTCTGGATGTATATAACAATAAAGTGATAGTGTGAAAGTAATCTTAAGAATGTGCTTATTTCTATACTATGCTAAGCAATAGTTGGTTTTAGCTTAGTATTTCTGCAAATCCATCTACTGTAGTTCATACAGTGGGAAAGTTGCTTTACAGCAACAAACCACTGCGGCTTAGAGTATGATTTAGACAGAACAGGGCCAACAACATGAACCACATCCCTTTGCACTACAATATCTTGTCTTTGTACCAAAAAATGAATCACAGAATTGTATTTGTATTTAATATCCACTGCTACATCTTGCACTGTCTTTCACTGACCAAAAATATTCCTTAGCAACAGTAACATTGCTTCTGTCAGGCTGATTATAATTAGAACCCAGTAAATCTGAGCAATTTAGAGTAATCCTGATGATGTTCATTATTAGTTTAACTTTTCTTTAAAAGAGGACGATCAACTTGAATAAGATTACAATTAATGTCAGTAACAGGAATTTGGAAACAAGAGTTTAGATAATTTCAGTCCTCAGGCACATGATTCAAGTGTTACCTAATATGGAATATCACTATAGAAAATAAGAAAACAGGCAAATATAGACAAATCCTAAGTGAACAGCCAGATCTGCATAACATACAGCAAAATGACTTAGGCCTCCAATACTTAGGATAGTTTTCTGACATGGAAAATCTTAAAAGAAGATACACACAGTAATTTCTAAAATGTAGCATATATCCTACAAAAAGTTGAAAAGGGTATAGTGCTACATTAGGAAAAATGCAGACAGAAATAAGAAGCAGATCAACTCCAAACTGAAATGACAGATACTATAGAATTTGCCAGCACCTAAAAGATACATTGTTTGCATTGACAGGCAATTTTTCATGTCTACAAATCAGAGCAAGTAGAAAGCAACTGGCATTTCTGCACTGGTTGCAAAGAGATTCGGTTAATGCTAAGAACTGTATAAAGTTACATAATAAAAAGCTTATTTTCTTCATCTCCTTAACTTCTAGATGGAGCCATGGGAAGACTGAAATCATGTTGCCAGGGTGAGAGCAAATATATTAGCACCATGAAAGCTAAGTTTGCTGCACTGCTGGTGCCACCTGGGCCCACTCATTTCATCATTTACCAATCTCTTGCCGAGTACTGAAAGATAACAATAAAATATTTCTAATTTAGAGAAATTTGAGCCAAAACAAACAAGTAATTGTATCTCTAAAACCTGGCACTTTCAAAGGCAGAGGGGGTAAAAAAAATGCTACTATCAGTATAACTATTTTACTTGGGGGGAAAGTACATAGAATTGTAATTTTAGACCCTGGTGCTATGCATGTTTGTGTTTATTAAAAATTTCAATTCACATGCTTCTACATACTAGGTTACAATAGCTGTTGATACATGCTCTTAAGCCTTTAGGGATAGGCTGGGCCAAATATCTAAATGGAAGAGTTCAAGGAAGAGGCCACATGCTTACAAATCAAGGGTAGCAAGGTGTATGTATGTACAATGTGTGTTTGTGTGTGTACACACACACAATTTGAACCTCAGCTGGTTGTGTATGAGGTTAAAATTTTCATTGCTACACTCATCCTTTAATTTCAATAATTTACTTTCAATAATTTAGTTTTTCCCCCTCAAGATTTTGATTGAGAGAAAACCTCACACTATTGTCAAATAATGCAAGAGGAACGCCAGATAACCTGATGTCATATGTTGCTATATAATAATCTAAAATGCCAACAAACAATAATGACAGAAAAGCGACTCTGCCCTCCAAAAATATTCGCTAAAATTACCAGGATCTGCAACTCTTGACAAGGGGGAGAGGGGGGGAGAGAATGAAGCAGGAAGAACAGGCTAAGCCACTCATAGAGGACTTAGGAGAGAGGCAGATTGCCAAGTGGCCCCACCCTCCCTCAGAAAGGGACGACAAAATAATAATAATAATAACAATAAAAATTAAAAAGCTTTAATTTGTTAACTAGCTGAACCCTAACTTGTGGAAGGGCAAGCCTATCCCGGAAGTCAGGTCTGTTAAACTGCAAGGAGTCCGACCCTGTATTGAAAGGCATGGGAAGGAGAAAGGTTATCGGGCTAAGAAAAGGCGAGTCCAAATTCTACTTCGCGGGTCCCTTGAGAAGACCTTGGAGATAAAGCGCAGTCCCCTGCTATCCTACTTAGATGGAAGTCCGCATTGACTTCCAAGGATTTTAATTCACAGGTGCGTGTTCCGGATTACAAACCCAGGAGTTTGGGACTACAAAAGTAAGGACAAAATATATATATGCAGACCTGGCGAAATAAAAAGGGAAAACGAGACTTCGCGATCTATTTGTTCGTAGCACTTCAGGTCCTCACCTGGACGAATCCTTCAGCAAAGCAGATCCTCTTCCTTGCGCGGCTTCTTTCCTCGCCTCCTCCTCGCTCTCTCGGAACGTCCACTCTCCTCCACTACGCAAGGTCACAGGCTCCGCTGTACTAGGCGAGAGATACTTGGCGTTTCTTTCCTGCTTCTTTTCCGCCGAGAGGGAGTCCCCCCGCCAGTTGCAAGTTGGTTGCGCGCCTCCTTCAAGGCGGAGTAGCGACTCGGCACCGGAGCGATCGGCTTTTCCTCCTCTGCCCCGCAACCTGCAGCCTCGGCTCGCCACAACCGGTCCGGGCAAGAAGAGTTCTTCTCTTCGTCTGCTCGGTGAGCCCCGCCTTCCGTCCCGGACTAAGCTCCGCCCCGAATGCTGCTCTCCGCCAGCAGGTATGGGCAGAGCTACAATGGAACAGGGAAGCCAGAAGGACAGCCCGGCGGACCAACCACCGTTTGCTTCCACTGTCCGGCCGGCCAGGACCTGGGCGAAGTTTGGAGAGGCGGGGGATCGGGGTCATAAATGGAATTTATGTTAAAGGCTCTCGGTTTAATCCCATCCTTTACCTGCCTGTTAACCGTTGTAAAAGCGAGCATGGCATGGTTTTCAGGACCCGCTTCCTTTCAAGGGCCAATTACACAGTTCTAATAGTACCATTTAAAACACGTTAAGACAACTCCACCAGCGCAGTGGTGTATTAATCATTAAGCAGACTAAGCATGTTCTTAGGGCACCAGGCCCAAGGGGCCACCACAAAGTTGAGAAAGAAAAAAAAACCAATTAAGATTTGCACAGTATGTACAAAGGAGGAGGGCACCAAGATTTGTCAGCGCTTAGGACACCAGTGAGCCTTAATCCGCCACTGCACAAGCTCATGTATAGGTAGGATTCCTGGCACAATTCAGTCTAATCCCAAAAGGGTGCCTTTGAAATTGTTTGAGAATCCAGCAACACAAGGCAATAATAACTTCCCAGACATTTAACATTTAATAATATTGCCCTTTCTCTTTTCACTCAGCATTTGCAGTACAAAAAGTACTGCCTGTATAACCTTGTAAGTCCCATGCAGGGATTTGAGTTGCTTGGCAAAAAAATATAACATGGGAGATCAAGAGTGACATTTAACACAAAAATGCAGACTCTAATGTTGGTGGCATCTCTGCCACCAAAGTCTGAGGTTTCAAAATGATTTCCACGATTCTAAATTTTAGCTGTCTGATCCTTAATGACAAAATGATTGGCTGGTTCACATATTGCTTACTGAATCATGATTTATTAATTGATCCAATCTCCTAGTTTGTATGATCCAGTGAAGTATTCATTATGAAGGCTGGATTAATGTAATATGCTAGGCTCAAATATGGCTAGTTACGGCTCAGTATGCCATAAAACCAGTTCCCAAATGTGGATTTTCTGTGAAGTGCCATTTTGGGCAGCATAAATGAACCTGACAGGAAAGAATTAATTCCATCTTATATTGTGTTAATTGGGATTTAAAAGACTCATAGAATTGCAGACAGTGACTGATACAAAACATATAGAACCGAATACAATACAATACAATACAATACAATACAATACAATACAATACAATACAATACAATACAATACCGAGGAGCCGAGGTGGTGCAGTGGTTAAATGCAGCACTGCAGGCTACTTTAGCTGACTGCAGTTCTGCAGTTCGGCTGTTCAAATCTCACTGGCTCAGGGTTGACTCAGCCTTCCATCCTTTCGAGGTGGGTAAAATGAGGACCCGGATTGTTGGGGGCAATATGCTGACTCTGTAAACCGCTTAGAGAGGGCTGAAAGCCCTATGAAGCGGTATATAAGTCTTACTGCTATTGCTAATACAATACAATACAATACAATACAATGCAATACAATAGCAGAGTTGGAAGGGACCTTGGAAGTCTTCTAGCCCAACCCCCTGCCTAGGCAGGAAACCCTATGCTGTGTCAGACAAATGGCTATCCAACATCTTAAAGGCTTCCAATGTTAGGGCATTCACAACTTCTGGAGTCAAGCTGGTCCACAGTGGCCCTGACTCAGAAAGTTTGAACGCAGGAAAAAATGCAATTCTTCCGCTACTAAACTAAAGCTGAGAACCAAGACTTCCAAGGTCAGAAAAAAAATGATTAAGTTCATTTGTGCTCCAAGCATCTTTGTGAATTATTTTCTCAAGGCAGAAACAGACAGTAATCTCTCTGGCCAAAGAGCAACAAGGCATCAATCCTGTTTACTTCATCAACCTAAAACAAGAAAAGAACCAACTAATTTTCTGCTGCAGCAAACAAATTCATAACCTGCAGCTTTTTGGAAGAGCTAAGGATGGAGCCCTAGTTGGCCTTAGAAAAGCTCTGTTGTCCACTTCCTTAACAGATGCCACCCCACTCTGAAGTCCCTTTGATTTGTATTCGCCTGGATGTTAGTGTAAAGATTTTAGAAATCTTGCCCATCCAAAATAATATGCCTCAATTGTGTGAGCCAGAATTTTGAACATCAAATGCACTAATCCCAACTTCCAATTCATGGGGTTCATAGTAGGATCAATGCTCCTGAGTTGAGTGGTTCATCAAATGAGTTACCCAATCAGTTAAGCTGGCATTTGTCACAATGTGGTCCTTGACCATCTGCCCGCAGTACAGAGTCCTATGCCACAATTATCATTTCCTGTAGTTTTGCAAGGACCATGAGCAATTTCCTCCTGGATGCCAGGGCTTCCACAATGTGTTCTTGAGTCTTAAGCAAAACAAAATTCTCTTCTGCTTAGTGTTTATTAGAACCCCTAGTTACAAAATTTGTTCTAAGGAAGGTAAGAAATGTTCTCAAGCTCCAGAATCCCTTCCTCATTTGTACAAGGGATGAACAGTCTGACTAATGTACAATAATGAACAAATTGTCAAGGTATCCATAAATATGGACCCCCCTGGGTGTTCAGGTGCCGAAATACTGCCATTAATTTTGTGAACTTTATGGATACCAATGTAGGATGAAATGGAAGGGGCCTGGATTTAAACTGTTACTCTCTGTAAGGAAACATGAAGCTGCAGTGCTTTAATCTGATGAAAAAACAAAGGTGCACCTTGGATAGTTCTATTGATGTAAGAAAATTGTTCAAAATGGTAGCTTTATTTGTAGTCCAATGTAATTGTCCAGTGCCTTTAGGTTCAAAATGGTTCTTCAAGTCCCTCTCCTTTTTGGAACTATGAACAAATTGAAAAATAGGCAATCTAGCCTCTTGAAAACTATAATTTGCTCTACAGTATTGTTTATTCTTAAAGATGGCGTTTTCCTTTAACATTTTGTAAAGCTTCTCTGCCTTCTTCAAATGGGCTACAAAAGAAACTGACTCATGAGAATATGGTCCTCCATATTCCCTGTCCTTGTTCAATTTTTGGTTTGTTTTCTTCCAAAAGCAGGATCTGAAATATTCTGAAGTTGATTGTGTAGGATTTTTTGGTCTTCTCCATAACCTTGCTTGCTATTGGACAATGCTCCTTCATCTAGATCTAGCCCCAAAGCTAGACAAGTTGTCATGCCATGTTGTGATAAAATGCTATCCATAGTTATATCTGAAGTCAACCAAACTCTCTGGAATTTGATGAATTGAACCAAAATCCCTATTTTTTTCTCCCACAGGCTCATGCTCACAGAATCCAGGGGTGAAATGCTACTGGTTCGGGCTGGTTTGCCTGAACTGGTAGTAAAAAATGTACACAAAGCGAACTGGTAGCGAAGCGAACCAGTAGCAGACTTCAGAACATTTCACCCCTGACATAATCACACCATTCTTATTACTCTACAAATATTTCACTACCAGTAGTGTGAATATAATCATTCTGTCTGAAATTATTTATGTAATTATACTATTAAAATGAATTTATTCAGATGAGATTAAAGCCTCATAATATATAAGATTTTTCTCTCTCTTTGTACTGAACCATTTTTACATAAGAACTGTAATGTGAATATTAAAATTCCCAAATAAAAATAGAATCTCTTAACTCTCCTCCCCTTTAGTGCAACTTCTGCCTACTCCTTTTATGGCACAAATATTTGCATACTTACAATTTTGTTTAATATAGTTTATCAGCCTTTTAAAAGCCTAACCAAAAAATGCAAGAGAATGGATCAGACACTACTAGGAAAACAGTGTTATTTCTTTGGAAACTCCCTAGGGGAAAAATCTACTGTATATTAAATGTCAAGTATAACACAATATTTTGAAGCATTTTGAATGTAGGTGTAGCATCTATTTCTTTCCTGAAAGACGTTTATTGAGCTTTAGCAATTGATTGCAGAGAAAAAGGTAAATAAAATTTTGCACCTACCTTCATTTTATTTGGGAAAAGTAAAAGAATATAATAAGAAATTAGCATCCCATTCATGAACAGATGGAAAATGCTCACTTTCTTAAGTTTATATTAAACACAGCAACTATAGATCAATGACTAGTGTCAAATAACTAAGATAAAGAATCCTGCTGGAAACCACATGGAATTGTAATTAGAGCTGATATGACCAGAGACAGATAGCAAAGGTTACGTAACTCTACAAATATCTAGAAGGAAACAACCTATTATACCATATGATCAGCTGACGTATTTATTTTTGGTTGAGTCAAATGTATTAATTGATCCATAATTTATTAAAGTCATTAACAAAACAGAAGAAATAAATTAGTGGAACTAATGAAATCATTATCTGTTCAATTACTATACTGATATTATATGTGTCACAGTCTATTTTGGGAATCATTGTCACTTTTAAAATAAGATATGGTAGTGTAGGGAATCAGTGACTGGTAAACTTTAAAGCTACAGCTGCAATATGTGTCCATAGAAAGTCATAACAACAAAACAAATGACAACATGGATCTGGAGATGCCACAAACCCTAGTCTTGTCTACTTGCATGTTAACATCTAGCCAAAATTCATAAGTTAGGGTTTGCATCATGACATATGTTTTGTCACTTGGCTCCCCTTGCTACCCTCCCTCCCAGATTCTTACTCTTGTTTATGCTATTTATGTTACTTCAATAATGCTCTTCCTACTAAAGAAATTCAAAATGTTATATAAAAATAACAAGCAATAAAAACCATTTATCATAAAGCAAGACAATGAACCAAGAACACAAACTATTAAAACATTAGCATCTTAATTTTAATGTTTGGAAAAATGGCCTTTCATTACATTCACAGTATTGTTGACTTGTTTAGCCCTTTAATTTTACAAATTGAGTTTTATATTCCTCCCTCAAATCTGTTATTTAAAATACAGAGGAAATAAAAAGTTAATTGAATGCATGTTTTCCCATACAAGTCAAATACATGTTTTGGGGAAGAGTGAGTGTGGTAAAATGAGAGATTAACCAAAAAAATGACTATTATTTCATTTTGATATTCATTACTCAACAGACATAAATATTTCACCATAAAAATAGTATCATTTTTATATCGAATAGTATCACATTTTTGTTAAATAAAATCTTGTTCTTAAAATATTAAAACCACCTCTTCAGTTTCAATAGGTTTTGCCCATCCTTCCCAGAAATCTTTGATCGTGAAGAGCAGAAGTTAATATTATGCCTTTGGGCACCTCTTCTTGTAGACACCTCCTTTGGCACTTCTCAGGATCATTGCCCCATCTGACTTTAATTTCCTTTTGTAGAAACATTTTATTAATAAAAGAAATAGGAAACTGGTATACAGAAAAGCAAACAGAAGCATCTACAAATTTGTGTTTGCTTTTACGAGGATAATTTTAAGCTCCACGAGCATATTTAGAAATCATTTAGCACAAATGATTGGCAACAGTTGTTCAGTGTTTTGTTTGGGTATGTGCCAGCTGTGAGATAAAAGTTAAGCAAGCAAGGTACACAGCATCAGAGATACTAGAGGGCGTGGCGGCGGCAGCGTCCTCAGTTGCCTTTCTGAAATATGCATGTTTGTGAACTTTGACTATACTTTGTGTATAGGCAACTCCCATTTGTAATATAGGTAATCAGTTTATGAGGGCAAGCCAATGACATCCTCTTGACATTTCAAAAATACTTACCAACACAAATAGGTTGCCTTTATCGGATGTAAAATAAATGGAAGAATCAGTAGGAGATGCTGATGATAGATTTCTTGCATTATAAACTAGAAAAAACTGAAAGTTTATAAATTTATGAATTTCTGGTCCAATGCCCTGTCACCTGAATGCTGAGTTGAAATTTATAATTTTGTAATGCTGAGCACATACCTTCAAAGGAAATTAAGATTTAGGTAATATCTGACAACCTATTCCCTGTTAGGTCACCATTTCAGAGATATTTAATTAAATAGAGGAACAGAATGACCACAGGTGGGCAAAAAAATCAGTGGGAATAGGAACAACTTCTGAATTCCTGCTGGCTTCCTCATTGAGTTTCTTTTTAAGAAAGAAAATCTTCCTCTCTCCTCCCTCCTTTCAGCCTTCCTTCCCTCTCTTCTTCTTCCCTTTCCTGCTTCCTTCCCTCTCTCCCTCCCTTTTCCATCCTTTCATTATCTTCCTCCCTTCCTCCTTTCACCCTTCTTTCCTTCCCTTCTTCCTTCCTTCCTTCCCTGCCTCTTTCCCTTCCCCTTCCTTCCTCCTCCCTTTCATTATCTTCCTTTCTTCTTTCCTTCTTTCCTCCCTCCCGCAAATTACTGCAGGCTTCTCCATTTACTTTGCTTGTGGAAAGCTTACAATGAGAAAGTCAGTGGGGAAGGCAGCAGGAAGTTGCCGGTTTAAGGCCAGCAGGCAGGTAATAGCTGCTGCTGGGTGGGGGAGGCAACAAGCAGATATTGTGGAAGTGTGGATCAGGAATTGTCCATGGAGCAGTGGTGGGATTCAGCCAGTTCGCACCACTTCAGGAGAACTAGTTGTTAAGTTTCTCAGCAGTTTGGTGAACTGGTTGTTTGAGGACATCATTAGGGCAGACAACTGGTTGTTAAATTATTTGAATCCCACCACTGCCAGAGGTGTATGAGAGAAGCTGTGTGGTTTGAGAAGAGACTGTGGGTCTGCACCAGAGATGCTGCACAGGAAGATATAGGTTGTGAAGAATGCCTGTGTGTGAGAGAGAGTTGCTGCATGAGTTGGGTGAAGCATGCAGGGAGTGGCAGAAGTCAAGAAGAGTGCGTGGGGGCATGAGAGGTGCTGGTCTAGTAGGACTCATGGAGGTAGTTTGGGTTAGGAGGATGTAATTGCAGCTACAGCTCAGCAGAACAGCAGGAGCCATTAGCACTGAAGCAGCCACAACTTCCCCAAATGTCATTTCCTCAAGAGTTATGGGTCTTGGATTTTGGATACATGCTGTAAGTTAGCCCATTTGAAGTACTTGGTTCAAAAATTGTACTGTGATGCACTGTTTTATCCAGTTAAAGATCACAACCACAAGAGTTTTACTAAACAAATAAAGAAATAAATATATTCTTAACTCATTACTTTTTGTTCTTTAAATGACAATGTCTTATTTTCTTGGAAGTAACATACAAAGATGTTTTAGCAATAGGGCTTGAAGAGCCATTTCAATGAAAAATGTCAACATGTCAAAATAATTAAATCATACCATCTTATAAGAACTAGATTTTTTAATTATAAGCCATAACTGCTGTATTTTTAAAGAAGAAATCCCTGTTGCACATTGATTTTGATGATAAACTAAAATAAAATATAACAAGGAGCTTCTGTTGAGAACGAGTTAAACATGCTTCATAAAAATAATTAAAAGCCTGTGTTTTTCTGACAGTAAGGCCACATCATCAAACTCACTTTTCTTGGCAGTAATCAACATGGGGGCTTGAAAAAACAATCTCTGTTTGGAGACCTGCCAAGAATGAAATATGTCTGCTTAATGTTTTCTAAACTCCAGTCATTTGCTAAAGCCTTTGCAGAAACTAAGAAGCTGGGCACTGAATCAAAAGCTTTTCAATTGGCCCTAATTTTCAGGTACTCTAGAATCCAAATTTTACAGATTATATAAAGGCAGAACCACTAGAAGGGGGGCAAAATGAACAGGAAAATATTAGATTATCCCATTAGAGCAAAGGACTGAATTATTTCCAAGACATGGGCACTACGGTAGATAAGTAGGCCCCCTGCCAGAAAACTCTTTATCTCTCAATTTTTCAGAAAGCTGGTGTAGAAGGAGCCTTCAGATCACAAAGACTGCATGTTGAGAAAATTCCATTATCATTCGCATTCCAAAAGCAAGCACCAGTGGTTGACAGCAGAGCTAAGTGTTTGATTTAAAACATAGTGATATCTGAGACTGCAGTTCCAAATGTATTTATGTGGTAAACCCAATAATAAATTAAATAAATGTAGTATGTACTACCCTTTAATGCTGCAGGCAGATTTGCCATCTGGGGTATGCAATTGTGGAGCTGATCCTGTTAGTTTCTATATATGCCAACTTTGTCACAAGGAACTGAATGGTATTATTAAGTACAAACTACAATGCCTAATACTGTGAAAAGTTGTCCCATACAGAATATAAATCTGTAAGACCAGGCAATAAACAATTTTATCTATTAGGTCTTCACATAGCATGCCAAAATATATCTGGGAGGCCATAAGAAGATTAAAGGCAGTAAAGAATGGAAGCTTGACCTACTGATCTCCAGCACAGATAACACTGGAGGGAACTTCTATTGCAGTAAAAGGCATTGTGCTATTGAGCATGATACAAAGAGAGGAACTCTTACTTTCCCTGGAAACAATCCTAAAATAAGTCCATCAGTCAGTCAGAAAACAACTTCTCTGAGGCATATTATTAGCCTCACACCAAACAAGTTTGGACTTGGCCATTAGTAGTTGGAGAAAATACTAGACAAGACATACAAAAAGCAGCACTTAACTCCTCGAGGGAAGAGCATAATGTGATTTAGGAAATAAAAGGATAGCAGGAAGGCAAGGTAACTTTCTATTGACTATACTTAGAATTTCTCTAGTTGTTGTAATCTGAAAAGAGCAGAAGGTAGTAACTTTTTAAAGATATTTCTAATGGTTTAGTACTCTGCATATTTCATTTGATTGGTTAAGCAAGTTTTTCTGGAAACTTTGCACATGATGCAAATGCAATAAGGCATTTCCTTGCTATATGAGAATTATCAAATGCATATATTATCTTTCAGGATTCATTTCATTAATTGAAATAAAATCTTAATTGCAAAAATTGGATATGATGTGTCATTCAACAACTTTAATTGCTTCATTATTTTTATTTGTTTTTTATAACAATCAAGTATAAACAGTACTGTAAAGACAGTATAATTTTTGAAGCACTTATATTCTAAAATGCAGTAAAAGCAAATCCAAACATGCTGTTAGAATATACAATTGAGATTCAGCAAGACAATTGTGTATGATTTCTCAGTTCATAGAACCACAGGGATGGAAGGGATCTTAGAGATCTTCTACTTCAACCCATGATCAAAGCAGGAGACTTATACCATCCCAATCAAAGTTTGCACCAGGCTACACTTTTAACATTTTATCAGAGTATCATAGTAAACTTTAAGATCATCTATGTCATACAGCAATGACATTTTTCTGTTAAAACTGATTATGCAATTATGTCCATCCCTTGAGAGTAACATTGCTGGAAGATATCTTCAGGAAAGCATATTCAGCCAGATATCATTCAATATTTGGGGGAAAATCATACTCTATTGGGGTCATTGCCAGCAGAAATCAAAAGCTAACAAGAGCTCTCAGACGGTCTGCAAAACAAGTAAGGAACTGCCAGTGAAAAAAAGCACAGTTAACTCCCTTGAATTGCCAAGAAATCTGATTATGAGATTATGTGTGTGTGTATTTTGATCATCAATCTGGCTATTTTCCATCACTATATAACTACAAGAATTAGAAAAAAATATGCCTTGTACTCCAATAACAGGGAGGCCACAAACCCTAATTCCCTAGCAGTTTTTTTCCCATTTACCTTATGAGTTAGATAGGCACATTTGAAGATTTTTCTAAGAATACACTGTGTTTGTCTACCTGAGCCATATCACTTTTCAACTTATCTTGTGTAAATCTAAACCATGCTGTCAGTTATGGGTTAAACTTAAACCCAGAGAAAATCCTGAAAATTGGTCTAATTCAATGAACCAAGATTCAGTTAATCAGGAAAAAGTGTGTCATGTGAAGACAGTGTGATAGCCAATTAAGATTGCTACAGATTTCTGTCTGCTTGAATAAAAGATAAATTTAAGTTTGGTAGTTTTTTAATTTATGATAAGGATGAACATTCCACTGTGTGGTAAGCGCTTACCTAAGATGAAAGATATACAGAAACAGACCTGTTGTCAGGAATCAGCATGTTGGAAGCATTTTGAAAAAGGCCTATTAATTTCCACTAGTCCTTTCCTTCCCTTGTTATTGTGTTAAGTAGCAGCAGTATTATTTTTTATTTACAGCACAAATTCCAGTTGGGCCTGCCTGCTATCTATTTCTCCTACAATGTCTCATAATTTCTTTGGTGAACAGTTTTGCACAGCAACAATCCTTCAAGTCTATGGATACATCATCAGCTGTTATAATCTGTGCAGTAATAACACATGCTCTCTTCCCAAGTGCCTTTTTTTGCTAGACATGCTTTAACAATATAATGGGATGGTGATAAGGGCTATTATACCAACTTGTTTTTTTCTGCCACTTTCAAGAGCTCTTGTATTTTTTCCATTCCCAGGCGAAGAAGAGGGATATTGTCACTCTGACATTTCTGGTACCTGTGGAAGTTTCCACCGTGATCAAGGAAATTTTCTTTGGTCTAAACTACTGAGATGATGAAATATATGTAACCTTTCCCTATGATATACCATATTGGCACCTAGCATGAATGAAAAAGATGGAATGAGAACAAGCTAAGAGGAATTCATGCATCCATTTGTGCATTTGTAAGCTTCCACTCGAATAGGAATTAACTAACTGTGCTCAAACAGTATCTACTCTTGTACTAATCACCCTATGCATAGGATTTCAGGAGAAAGAAAGATGGAGACGAGTGGGAGACTTACTGTCTTCACCTCCAGTCTATAGGGCTATAACTGTCACCAAATGGTTTGTTGTATGATGAATTGCTTACTGGGATTTTTAAGAATGTGTTCCTCTCTTACTTAGAAACTGCTTTGAAAAGTTTTGCATCCTAAAATAAGTACTACTTGTTACTATTATTTTTACTGTTAATAACAATAATTCAGTTAATCAGTCTCTTACACACAGATACAATGCACACATTATTATAGCACTATTCTACATCTGTAAACACTCAGTTGAAAAGTTCAAACAGGTTGTGTCCTGGTTTAAATAAAATTCTGCTGACCTGTGAGAGTAAGTCTGCCTGAACAGTCCTGTGAATGGTTACCTGATTTGATGTCTATAGCTTCAAAGCCTTGTGACCTTTTAGACTGCATGTGACCCCCCACCCCCACCCAAGCTGCTTTTATCCTGTGACCTTCACAACCTGATGAACTATACCAGTTAGCCATCCTTTTTCACCTCCCTTGTCTAATAACTGAGTAAACAAACAAATCTCTTGGAAAAGGACTTCATATCTCCTGCTACATTTAAACTAGTTGAGTGTGACTGAAAGCACCATAGTTATTTTCAGTTGGAAATATTTGCTCAGCACCTGCAATCAAACAATCTTATCTATACATAGATTCTGTGGTGCATTTTCATGTACCCAATGAAGGATTGAGGGGAAAAAAGATATAGGACAAATATCTCTTTGGCATAGCACTATTATTGGAACATGTTAATAATATGATATACTAATTGCTGAAAGTATATTTTTGCAAAGGTATAAATTAAATTAAATAATGAAACATACAACAACAGTTTTGAATATCTACTTGCTATCGTGTTGAATATCTACACTTTTAAAAGCTGTGAGACAGTAGCCAGATCCTCTTTGGATGCAGTAATACATTTAATTACAAGTTGAAAAATGGATCGGCAAATAGGTGTGTTCTGGACAGGTCTGTGTCATCAGTGGGTAAATCATAAAAAGTTATGTCAGGTATTATTGTTAACATTTTTCTACTAATGGAGTCCCATTGGTATTGTATACGTAATGCTAAAATAAGGAATACTGGCTTTTTGTTTCACAATTACTGTTCTGCGTACTAGGCATTTCACTGTACAATAAGTGCATAGTTAAAATATAGGCATTAAAATAATTAAGTCTCCCACTTTTTATCTTTATCCCAATCACATATTCTTTGGTTGCAATTGTGTAAAGCCCCATTCAAATGATATACAGTGCACTATATAAAACTATGTTCTAGACCTACACTTTAATTATTGTACTCCACTGGGTCTCAATATACCTCAACTGTGACACTCAGGATTAAGATTCAGAGATCTGGTTCAATAGTTCTCTTAAGGGGCTGTAAGGACAAGGTTTCCTGTAACATTTCTACATCTGTTTTGTAGAGTGATTTAATGAGTACCTAAAGAAACATACAATAGAAATAAGAAACAGAATATCACATTACTGCTTTTTTTTTACTTCTGCCTATGTATTAGAATTAAAAAGGAATACAGTAAATTGAGCATTTCGAAGCCCAGTTCATAGGAGTTACCATCTGAGGACAACACATTAACTGGATTCACATATTGTGCTAGCCACTAATTTGCTTGATCATATTTTACTAAATAAAAGCAATTGTTTGGTTTACATCACAAATTAAATAAAATCAAAGAGATCGTGTGTGTGTGTGTATGTGTGTGCATGCACATGCCCACATCCATAATTCTATGTGCCCTCCCCCTGTGAATGCACGCACGACAACCCCGTGCTTTCCCCGCTTTTGCCATGCGATAGCATGGTGGACCTGTTTTTCGCCCTCTCCAGGCTCCAGAGCCTTTCTAGGAGTTTTGGGAGGGTAAAAATGGCCTCCCCCCACCGGAGGTCATCCAGAGGCCGAAAACAGCTTGTTTCCCAACTTCTGGTGGGTCCAGAAAGCCCGAAAATCAGCTGGCTGGTGCCCACATGTGTGCCGGAGTTGAGCTCGCGTGATTACCGATATGGTTCCGTGTTCCACCTGTGGCATGTGTGCCATAGGCTTGCCATCACGGGTCTAGGCCTTGAAAAATTTTAATTTACCAATATTTAATATGTAGGGCTGCACTTTAGGTTAATGGTTTGCTTCATGCATCATGCTAAGCCAAAACCAACAGTTTAAAATTGCAAGAGTTATGTTCTTATAGCATGCTACATTAGAGTCAAACAAAAACCACTGAGACTTAGCAGAATGTGTGAATCAGATTTATAAGTAATGAATGTAAAGCTCACAATGTTCAATGAAGCTTGCTTCCACTTAGATGAATTAACCATTGCAATCTATATAGTAGTCTAAAATCAATTGGTGAAGGAAAATAAAGCTGAAGCAACTCAGCTGATTAACACTTATGGTTCATCTGTAGCCCACCGGTGTTTGTTCTTCACAAATACTAACATCAAGCCTCTTTCGCTCTGTGATATAGCAGTGTTTATTATACTACTCAGTATGGGAATAAAAACAACTTTTAGGGCCTCTGCTTGCAAGGAAGTTGATGACTTGGCCATCTGGCTTTCTCAAGCAGTTAGCAATACAGTCATACTACTTTTAACTAATATTTTTTAAGAGAAGCTTCTCCCTTCCCATGGATATTCGGAATAGTAACCCACTAATCTTAATAACTAGATTCAAAAGCAAACACATTGGCTGTTGACAATTATTCTTCCATGTCTAGTGCCAGTATTTGAAGAAAATTAAGGGTTTTGTAAAATAACTAGTTATCTTTTTCAAAAATGAAGATAAGATTTTATAAGTCTGTTTTGTTCCTCCACCAAACACTTTTTCTGATAGCCAAACAGTTGGCTGCTGTCGAGTTCCAAAATCCTCAAGGCATCTAGTAGGCAACAGGGATGACTAAACAAACAACTGTGATCCACATCTTGACTTTACTCAGAGCTTACTAGATTATGTTTCGGAAACCATTTTTCTGATGTTCAATGGCCTAACTAATCTTATTTCCAGAATTGTGATAAACTGCTGAGGGATAAACCACCCAGCTGACATGGCCATCAAGGTCATGCCACCTACAATGCTACATTTGTAAAGTGCCACTTTCAGGCAGTGTGAAATCTTAAAAGAGTAGATGTTTTTCCTATCATCACATAAACCTGGAGTAGCAGTAGAAACTGGGGAACACAGCAGGCATCTTTACGGGAAGCCCTTCACATTTGACTGACTCAGTTAAATCTGTTAAGGTTTATGTCTAAAGTGCTTTGAATGGACTAAACATATGCAAAGTATTATTTATTTATTTATTTGTTTGTTTAATTTATATGCTGCCCATCCTACTATCTTAAGTGACTCTGGGAAGCTGTTTAGGTTTGAAGGTTTATTGGGATTTATATGCCGCCCTTTTCCCTGAGGGGACTCAGGGCGGCTTACAACCACAGGGGAGGGGGGGTGCAAGGTCAAAACAAAACAATATGTGAACAAAAGAAAAAGTAATAGAACACAACTTTCATTCAGCAATCAAACACTCGGGCGGGTAATTGGAAGCCTATCCTCAGGCCTGCTGGGAGAGCCAGATCTTGAGGGCTGCGCGGAAGGTCTGGATAGTGGTGAGGGTACGGATCTCCATGGGGAGCTCGTTCCACAGGGTCGGGGCAGCAACAGAAAAGGCCCTCCCCCGTGTGACCCAAAGCTTCATTTAGCCAAAGTATTTAGCTATGAAATGAACTTAAAAGAGGATCAATTAATTGGCTAATTCCAAGTAGTTTTTCATGAAATGTAGATTAAACCACTGTGCCGCGGCACACTAGTGTGCCGTGACATAGTGTAAGGTGTGCTGTGGGAAAATGACTTTAGATATAGTCAATATAGGCACAGAGTTAAAATTTTTTAACATTTTCTAATGGTGGTGTGCCTCGTGATTTTTTTCATGAGAAAAGTGTGCCTTTGCACAAAAAAGGTTGAAAAACACTGGATTAAAGTACAGGTAGTCCTCAACTTATAACCACAATCAAACCCAACATTTCTGTTGCTAAGCAAGACAGTTATTAAGTGAATTTTGCTCCATTTCTTGCCATAAGTGAATCATTACAATTAAGTTAGTAACACAGTTGTTAAGTGAATCTGGTTTCCCCATTGACTTTGGTCATCAAAAATTCATAAAAGGTGATCACATGACCCAGCACTGCAACCATCATAAATACCTGCTAGCTACCAAGTGTCTGAATTTTTATCATGTAACCATATCGATGCTGCCATGGTTCCAAGTGTGAAAAATGGTCATAAGTCACTTTTTCAGTGCTGTTATAACTTGGAACGGTCACTAAACAAACTGTTGTAGTTGAGAACTACATATCCTGTATAGGTCCTGTTGGTCCTATACATCAAAGCTATTCCCTTCCTCAGGTGAGTATAAAATATCACAGAATTCTTAAGAAATAATAATTCTTCTATAAGCAGATAAGAATATTTACACAAGAAGACAAATCAGATCCAAGATACTAAAGGAACAAGTTATAAAGAGAAATAAAGTGGGTTATAAAGTTTGGAGTGATATTTTGAGTCACTTCACAAAAATTATCAGGCAAATTAAAATCACATTTTTTATAAGTAGCATTTCCTCTAGACATATTGCCTTCTATCTTAAAAAAATATGCAAGTATAATAATATGGAACAGAGATACTGGAAGTTCTTCTATAAAAGAACCACAAAAGACCACTTCATTTCAGATTTAACAAATAAATATTATTTAGTGCAAGGTCAATTTATTTCCATACAATTAATATGATAGTTATCTCATTCAATAGATTTTGTTTTGAGGACCGTTATTTCTTATATAGTTCAATATTATTTTAATGAACAATGTAATGTAAGCCTAAAGAGGTTATAAAATAAGAAAAAAAATGTTATTACAGTATTATACTGTAAAGCAGGCTAGTAATTATTTTAATTTATTTTAATTTTGTTAAATATATGCAACATCTTTCAGCTCCTTCTCTAAAAGAGAAAAACATTCTGGATCGATGGCTTTTTACATTTTTGTTTTATAGTCACATCCTTTGAAAAGAATATTAATAGTCAATGGAAAGAGAAATGAATTGCTGAACACCCAGACAGAAGAAGACATATAAATGACATCACAAAAAAGGTTCCAGGCTTTGAACTATCATGTCAACAATGGACAATCCTGAATAGAATTCGCACCTCACATGACATCTGCCGGGACTCTCTGTATAAATGGGGGAAATGATCCTCCCTTCAGTGTGACTGTGGGGTCCCATGTCAAATTGTAGATTATATCAAGACTGGCAGTAAGTTGAGGGTATATATTGGTCCAGTATCTGATTTTTTAAAATGTAAACAATGCTGCGTCTCAATGGTTATTAGATAGCCTAGATATTGGTATTTGAATATAGACTTTTTAACATTTATGTTTTATTTACAATAAAATAGATGAAATGTTAATATATATTGCTAGAAAAAGGTAGATTTGTTACTGAAGTTCAATTGAGAGTAAAAAGACAGATTAGAGAGAAAGAAGACAGGGGAAGACTGAAGGAGAGGACGAGATTGCTGGTTGCTCTTTCCAGAGCGCTGCCCCTTGTGATTCCGGTGATTTCCTTCTTTGCGTAATTGGGGTATGGTTTTCTGCCCACCTGGACAGCTTCAAGGGCCATGTATGGAAATCAGCTCTCCACAGAATTAGTAAATAGGAATTTGACAAGCTAGCTAGGCCAAAGAAAAGACCCTTTGTTTTTTTAAATGCTTAATTACCATTTAACAGACAGACATATTTTAATCTAAGGAAACTGGTGGAAGCCAACCCTCAGCCACGGAAACCCACTGAATCATTTGGAGTAAGCCATACCGATAGTTTCATCCATACAAAACCTACAGAACTGATTGTCATTAGGAAAAAAAAAGTGAGGAGACACTAAGTATGATACTTTGAACTCCTAGAAAAAAGATGGAATAAAAATTTAATATACAAAACACACACTTCTTGTGGCAGCCATGTACATAGGTTAATTTTGCACTGAATGAACCATTTCATTTATCTTCTCAATTACATTTTAAAATTTTTCTTTGCAAAATTTTTCCTAACTTCGTACATCTCTACCATATTTTCCAAAAATCATTATTTTCTAAGTTAAGAAGCCCTAACAATGTAAAGTGTCCTAAATATGGCTGTACCGCAGATTTATATAACGATTATCTCTGACATAACGGTTAAACTGGCACGGTATACAGAGCTAAGTCCTTTTAGACAGATTCCCTACTCCCAATTTGCTCATCAAGAAGTCTAGCTGATTTGCAACAAAGGAGAGACCGTGATTTTAATTTCTTTTATAAAAAATATGGATTTGATACTCTTAATTGAGAGGATTAATTTCCTGTGAATATGGATGCCATATCTATTGGATGAATCCACAGTTAACTCAAATAGCACTAATTGTTTTTTCTCAGACTGAGGTAGATAGTGGGGTGCCACTGAGTTTAGCTCTGTGGCTGATTCTTCATTTCATTAATTGCTTGAATAAAGAAGTGCAAAGAAGGCTTACTAAATTTGCAAATGATACAATATTGAGTGGATAGATAATATTTTTGAACACAGGAAAAAAACACATGGATTGTTTAGAGAAGTGGGCTGAGAATAGCATTTAATTTGAATCAAGATAAATGCAAAATTCTTCATTAAAGAAAAAGGAGTCAAATAGAGGAGATTGGTAACAGCATATGTGAAAAACTCATGGAACTATAAAGATAACACACTGAATATGAGCAGTGTAAAATGGCTGTTAAAAAGGCAAAGGCATTAGAAGATCAATTTTCAAATCATAGGATTTTATATTCAACTGCAATGTGTATAGGTCAGACTTCAGTTAAAGACAAGGCACAATTCTGTACAACCAATTTTAAGAAGGATTCAGAGCACTAGACCAATAATGAAGATAACCAGTAGGCTGGAAATTAGTTCTTAAAAGGAGTGGCAATATTTCTTGAGAAAAGACAAAGAGGATATAGGTGATAGTATTTTTTTAGCACTTGAAATACCGATTCATAGAAAGTCAATACCTGCTCTTTATCATTCCAGTGTTAGGATAGGAAATAATGTCTGTGAGTTACACAAGATATATTTCAATTGAATATTAGGAAAACGCTGTAAATAATAAGTAGTTCAATAGGGTATCTAATTATCAAGGTTGGTGATAAGTTGCCCTTTGCTGGATGGATTCAATCAGAAGCGAGACACTAATCTATCTGGGATGCTTGTGTTTGGATTTCTGCACAGAACAGGGTATTAATATTCAGTAACCTAAATTGCTCCTTCAAATTATATGACTCTGTGATATTTATGGAGCCAGCTCTTTGCTGGTTGTTCAAAATATTTGATGGAAAAAAGGAATATATTAATATAATATATTAATATATCCTATATTTTGGGAGAGTTGTTCTATAAACAGGAGGGAGGTGGGAAAAATTAGCAGAATTTTGAAAAGGGAATTAAAACAAAACAGTATGAGTTCAGACAGAAATCAGACTGTATAGTGTCATAGAAACAAGAACCTTAGAACTCATCAAGACATTTGTAATATAAACAAGAATGGCACATTTAGAATTTCAATTATTATCTTGGAATAAGATCAGTGTTATTCACAACCTTATGCACAACACGGGTCTATTTTGAACTTACAACATTCAAGACAGAAATCTAAATTGATAAATAAATTAAAATAATAGCAGAATGTAAATATTCTAAAATTGAACCCCAACATTAAATTCACAAATTGTGAAAATAAATCAATAAGGATGTGTTTACAAGACTTCTGGATTGCTACATTCACATCAAATTGTCAGAGCTGTGTGTGTTTATGACAATTAACAACTACCCCCCCCAGGAATTTGAGATCTTATATTAAGCAAAATCAACACTATACTCTCCTGAATTCAAGTGACTTCTGCTTACAGATACAGGGATATTCCAAGCAATTTTTTTAAGGGACAGAGTTTTTTTCAGTACATTGGGGGAGGGGGATCCTTTGAGGTATAGATCACAGGACCTTCAAACAATACACAACTGGTGCTGGGGAAGACAAATATGTTGCCACCTGAAAAAGTAAAAACTAATTGATCAATAGGGTAAGAAGAAATAAAAAATAATAATAAAGAAATTTCAAGATGGGGGAGGACTGATATGAAGCGTAGTTGTTTGTAATCCACTGAGCAGCATTTTCATCTGAAAAATCATTCCATCATTGATTTAAGGATCTCACTGAAGGAAGACAATTATTTTCCTTCATCCCAGTATGTATAATAAGAAAGCAAAGATGCATTGAATTGGCAGTTGGTCTTACCTGAACTTCTATTTTCTGAGTTGAGACAGGAGGCTCCAGTAGAGGTATTAGCATGCCCAATTGGCAACGAGACTGGGATGAAGCTGAAGCCACGCCTCTGTGTTCCACTCTTGACTTCCAGTTTCATTGAAGCGAGCTTCCCCGAGACCTGAAAACAATTCACACAGGAGAACTCCCTCAACCCCTGCTAGACTAACTAACCTAGGGTGGGAACTGGAGCCTCCTGTCCCAACTCCAAAAATAGCAGTTTAGGAAGACCAACTGCCATTTTCCGGAGCGAGGGACAGCAGGCTCCAGTAGTGGGACCTATCAAAGCTAAGCCCCATGGGCGGGAAACTAACAATCTGCAATGACCTGCTGTAGCACCCTACGCCCGAACGCCGCATCAGTCGATGCAAACACATCCAACCTGTAATCCTGAATAAACGGTGATGGTGAAGCCCACATTGCCGCTCTGCAAATGTTGTCTATCAGGATCTGGGAGGCCCAAGCCACCGAGGTGGCAGCACTCCTCGTCAAATGTGCCGTAATACTGGCTAGCACAGGCAACTTCTGGGGCTCGTATGCCAGGGCAATAGCCAAGCGGATCCACCGGCTAATGGTGGAAGATGTATCCCGCTTACCCAGCGATGAAGGCCAGAAGGATAGGAATAGCGCCCCCGACCTCCGGAAGGAGGCTGTCCACTTCAAATATATACGCAGCGCCCGTTGGACATCCAACCGATGCCATTGCTGTTCCCCCGAAAGACTTGGGCACAAGAAACATGTTCGAATAGAACCCCCGACGCACCTGGTCCATCAGGACCGGTTCCACTGCAGTGATATCAAACAGATGTTTAATAGCCTGACGCATCAACCTGTGTTTCTCTATGCATTGGACCAGGGGAGATGAACGGAAGAAATTTGGGGGAATGGAAAGGAACTCTAAATGAAGCCCATGAGTGACCAGGTATCTGAGGAAATTTCCGCCCAGGCCTCGGAGAAGAGAGCCAGGTGACCACCAATGGGTATGGTCGGGCCTGACTTATTTGCCCCGGTGGTAAGGGCAAGCACCTCCCCTTCAAAAGGGATGCTTACTCTGTTGTTGGAAACGAGACCTGTCTCTATTGTAACTGCGCTCAGTCTGCCTCTCTGACCTGGGGGAAGAGTACCTGCTCTGCTGAGCTTCCTGTTCCTGATGTTGGTACGAGGGCTTGCAGTAGAACGGAGTAGACTCTTGCTCTGCCTTCTTCGTCAAGGTGGGCAGGAATTTTTTCTTATTCTTATCCTCCCCGAAGTGAGAGCCCCCCCGCCCGTGTAGTCAGCTGACGCCAGCTGCCACTTTGACTTGTTGTCCACTTGCCACCCCCGGAGCCAAAGAAGGCGACGCGAGGTAACAGATGACACCATAGCCCTGGAAACGAACTTCATGGCATTCAACATGGCATCAGCCGAGAACTGTGCCACCGCCACTAGCTTGTTCAAGTCCTGGTGCAGCCACACATCTTCAGGGGGGATGCATTCCTGGATTTTCTCCATCCACAAGATAGCCGTGCAATTGAAGAACGAAGCCGATGCTTCTGCCTTGATGGCCCAGGCCGCAAACTGGAACATGTTCTTCAACATCATCTCCACCTTCCTGTCATCCACTTTAAAGTTGTCATCTACATCCCTGGCCACCAGAGAAGCAGGAGACACCAAAGCAACCACAGGTGGGTCCATAGTGGGCAGCTCTAAGGCCTGAGAAAAATCTGGCTCAATATTATAAAAACGTCTAGCATTACTGCTAGGGTTTGGGAAAGCAGCAGCTTCTTCCATTGCTTCTTCACTACCTCCAGGAAGAGGTGAGGAGCAGGGATCTTCTCCTTAACAGCCTTGAGCTCACAGAAAACCAGGTCCCAAGGTTTATTCGCTGCAGCCTCCTCTGTAGCTCCATCCTTAGCCCCATCCTTCACTCCTTCCTTACTCCCCTCCCCCTCTTCTGCGTATGCAGTAGCACACGCCTTGCGCAGAAGAGGTTGGAATAAATCTGGGGGGTGGGGGGGAAGGCCAGTAAAGACTGGAGGCTCCGGCTTGGCATCCTCCTCATCCTCAGATAGGTCAGGATCTCTTTAGGCCTTATCCCCTGCTACCGAGCCTTCACTAAGCAGGGAAGGGGAGACGGGGCAGCTCACAGAAATGGAGGGAGGGCGTGCCTGGGAGGAGCTGGCCCTAGGTGTTCTGCCTTGATCCGATGCTAAGGACCAAGGGGCCTGTTGCTGCAAGCCAGCTGCAACTCCTGAGGAGATGGCCCTTTCAATAAGATTCTGCAACACCCTGGGGAGTTTGTCCATATCCAAAGAATCCCAGCCGGAATTCTCTGGAACTTGAGCTACCCCAGCCGGGAGAGCTAGGATAGGCCTAGGCAAGGCCTGATCCCCCATGGGATCCATGCGGACACAGGAATCTTCTAAGTCCATGTCCTGGTCTTCCAGGGAAAGAGGTGGAGAGGGGGAAACCTCCGCAAGAAACCTCCCTAGAGAATCTGGAGAACCTGGGGGGTATAGACTGAGACTTACCCCCCCAAAGGTGATCTAGACCAGGGGGGGAGAGGTACTGAGCCTACCCTGCAGGGCCCTCAATTTCTCAACCCTGGAAAAGGTTTTAGAGATTGCCTTAGGCCTCATAAGTTCATCCCTCTGGGTAGCATGAGAGGGACGAGAGGCAGCAGCAGCCTTTTGAGCCCTGGCAGAGGCAGTGGGGTGCGGCCTGGAAGATGGGTCCTCCCCAGGGGAACATGGAGGCGAAGGGGACCTTGCCACCTCCTCCGCCATATTTGCCACGTGGCAGTACTCACCCTCCTTGCAAAGCCTCTCAACTCCCTCTCTTCAGCTGCAATAGGCAAAGGAGAGATAAAGGCAGGAACAAATGCTGCTTTCTCCCCATCTAGGCAGCCCCTGCATCAATGCCAAGCATGGTGTGTCTGGGGGCTGCCGCCTCGGCTTCAGACATTCACATGCCTTCTTGTCGCTGCTCAGCCTCCAAAAGCTTCTTCGTGCTCTTGCCAGCGCTCTGGGATCGCCGCGGCGTGAATCCAGCCGCCAAAGTCCTCCACCAGTAAAACAGAGAGATGGGAAGCCGTGGGACTGGAAATCCTGAGCCTGCAAGCCTCCCGATTGCCCAGGTCCCGGGGACCGACACTACATGTTCAGCGGAGACAAAAATAGCCACCGCAACAGCAACCAAGCTCTCCAACCCCCAGCAGTTTAAAATAATCTCCCTGGTGGCCAGTAATAGGAACCACACAGAAATACTTATTGGCAGAAGAAGGGAGCTTTCTTTTCCAGAGGCTGCAGAGGCAAGGAGGTACCAGTAGAGGAATTAACAGGATAAAAAATATGTATGTCTCATTTCTTGGCCGGACTGAGATGAAGCTGGAGGTCAAGGGTGGATCACAGAGGCCTGGCTTCAGCTTCATCCCAGTCTCGTGACCAATTGGGCGCATTAATACAACTACTGGAGCCTCCTGTCCCTCGCTCCAGAAAATGACCATATTCATAAAGAGTTCCTCAAGGCACAGGACAGTGATCTATTAAGAAATGATAGTGTTTGCCTCTCGGTCTTTTTTGGATCAGCAATCAAAGAAGAACACCTAAAAAAATCCCATTTCTTCCTCTCTTTTAACCACATTTGTACAAATATAATCAGCAAAACAAAATAAAGTGGGTTGACTCACACAGAGGCTATAATCCAAAAGACATCCAAGGCCTTCCTGTCACGCAAGGTCTTCTACTAACTTGTCAAGGACAGAAATTACATTTTCTTATCTTTAGCACATCAAGGCTTGCTATTGTTGCTTTTTAAAAATAAAATTCTACATACAGAGACATTGATGAAGCATGGCTAGTAGTTCTGAATCGTAAATTATTATAACCCCAGCACAATTAGTAATGCAGGTTCTCCCACTTGGGTCCTACACATACAGCAAAAAATCAAAATCTTCAAAAAATATTATAATAAAAAGCATAATTATGCTGCAAAGCATCTGCCACAAAAAAAGCAAATAAGTTTTGGATGGAATTTTTCCATAGCAATTATCAGGAGCACACATATATACATAAGAAAGTTAAAATAACCTTTTAATCTAACAGTGAGAGTAAGTTTTACACAAATTGTCGGAGGTTGTGCTATGTTGTTTCAGTCTACAATTTCCTGACTCCTTATATCCCTGGAGGATAATATTGTATTTAAACGCAGCTCAGAAAAATACGTGCCAGAATTGCTAGTTTTCAAGGGACCATGACATATTGTTTTTCTTTTCTAAAAGTGTTTCAACCCTAACAAAAGTAATTGGTTGGCTCGTGCAAATACATAAAAATTCCCCAAAACTACACAATGGAATTATTATATTTTGCTTAGTTGAAATGTTACAACATGCCATTTTAACATCTAGAGGTGTTAAAGAAGAATTTGATCATCAGGAAACAGGATCTGTGAGTGGGAGGGAGCCAGAAAATAGATGATAGGATATTAAAGTGAAATCATGAAATCTGCACAGAGTCCAATGTGAAATTTAAAAAAAAACCATTCAAATTCAAATTGATCTAGTGATTTGGGATGTTTTGCCACATAAGACATAATGGAACAATAATTGAATAGAGAGATCTTGAATCTTCCCTTCTATATTGCCATACAAATTTATTATATTAAATTTATTATATTAAATATTATATTAAATGCTCTCACCATTTCTACCATTTTGCAGGTACCAAACAACAGAATTTGAGAGAAAGGATTATTGACGAGTAGAGTATGTTTACAAAACTTTAATAGAATTGAAGTTGCAAAACATCTGCAAATAATATTACAGTAGTAATAATAAAACTATTAAAAAAATCTTGTACAGTCAATATAATTTATATTTGTGAAAGGGAGGGCAATTTATGAAAAGGAGTGATATCCATGTCTTGGTTCCATCCTATATAGATTACTGCAACACAGAATTTTTTTATGCCTATCCTACAAAAACATCTTGCAGTTGTAACAAGCTTATCAAGCTGCTGGTTAGACTAGTTATCAGCTAACAAGTGCCGGATGTCATGATCACATTAAAGTTGGAATATATGCACTGGTTACCAAGTTTTCCAGTCCCACACAAGGTGCAAATATTTAATTTTATAACTTTATTTCATTGTGACATTATGAGACCACTATCTACCTGAAGTATCCTATTGATGTCACTTTCATTCACAGAATTCCTGTTTGTGAGGCATGAGGGGAGTTCCTCTTGTTTCACTTCTAAATTATAGAGTGTGAATGGGGAAAAAGGTCTCTGTTTTTCAGAAAGAGGTTAAGCTGTATCTACTTAAGGCTTTTTTTAAAGTGTTAGTAGTGTTTCAATATTAGGTTTTTCTTCTTTATTTTTATCATATCACAAAGAAAAAGAGAAATGTTATTTTTTATTAAGGCAAATAGCTACAAAAAACAAAATATGAAATTGGATACTATTTGTAATTATATGCTATATAACACTGGGAAATCCATGTTTCCATGTAGTAATGAAATGAAAAGTAGTATTTACATTATAATCTAGAAAAACACAAATTCTTTTTTTCAATGTAATGACTAAGATACATTATTTTTTTATTAGTTTGATTAATTTTAATTAATTTAAACAGTATTGCTTTTATTTGTAGATTATTATTAAAAAATGATACATTACAGCAGTGTTTTTCAACCACTGTGCTGCGGCACACTAGTGTGCCGTGACATTTGTGTAAGGTGTGCCGTGGTAGAATTACTTTATATATAGTCAATATAGGCACAGAGTTAAATTTTTTAAACATTTTCTAATGGTGGTGTGCCTCGTGATTTTTTTCATGAAAAAAGTGTGCCTTTGCACAAAAAAGGTTGAAAAACACTGCATTACAGGATGAAAAGAATACTTAGTAATAACAGAAAGCTTCTTACACTGCTCAGTTTAAAATAAAAAGGAAGGTAGAAGGAAAAGAAGTAAAAGACACATCAGCAAATGAAGTACAGGAAAAATTATATAAGATGCTGGGAATGCATGGGCAGTTCTCCTAGTGTATTTCTTTTTCCTCAAAAGCATAACAAGGAGATTAATTTGGATTAAAACTGTTCCTCTGGGGAAAGACAATTAGCACTCAGTTCCATGGCATTTTTCTAATATAAATCAATACCTCAAAATAAACAATATAAATTTACAATCTGATACATACAAGGATGCACATTCTAAAAATATTTAGCAGAAAAACTAATTCAAAAATTGCTAATTCTGTGTTTTGTTAAATCAACACATAGAACAGTCTACATAAGTGATGGCTAACCTTTTTGCCACTGTGTGTCAAAAGTGGGGGGAGCGCGGGTGTGTGTGTGTCATTCATGTGCGTGTCTTGAGGCCTGGGACTCAAGACAACCTACAAGGTTACCTCTGCATGGCCTCATGGGAGTCTGACAACCAATAAGAGCACATTTCTTACACAGGAACAGGAAATTCCAAGGCGGGAAATGAGAGGGTATAAATCTCTCTCCCTTTCTCACCCATGTGCTCTTTTTGGGGGGCAGGACCTCAAACCACATGGTCCTGTCCACCATTAAACCATCTTTCCAAGCAGTCTCCATGTTTCCGGTGTCTTTCTTCCCACTTGGAACTGAACTCAGATGGACATTTCCTGCACACCGGCCAGCTGGCCTTCAGGCGCATGGGACCACCAACATTTGGAAGAGCAGTGTTCCGGTGTGCATGCGCACACTGGCATTTGAACTTCTGGGTTTCCATTATGCACATGCGTGATGACCAGCCATTTATTGGGCCTATGGCCGCACCGGAAATGGAAATTTAGGTGCAGGTACGTGCATGAGCAATGGAACACTGCTCTTCCGGGTTTCGGTGCTCCCAGGTGTGTGAAGGCCAGCAAGGCCACATGTTCCTTGCGGGATGGTTTTGTGTGCCATTTCTGGCCCGCAGGTCAGCAGGCGGGTACAAAAAAGGTTAACCATCATTGATCTATAGGTACCGTTTCCCTCACCTTTACCTTCCTCCCAAGTTTTTTAGCCTAACATTACACATTTATTTTCTCTAAAGTATCTTCTTTTTTCAGAGCTTCAGGATCACCTTTTAAAAATTGCTGCAGAAGGTTTTAAAAAGGAACCTTCTATCTTAATAATAGTAATAGGAGGCTCCAGCAGAAAATGGAAAATCAAAATCATGGATCAATTACCACAAAGACAGGTTGTCAGTTCTAGCTGATTAGCTGCTACCTTGATTAAATGGTAACAATTTTTCAGCACTCTCACACTTTCATTATCCTAGTTCTATTAAGTGAGCACCGTATTTTTAAAGGGCATCTTTAAAAAAGGGTGAAGAATAAAATATGATTTAAGAGTCAGTTTAAAGAAGTAGAATTCAGCTAAGCTGATACATTATTAGAACTTCCAACCCTGAATTACAAACCATACCCAGACTCAAATTTGCACCAAAAAGATAGAAACAATAGCAATAGCAGTTAGACTTACATACCGCTTCATAGGGCTTTCAGCCCTCTCTAAGCGGTTTACAGAGTCAGCATATCGCCTCCACAGCCTGGGTCCTCATTTCACCCACCTCGGAAGGATAGAAGGCTGAGTCAACCTTGAGCCGGTGAGATTAGAACCGCTGAACTGCAGATAACAGTCAGCTGAAGTGGCCTGCAGTACTGCACCCTAACCACTGCGCCACCTCAGCTCTGGAATAGAAATGGGTTGCTGAAGGAAGGGGATGAGAAAATTCTGTATTGCAACTACAAGTAGTACCACAATTGAACCCACAATTTATATTGCTAAGTGAGAAATTTGTTAAGGGAGTTTTGCCCCATTTTACGACTTTTCTTGTCATATTTGTTAAGTGAATCACTGCAGTTCTTAAATTACTAATGCGGTTGTTACTAAATTAGTAACACTGGTTTCCCCATTGTCTTTGCTTGCCAGAAGGTCACAAAAGGAGATCACATGACCCTGGGGCATGGCAACCATCATAAATGTGAGTCAGTTGTCAGGCATCCGAATGTAAATCACATAACCATGGTGATGCTGCAACAGCCATTAAGTGTGAAAAATGGTCATGTCACTTTTTTCAGTGCCATTGTAACTTTGAACGGTCACTAAATGAACTGTTATAAGTCGAGGACTACCTGTATAGTATTTGAGAAGTTGAAAAGCTTATTGTTCTAAACACACAAGATGGAACACAAATAAAATTCTTATTTTTGCATCCTTTTCCAAAAATGAGCTTTTTTTTATTCCAAGCAGGAGTGCAAGAATAATTTTTTTTATACATTTGTGCTTTTCTTATAAGCCTCTGAAAATTGTGAGAATAGCTACCAATTAACTTATAAAACTTTAGGCACATTTGAGTGTAGGAGGAGAGAGGCTAAAGATGCCTGTGACAGCTTGAAACCCAATAGATTAAGAAATTTCAGAATGCAAAAGTTCTGTTTGCAACAGTTTTTGCAGATTGCGTACTCTGCTTTCCATGTTTATTGCTGATAAAAAAAATATTGAGCAAATGCATTTCCAATTACAACTATCAAATTAAGGACAAGAAAATGTAACTAGGTAGTGTGTACAATGTAAAATGTATCTAAAGAGGTATTTGCAAAGAAACCACTGCAAAAAATTCTTGCAAAAAGACATGCATGAACAAACACGTGAACAAGTGGATGACCTAGATTTGTATGAACACTTTTGCATTTGAAACAAAAGTTACTTCTCATGAAAATTTCATTTAACGTTATTTTTATTCCCTTAATTTTTTTTTTAAAAAAACTAAGTCTTTGGTTAAAGTACTTCATGCTGCTAAGTCAAGTTACAGTTGCCTCGGGATCTTTTAAATTAGGGGTTGTCACATTTCAAATTTGTCAGTTTTGTTTTTATTAGCACTCAAAATTTACCACTCTAATTCAAATACAGAAACACACTTAACCATTCCCACACCACTATTCCCATTCCATTCAGAAGGCATAAAAAAATAAACTCCTTGCACAGATACCATTCCATCCACATTCTCATGTCATGTTATGTTCATTTGGCGTATAAGGATATGCACTCCCCCCCCATTTCCATAAGATGAAGCTAAAAAGGCATCAATAATTACACAAAGCAGACAATTGAATTTGTTTAGCTGTAGCAACGAAATTTTGTCTGATGTAATATTTTCAAAAATATATAATACTGAAAAAACACTGAGAAATAAGTGAGTTCTGTTGATCTCATGGTATACAGTAGTTTCAAGACTGAACAAAAGATTATGATATGCTACACTAGTTAGTAATATTTTAATTCTAATTTATGTAATCTGTTGAAGAGAGAAGAATTTTTGTAATTAAGTTGCAATAGTGTTTTGCCATTTGGATTCCACAATTTTATACATTCTACATAGTTCTGAAATAATGAATTAAAAGGAAGCTAATGTTTAACTCTGAATCAATAAACACAACATTTGTATTGTGAGGCAAACCCCTCAAGTTGCGACATCTGTGGAACTATAACATTACTGTATGCCAGTAAAGATTACAGTTCGATCTCCTCCTCCTCCTCCTTCTTCCTTCTTCTCCTCCTCCTCCTTTCCCATCCCCATCCCTATCCCCATCCCCATCCTGCTTAATATCTTATGCATCCAGTTAATACTACTTTATTGTATTACACAGATTAAATGTTTTCTAACTTTTTTCACGTTTTTAGAACTGTTTCAGAACTTGAAAATTTACTGATTCTAAATGTACTGCAAGGAAGTTCTATAGCATTTAAGATACTATTTTGCAAAACAAAAACAAAAACTTGTGCATTCTTGAAGCAAGAATTGGCCGATATTAAAATATTGTTTCTTTCACTCAAACTCAGATACCATTTATAACGTATGCTTTTTTCCTGCTTCAACGATGTTTTAAAAAAGTTGCTTTTCAATTATACAAGCCTCCACCTACTCCATAGGCATCCTCTGACAATTATACCCTTATTTTATGCATTATTCTAACCTAATCAATTTTGCCACAAATTTAGAAGTTGTTGTTGGAAGATAAGTTTCTACCACCTGTACTATTATTGGAGCAATAACTTGTATGTGTCATATTAGGTAGAGTGAAAGATTGCAAATGACAATGCCATATTGATTTATGGCATTTCATATATATTACAGGGAAAGACAAAGGGCAAAACCTGGCGTGACACATTTTATTTAGAAGGGATTTTCTTCACATGTATCTAACTATGGCACAAATCTGGACCGGTAACTTTATTTACTGCTGCATCCTCACTCCATTGTTTTCATGTGGTCCTTGCTCATAACTGAGGTGGCCTTAAATTGTTTGTGTGCTTCCCAAATTAGTGTTTTCCTTCTAATACCACATAATTTTTGCTGGGAATATAATTTGACATGCTTCGCAGGCTATTCCAGTGGCGGTACTGTCAGATGGCTCCCCAGGGCATTATATCAAGCCGGCACTTATTGTAAAGGTACATGGGAAAAACCTTGGGAGAAGGGCGAAAGAGATGCTGCCTAGAAAATGGATAAATCATAGTCTGGAGCTGGATAAAGGGAAAAGCAAGAGGCTCAGAAGGGATCCTCCCTAGTTTCTTGAACTGTGAAAGAGAATTGTTGTTTCAAACTTGCAAGATTCTGTCAATGTAGCTTTACAATAAAGTAGAATTAGTTTATCATTTTTCTTGTCTGGTCCGCCCGTTAAGGCTGACACCCATCAATCACTTTAAGCTGTGGGGGCACTCTCCTTTCCTTCTTGGGCACTTTCTTTGTCCTATACCCGTAAATGTCATCAGCTATTGAGGAATGAATAACAGGCTCCTTATTCAAAGTTCTTTTGAATAGCAGCTGATGGACAGTGGTAATACAAAGAACTGTGTGGTGAAACAGCAAAGAGAGTTTTTTCTGGAATGGCCCAGAAGAATACACAGTCGGCCTGTAATAAAACTCATTTAAGAATCCACAATTTAATTGTGGTTAACTTTGTTTGCATCATTAAACTTCATTGGCCCAGAAGAAGGGATTCTTTTCCTGGAGATTTCATGTGTGAGATCAGTTGCAAACCCAGGCTCAGGATGGCAATTGTTAGCTGAGAATCTCTAGTGGCTTTTCAGGGGTGTTCCTCCTTGGATTGCCAGGTGTGAGATGTTGTTTGTGAAGTTAGGTTATAGAGGTTAGATGGGTTTATTGCTTGTGTACCACTTTGCCTGTGGCATAGCAATCTCCCTACCAGAATTAGTAGAGTTTGTGGTTGTGTTTGGCAGCTACATTGTGCAGGCCTATGGCCCTAATGGAATAAAATTTGCATGAATTGGGCAGTGGCTTGGGAGTTCATGACCATCATGGACCTGGCACAAGTTATCCCTGGCCTGATTTATATTAGAGGTTCCTCATTACACCTGTTTTCTTTTATATCAGAGCTATGCCAACCTGCTCTGCAATTGGGAGGTGTTAACCATCAGTTCCTTCTCATGGAAAGATCACTCCTTGTTGATTCTAGACTTATTTGGTGCCTCACCTCTTCATGCTTGTATCTTTTTTAGGGTAACTCAATCCCACCTGACTATGGGAATACAGATGACTTACAATCACAGCTGAGCCCAAAATTTATGTGGCTAAGTGAAAACTTTGCTAAGTGAGTTTTACCCCATTTTACTACTTCTCCTGCTACATTTGTTAAGTGAATCATTGCAGTTCTTAAATTAGTAACATAGTTGTTAAGTGAATCTGGCTTCCCCATTGACTTTACTTGTCAAAAGGTTGCAAAAAAGGGATCACATAACCCCAGGACACTGTAGCCATCATAAATATGAACCAGAATGTCAAGCATCCAAATGTAAATCACATGACCATGGGGATGGTGTAATGGTCATAAGTGTGAAAAATGGCCACACGTCGCTCTTTTATTGTAACTTCAATGGTCATTAAACGAACTGTTGTAAATCAAGGAATACCTATAGCTGCAGGGCTGTTGTAAGGATTATTTCAGTTATTTGTTTAGATTTGTTTGGAATTGGATTCCATTTGCACAGGTCCTATAGATTTGTCTGAAGTACACTTTTACCTGGTTATCTGAGAAGAATTTGAGCTCACAAAACTGCAGAAAATGTAACAATTGGCTCTCAATCTAGCTGCAGCATTGGCCTTTGACAGGTTTGTCTTCTGCATCATTGCACCTATTACTGAACCAGGAGGCCTTGCTCAGAGGGACTCATGACTTAATCATCTCCTCTTTGGATTACTGTAATATGCTGTATTTATACCCTTGAGGGGGACTCGGAAGCAATAGTTGGCAGGTTTTGTGCTTCTCATTATTCTCATGTAACACTGCTGTTTTGTAAGCTTCCAGGTATGATTCAAGGCCTATTCATCAAGCTGCCTTTCTATCACTGTCTCAGGTTGCTCCCTCAGATTTAGGTGTGAGGGCCTGCTCTGGATCCCTTCCATCAAACAATACCATTGTTGAGCCCTACAGGCATGCCTTCTCTATGGCTGCACCTACCCAGTGAAACAATGTCCTTCCAAGGTCCAGATGGCCCTATCCCTGTTAGCCTTTTATAAGGCATTGAAAACCTACCTGCTCTCCCAAGCATTTGGACTAGGAAATTAAATGAGTTCTGTTGGTGATGTGGCTTTTGGTTCTGAGGGCTATTATTTTAATCAAAGTATCATGTATTATATGTTTTTGTTATCATTTTAATTTTTGTACATTGCCCAGAGTTGCTGCTGTGAAATGTGAAATTTATAAATAATACAAATAAATAAAGATAAATTGAGGGTATATTTTTATATGGGACAAACCTGTGCCATATTTCAAAAATAATTACCATATTATTCAGAGAATAAGATGCACCTTTTTTCCTCAAAAAAGAGGCTGAAAATCTGGGTGTGTCTTATACATCGAATACAGCATTTTTTTGCCTCCTGAAGCCCCGCCCCTTCATCAAAATGGCTGTGCATACCCTTATGGAGGCTTTCAAAGAGCTCCTGGGGGCTGGGGAGAGCAGAAATGAGCAAAAAATGGGCTGTTCCCCCCCCCGCCCCCAGCAGCACTCTATAAGCCTCCATAAGGCTATGCATGCTTTTTTTTTTGAGAAAAAAGGGCCCATTTTCACAAAAAACGGGCCGTTTTTTGCTCTCCCCCCCCCGGAGCATTCTGCAAGCCCCTCCCCCAAAGCTATTCATGCCTTTTATTTGAAAAAAAAGGGGCCATTTTTGCAAAAAATGGGCCGTTTTGGGGAGGTTTGCAGAGTGCAAAAACTTTTTTTCCCCTTTCAGAAAGATCTTTAGTTAGAGTGATGGATGAGAATTACATTGATCAAGTGCTGTACCAGCAGAAACAAGTCTTAAATGCTGCAGGTTGTCAGATTTCCTTCTCCAGTAGATGGATAAATACACCTGGAAACATCTACCTACCTACCTACCTACCTATTCTCTCTCCTTACCTACCTACTGTATTTCTCTCTCTCTCTCTCTCTCTCTCTCTCTCTCTCTCTCCCTCTACCTACCTACCTACCTACTTACTCTCTCTCCTTACCTACCTACTGTATTTCTCTCTCTCTCCCTCTACCTACCTACCTACTTTTTAAAAAAAATTGCCTCTTCAAAACCTTGGTGCATCTTATACTCTGGTGCGTCTTATACTCCGGAAAATACGGTAAGATACTTCACAATATGTTGCAGCCCAAACATACAGTGGTATCCCACTGCAACTTTTTAAAAGAGCCACTTTTCCCAAAATCACTTAGCACCATCAACTCAATTTTAGAAAAAATGTGGTTGCATTAAGGATTTAAACTGATGCCTCTCCTGATTGGAGCACCCAACTGGAGGCACTGAATTTGAAATATTGCATATCATTAACTGATACAGAGTAAATTGAACATGTTTAAATGTTAGGAGATATAAGTTTAATATCTAGGTAAATAACCCTGCTGGGTGACCTTGAGCCAGTAGGTTTACCCACTTCATAGTATTTCCGTGAGGGACAAAACAAGGCTAGAAAAATATGTATGCTGTTTAACCGATGACAGGTGAAATATAATTTGATAAATGAACTAAAGTTGCCTGAAGTAAAATTTAGGTCACACTAATACAGCAGGATGCATGGTTATTGAATGAATATTCTGCTTAAGGAACCAATTTATTAATATGTATTTTTATTCATGTAAAACAAGGTAAGAGATGAGGAATCATCCTTGTTCCTTTGCCTCCAAGGCTTTTTATCATACATAGTCAAGCCCTCAGAGCCCATGTAATTAATTATAGGTTGTAATTGTATACAGGAACAGAAAGAAGGGAAGCATCTCCTCCTCTATGTGCTCCTCATCCATTACTTTAAAAACGGGAAATCATTCAACGTGGTCTACTTTGGCCTTAAAGGGTCCAGGTTTTTCTGAAAATGCGTTTCTCTTCCTGCATATCATTATAACCTATAATTAATTGCATACGCTCCTAGGGCTTTTCAGCAGCTTCCCACTTTCAGCATACTTTTGGAAAGCGAATTCGATGAGCACTCGTAGCATTACTTCCACAGTGGTTGCCCCTGCACACTCTGTGCTCCAAGATTATTCCCTAAATCAAGAGCTTTTAGTTCCTTCCTAACTCTGTTTTCAAAACCTCCAGCCTGCCCATTGAGAATCAAACTAAACAATTACGATGCCCGACTTGGGTGAGCCAACAGGCTACATTTTCTGAAAGCAAGGGGCGAGTCATTCTTCTCACATGCTTTGGAAATTACTTTACTTCTCACAGGCTGTGAGGATCAGGTGCAATTCCCAAGAGTGCTGCGTCCCATTCGAAAAAGAGAGCGAGGAAGTGCAACCTCACCCCCCGCATTAAACAGAAGGATTGTGGACCCCCACACACACCTCACACTGGGTCTTTATGCGCACGCGACACCTGTTATTTCCCACGCCGACGTTTGACTAGAAAGGAAGCCAACGGCTGATGCATACCTGGATGAAAACTTCTCCTGCTGCTGCTGTGCTGCCGTTGCTGCCCTGTGTGCGTTTCTGCTCTTTCCTCTGCCCGGGTGAGCCCTTCTTCGAAAGGCCAGGAAAGTATGGCCGAGCCGCCTCTGGTTGCCACGGCCACATAAAGCTTTCAAAAAAAGGAGCCGGGGACCAATCAGGCCTCAGGGCTAGAACCGCACAGCCCCGGGTCACGTGACACCGAGAGTGAAAAGCATGGCCAGAATCCCCAGGACCGAGCCGAGAGGTCTTTTGTACCACTTCGACCGTTTTCCCGCCCATTCCCCCCCCCTCCCCACCTCCGCCCCACCATCCCACCAGAGCCCTTCATTGCCGTCCTTTTCTGTAAAAGCGTGCGGGGGAAGGGGAGATTACAGAGCCCAGGGGAAGAGTCGAGTCAACAGACGGAACTGGCTTTGTGAAGCTTCCAAAAACTCCTTATTTTCAACTTTGGGACGGGTTAACTGCTGCCGCCCCAACAGCTGCTTTCATGCGGAAAGTTTACTGGCTAAGCCACCCTGACCCAGAGATGAAAGGCCTGTCACTCAAGCCCCCCCCTCTCCCACAGACAAATCCTAGATGCCATCGGTGCTATAGGTCAAAGCCTGCTCCAGCTGCGTTTCAACTTTTTATGAGCTCCCATTTCCAATGACAGCAGCACAATTTCGCAGCCTACCTAGGTTATTCATAGACTCTTACCCTTTCTGAAAATAATAGATGTACGGGCCAGCAAAAAAGGGAGGTGGGGAAGCAGATAATTTTCAAATGGTATAAATTTCAAAATGGCAAGGGACTATGAGGAAGAGAAAGAAGGTTGCAGTTGCCACAAGGATGATTAGGGCAACGAAATGACACTTAAGAACACAAATAGGTGCTCTTTCCTGATCTTTTTGCTGCTATGCCATCACAGTGTCATGTATTTTACTGCAATGGCCACATGTTCTTGTCAAAGACTATCATAAATGAATTATCTAGACAGCATGATTTCAGAGATTTGAGATTAAAAGTTCCTTCATTGAAGATTGTACTCGGAATGGTAATTTTCTCTTTATGCAAACTGTTGAACAAAAAATGGCTTAGAGCAAGATGTGAGCACCAGGAGATTAGAAGCAATTGAAACATAAAATATTCATACTCTGTATAAAAACTATCCTTTTTGTACTTTTAGCTGCAAAAAGATGGAAAGCATAATATTTATTGAGATGCTGCGTTTTGAATTCTGCAACAATATAGTATCTCCAAAGAGGGGGGGGGGAACCTCCAAGAAGAATTATGTGCTAGGTACACAAGAAATTATATGAAAATAATTTCTCCTAATGGGACCCAAGAAAAAGCACTGCTTCACATTGAACATGCCTACAATAGTTATTATTAACTATATTAACTAATTTACTTAACTCTATTGTATTTTCTTGAATAAATCAGAAGTGAATACATAAGCCATTGATTACGCACAGGACGTTAAGCCAAAACAAAACAACAGGCCAGCATAATAAGATATACAATGTCTTTACATTGAACAAAATTCAAAATTGCACAATACTGTACATTTCCACTCCTATATAAAGTTGTACTTACCTTGCTTTTCGAGTACTTTATTTATTTATCAATTCATTTATTTAAAAAAATCTTTTTAATTGCTCATCTCCCTCACGGATGCATAAATTTCATCACACATGACCTGGGAAAAGTAGATTTGAGGTTTTCTCCTACTATCATATTTGGGATATAATCCATCCACTGGAACTAGGTGTAAGGAGGTATCAGGTAATTGGAAGATCTTACTTATAGAATGCATAATTAACAGAAATGCCTTTCAACAGTCAGGCCATGACTTTCAATTTAGATGATTTTAAAAGGAGACTAAACAATGGCAGAAAGTTGATGGCTGCATACTATCTCTTGAATTAAAGGCAGCATGACTAAATATCAGTTGCTAAGGAACCAAAGTGAGGAAGGATCATTATCCTTAAATGTGAATTTGTTTGTGAATTTCTTGGATGCATATGTTTAGTTTCTACGTGAGAGAATGTAGGGATAAAATCTAATAAAATACTCAACTCCCCATAAGATTCAGTATGTACAGAGCACACTCAGTAGCTCTAGAATGAAAAATTAGCAGTGAAACATAATTGGGGATGGGGGAGAAAGTAGAAAGTCCTCCTTAGAGTAAAACAAGGAATAGAAATACCATAGACCTTTCTCTTGGGAGAATTCACTGCAATATTCTGCTAAAGGCATCCCTTTAATTTATTATAAATATCAGCATATTATAAATGCAGTTCATGTGCAGTTGCTGATGGTTAATGGTAATATTGTCAGATACAAAACCTTCTTAAGTGCTATTCAGTTCTTTGGGTTTACAGAAATCTATTCCAAAGTACATAATATAAATCATTCATTTATTTCCTGGGCTTACAGTGATTAGGTTTGGCTCATTTTTTGTTTCAATTCATGCTGTTGGCAAAGCAAAGCAAATCTTAGGTATGTTTTAGGGGGATTCTATCTTCATGAAATAAATTCACATAATCTGGTTTTCTCTGTCCTTACCAGGAACACACACACACACACACACACACACACACACACAGAGAGAGAGAGAGAGAGAGAGAGAGAGAGAGAGAGAATATATGCTCTTTTATTATATAACTAGAATTTTTTAGTGATTGTTCATGTACATCAACAAAATCCATAACTTAGTTATACTGGGACCACATTTTCATTCAATTTGTTTTGAAACTATACAAATATGTATTTATCCATTATATTACTATGCAACAAAAGATTTCAAGACCCCTGTCTTCATATTACAGTGGTATTCAACATATTATATTGTCATTATATATTTCAAAGATATGCAAAATAACTTGGATGTTGGATGTCAAGCTACATAGTTTGATTACATGCCATCAAATCAGTTTTAATTACCCATGCGAGTTTGGTTCAGCATGTTCTGTGGAAGTAGTATAGACCATGGCTCTCAGCTAAGCATGTTATATGAGACAAATGCTATATCATCAAACCACTATTTAAAACAAACTGTAGCTAAGGGCAATATCTGCATGGAATCTATGAGTAGGGGAAATGTCTAGAATGCTAGCTTCATTTATCCAGCTGGAGCAGAATGCCGTTGCATGGGGCCCCAGGGTGGCTCATGTAGCATTGCTCTTATGCAAGCTGTACTGGTTGCTGCTCTGCATCCAGGTCCAATTCAAAGAATTATGACCCTTAAAGCCTTATGGCATAGTTCCCAGGGAACCATCTCAGCCCAATGGGATTAGTCTGTCCCACCTCTTCCGGCAGAAGGGGCATGTTGTGGATCCCATCGATCAAGAAAGGCCACCATGATGAGATAACGGGAGATGAACCTTTTTTGCTGAGGTTCCCTCCCTCTGGATGATACCCCTTTTAGCCTTCCATAAGAGTCTCAAACATGGCTCTGCCAATTGGCCTGAGACTTTGCCTGGTCATTCCAGGGAGCTAGGAATAAGATTCCATCTCTACCCCATAGTATTCTGTTTTATTTTTAACTTATTTAATTTCTGTTTAATGTTTTGATGTTTTGTACTTTGTTTTCATGGTATTTATAAGCACCCAGAATCATTTAACAGTGAGATGGGTAGCATATAAATTGAATGAATAAACAAACAAACAAACAAGCTGATTAGCACTCAATAATAGGTTTTTCCCCGCAAACTTTGGCTGGCTGGCTGACATGAGTTTATATCCATACAAACCTCCCAGCATTTAAGCCCAACAAACAAGCAGTCCTCTAATCTTTTCCTGATAAGTGCTTTAACTGATAACCTTGCTGTATGCCATCAAGTCCAAGAACACTATGGAGAATGTCTATGCTGGGTTTCAATTAATATTCGGTTTCTTCAACATCTTTGCCCCATGTTTGGTCTAAGGCCATGATGGCAAACTATGGCACACGTGCCAGAAGTGGCATGCAGAGCCCTCACTGGGGGCACACACGCCATCACCAGTTCCTCTTCTGGTTTCTGGTGCGCCAGCCAGGTGCTGGAAAACAGTCTGAAAACAGCCGGAAAAACAGCCAAAAAACAGGCCATTTTTGGGTCAAAAATGCCCCCCAAACAGCCATAATCGGCCCAAACCCAGGCATCCGTGGGCCAGTCAGCTGGTCTTCGGGTTTTCGGCACTCCAGCGCAAGCAATCACATGCAGACATTTTCTGGTTTGGGCACTGGGTGCTGAAAAGTTTCGCCATCACTGGTCTAGGGGTTAAAATACCAGGCTAGTAAGAGGGAGAATTCAAGTCCCATCTGAGCCTTGAAAGCCAGGTAGGTGACCTTGGGCCAATCACTCTCTCTCTCTCTCTCTCACCTCAAAGGGTTGCTGTTGTAGGGAAAATTGGAGGAGGAAGGTGTGTTGGATATGTTCACTGCCTTGACTTACTTTAAAAAAAATAATAACGGCAGGATATAAATAAATAAAATAAAAATAATAAAAATAAATATTTAGTGTCAGGTACTTTCTTGAAATTATTTGGTGTTTTGATCAGATGAGATGTTTAAACAAAAGTTCTTTAATTACTTTACATTGACAATTGTGTAGTTGTTGTTGCTTTACATTTCTAAGCCATCAGGTTACCCTTGCATTCATAAACAGTCAACTGCCACATAAAACAACCAAGAAGCTATTATACATTCTCCTGACTTGACAAAATTCCACCCATCAGAAACTATGTCACGCTAATTTTTTCCTTGATTTGCCTGTATGTGCGGTCTGAGATGAAATAACAAAAGAATAAATTATCTCATATGAGTGAAGGTGTGGAACGTAAGAGATTCACACAATAAGCAAACATCAAGGGACAAGGGAGCATAGTTTTAGAAATGACTCAAAATCACTTAAAAACAAAACAGAATTTCTGTGTCAGTGTAAAGGCTAGAGAACCAGAAACTGGGTGAGGTTACACCAGCCCTCTAAAATGGCTCAAGGTTTAGTAATGAGGGAAAGAACAGCTACTGTACCTTAACCCTTGAGATCCTTTGCTGGGCAAATCCCTTTGATTTTGACACTTTGCTCAAATACCCAACTTTGTCATATTTAATGTTCTATCTCTCAGCATAATTACCTCAGAGAAAGATCCTGACAAAATTGAATGTATTACCAGAAGGTCTTCAGTCATCCCCATCACATTTATCTGGATATTGCTCCCTCCTACTCTCTTGGCATGCCCTGTATGCTGTGACCCTTTGTATCCATGTGGTCACTGAGAGTTGACAACAACTTGATGACACATAATCAATAGCACTGTTGAGCAATCAGTGAATACTGGATATGTGAAGAGGCAACATCATCAACCCTTGAATGACATCAGCTGGATCCATATCTTAAATGTCAATTCATGAAGGCACCCTTTAAATTGATACAAATTGCACATTATCCAAGAATATATAGGTAAATGATTTTCTGGTTACCTCCAGAAAGCAAATAAATCAGTGTTGGCAACCCTTTTCGGCATCAAGTGCCAAAATGGGAGCATGTACATGTGTGTATGCAGCCACCCAGTGTGCATGCATGCTCCGGGAAGATGATCTTCTGGTTTTTGGCAAGTGCATGGCCATCGACCACCTGGTCTTCCGGTTTCTGGCATGCATGTGTGCATGAAGATCACCTAGAAGAAGATCATCTTCCTGGCATGCCCATGTGCACCGGGTGGCTGTTCTTCTGGTTTTTGGCGCTCCACATGGACGTGAAGACAAAACTGGCTGGAACCCCGAATACCAATGAGCAGCGGCTCGCATGCATGGAGAGATGGCTCTGTGTGCCACTTCTGGCACGCATGACATAGGTTCGCCATCATGGAAATATAGTCTGGGGTTATTTTTTGGGGTGGGTGGGTGTTTAGTGTCTCTATGTGTTTTGTTTCCATAAGTTTTAAAGTGGTTAAAAACGACTATTATTAAACATTCCATATTTCACCAAATTCTAGAAATAGTCCTATCAAACTAACATAAAGTATCTCTTATAGTCAAGAGAAATTTAGATTTTCTCCCAGCAATCAACTCTCATTCTACAGTCTTTTAAATATGATAAACATGGTAGAAGCTATAATGTTATAATAGAAAATGGTTAGAAGATAATCCTAAGAAGGCCTTTTAGCTCTCAATTGAATTGCATTGAGGGCAGAATTGGTTTTTGTTATTATCAATATCCTCAACTTCTTGAGAGAAATATGATAAAAGTTGATATGCTGTGTGTCTGTACCATTTTTCAGTATTTTCCTTCCTCTTTGAGCTAGAGATCCAGTCAGTAGAAAATATGTCCCTGTACTGGGTAGATCTGTCCAAATTATACTGAAATTTATAATTCAAAACTATGCTCCATTCAAATAGTGTTGTACTCAAATCTAACAAATGGAAAGGCTATCTAGACTTCAAACAATAATAGATAGAATAGAAACTCAAAAATGGTATTGGAGCTGTGGTATCCTCCTAAATCCATCACTAATGTTATGATTGAAACAAGAATATAGTAATGAATCAAGAAAACAGAAAAGGCATTGTTGCCTCACTACTCAGCAGTAAAACACCATAATACTTGTATGAGTAGGTGTGAGGCTGAACAGCAAGTCTTCATTATGATGCAAAGCAATGGGATGGAAGGGATGATTATTTAGTAATCTAGCCTTGGTTGTTTTGCTGCTCATTAATCATCTCTTCATATGGTTAGAAACATAAATATCTAATGAACTGAATGTATATTAAATGAGAAATGCAATCTAATTACATGTACATGTATAAATATAAATCTATATTACATTTAATTAATGCAGTGGAAAGGTGCTGACAATTGAATGTTGGCTTTTAGCTCCACAAGCTGGAGCTTTTACAGTTCCTATTAACATTTATTTTAAGGAGGCTTTGCTCTTGTCTCCCTGATTACAAAACAAACTGGAGAGACTCTAGATTTCATTGCCTTGCTTTAGAGTACAGCTGATTTGTTTTGTTTCAGTTTGTAGGTCTGAAAACATTTTGTTGGCTTGTACAGCTCTTAGGTGGACTAAACAGTTTTGGGAGGAATGACATTTGCTACCATTCATTACCAAATGTAATATGCTGAATAAACAACCTTACCTAAACTTTGTTTTTATAGCAGGGTAGAACTCAAAGATTATACGAAATAGTCTCTCATTCACTTTGCAGCTGATGAAATGATCCACAGTCCATTAATGTTTCTACAATAATAAATGTACTTGGCATGTTATCCCCAGACCATTTATTGCTTTTGTATTTTGTATTACAGTTAGTATTTTTGTAACTAATTAGCATGGAGAAAGCAGAACTGCTTAATTCATTCTTTGCATCTGTCTACACGCAAAAGGAAACCATAATCCAATCTACCAAAAGCAGAATCATAGGAGGCAGAACAAGAAAGCGAGTCAAAATAGGGGGGAAATGGTAAGAGAACACCCACCTGCTTTAGGCAAAGGTAAAGGTTCCCCTCACACATATGTGCTAGTCGCTAGTCGATTAGTGGTGCTCGTTCTCCGTTTCAAAGCCAAAGAGCTAGCGTTGTCCAAAGATGTCTCCGTGGTCATGTGGCTGGCATGACTAAATGCCGAAGGAGCATGGAACACTGTTACCTTTCCACCAAAGTGGTCCCTATTTTTCTACTTGCATTTTTACGTGCTTTTGAACTGCTGGATTGGCAAAAGCTGGGACAAGTAATGGGAGCTCATTCCATTACGCAGCGCTAGGGATTCGAACTGCCAAACTTCCAACCTTTCTGATCAACAAGTTCAGTGCCTTAGCCACTGAACCACCTGCTTTAGAGGAGTTCAAATTACCAAAAACAGATGGATTATATCCCTAAAGGAGCTGAGAGACGTGATCTTACAACTACTGAACATCTTTCAGAGGTCCTGAAAGAGCTACCAGAGGACTGGAAAAGAACTGATGTGGTTCCAAGCTACAAAAAGGGTAAAAAGGGAATCCAGGAATCCGCAGATCAATCAGCCTCAATACCTGGGAAGGTCCTGGAAAAGATAATCGAGCAGCACATTCCTGAGCATCTAGGAATGAACAAGACAATTAATTGAAGTCAACATGGGTGTGTCAAAACAGGTCATGTCAGACAAAAACCTTATTGCCTTCTTTGACAAAGTGACTGAATCAGTGGATAAGGGAAAGCTGTGGACATAGTTTACTTAGAAATCAGTAAAGCATATGACAAAGTAGACCACAGCCTACTTCTTGGTAAAATAGAACAATGTAGGGTGGACAGTACCACCACCAGATGGATTTGCAGCTAGCTGACCAACTATTGTATTTTTCGGAGCATAAGACGCACCTTTCTTCCTCAAAAAAGAGGCTGAAAATCTGGGCGCATCTTATACACTGAATATAGCATTTTTTGCCTCCCGAAACCCTGTCCCTTCACCAAAATCGCCGTGTAGGAGGCTTTCAGAGTGCTCCTGGGGGCTGGGGAGGGCAGAAATGAGCAAAAAACGGGCCTCTCTAAGATGAGCGATTCAAGATTCAAAAGAACCTTTACAGACTTGAACACCTTTAGGACAACCATGACCTGGATGATTGAAAATCTCCATAGACATGTTTATGTGAAGTAATACCATTAGCTTAATATTAGATTATTTCTACATTCTACACGATGCAGTATTTTTGGGTTCCACCACAAAACCGCGAAGCCCTTATCCGTGCCGACATAAGTGCGGAGGGCAAATCCGTGCCGTCTGAAGCGCTAAGGAAAAACGCGACCCTACCGCGATGACATAACCACGTAGGGCAAATCCGCGCTTTCCGAAGCACTCAGCACCCTAAACCTAACCCTAAACCTAACCCTAAACCTAACCCTAAACCTAACCCTAAACCTAACCCTAAACCTAACCCTAACCTAACCCGAACCCGAACCCTAAACCTAACCCTAAAGCAAACCCCTAAACCTAATCCTAACCCTTACCTGAATTTAAATTGGCTTTCTGCCGCCGCGCTGTTTTAAAGCGCCCTTCTGTCACCGTACTGTTGTCGCAGCGGTGATGACGTCGCAGTGATGACGTCGCGGCTTTAACGATGCGGTTTTATCACCGCTATTTTGACGAGCGCGGTTTTGTCGTGCCATGGTATTTTTGTACAATGTACCTGTTCAGCCCCATTGACTTTGCTTGTCAGAAACCGGCTGGGAAAGTTTCAAATGGTGATCACAGGACCTTAGGACAGGTTAACTGTCATAAATACATTCCAGTTGCCAAGTGCCTGGATTTTGATCATGTGACCATGCGCAGTGGTTGTAATTATGAAAACTAATTATAACTCACTTTTCTTCAGTGCTGTTGTAACTTTGAACAGTCATTAAAAATGAATGGTTGTAAGTCAAGGACTACCCAAAAGGAGACTACAATATTCCCTAATCAAGAGCCTCAGCAAAGAGCTAAGTCTTCAAGACTTACTTAAAGAAGGTACTAGCAACAGTAAATGTGTGCCATGCGACCATTTAATATAAAGGATTGCTAATACAATACAATAGTAGAGTTGGAAGGGACCTTGGAGGTCGTCTAGTCCAACCCCCTGCCTAGGCAGGAAACACTATACCATTTCAGACAAATGGCTATCCAACATCTTCTTAAAGACTTCCAATGTTGGGGCATTCACAACTTCAGGAGGCAAGCTGTTCCACTGATTAATTGATCTAACTGTCAGGAAATTTCTCCTCAGTTCTAAGTTGCTTCTCTCCTTGATTAGTTTCCACACATTGCTTCTTGTTCTACCCTCAGGTGCCTTGGAGAATAGTTTGACTCCCTCTTCTTTGTGGCAACTAAGATTTTGGAACACTGCTATCATGTCTCCCCTAGTCCTTCTTTCTATTAAACTAGACATACCCAGTTCCTGCAACCGTTCTTCATATGTTTTAGTCTCCAGTCCTCTAATCATCTTTGTTGCTCTTCTCTGCACTCTTTCTAGCGTCTTCACATCTTTTCTACATCGTGGCGACCAAAACTGAATGCAATATTCCAAGTATGGCCTTACCAAGGCATTATAAAGTGGTATTAACACTTCACGTGATCTTGATTCTATCCCTCTGTTTATGTAGCCTAGAACTGTGTTGGCTTTTTTGGCAGCTGCTGCACACTGTTGGCTTATATTTAAAAGGTTGTCCACTAGGACTCCAAGATCCCTTTCACAGTTACTACTGTTGAGCAAGGTACCTCTTATACTGTACCTGTGCATTTCGTTTTTGTTGCCTAAATGTAGAACCTTACTCTTTTCACCATTGAATTTCATTTTATTAGATAGTGCCCAATGTTCAAGTTTGTCAAGATCCTTCTGTATCTTAAGCCTGTCTTCTGGAGTGTTGGCTATTCCTGCCAGCTTGGTGTCATCTGCAAATTTGATGAGTTCCCCATTTATTCCCTCATCCAAATCATTGATGAAGATGTTGAAGAGTACTGGGCCCAAAACAGAGCCTTGGGATACTCCACTGCATACTTCCCTCCATGTAGATGAAGTTCCATTGAAGACTACACGTTGAGTGCGGTTGGTCAGCCAATTACAAATCCATTTGGTGGTGATGCTGTCCAACCCACATTCTTCTACTTTATCTAGTAGTAGGTTATGGTCTACCTTATCAATTGCCTTACTGAAGTCCAAGTAAACTATATCAACGACGTTCCTCTGGTCCACTAATTTTGTCACTTTGTCAAAGAATGTAGTAATATTAGTCTGGCATGATCTGTTTTTGACAACCCCATGTTGGCTTTTGGCTATTACTTTGTTTACTTCTAGGTGTTTACTAATTCGTTGCTTGATTATCTTTTCCAGAATCTTTCCTGGTATTGAGGTCAGGCTGATAGGTCTATAGTTTCCTGGATCTATTTTTTTTTCTTTTTTGAAGATGGGAACCACATAAGCTCTTTTCCAGTCCTCTGGCAGTTCCCCGGTGCTCCAGGATCTCTGAAAGATATAGTTCAGTGGTTCTGAGATCTTGTCTGCCAGTTCCTTCAGAACCCTGGGGTGTAATACGTCTGGTCCTGTTATTTCCATTTCCATTTAATTCAGTATGAGATCTGTTTGGCTATTGAAATTGGGAGTTGAGTACCACTCCATTCTGCCATGTACTCTCCTGTGTTAACTCTCACATCTAAGTGAATCTCATTCTGTATTTGGGGGCTGCTTATCTTTCTGAATGCAGCTCCTTTTTGTTCAGAGTAAAAGGGTCTCTTTCCCTGAAACAGCTGTCATCATAATTGCAAGTGAGCAGAAAGGCAGATAAAGCAAACAGCTATATATAGCTACAGATTGTCTCAGTTAAGATAAAAAATGTTGTTTTGAATCGCATCCATAGGAACATGGCCACTCTGTTGAGAAGTACAAAGACACTGCAGTTAAACGATAGGAAAAAAAAAATGCAGGCTACAACCTTAGGCTGGATAGATCCAGGATTGGGAAAATAATATTAAGTACAAATGTCTTTCCCCTGCCCTCTCTCCTCCAAATAAATACAATGAGGTGTATTATTCACAGCACAAGCTCACACCTGTGTGCACTGTTATCACAGCTTTCTGTGGGAATGTAAATATTCTGCTTTAATCCTTATAGAAAGAACAGATTTTTCATTATAGAAGAATCACCAAAAAGCATACAGTAAACAAAACGTTTAGAAATAAATTGTGGTACATCAGAATTTGGGTTGTGAAAGAAACCTGAAACCAGAGCACTACTCCACTATATTAAAAGTTTGTCTGGGCTGGCTTATTCCATCTCCTTGAGGGTTGCCTGTTCAAAATAACTATTTCTATTTATCCTAGCTGATGTACCTTTCAGTTTTCCTCTGTATTATCTTAACATTTATGCAATAGGCACAACAAAGTAGGAGGCTGTCTGCCATTGAGTCATTCACTCGGCCCACAGTCTGGAATGAAAACAACTAAGAATGCTGCATCTTGACAGGATGCTAAAAATTAGTTTTAGCAAGGATCAGCCTGTGCACTACAGAAATAAGAACTTCAGGAGCATCTGCTTCTAATTTTTATTAAATACTGATGTGCTATTAAGTCAGTATTGTTTCATAGTTACCATATATATGATGATGGTCTCTTGTCTTCATTGATGATCTGTCCCCAATCTGGCCTGCAACTCTACCCATGGTGCACTCATTACAGCCCAACTGAGATCATCCATCTTGCTGTTATCTTCTTCTTCTCTTTCCTCCTTTCTTTCCCGGAGTAAACTTTTCAAGAGAGCTAGGTTTTTTTTCATGTGCCTAAAATATGACACACTGAGGTGGTCATTTGTGCTTCAATTAATAGGAAACCAAAGGAAGTGTGAAATGAAAATAAAGAAGCTATTATGAGTAAATGTGAAAATAGGCTGGCAAAAAAAGAATAAAGGAAAACTAACTGGATTGCTGAGAAGAGAAACCAAGAAAGGCAAAGATCTCAGGAAGGAACTAAACAAAGAATTTCAGAGTTATTCCAAAAGATATACCAATTCAGAAAGCAGTCTAGCCTCGAAATAGTATGCTGAAGGATGCCAAAGAACAAATTCATAGTAACTTATTCAAAGAAGACCAAACAAGATGAAGGAGTAGCAGATATGTTACATCCAAGATTCTTTAGGAAATACAGTCTACTTATAATCACTTCCAATAATTGTATTGGAAGATAAAGTTGCATCAGCAGGACAATTGCTACCAAGTTAGTAGGCTACAGCAATTGATTGAATATCTAAAATAATATTGCAAGCAACAAAAGAAGAATCAGTAAAGGTTCTAATCAAACTATGCTAACAAATCCGGAGAATGGTACAATAACCAACAGATCAGAAGAGGTTAATCTATATACCAATACCAAAGAAAGGAGATTGAACAAAGTACAGATAGTCCTTGATTTATGACCGAGCTGATAGAAATGACTTACGACTCATTATCTTTCTTGCTTTCTGCATAAGTGAACAAGCCAAAATTTGGATAAACATTTATTAAAGGATTGCAAAGTTTAATTAATACTTGGTCATTGGCTGCAACGTTCTGAAGTCCTTAACTATGAAAACAATCCTGAGAGTAGCAACAGTGTGTTCTTTTGGTTGCAAAAGTCCACTTTCAATCCATTTCAATCTGCTAATACATAAAGTGTCAATGTATAATTGATTTAGTTCATCTTCCACTATATTGAGCTTTCCAATGTTCATGCTTCTTATGTTCTTCTATATATGTTTCTACTATCATTCTGTCTCTGCAGCTTCAGAGTTTATTTTCCTCTGTGGCAACATCAGCAACGAGATGTCCCAAAGGTTTTAATGAGAACCAGTTTGGTGTAGTGGACATCTTATCCTTCAGCTGTCCCTGTCTGTCTGTGGCATTGTTGGTGATGGCATGGTGGCGTCAAGGGATGAGACAGTGGTGGGAGCATGAGTGGGCAGTTTGGGAGGGGGTCAGGGTTGCAGCCTCCACAAGGGTCCAGTTTCTCATGTGGCCCCTTGGGAAAATTAATCACCCATCAGGACAAAAGCCCAGAGACAATGAGTTCTAGTTTTTCTTCAGGAGCAAAATCAGCCAGTGTCCTTGAACGAGTCACATTCTCTCAACCCTAGGAAAGAGGCAATGACATATCACTGATGAAAAAACTTGCTAACAGGGACTTATCCAGGCAGTCTCCAAGAATCAGACATGATTAAGAGGAAAAAAAACCCATTAGCAACTAGATGTCCCAAAGCCATCCAGTTGTGCCACTAGCACGCTGAAAGAATCTCAGTGTATTGAGCATCATTAGATATGAGGCACCCATCATCTGGCACTATATCCTTAATTACTTTTGATTTTCTATCTATGTAGCTTTCTTAGGTAAAACACCATACAGGTAGTCCTCTATGTACGACCACAATTGAGCCCAAAATTGACGTTGACAAGCAAGACATTTGTTAAGTGAGTTTTGCCCCATTTTATAACCTTTCTTGCCACAGTTGCTAAGTGAATGACTGCTGGTGTTAAGTTAGTGTCACAGCTATTAAGTGAATCTGGTTTCCCATTGACTTTGCTTAACAGCAAAAGGTGACCCTGGGAACTGAAACTTTCATAAATATGAGTCAGTTGCCAGCTGTCTGAATTTTGACCATGTGACCATGGAGATGTTGCAATAGTTGTATTATCAACTTCTTTCCATCCAACCAGAATTTGCCTTTCTAATTTAAGACCATTATTCCCTGCAGTGGGGACAATATAGAATAGGCTGTTGATTATTTTTGTGCTTCAAAAAGTATACATATTTTTCTGAATAATGTATTGTGAACACAGTCCATGAAAACCAATGCTATACGGTACTAAATTTATTGGTTTATAACATGCTACCGTAGATGATTCTGCTGGGTTTTTTCCCCCTATCACTGACTGATAGTGTTATTTCAATGGAAATTATTCAGCTAAACTGAATAATTAGGTGCTAGATTTCCATTATTGAGAAAACACAAGACAAAGGTATCTTAAATGACGGTGGTAATTTAACTGATTAGCAGCCTTTTATAGCAGATGTCCCTTTTATCTCCCCCAAGCTTATTAGTCAGAGATAATTCAAAGAATAAGGTTTGCTAAGCAACTAACTCAGTAGTGGAAACAAAATTTGAATAGTTACTCTTAATATACATATGTTTTACTGTCCTATCAGCCAAATATCCAATTTGTAGTATATGATGGATTGCTAGCAAACAACCTTTCTTATAAATTGAAACAGTTTGCATGGCTAATTGCTAGGAAGTTATATTTATTTAGCAAAGGAAATTTGCACACTGTTCACAAGCTTATAATCAACCAGTACAGATGTGGAATTGCTGGTAAAGTATTATAGATAAAGACTACTTGACTTGTGAGAAGTCACAGCCATAATTAAGACAGTTATCTTGTCAACAATAAATAAACTGCCATTGCTTTCTTGAGAGTTTTTTTCAACTTTGCAGTGTAGCCTGCAGCCTAAAATTTCCTAATAGTTTCTCATCCAATTGCTGAGTCTGACCTTTATCTTTGCTTGAGATCAACCAAGGACATTAGATACTATAATTTTGTAAAACTGGAATGTTCACAAACAGTGAAAACTTAAGTAAAAAAGAGCCCCTTATACTTTCTATTTTTTTAAAAAAAACAATTATGTTTATACCGTTGCACTGAGTGGTACAAATCATTCAGTGCAATGGTATATCCAGTTGCAAAAAGGTTAGAATACAAGTGACAAAAGTGAAGTGTATTAGAAACACCTTTCTTTATCATCTATCAAAAACAAATTACATAGCTATAACAACTCTCCCAAAACAGCTCCAGTAGAAGAAACTGACTTCTGCATTCAAATGGAGTCTGAAACAATATGTAAAATGGGACAAAATGTTAAAAGGATACTGCAATTGTTTAAAAGTTTATATTGTATATGTCAGAGGGCTAAGCAAAAAATGTAATTAGGAACTGTAAAATTCAGAACACAAGAATGAAAGAACACATCTGTGCATGACACAAGTTGAACAGTACAAACTTTTGATTGGAAAACACCTTTTTCATTAGTTTGTTTTGACTTATTTTATCCAAGCAGGATGGATAAAAAATCCTGCATAAAGCCTTGCCCACAAATAAATGTCTACATATATCTTATGAAGGCATTAAAAAAATCAGCAATCCATTTTAGCTTATCACAATAAAATAAACCAAAATATGGCATGAAACTTGGATTTTGTGTTTCTCATTTTCTAAATATCACTCTGTTTGCACATTTAAAATATATGAAAGGAAAGAATAATACTGCTGATCATTTAGTTTCCAACTAAGACAAGATTACTTTTATAAGCAATTCATAAGTTTTGTTTATATCGGATGAACGGGAGTAAAATAGCTTTACTTACATGAAAAGCACTTCTCCTCTGCAGTCATCAGATAGCAAAATATCTGGATAATGTTAAAAAGGAACAAAACACATCACTCTTTTTCCAGGGGTAAAGTGCTAAGTGACAAAGGAAAATGTAAGCCTATATTACACATCATCCTAATTGCCATTACTGAAATTGAATAGAATCATGGGATGTGGATTGTAGCCAGAGTGAAACTGAAATCTTTGGACTGAGATAAGAGTTAAGTAGCCAAATTTAACATCACAGTTCTATCTCACTATTTTAAAAAATGCTGTATTGTCTAATTACAACCAGTAGTGAATATACCTAGTGAATAGTGAATAGAACAACACACTAAGGCAGTGGTCCCCAACCTTTTTATCGCCGCGGACCAGTCAGCCTTTGATAATTTTACCGTGGCCTGCTGAGCGCGCGCAGGGGCGCGCAGGGCTCTCTTCCCTGGAGCCTTTGCGCACGGCCCAGGAGCCTTTGCGCTGCAGCCTGGTCCTTCGCCTCCCCCCCCCGGAGAAAGCCGGTCCGGAGAAAGCCAGTCTCCGCGCCTCTCACTCCCACACGCGCCACCTTCGAGCGTCACAGCCCCACCAGCCCCGCATAGAGCGAGCGAGCAGCTCAAGGTCACCTCCGGACAGCGGCAGTGGCCCCTTCCAGAAAAACCTGCAGCAAAGGCGCCAGTTAACCACCACTTGCTTACCAGGGTTGGCTGCCTTGGGCGCTTGGGCAAAAGTGGCCCCGAGGAGGCGGACGCGCACAGCTGATGCGCGTCTTTCCGAGCTCCACAAAAAACCCCAACGGCCCCCTTTCGGTGCGGGCTGGAAGCCAGGCGGGAAGTTCCCGTTCTCTTACCTGGGCTGTGACGACTATTGGGGAAGTGTGCAGCGTCTCAGAAGTAAAGCTGCCGCCACTGACGCCGTTCCTTGGAAGCGACGGAGCGGCTGAGGCAGGAAGGCGCGCGGCGGTGGCAGCTGTTCAGCCAGCCGCCTCGCAGGAGAAGAGCCGCTCTTGGGTTTCGCAGGGGGCGGCGGTGGCGGCGGTACCAGCAGCGCCCGGGGATTCCACCAGCGCGTGCGCGGACCTTTGGGCAGCTGTTCAGCCAGCCGCCTCGCAGGAGAAGAGCCACTCTTGGGTTTCGCAGGGGGCGGCGGTGGCGGCGGTACCAGCAGCGCCCGGGGATTCCACCAGCGCGCGCGCGGACCTTTGGGCAGCTGTTCATGTCCCCCGGCCGCTGCGCGGCCCGGTGCCAGGTACTCCACGGCCCAGCACCGGTCCGCGGACCAGGGGTTGGGGACCACTGCACTAAGGCATAAAGAGTTTTATGTTGCTTGGGCTTAGTATACTGCATAAGCAAAGATAGCGAACCCAGTGTGAACCCAGCCATTGTGGTTTGAATAGTGTATGGATGAATGAACACTTCAATTCTAGATAATTCTTAATTATTTTAATTTCTATTTACCTTTCAGTCTATGGGAAAGAGTGTTCAAATAGAATGGGGTGCTTGTGTGTGCATGTGTTTGTTTGTATGCATGTAAGAAAGACATTCTGAATTCCAAGCAAAAACAACTGCTTCCCCCAACTTAGTGGTCTCCAGATCTGTGAGTAATTTGCGTATCTGAAGACTCTGCATCAATTCATTTAAACATGCAATCTGGCTTTCCCCTCCCTCCCTCCCTCTCTCCTTCTCTCTCTCTCTCTTTGCCTGATGAAGAGTTCTTGAAACTTGAAAGCTTGCAGCAATTTTCTACAGAAGCAATTGGCTTATAAAGAGATCGCCGCTCTTGGTGTTGCATTTGGAATAGAGTAGGCATATCTGCTTCCACATTCTTTAGCATTTATTTGCAACCAGGAAAAAAAGAAAATAACACTGATATTTTTAGAAGACTAAATGCCAGCTTTCTTGGCTCATTATATAGAAGAGATGAAGAATGTGCTATCGAAATGTACTGTAATTACTCACCTCCTACAAATCTAACATCACATTTGTCTTATTTAAATAAATAACAATACACCCAAGAGTTAAGATTCTCCATTAAGATAGCATTGAATTTCTAGGCACTGCGTAACCAACTCAAATTATTAATGTGGAAATCTGTGATCCTTAAAGGGATGCTTAATGCTCCATTGTTGTAAACACAAAAGGGGATAAAGTAGCATTCAAGCCAGATATGAAGCAAATGACAACTTGCTGCAAATATGCTTTGTTGTATTTTCTTTTCTAAGATTAAAGGAAAGAGGTATAAAGAAGCAAAGTTAAACCTTAACATTAGATCAACACACCTTCATTCAGCTAAGAAGATAAAGATCAGAAAATACTAAATAAAAGAAGAATAAGGTAGAAGGAGTTGTTGGGATTATCTTTACCTATATAAATTCTGGAAAACAACCTAAGCCATCTGATGGGCAATTTCTGAAACGTGTAGGATTACCTCGCATTAAGACATAACCTGGTTGTTTGATTTTGACTAAGGTGATACATGAACTCACACATTGTGGTTTGTATTCTGGGAACCTATCCAATTGTGGTTTAGTAAAGAGATCATTGTTGAACCATATAGAATGGCATGAAAATTAATTGAAACCTGAACCAGCAATTTGTGCTGTCATTTCAAAATCAAACCCTTTTCTTTTCCTGGTACACTGTGTTTGGACATTTACAGACCACATAGACAAGAGGAATGAAAGGTAAAAACTGTCTTGAATCAAGTCCCAAATCTAATTAAGTACCTGGATGCAGTCCATTTGGGATCCTTAGCAGTTATTGTATATGGAAATAGTTTGCCAACACCCCAGGCATCTGCAGGAGGTGGTTGCAATAGCAGAATTGAAGCCCTGCTCCTTTTTAATGTGCATAACAGTATGCATATAAAGGGTTTCAATCACACTGTTGCAACCATCATCTTGACTTTTCACACATACACCCCTACATACCTAATGGACACCCTACCATCCCCTTCTTTCTAGATTTTTTTCCCGCTTTTCAGTTTCTCAATGTAATAGAGACCAGCTGGCTATCTCTTTTCAAAGTGCTACCTGGATCTGACCCTCATTAACTTTTTTCAAGATCATCCAAGACCACGCAGTAGCAAGTAGAAAATTTCATAGCAGAGGAACAGATGGCAAGACAAAACTTACAAACCAATAACCACCACCGTCCAGGCCTTCTGCACAGCCCTTAAGACCTGGCTAGCTCGTCAGGCCTGGGGATAAGATCACAACCTGCCCCCTCCCGAATATTGAATGAATGTTGTCTACTATTTTATTCTTATGTATTGTTTTATGTTTATTGTTTCGTATTTCCCCCTCCCTTATTTTATGTAAGCCGCCCTGAGTCCCCTCAGGGAAAAGGGCGGCCTATAAGTATTAATAAAATAAAAATAAAAATAAATAAATAAATAAATAAAAATAAATCTGTGCCATGGCTAGAGGATAGAAGTTGCTGCTTGAAATTAGGCTGTTTCTGTACCGATAGAATCCAATTTCAAGCAAATATGAAATGAATGGCACACAGTGGTTTTGCAAATTCTACAAACATTGCAAGGTATGCCAAGGAAGATATGTATGTATGCATGTATGTATGTATGTTGTATGTGTGTGCCATCTTTATTATTTTTATAAGCAACTCGAGGTGGCAAACATATCCAATACTCCTCCGTCCTCCTATTTTCCCCACAACAAACCTGTGAGGTAGGTTGGGGTGAGACAAAGTAACTGGTCCAAAGTCATCCAGGTGGCTTTTATATCTAAGGCAGAATTAGAACTCAAGCTCCTAATTGCAAGCCTGGGGCCTTAACCACTAGGCCAAACTGGCATCCTCTATAATAAAGTCGTAACATAAATATTTTTATTCATTTATTAGGTGCTTTTACTTTGTATCACTCAAGGCATCATGTTACCTCCCCTGTTTGCCCCACAACAATAACAATCCTGTGAGGTAGATTGAGGTTGAGAATGACAGCTTCCGTAGGACTAGAATTCACCGCTTCTTAGTGTTATGTTCTGAGCAGCCGCCAAAACAAAGAGTTTAAGCGGGAAGCTATTCGACACCTGATTGGCTGATCGTTTGACAGCTCCTGCATAAATAGGGAGCTGTCCAACGAGCAGCGGCGGCATTCCTGTTCTAAGCCGGTTCTGAACTGTTAGCTTGTTCTTTGAGGGAATAAACTTGTTAGCCTTTATTCCTGTCTCCGCCTCAGTCCTTCCTGGCTACCCACAGGTCCTTGGTACACACCACTGGCGACGAGGGTGGGATTGCCAAACTGAGGTGTGAGAAGCTGAAGTCACTCACTGCTGAAGTCACTCGCTGAGTCACTAGAACCGCGCTTAATTCTACCGCGACGAGACGTCGCTGACTCTGACAGGAATGGCCACGTTAAATTTCGCGCCATTCAATTATGGCTCTGAGACATGGGAGTCTTACACGGCTCGATTTGAATGTTTTTTGGTCGCACACGACCTCACCGAGCTGACGGATGAGCGAAAATGTGCGTTTTTCTTGTCCGTCTGTGGCACAGACGTTTTCCACATCGCCAGGGCTCTCACAGCTCCTGAGCCTATCAAGGCCGTTCCGTGGCCCGTGCTGCTGGCAAAGCTGACGAGCCATTATGCTCCATCCCCGTCCAAGATAGCCCGCCGGCATGCGTTTCACCAACGGAGCCAAGCTGAAGGAGAGTCTGTCAGCGCGTATGTTGCTGCACTACGATCGGCCGCCCTGCACTGTGAGTTCCGAGATCTCGATGAAGCTCTCCTCGACCGCCTGGTGTGTGGCCTCCGAGACCTCAAGCTTCAAAAGCGGTTACTGACAAAAACAGATCTTTCGTTTCAAACCGCCTTTGACGAAGTTCGGGCGTCCGAGATGGCTGCGGCTTCCCTAGCTACCATCGCGAAGGCCCGGTCTGCCACTTCCACGCAGGTTGCCAATGCCTTTAACACAGTGACCGGTTCACCAGACTCAGAAAGTGAAGAGTCCGATGCGGAAACCCAGGATGAGGACATTAACCGCCTTGAGGAGGCGAACAGAAAGAGCTGGCATTGGCGGAAGGGCAACCCTAAATCTGCATGTAGTGGTTGCGGAGGCAATCACGAAAGAGCTGAGTGCAGATTCAGGCAAGCCCTCTGCCAGCGGTGTGGAAGAAAGGGCCACATCGCTTGGGTGTGCCGAGCAGCGCAGCCCATGTCCTCTCCAGAATCCCAAGCCGAGCAGTCTCGGCAATATCGAACCAAGAAAGCTAGAACAGACTGCCATGCCATTCTCCGCAACTCTAACCACGGTCTCTCTTGCCACCATCTGCAAAAGAAGATCCAACTAACTGTGACGTTAGAAGGGAAGCCCTGCGAGATGGAGCTCGACACCGGTTCTGCAACGTCCATAGTGTCTTGGAGCACAATCAAACGCCTCTTGCCTCAGCTGTCCAAACGCCAATTACAAGACTGTCATCTCACATTAAGAGACTATCAGGGCAACCTGATTCCAGTAATTGGCACCCGTAAAGTCAGAGTGCAGTTCAAGGGGTTTGACGGCCGGTTACCCCTCATCATAGTCGAGGGACGGCTGCCCAGCCTTCTAGGTCTCGACTGGTTCCAGTCCCTGGGTCTGCAAGTCAGCGGAATCCACCACCTCGGCGCAACTGCACTCGACTGCCTGGTCAACGAATTTCCAGCTGTCTTCGATGGCACCTTAGGCAAATATACAGGCACACCTGTTTCTTTCAACCTCGACCCGTCAGTACAGCCGGTGCGAATGAAGCCACGCAGAGTCCCCATTGCACTCAAGCCGAAGGTGGACGCCGAGCTGGACAAACTCGTAGCTCAGGGCGTCCTCGAGCCAGTGGATCATGCACGATGGGAAACACCCATCGTGCTACCGATTAAACCGGACGGCAGCGTGAGGATCTGCGCAGACTACCGCTGCTCAATCAACCGTGCCCTGCCTTCAAACGCGTACCCAGTGCCAGTGGTCCAGCACCTCCTACACACTCTGGGCGAGGGGTCTATTTTTGCGAAACTCGACCTTGCACAGGCGTATCAACAACTGGTGGTGGACGATGAAGCAGCTGAGGCACAGATAATTATCACGCACCGGGGCGCATTCCGTTGCCGCAGATTGCAGTTTGGGGTGAGCATCGCCCCTGGACTTTTTCAAAGTTTGATGGAGCGGTTGCTCCAAGGACTCCGAGGCGTCGTCCCCTATTTTGACGACGTCCTCGTATCTGCAACATCTTTAGAAGAACTCATGGCCAGACTGCGGGTGGTTCTTCAGAAATTTCAACAAGTGGGACTCAAAGTCAAAAGAGACAAGTGCCAGGTTGCGGTGTCCCAGATAGAGTTCCTTGGGTTCCTCATTGATGGCAGTGGCATCCACCCCACTGCTGCCAAGACCAAAGCCATCCTTGAGGCCCCTGCACCTACTAATAGAGCTGAACTACAGGCCTTTTTAGGCCTACTCAATTTCTATGCAGTCTTCCTGCCGCATAAAGCCTCTGTCGCGGAGCCACTTCACCGTCTCCTAGACTCGGGGGCTGCCTGGGTCTGGGGCCGGCGGGAAGCTTCCGCATTCATGGCTGTTAAACACCTCCTGATCTCCAACGACGTCCTCGTCCAATACAGCGAGCACTTGCCTTTAGTGCTCGCCTGCGACGCTTCACCCTACGGGGTGGGCGCCGTTCTTTCCCACCAGTTGCCTAGTGGGGCAGAGGTGCCTGTTGCCTATTTTTCCCGCACTCTCTCTGCTTCCGAACGCAACTACGCACAAATTGATAAAGAGGCCCTCGCTATTGTGGCCGGGGTGCGGCGTTTCCATCACTATTTGTACGGCCGCCCCTTCCAAATTGTCACTGACCACAAGCCTTTGCTGGGGTTACTCGCCGGCGACCGCCCTGCCCCGCAGGTGCTGTCTCCCCGAATGACGCGTTGGTCTGTGTTCCTCGCCTCCTACGACTACCTGCTCCTGCACCAACCGGGGAAGCAGATCGCTCACGCCGATGCCCTCAGCCGTTGCCCCTTGCCGGACGCTCCTGAAGACCCTGTTGCTGCCGCCCCCGTCTTCCTCATTGACGACCTCAACCTTCCAATTTCTGCCGCCGACATCGCCCGGTTGTCCGCAAGGGATCAGATAATATCCCGGGCACTAGATTGGGTTAGGCGAGGGTGGCCCAAGGACCCCGTAGATCCTATTTTTCTCCCCTTCAAATCACGGCTGCCGGAACTTTCCGTTCAGCGCGGCTGTTTGCTGTGGGGCCACCGCGTCGTGGTGCCTGCCTCACTGAGGACTACCGTCCTGCAACAGCTTCACCTAGCACACCCCGGCATTGTCCGAATGAAAGCCCTGGGCAGAAGTTATGTCTGGTGGCCCAAGTTGGACCAGGACATAGCAGCCCATGTTGCCGGGTGCCCGAAATGCCAGGGCGCCCAAGCGTTGCCTCCCAAAGCCGAGCCCCGGACGTGGGAGCCACCATCCTCCCCCTGGTCGCGAATACACATTGATTTTGTGGGCCCTATTCAGGGCCGCATGCTCTTGATTGTTGTGGATGCCTTCTCGAAGTGGGTCGAGGCTATCCACATGTCCTCCACTACGGCGGACGCGCTTATTGCCACCCTCCGCCACGTATTTGCCACCCATGGGCTACCCGATGTGTTGGTGTCCGATAACGGACCACAACTGACAGCTGCCAAGTTTGAGGCCTTCCTAGCTTCCCAGGGCATCCGACATGCCCTTACGTCGCCCTTTCACCCCTCTAGTAATGGATTGGCGGAGCGCGCTGTGCGGTCCGTCAAGGAGGCCCTCTCCAAAATGGATCACCTGCCCTGGCAAGAACGCATTGATGCATTCTTGTTGGCTCACCGCTCCACGCCATCCCCAGACTCCAACACCAGCCCAGCCGAACTCCTTATGGGACGGCGGCTGCGAACGACCCTTGACCGGTTGCACCCTGCATACTCCACCCCAACGCCTTTGGATTCTCAGGGAGGGACGAGATCCTTCGCCCAAGGGGAGGCAGTGTATGCCCGCAATTATGGAGGGCATCCCTTGTGGCTACCGGGCATAGTAACTGATCAGACCGGGCCCTGCTCCTACAGGGTCAGGCTTCTCGACGGCAGAACGTGGAAACGTCACTGCGACCAGTTGCGGAGCAGGCACCCAGTGCTACCAAGCCAGCAGCCACCGACCAACCCAGCGAGTCCAACAGCGGTGACCAGCGACGGGGAACCCAGCAACGAGGAGGCCGACGGAGAGCAGGCAGCCAGCGCTCCAAACCGAAGCGGCGACTTACCTGGTGGGCCAGCACCCTCCTGTGTTCTTCCTCGACGACCCGGGCAATCACCATCCTCCGGCGCAGGGTCCTCGGCCGAGCAGCCAGAGCCTCCAAGCAGGGCAGAAGTGCCCCGGGCCCGAATCAGGCGGCGGCCAGCGTACTTGCAAGACTACGCTTGCGCGAACCTAGAGGGGAGGGGTGTTATGTTCTGAGCAGCCGCCAAAACAAAGAGTTTAAGCGGGAAGCTATTCGACACCTGATTGGCTGATCGTTTGACAGCTCCTGCATAAATAGGGAGCTGTCCAACGAGCAGCGGCGGCATTCCTGTTCTAAGCCGGTTCTGAACTGTTAGCTTGTTCTTTGAGGGAATAAACTTGTTAGCCTTTATTCCTGTCTCCGCCTCAGTCCTTCCTGGCTACCCACAGGTCCTTGGTACACACCACTTAGTTTCAAGTCCTTCATCTTAACCGCAGCATCAAACTAGCTCTTAGAAGCATGACAATTTTTTGACCATACTCTCTTCATTTCCCACAACGTACAAAGAAGGACCTCTGTCTTTTTTGTAAGTGTTCAAAGGAGAAAGACTATAATGTAGTAATAAAACTGATCAGGGAAAGTGAAAGAAAACAAGAACAAAGCCATCCAAGGTCATAAGCCCTTTGCAGGATGCAAAAACACGAAGAAGCATAAAGGATCCTTAAAAGGAAACACAAGAAGTTCCAAGAAAGAAGATAAAGCTTCCTATTAGAAACAAGTCATACTGAACATCATGAGAAGTGAAGCCCATCCAGGAGACCCTACACAATTTCTGACAGATGGCTGTCCCATCTCTTCTTGAAAGCTTCCAGTGATGAAGCTCCCACAACTTCCAAAGGCAATTTGTGTTCCATCGGTTGCTTGTTCTCACTGTCAGAGAAATTTTCTCCTTATTTCCAGGTTGAATCTTTCCTTGTTCAGTTTCCATCCATTATGTTCACTTTGATAAGCAAAGTGGATAGCAGCATGTTATGCAAACGCATCTGGTAGAATGTCTGAATATAGAAGGGATAAAGTCTAAACTGGATAATAGGGAGTCATGGTAAATCATTACATATCATATTGGCACAGCATTCGTTTTATGAACGAATGAAGAAAGGGTTAAATAAATGTAGGAATAATTCATTTTTAAAAATCAATTTAGGCGGATTTTATTAAATTCGCAACATTGGCTGCAGATCTATATCGCTACTTTGAAGAACTAATTCTCAATAATGTGTTACCTTGATTGCTTTGTCAATATGACATGTTCCCTTGCAAGCTCAGCAAAAGTATTTGTCTTGGGAATCTAGCCAAGTAGCATTTGAAGGCTGTTCCAAGCTTGTTCTTAAACCAGCTTTGATTAAGCAAAAATGATTTAACTGAAAAATTCCATCCATGTAAATACCGTAGGAAGAACCCTATTTTAGTAGCCTAGCGATGCTCCTCTTATTCTGAGAAAGATAGTTTTAACACTTTCTTTTTTGTATTATTGTAAGGTCTGCTACCTTCTTTTGCCTTTTCTGAACCCTAAGACATCCTTAGTCCTTGGTTTGAATGAGAGGTGGGGAGCTGGTGAGTTCTGACATTATGAAAGTGAGAAAGACATTTCTGGAAACCCATTTTAATGTCACTGAGAGGTGATACCAACTTCATAGTTCTCAATCCATCAGTCATGTGTTTGTTACACATTTGTATTGTGCCTCTTTTGCCTAGCTTTCCTTCAAGTTAAGAAGCCTCAGGCTGAACTCTGGCCTCACAAGGAAGTATTTTCATTATTTTGGTTGCCATGCTTTATACTTTTTCCATCACTTTGAGTGATTGGAACAAAGTACTCCAAATATTGCCGCTCCATAGATTTATACAATGTCATTACTATCCTGGCTGTATTATTTTCCATGCTTCCATATATTAATTCCAAACATGGAATTCACCAATTTTTATAACAGCTGCAACTTGTGTTGATGTATTAGTTTTGAAATATATCCATTCCGCTGTCATTCCAAGATCCTCTTTGTGATCAATCATAGCCACACAGATCCCATTAATGAATGGGAAGGCTGGATCTTCTGCCCAGTAGTGGGATTCAAATAATTTAACAATCAGTTCTCTGCTCTAATGATTTTTTCCAACAACCAGTTCACCAAACTGCTCAGAAAGTTAACAACCGGTTCTTCCGAAGTGGTGCAAACTGGTTGAAGCCCACCACTGCTTCTGCCTCAAAATCTATCAGCCATTCCTACCATTTAGAGAGGCCCTTTTAAAGTTCTTTGGAATCCCTGACTGGATAAACTTTACCTCATCCCCAAATTTATAAAGAAACCCATATATTACTTTCTAAAATGTTTCTATGATATAATGAATTCTTATAGACCTTCCCATACCTTTAACACATTGTTACACTTTACTAAAATGGTTATAAACACATTAAATTAGGAAAGCCTCTTTCTTTTCTAGGATACCTACCCTCATTGGATTAAGACATTCACATTTATCACACATTTGGTCAAACTTTACACATATGAATGAGCCCACAGCAGGGGTGAGTTTCAATCGGTACGGACCGCTATGCCCGTACCGGATGGTGAAATTTAGCGTGCTTTCCCATACCCGTTGGTCGGAGGCCCCGTACCAGAACGCTACCTTCCCTCGTTCGCTCTTTCAATCGCCCCGCCCATCCTCACCATGCTGCCAAAAAGTTCTCAGAAGAAGAACCCGAAGAACTGGTGAGTGGTTGGGGTGGGGTGGGGGAGGATGTTGGGGAAGAGGGAAGAGGCAGAGGGGCTGGAAGTGTGTGTGCTGTGCACAGGCTGTGAGTTTTAAAAACATCTGAGTGAATCCAGGAAGAGGGAAGAGGCAGAGGGGCTGGAAGTGTGTGCATGTGCACAGGCTTTGAGTTTTAAAAATGTCTGAGTGAGTCCAGGAAGAGGGAAGAGGCAGAGGGGCTGGAAGAGTGTGTGCTGTACACAGGCTGTGAGTTTTAAAAACGTCTGAGTGAATCCAGGAGGAGGGAAGAGGCAGAGGGGTTGGAAGAGTGTGTGTAATGTGGTCAGTAATGTTGAAAACCGGCAAGGACAGCCATATTTCCTCTGTAAGTAGCTGTTTTATTGTTTTGTCTACTTATTTTATTCTTACTTAAGTAATAAGTGCACAAAATAATAAATTTCCTTTTTTTTAATCTTCTTTTTGTAGGTCATTCTTTGGGGCAAATAATTCAGTGACATCGACTTGGCCACTCACACCCGGTCACATGACTGCCAAACCACTCCCACTCAGTCACATGACTGTCAAGCCACTCCCACCCGGTCTAATGACCACCAACCCACTCCCAGAAAACAGGCCACACCTACAGAATAGGTTCTAAAAAAAATTGAAACCCACTACTGTCCCACAGGTATAGCAATCACATCTCTTTAATGCTCACGGTACCATTTCATTATCTATGAAGCTGAGGGCACTTGCATGCCCACTGCACGCAAACCTAGGTCTTGAGGGATGACCCAAAGAAAGCAAGTGATTGTCTCTATGGTTCAACAGCTGAAGAATGAATTCCTTCTGTGGGTTCTGCTACCCAGGAGAGCCTAAACCCCTTCTAATAGGGTTCTTCCAGTCTCCTTCCTTGCTACAGATTTCATTGGTCCCCCCCCCCTTTCTTATGTTACCATGGTGACCTCAACAAAGACCTTGCTTGGACCCTGGGACAGAGATGCAAGCAATGGGACTTGCATCACAAAGCCTCTAGTGCATCCCCTGCAAGTGGTTATAGCAGCCGTAACATGTGAGTTAAAGGGCAGGGGATAAAAGGAACACTTTATTTGGGAAAAGCACAAATCCAGAGGTTATTTGGTATTTTGGGTCCTATGGCAAAGAATGGGGAGGGGAAGGAAGATTCCATATGAACTATTTTTTTAACAGATTTTATTTCTATTACTATAACAAGATGAATATGTGGAGATTGTGACTTTAAAAAAAAGATGTATCAGAGAGTCTGCCTTTGCAACAATTATGTGAAGGTAATCCTTGTTTTTCACTCACTACCTACAGGAAATAAAAATGGGAGACAGCTTAGTTCAGCAATTATTAGATTGCAGCCTAAAGAGATTTTTGAATATGTTTAGTTACAGTGATTATGCTGTACATTTTGCAGTTGTCAACTTATTGTTTTACTCTGGCATTTTAAAGCATGTGTAAGATGCGTCTGGTATTGTTAGGGTTTCCGAAGCAATAGCTGGAAAATAATTACTGAAAATTCATGGAGTATATCTGGGATTGCCAGTGTTTCTACGCAAAGTCAAATATATTGTATCTTACCATGTAGTAAGAACTTTATAGCACTTTACAATTTTATTATAGCGCACATGGTCAGGCAGCCTTTTGGCTTAAGCAACTACACTTTTGCAGGTAGGGTTGAAAGGTGAATGGGTTGGGGTTAAAATGGTGGGAGAGAAGTTGGCAAGGCTAGAATTTGAAAGCTGATTGAGTCCAGCAAACAATCAAAATTTAAACATATTTCATAGCAGAAATCCTAGGAAATCCTGCCTCAGTTTTCACAAATTTTCTGTTATATTTTGGTTTCCTTTCTAGCTTCTGAGAAAAAAAAACAAAAAGTGTGGCTGTTAAAGAGGTTGCACTTTATTCACCCCTGTCATAAATGTATAAGTTAACAGGCACAGGAACAGAGAGAATTATGAGATAATAATGCAGACAGCATGTTGGAATGTAATAAATAGTGAAGTCAGAAGGATTTCAAATGCAGATAGAGGTAGATGGTAGATAGATAGATAGATAGATAGATAGATAGATAGATAGATAGATAGATAGATAGATAGATAGATAGATAGATAGATAGATAGATAGGGACAGGCAGGCAGACAGGCAGGCAGAGAGACAGCATTCACAGTGCCTATTTATAAAACATTCTAGGCAACATACTGACATTGTTAAGAACATTAAGATATTTTGTTCTCATTGTTCACTTCACTAGCATTATCTGTTGATAACTGCTTCTATGAGTTCTTGTCAGCTTATCCTTCTGACATCAATGATAACATTTGCCAATCTTATTCCTTGACAGCTTCTTTTCTGATAGCCTTCGGTTGTTCCAGGTTATGGGATCTTAACCAATGACTCTTGGTTTTGTATTACACGGCCCAAATATTTAATTTTTATTTTCATTCTTAATGCTTCTAATGGTTTTACTTACACTAGTAAGGAATTGTGAGTGTGGTCCAAATATTCTTAACAATTTTCTCCAGCACCACAATTCAGAAGCTTCCATTTTTCTTCTTTCAGGTTTTCAAATACACAAGATTTCACAGCTATTTCAACTAGAAAAATCATTGCCTTAACTGTACCTTGTGTGAATATGTGAATGTGAATGTGATATCTCTGCAGTTTAATACTTTGCCTAAATGTCTCATAATAGATGTCTTTTTATTTCATGGCTACTGACAGACTCTGTGGATTTTTGAACTTAGAAACATGACATCTTTTGTTCCTTCATCTGTTTGTATTGGTGTTGCCTGTAGATACAACATTAGCTTGTTATTTTAATTCTAAATAGCCCTGTTTTTGAACATTGTTTTTCACATTTAGTAAAGATTCCTTGGGTTTTCCTCTCTTTACATTATCAAAGCAGTATCATCAACATATCTGAGCTGGTTGATAAAGTATGTCTTTCAGCAGTTTGAAGTCCAGTTCCATTACTTATCCGCTAATGCTTGTCTATATATATATATATATATATATATATATATATATATATATATATATATATATATATATATATATATATATATATATATTCTGCATATACATTTTAAAGACATCAATATAGAACTGTAGCACACTCCTTTCCCAATTTTGAATCATTTTGTTGCTTTCTGTTTTCTTCTAAATATTGGTTCCTCATCAACATATTATTTAATAGTCATTGAAGGTAGCCAAATATCCTGATGTTTTTAAGAGCTAGTAAAAGGTTTTTGTACGTTTGTCAATATATAATATCGCTATCCCTATTTTTGTTAATTTTATAAACAAAAAAATGCCTCAGAGGAATGTTGCCTGTTCTGTTTCCCTTCAGATGTTAGCAATTTAATTCCAGGATATCTATCTTTTCTGAATCTATCTTATATATCTGCAAATCTCATTCTATGTATTACTAGATCTTTATTGCAAAACCTTGAACTTTTTAATTAGTGGGAAATATTGTTAAACCTCTTAAGTAATTTCAGCTCATCTATTGGCAGAACAGTTGGACTAGAAGACCTCCAATGTCCACCTTGTGATTCTATGATACTATGTTTTTCAGTGAAATTAATTCCCTGAAATTAATTCACAATTATACTGGTAGAATTTTTCAGCCCACTCTAGGAAACGTGAGAAAAAAATATATGTCAATAATATTAAAATTGGGAATGGGTCATGTGAATTTTTTAAAAAAGGAATCCATAATCAGAAAATTGGCAGCTACCTACGAATGTTCAGATAACCTTCTTGCAAAGCTTACATTAAGGCGGTATTCTGATTTTTTGTTTGACTTTCCTGGATTTCTTCCCAACAATGATGCAAACGGAGAGTATAGTATTTAATTAATTAATTTAATTTTAATAGCTGCCCATCTCAACTAAGGGACTCTGAGTGGCAAATAGTTTTAAAACAATTACAAACAGTCAAGATAAATAGATGCAGCTGCCAAGAAAATTATCATCACAATTGTCAATAAAGGCAAGAAATAGGATTTTTAACACATTTGGGACTTTAGGCCCAGCTACATAATCACATTTTTAAAACCTTACAAAAGGCCAACAGGGCTGGGGCCATCCTTCTCTGAAGGAAAGATGTTGCAAAGGCCGGTGGCTACTCCAGAAAAGATATGTCTTCCAGTCCCTTCCAATTGACATTCTTTCGATGATGGGACCTGCACCATGCTCAACCTGGATTGGATAATAATCTAAAACAGCCAAGGGGCACTTGGTTGAAGAAGGTCGGAATACCTGGATTGATAGTAAAGTCATACATTCCATGGTTCTTTTTTATCCAAGGGAAAGGAGGGCAAATTCTCCTTGGAAGGCTGAAGAACAACTTCAAACAGAAGAAGATGGAGATGATACTAACAAGCATGGCATACAGTGGGAAGAAAACAAGAAACCCTACATTACCAAGGTCAGCATGATGTTTTACCCTGGTGCTGGAATCCGAAGTGATGAAAACATCTCTGCTGCTTATTCGCAGTCCAAAATCTTTAAACAGAGGTAAGCATTGTCCACATACCGATTCTTTCAGAACATTCATGGAACTAATCAGTAACATGGTTTCTAATCAGTGATAATGAAATCAGAAATCTTTTGGCACCAGCAAGCTCATCTTATCATCATCCGTGTAGGTTCACACATTGCACCTAAGCTGTGTCATACTTTGTTGAGTACTTTGTTGGATAATGTTATATCACACTCAGACAGAAACTGGTTTACCATCTACAGAGGCCAGATTCGCACAGTAACCCATGTTCCAAAACTAAACCATGTTACAACCTGCCTAGGGCTATCAACTCTGGGCTGCAAAGATCTGGAGCACCATTATTGAGCATTTGGATTTTTTGCAGCGTATATCCGTTAGCCCAAAGTACAGAATAATTGATGGACTATGGAGTGGGATTGGTTGGACCCAGAGCAATGCAAGTGGATATTTGTTTCGGATATGGAATAAGCTTTAGCTTATCTCACTAGAGAAACATATTCCTTCCTCTGGGTAAGCAAAAGTCCTTGGAATTGCTGGTAAAGGTTTATTTTATAGTTTGTATAAAAGTTATAGGATCTTACCTGTCATTTTAAAAAGAAGAACATATTATGCCATTTTTGCTCAAAAGGGAGAGCCAAGGTGCCGCAGTGGTTAAATGCAGCCGAGGTGGTGCAGTGGTTAAATGCAGCACTGCAGGCTACTTCAGCTGGCTCCAGTTCTGTAGTTCGGCTGTTCAAATCTCACCGGCTCAGGGTTGACTCAGCCTTCCATCCTTCTGAGGTGGGTAAAATGAGGACCCGGATATTTGTTGGGGGCAATATGCTGACTCTGTAAACCGCTTAGAGAGGGCTGAAAGCCCTATGAAGCAGTATATAAGTCTAACTGCTATTGTTATTGTGGACCTTAATTTCTTTCCTTTGTTGAGGGCTAAATTGAGAAAAAAAAGTTTGTTCTTCTAAAGGAGGGCTGCAACAGAATAGGGCTGGAAAACTTCAGATGACCAGCAGAGGGCTCAATCTTTCCCGTCTGTGCTGCTAGAGTCCAAAGGCCCAGGGGGGCTAGGACTGAAAAATATGTGTACCATTGTAGCAACAATCTCTCTACTAAGCTTTAAGTCGTGTAGAGAGGTGGTTCAGCTCTTAGTTCGGTATTGCTACCTTACCCAGCGGTCGCCATGGGGAGGCGTCTGAACCGTGCAACTATGTCTCTCTTAAGAGAGTCATAGTTACTCCCGCCTGACCAGCAGAGGGCTCAATCTTTCTGTATTGCTCTTCTGCCATCTACAGACTGCCCAGATTTTGGTTGTCCTTGATCTGGTTGTCCTAAGGAAATAATCAAATTCTTCCCTTTTTAATCCCCTCTCTCTCACACACACTCCCGCTATGTCTTTTGATCCAGCAGCCAAAGTTGCATACCTTCTATTCCATTATTCTTTTTTTCCATGGCAACCAAAATATATCAAGACAAAACATAATCACCAGATGGGAGATTGATGAGATCATGGTGAAGGAATGGGAGACAGGTGGAGACAGGTAGAGGAAGTGTAGAGTCTTGAGGTGCCCAGAAACTGTAGAACTACTGCTTGTTGGAGCTCAAGAAGCTGACCCTGGTGGGAGGTTGGAGGAAAGAGAAATAGCAGGCTGTTTCTCTTAGAGCGCTAAGATTAGCCGGCAAGCTATAATTAACCCAACATAAGGGAGGCCAGGAAAAAAGTCTTGATGCACGTACAGGAACATACACAGAAAAGATATGGATATATATATATACATATACACATACACACATGCTAATTGGGAAGAGACATGGCCAACAATAAGAGTTCACCATGCCAACATGGAATTAGGGGTGCAGCCCCCCCCCCCAAAAAAATTAAGCTGGCTAGCCTGCTTAATGAGACGAAACACTACCAACTTATCCAGCCCTGCCTGATTTTTACCTCAGAAGATCAGAAACTCGCATAAACTTGAAATAAATTGTGTGATTGGGCTTGTGTGATTCAAATAGCCTCAGACAAATCTTTGGCCCGATTAAGTGGCAGCACCAGATAGACATGTGAATGTGTGCACTCTTGCTAATCAGGCTGGTTGATTAATGGTGTTGTGTGAATTGTGCCGAGCACAGGTTTATATCCAGCTTCCTGCTTAACAGAAGTCTTTCTGACTCTTGAAGAGCATGTTTCCTCAGAGATAGTGTCTCTGGACTGCAAGAGTACCTGGGTCTGGCCTGAAACTGGTAGTTGTCTGAATCAGGCCAGCTCTTCTTCTAAGCCTTCCTTCTTCCTGTATGGATCTAGTGATTGCAAAGAGGAAAAAAAGAGTCCCCTGGGACTGTACTTGTAGGGACTGAGGGTACCTGGTGATCAAGCTGAATCTAAAAGGGTGGAAGGAGAGAAGTAAGATCAGACCTGAGTAGTATTGGGATAGGAGGAATGTACTAGATAGGATAGGGAACCCCAAGGCTGCTGTCTAGTTTAATGAAAAGAAGGACCAGGGGAGACATGATAGCAGTGTTCCAATATCTCAGGGGTTGCCACAAAGAAGAGGGAGTCAAACTATTCTCCAAAGCACCTGAGGGCAGGACAAGAAGCAATGTGTGGAAACTAATCAAGGAGAGAAGCAACTTAGAACTGAGGAGAAATTTCCTGACAGAACAATTAATCAGTGGAACAGCTTGTCTCCAGAAGTTGCGAATGCCCCAACACTGGAAGTCTTTAAGATGTTGGATAGCCATTTGTCTGAAGTGGTATGGGGTTTCCTGCCTAGGCAGGGGGTTGGACTAGAAGACCTTCAAGGTCCCTTCCAACTCTGTTATTCTGTATTCTCTTATTTAGGCTTGAGAATAAAAGATCCCATGAAAAGGCAACAGCAAGCCATTTCTATAATGTTGCCAAAAAGATTGGCAGGGAATCTACGTTTTTGTGTGCCCAGAACTAATTGCTACTTTAAGCTGCAGCATTTAGTTTAATTTTGTTTAACTTTTGCTTCAAAATGTTTTATACTGTAGATCATTTTGGGAACACAGTTGTTGTGGGTAGTTTGTTTTATGTCAAATAAATTTTAAAACTCCTCAGAATCCAAAAATTTGAGAGGTAAACTGGGGTTTCCAGATCCATTGGGAACACTGAGATCGAATTTATAGAGTTACTTCTTTCTTACATTTACTGTATTTGCCTCTCTTCCCCCCCAAAAGCTCAAGGCACTGTGGTTTCACTTCTCCTTTTATTCTCAGAAACAAACCAGTGAGTGGCTTAAAGTCACCAAATGTGTTTCTGGCAGAGATGGATTCCTACCGGTTCGCACCAGTTCGGTAGAACCGGTTCGTCAAATCTACTGAACTGGTTAGAAGAGGTTCCACCAGTGGACCCGGAAAGCAGGCCACACCTACAGAAGAGGTTCCAAAAAATTTTGAAACCCACCACTGGTTTGTGGGGACTTGAATTACGAGGATTCGATCCTTTGTTTTTTACTCTGCAAAATGTATTGCAATGACAATTGAATCTTAGTAAAGATTCAGGACAGGCAAATTTATTAGAAAGATAAAATAGTGTCCCATGGAAAAAAGAAAGAAAATGCAGTATGATAAACCATTCAGGGAGCCTACCAAAATTGTCCTGGATTGTCTGTTTCCAGGTAAATCCGGGGGGGCACTTGGTCTGTCTATTTTATGACCATTTTCCTGCAAGAGATAAAACAGGGCAGGAAATAAGAGCTGCCTTGCGAAGTTTCCACCTGATGCTAGGGAACAGTAACTTAGTTCGCATAGCAATAATAAACTTGTCTTTTTGGCTGGCTGATTTCAGAGAGCAGGTGAAAAACTAGCATAACTGAATATTTCTTTCCTTCCCTCCTCTGGTTATAAAAGACCTGCAAAAAAAAAAGCTCTCTCAGTATTGAAAATAAATCAGGCTAGAATTCACACTGTACCATTTAATTTCCATTTGGAGGAAAGTATGCATTAGCCATACCCTCAAACATTCTGGACTAGAGATGATGCAGGGGAAATGGCCATAGGCTTCAGGCAATGAACTGTCATTTGGTAAAATTGGCCATTAATGTTTAAAGATGGTGGAGAATGGCACACCTAAACTATGCTGGATATGACGGTGTTCTCTTGTCCTGGATTTTGTAATATAATAAATCTTTCCTGGGGCATCAGGATGTTTTGAATTAGCCGTGCCACTAGCATCTACTCAGAGAAAGAATACCCCCCCCCCAATCTGCAAGAAGAACCTGTGGTTTATGAACAAGGAGGAATGTCCCTTCATGCTTACTTCCAATTATTTGATGCAGCAATACCCTATTATGAATTTTGATTCTGACAAGTGAATAGCTATCCTATTCCTAAGCCAAAGAGCTCCTCCTTGAGGATGGCAGCATGATAACTTACTATGTAAGTATCAGAGGTGGTATTCAGCAGGTTCTGAACAGTTCCGGAGAACTAGTAGCAGAAATTTTGAGTAGTTTGGAGAACCAGTAAATACCACCTCTGACTGGCCGCGCCCCCATCTATTATTTGCCTCCCGAGTCCCAGCTGATTGGGAGGGAATGGGGATTTTACAGTATCCTTCCCCTGGCACGCCCACCAAGCTATGCCCACCAAGCCACGCCCACAGAGCCGGTAGTAAAAAAAAATTGAATTCCACCACTGGTAAGCATAGTGCACAAAATTGTCTGCTATAATGTCTTTCCTGTCAACAACTTCTTCAGCTTCAACCACAATAATACAAGAGCACACAACAGATACAAACTTAATGTAAACCGTGCCAAACTTCATTGCAGAAAATACGACTTCAGCAATAGATTGGTCAATGCCTGGAATGCTCTACCTGACTCCGTTGTTACATCCTCAAACACTCACAGCTTCAACTTGAAACTGTCTACCCTGGACCTTTCCCCATTCTTAAGAGGTCTGTAAAGAGGGCGTGCATAAGCATATCAGCGTGCCTACAGTCCCTGTCTTAGTGTCCCCATTTATCTGTATTTACTTCCTTTGTTCATGTTTATGTTCATGCCTATACTTATTATCTTGTACATGTTTGACAAACAAACAAACAAATAACCATTGGGTTTTCTTTCCTTAACAGTGAATCCAATTTTCAGCTTCAGGATTGCAAATTGTGGGACAACTATCGTTCGCTGCTCCTTTTGCTGCATCAGAAGGATCTCGAAATCCAAGGATTGAAAAGTGCTGCCCAAAAGTATCCAGATGACCGACTGAGTTACATTTTACAGGAAATTGTGAAGTCAAAACACAGAGGACTGGGGAAGAAGTGAGTTACAGAAAGTTGAGCTTTCCTAAAACCTGGACTTGATCCAGCCCCAAAACACAGACCTGCATGAAAACTTGTCTTGCAGAATTACAGGTCATCCTTGGCTTACGATCACAGTTGATCCCAAATTTTCTGTTGCTAAGCAAGGCAATTATAAAGTGGGTTTTGCACTATTTTATGACCTTTTTGGCAACAATTGTTAAGTGAATTGCTGCAGATGTTAAGGGAACCATGCAGTTGTTAAGTGAATTTGGCTTCTCTCATTGACTTGTTAGAAGCCAGCTGGGAAGGCTACAAATGACGATGTCCCAGGATAGTGCAATGATCATAAATGCCAGTTGCCAAGAGCCCAAATTTTGATCACATGACTATGGGATGCTGCATCATCATAAGGTCATGCGTGTGAAAATGATCATAAGTAACTTTTTTCCACTGCTGTTGTAACTCCAAATGGCCACTAAATAAATGGTTGTAAGTTGAGGACTACTTGTATAGATTACCAGAAAGCCATGTCACTGTCATTATCAAGGGCAGTAGTGATGGGGGTGGGAATTACAGAGTGGTGATGGTGTAAGGCTGGGCCCAGGGGAAGTGACACTGTGTCATAGAACGCTGCTTGGGTTATTTGGATCTGCACCCTAAGTCAACAGGGGGGAGCAGGGCTGGCCTCTGTGCCTTGTGAACTTTCTCCCTATAGAAGTTGTCCAAGAGTAAAACAATGCTTACATAGCTTATATCTGGCCGCTCTCATTTAATTTTGTTTCACATAGTAATCACCTTGATATCTTGCCGGGGTGCGGGGGACTTCCATGGGTGCAGTCCAGAGGTGGGTTCCAACCAGTTCGGTCCGGTTCAGCCAAACTGACAGTTCAGCCAGCCTGGGTTGCAGAACCAGCAGCGACCCAGGCTGGCCATGCCCCCTAGTCAATGCTGTCGCCATCTTTTTGGGGAGTTCTGCGCATTCACAGAACAATTTCCATTGAATTGTGCATGCATGTACAGCACGTGTTTTGCATGCATCCAGCATGCAAAACACGCCCGCAAGAGAACCAGCAGTAACGTCAGCCAGAACCCACCCCTGGTGCAGTCACCTCTTCACAACTGGTCCTAACAATTGATATTAGAAACATGCAGGCTTGGGAATTGAATATATCTGGAGGACATGTTTGGAGATGGCTGCACTAGGTGAATCAGAAGAATAACTGCTGGAGAAAAAGCCTTCCTTAAAATTCCTAATTATTCCTACTCAGTGGAAATAATTAGATGTAGAAAGTATGTCCAGCTCAGACGAATATGTCCCATTTGTTAGGATTTTGATAAATGTTTGACCCACTGTTACAAATGGGTGAGAAACAGTTATGTTTCTGCTACAGAGCACTTTAGCTTTCTATACGGTTGTCATTTCATATGACTGTTTACAAAAGCAATGAGGATGCTATTTGCAGGAAAAAACCCATTTCATTCATATATACCGTGTGTCTATGTATCCATCCATCCTATAATATATTTATATTTATATATTTATATTTGGGCAAATTGAACAATTGTGATGCATGCAACAATAGAAAGTACATTGAAAGAAAAGATTTCTAATTTTCAAACAGCAAATATGTAAATATTTTTTTATCTATTGCCTAATACATTGATTCTGGAAAATGATTTTGTAAAATATTCTGGCTTGGCCTTCTAGTACGATTAATCTGCTTGCCTTTCTCAAATGCCACTGAAGACTTGGTTCTAAGTTGTATATTTTAGATCTGGCAGCTAAGTAAGATTTTATGCAGCCTTGGGGCTACAGCATATTGCAAAAAATCCTGCAAGAAATGACATAACCAGTGCTTGAACAAGGTTTCCGAACCTCTCAGAAAGCCTTATTTTTTACTAATGTGACATACTCATCGGTATTCAATTTTAATTCCCCCCCTCATCGTTATGGGTCACAAGTAACTGTTTAGCATATAATTGTTATTCGAAGCCTTCACCATTCTAAACAAAAGAACACAAATGACATCTCAAGTAGATACAAGCTGATCACTGTTGGCCATCAAGCAAGCATGATTAATGGATGTAGTTACCACAGACACCGACTGTTGTACCACAACAGTACATGGTTAAAGGGGAGAGTTGCTCCTGTTAATAGTATAAGAAACCAACTGGCTGAAGAGTTATTTGTTTTCTTTCTTTGAAAAGAATACACAAAATAGATGTTATCTACTAGAAGAACTGCACATCTTCCACAGTATAATTTTTTTTGTGAGATATGGAATTCCTTTTGGATGAGATGTAGCTGTTGAAGAGATACTACAAATGTATGTGGGGTATACCTGTGCACTGTATTTATTTCCACCAACATTTGTGTTGTGTCAAAATCTGCTCTGAGCCTAGACATAATCTTGAAGACTTTCTCTTGAAAGAGTACAGGCATGAGGGAGAAGAAACCTTCATGACAGAAGGCAGGAAACAGGAGGGTGATGAAAACTGTTCTGTACAAAACAACGTGGCAGAAGAGGAAAAACAGAGACATTGTTAATGTATATACATTTTTAAAAATACTCCACACTTTCTAGGGGTACAATTTGTACCAGCCTGTTGTGGTCCTGTGTCTGCTGTCATTGTCCACCGAGCCTCAGAAAATGGTTGCCAGCTTATATGTAACAAAACTCACAGCAGCTCCTCTCTGACGGATAGGCTTTCCCTAGCAAAACAGTGGATTTAATTTGCATTCTGGTTTTTTTGCTAATACCCTGTTTCCCTAAAAATAAGACCTCCCCAGATAATAAGCCCAATTGGGCTTTTAAGAGCATGTGCTAAAATAAGCCCTCCCCCCAAAATAAGCCCCCCTGAAAATATTGTAACACAGCAGCAGCCATGAGGTGATGACGCTCGTTGCCTCCTGCACCTAAAAAATAATAAGACCTCCCCGAAAATAAGGCCAAGTGCTTATTTCAGGGCTCAAGAGAAAATAAGACCCTGTCTTATTTTCAGGGAAACACAGTATATTTCTTTTGCTTTAAAAATGGGAATGTCTTCCCTTTGTATGTAATTCAGGCAAATAAGTCTGGCCTTGTCAAATATAGCTTGAGCTGGAGAGAATCCTTTATTATTTATAAAGGATGATTTATTATTATGCTCATTCGGAGATTTGGAAATAGCTTTAATGAAGTTTGAAGTGACGTTGTTCTAGCAGTAAACCCCACTAAATTTGTTTCTGAAGCAGTAGTGCCTTCATTGATGTAATGGTGATAATTACAGCTTTGTCCTTTTTAAACAAAGCATCTTTATTTTCAGGCTCCCGTAAGGTGTTCAGAGCAGTTGTCTAAACCTAGGCATAATACATTTTCAATTTTACTCCCTAAAATTCCAGAATTTATTCCAGAAGAAGGAGAAATTCTCCAACACGTTCGCAAGAGCAGAGCTTCCCTTTACTTAGAAAATAATGTAGGATCAACCTGTAACTAATGGCTTCTCCCTATTACTTCTGAGAATTTGAACTTCAGATGTGATACGTTGTATGGGTCTATAAATCAGTGCTGCTTATGAACTAGGCAAAGTTTATTCCTATAAATAAACCACAAAATTTGTAGTCCCACTATATCTAGGCTATACAATAGTGTAATGAAGCAGTGAGATCCCAGAATGTTTATATGTTACTGGGATAAAGGAAATATTGAGTGTAAAGAAGCTAGTTCCTACCTTCTTGAAAGCTACTATTTGCTTACAGTGTTTTTATTTATGTTGCCTCTTCTGAATTTGGCTTGCCAGAGTTTCTTGAAGTGTTATTCCCACAACAATTTTGTGAGATATCGGATTGCATAGAATAGAAAGTTACCAGTTGATCTCAGTTATGGAACTGGGACTTAAACCTGACTTTCTCCAGCCTAAATCCAATGCCTTTAACATTTACATTGGCTCTCAATTGCTAATCCTAATTCGCAATGTATATTTTTAGTGATTTCAATTCTTGGTTGCGCTTTGGACTTTCATTGTCTTTAGATTGATACTTCTGGTGTAAAGGGAAATCAAACTGGGTCTATTTCCCCCGCCCTTTGTCACTCCAGTAGATCTCCTGGATTCTGTACAACAGGATTTCTCAATCTCAGCAACTTTAAAATGTGTGAACTTCAACTCCCAGAATTCCCCAGTGGTCTTAAAGTTGCTGAGATGGAGGAACCCTGCTCTGGGGGGGGGGCACAATTTCATGGCATGTTTTTCAGAGAAAAGCAACGAGGATGGTTTACCCCCTAATTTAACCCATAAAAAAGTTGTGCCAGATCCAAAAGGACTAGAAGGACCCCTTTGCAGGATCAAACGTGGAGTTCAACACAATGTTTGCACCTATGTTTGTACTTGAGAGACCGCCTACTGCCAATTACCTCCACTAGGCCAATAAGATCCCATAGATTAGGCCTCCTCCGAATTCCATCAGCCGGTCAATGTCGACTGGCAACTACCCGGAGGAGAGCCTTCTCGGTGGCTGCTCCGACCCTATGGAACGAACTCCCCGTGGAGATTCGTACCCTCACCACCCTCCAGACCTTCCACATAGCCTTAAAAACCTGGCTGTCCCGACAGGCCTGGGGCTAAAGACTTCAACCCCACCCGAATAGTATGACTGTTGCGCTTTTAATGATGTATTGTCTTTATGTGTGTATCTTGTTTTGTTCCCCCCCCCCCTGGATTGTGAGCCGCCCTGAGTCCCCTCAGGGAAAAGGGCGGCATATAAATAAAGTTAAAATCCAAAAAAAAATCCAAAATATTTTAGTGACACAAATCAGGAGCTGTGGAAACTTCTATTTAATCCTGGGTGATGCGGGCTATGGCACTGACTTCGCCATTGGTCGTTCTCTATCCTCTAATACTCAGTCAAGGTTTCTTTTAATAATGGAATCTCCGCGGTATCTCCGCATGGGTTACACAAACTCTTGTGGTTTCCCATCCCCCAGTCGGTTCACAGGCATACAATTCATATGCATGATCCTTGAGAACATTGGGCTTCACCCAAGGAAGCTAGAAGGAAATGATTCAGGGACATATGTCTATGATGACGTAGGTCTATGGAGATTCTTTGATGAATTAGCTTTATTACAGATGTTAGCAAAGCTGTAACTAGAGCAGACAAACAGGAAAGGCCAACTACAAGCTTCAAAGACATGTGGATATGGATAAGAGAGCTCTTCCGCACTGTAGCCTTCAAGTCCCTAACTCCTCTGCATCAACAGGTGACAATGAAGCTTGCTTAATCCTGTCTCCATTTTGGCCACAGTGAAGGCAAAGCCTTCTGGTTAAACTCTCCTGTTAGCACAAACCTTGATTGATGGATTCTCCTGCTGCTCTTCGCCCTCCCAACAACAGCAGGAAAGCAATAGATTGCTTTACCTTCTGGAGGCAGGTCCCCTAACTACTTACTGGTGAGATAAACATACACTGTTTTACAGTTCTCCTTGTCCAGTGGAATAGAAGAGAAAATTGGGAAGAACTCTTGTTTGTTTCAGGCAGCTAAAACAACAACAACAGTGGCCACCAAAACAAATGGCCTTTGTTCCATTCTAAGTCTGTTGAAAAAATAAATAAACAAACAAAAAGATGCCCAGCTTTTCTCTTCTACTCAACCAGTGGGGAATGAGTTCAAGGTCTAGCTAGCTTTACATGGCAAACAGTATGAGATAGCTGTCAAAAGGAGAGAGTGTGTGTCCCTAACATAGCAGACACCAGCAAATGGGAATGAAGGGATTTGTGCAAGACGAAGGAAGCCCATCAGGCTTGTACCAGCAGGAAGTCGGGGAAGGGGAAAGAAATTTTTTGATGTGGAGCAAGAAAACTCTTTTGTAGTTGGCCTTCTTAACAGTCTCAGGACAGGCTGAGGCTTGAGGGAGAGGAGCGGTCTAGTAACATGAAATAAAATAAATTAAAAATGTATTTTGTATAAAATATGTATATAAATATTAAAAAATCAAAAAATCATCCACTTCTGCTACCTAAAGCTATAGGTGGCCTATCTCTGTGCAAACAGGAAGTATAGATCAGCCCATAATTAGTCCAGCATTTAAATCTTATGTTTCATTTCCCCCATAATGGATTAAAAACCAATTATTTCTTCACCAGAAGCAACATCTCTGGATTATTAGTATAGTGCAGGGGTGTCAAACTCAATTTCATTGAGGACCGCATCAAGGTTGTGTTTGACCTCAGGGGGTAGGGGGGCATGGCCACTTTGACGTCACTCGTATTGAAGGTTCCTGAGCTTGATTTTTGGGCAGAACGGCCTCCTGCAACCCTTTGCCAGCAAAAATGGACCCCCCTCTCCCCGAGCTCCATTTTTACTGACAGAGAGCTGCTAGAGGCCATCCCGGCCAAGAATGAAGCTCTCCCGAGCCCTCCCGAGCTCCATTTTTGCAGGCAGGCGCATTGTGGGTCGGACCTTTGTTGTTTCCAGGGTGACCTCATGGGCCAGATTTAAGCACCCCACGGGCCAGATCTGGCCAGCGGGCTCTGAGTTTGACACCCCTGGTATAGTGGATCCACTTAATCTCAGCTTTCCTGGTCTTTCTAACCCTCAGAATCCAGGGAAAAATCATATTTATAGAATAGGACAGCTTTCTCCAGTTAGTTACTTGATTTCTAATGGACCTTTATAAATATCTTCTCTATGTTAGCTATAATGGTGATGAGTGCAGTGTTGGAAGACCTCAAGGACAGCTTAGGGATAGATCGCTATGTGGTTGCTTGGAGTCAAAAATGATTTCATGGCACTCTATTTTAGTGCCCTCCAGATGTGTGAAACCACATACAGTATCTGGTTTATCCCCCTTGAGAGCAATAGCAATTGTTGGACATACAGTATTTGGAAAACACCAAGAAGTTTTAATGTCTGCGTTACCAAGAGCAGACCAAAGAACAAGTGAAATTACTAATTTTATGTTAAGCAAAAACATTGTTTTTTATTCCAGAATAGTTGTATAAAGAAATATATTATTTTTAGGAGCCCTCATGAAGAAGCCCTTCAAAAAGAAGTAGATCAATTGAACACTGACCTGAGAGCTGTTAAGGAAGATTATGTACAGGTAAAGCAATAGCAATAGCAATAGCAGTAGACTTATATACCGCTTCATAGGCCTTTCAGGCCTCTCTAAGCGGTTTACAGAGTCAGCATATTGCCCCCAACAATCTGGGTCCTCATTTTACCCACCTCGGAAGGATGGAAGGCTGAGTCAACCCTGAGCCGGTGAGATTTGAACCGCTGACCTGCTGATCTAGCAGTAGCCTGCAGTGCTGCATTTAACCACTGCGCCACCTTTCTAACCCTAAGAAGCATCCAGCAATATTTGCCTGAAGATTGATACCATGGATATAGCTGTACTTTGGTAGGAATTTGAACACAGGTTTCCTTGATTTAAATTCAGTTCTTTTTTTTTCTTTTTTTTAGTTTCCTAACATTTTCACACCGGTGCAGGATCTGCTTTGTTTTTGGATCAATTAAGTGTTAATCTATTGGTTGCAACTTGCAACAGTTTAATCGCCTGTGACTGAACCAAAGTTACCCAGCCATTTTTCATACCAAAAATAGAACTAGAATTCACAGTCTCCTGGTTTTTCCCTTGGTGCCTTAACCACTACACGAAAATGGCTCCCTCAACCTCAATTACTAGTATTGCAGAATATTTTGATTTTGATATTTTGATCAATGTCCACGTGTTCTCATTTGTTTTTGGTCTGTCTTTTTGAAAAGGAGATAGAAGAGCTGAAAAAAGACCTCACAAACTTGAATTTGCACATCAAGAATTTGCAGCAGAAAATAAAGACCCTGGGAGTACATTTAGATGATGAAAATGAGTCTGAGTTTGGCCTATTTCTGGCTGAAGAGGAGAAATCACCAAGTGAGAGTTTTGAGGTAGGAGCCAACAAATAATGTCTGCCTGTATTTCCTTATCTCAATCTTTTTTAATCATTAAATAATATTTTAATTATGATTTGTTTCTTTTACCAATTTCTGATTTTTGTTTGGAGGAGAAATAGCTTTCAAATGGATTGAAAAGTCCTGTAGAATACTAAAGGCTTATGAAATCGATCTAGGATCCTCCTCGTGATACCTTTGGCTCCTCATCGTGCCTGAACTTGTAATATTAAAAAAAAAACATTTTAATGAGCACAAGTTTCCTTAATCCACATCCAGTACCTTAATCACTACACTTTTTTTTTCTTCCTAGCATCTATTGTTTAGCCTTTTTCACCCTTAGGTGTATAGGGTCCTTTGCTACATATTTTTAGATAAGATAACCTTTATTGTCATTTTTTTACTTCAACATTTTACCTTCTTGTACTTTCTTTGATGATTGATCTCATCCAATGTGGAAGATACTTTGTAAATAGCACTTCCAGTGATAACCATTGCACATCTGGAATTGTGCTTAAGGATGCTTAAGACATGTTGTCAAAGTGACAGATGTGCCCACCATTTCCAGGTCTCTAGAGTCAAAGGTTTCTACAGAACACACACACACACACACACACACACACACACACACACACACAAAACTCTAATGTGCTATTTTAATCTAGTACTGTCAATCCATCTATTAACTTTTTTTCCAAACCTTTGCTCCCAAAAGATTCTCTAGATTCTAGAGATTTGAAGTTTTACTCATCCCAGAGCAATTATAAAAGGATGAGGAAAAACTTCTGTTGCGTAAATAAAGGTTGGCTAATGAAATTTTGGAAGAAGCTCAGTGTCTGCTGCTAGGTAGGGATTGAGCCGATAGTGAAGCTTGCTTCTCAAACATATCTCCTTCCTGAGCATGGCTTTAATTAACATAACAATTGTAGAAGAAATATTATATTTGGAAAGAGGATTCTACTTGTCAGGAAAAAATGTGACAATTATTTATGAAGTCAAGTTTAAACATGTAAAGTAAGATAGTTTCATATTTTTATCTTTAGTGAAACAAGTAATTTGAGTATTGGGAACTAACTGGTTTATGCCATCATGCTATGAATCCCTTCTCCATTTAATGGAATGCAAATGTATACATTCTGTCAAATGCTAAAATGGAAGAGTGAAACAGTAAGCAATGGAAGAGAAAGAGGAAAATATTAAGACATGAAGCGGCAGAAATAAATACTGTGCATTTCTCATACATCAGGATCCAAATAAGGAGATGATGATGAAAGTCAGACACACAGACAAATAGACAGACAGACAGACAGATGATAAAAGATAGATCAGGGTCCCCAACCCCTGGGCTGTGGCCCAGTACCGGGCCATGGCCTATTCAGAACTGGGCCCTGCAAGTGATGGGCCGATGTGCACATGTGTGCACAGCTGGATTTGTGCAGGCAGCAGGCTGGTACACATGCACACCAGGGATGGGCTCTGGCTGCTGCTACTGCCAGTTTGTTCAGGGATGCACACACGCTTCATGCACACTATGCGCACATGTGCAGTACTAAAAAAAAGCTTGTGCAGTACAAGCAAAAAACAAGATGGAGGCGCCTATGGCGCCGCCGAGAAAACCAGTTCGGGGGCGTGGCAGGCAGAGTTACTACCTACTTGGCTGAACCAGTCCAAACCGCTAGGAACCCACCTCTGATGCACATACACGCAGCTCAACTTCTGCAAGTTGAGCAGTACACCCATACACATACAAGCAGGCTCACCATTCATACATTGAGCTGAGGTCACATGGCCCGGTTCTATATATACATTTCTTGTAAAATAGCAGAGGAATTCGAAGATTACCTTTTGTGATGGCTAACGTGGTGAGCAGCTGAGATACGGAGCGTCAAAGTACTGTAGAAAGGAACAGTTTTTCACGGTTAATCAGAATTACTGTTTTAAATGAACCAAACAGAGATTGTGAGCAGTAGAGAAATGCTTTACTAACTCTAATTTTCTTGGAAAGAGATGGCTGGTAATTTAGGGGTGGGGTTGATTTTTTTACAATTCAGTAAAAAGACTTGCAATGAAGTATTACATTGAAAATACATCCCTCTTTTAGGGATACCATTGAAGGAGTATTTGTTGACCGTTGACCGTTCCATGACTTTCTAGCTCCTCAATGAAGCCTGCACATACTTAAATCTGAAACTCAAAAAAGTCAAGTCAAGCAAAGACGCATGTCCCAAGTGGCAGACTATCAGCAACACAATTTGAGACCCATTTCCCCATCATCTCCTAGATATGATTCATTATGAACAGAATGGTCTCCATTCTTCTGAGCTTTTCTTCATTAAATGTAGTTCTGCCACCTTTCTGGTATTTCTGGATCATTTTGGATCAAAGCAAAATCATCCCTTTGGTAGAGGAACCTTGTTTCAAAATATTTTTCCAAATATTTCCGTTTCTTCTTATATCAGTGATTCATGTTGACACATTTCAACTTTTTCTATCTCACTGGTCCTTCGAATGGATTCTTGCCCAAATCCCATTCTCTGTTGGCAGCCGGTTGATTTCTGCTCTGAGACTTGGATCAACCTGAATAACAGCTGACCAGCAGTTACAAGTCAGGTTTTATAGAGCAGCAGAAAACAGAACTCTCTACTGCTTCCTTCCATCCAGTATATCAGCCAGCTATTGTTTAGTTGTCCTGACCTTGGGTTAAATGCCCTTCTGGAACTGCTGGAGCTTGGTAGATGGCTTTTCCAGCAGGAATGTGGGAGAGGAGGTCCTTCCCTGAATGAAATATGTCCTGGAGCTGCAAGCCAGAACAAGGATACCTGTGATTCACAATGGGGCTGCCCCTTCAGTTTTCTGTTGTACGCAGACAACAAGTGACCACTTCAACGGAGCTCTAGGAAGAAGCTCTGTGTAAGAATAGATAAACTCATCACTAGATTCTTATCCTCATCCATATAAAGTTGGGTCCAGTAGAATGGAATTTAGCTGTCTGAGCAAAATGTAACCCTTTTTTTTTGTTTCTCTTCTGAATTGGGGGTTGTAAAGAATTCTGCATGTGCAAAGGCATATGATTCAAAAGGGAATAGAACAGAGAGCTACTCAGCTCAGCAAACCACAGCTCATAAGACTTGGAGACAAAGCACCTCATGTTCTGGGATCTGATGAAATCATTATTCTCTTGACACCTTAATTTAACATGACTAATAAGGGTAGTGAGGGGAGGTGGGTGGCAGATTCTGTTCCTGTTGCAAACAAACAGAAACCATTAGTCAGGAAATCTAAACAGGAAGATCAGAATGTTAATGTATTAGAGGTTGTTTTTTTCCTGTTGATTATAAGATTTATTAGATGACTTTTTAAAAAAAACAGTCACAAAATTCAAGCTGTTCTTTAATTAATTATATTTACTCATTCATTATTGTTCTTTCAACAAAAAAGGTAACTCTTGTTCAACCTTTAACAGATTGCATTTCCTTGAGTGAATTTTTTCCCCTTTTCTCATATATTTTTGAACCTTGAATTTTCATCTTTTATTTCTGCATTTTGGGGGAGGGTCTATAACTTGCATTAAGTCAAAAACTATTTTGCTTGCTTTGGGCAGAGCATCTACTCATTATGCCACTAAAGTTCCCTCCCCCCTCCCTCATATCCCCACCTCTGAAGTGATAAAATACAGCTCTAGTATACTAAAAGGCTGCAGGTTCCTGTTTTAGTGCAATCAATGAATCCAGCCATCATACCTTATTCAACACACCCCGATTTAAACAAACCGTGAGTGAATATACCTTATGTAAACTAGCCAGCCCAGGAGAGGCTGCTTTGCTTTGCAGAACAGAGATTCACTTCCCAGGATCTCCTGTCAAAAGATTCTCAAGACTCCAAGCATTTTACCAGCCAGAACAGTTTGCCTTGGAATGAATGGACTAACTGCACTTAGGGTAACATGATCATGTATATATCCAAGTTGGGTTGCACATGACTTGTTCTGCTTGGCTTTTCTTATGATAGTGCATCTTTGTTCACTTTAGAAACAAGTGTGTTTCTCCTACAGGTCGTCCTTGACTTACAATCATTTGTTTAGTGACCATCTGAAATTACAACAGCATTGAGGAAAGTTACACATGGATAGTTTTCACACTACTGTTGCAGCATCCCAATGGTCACATGATCAAAAGTTGGGCGTTTGGCAACTGGCGTGTATGTTTGACAGTTGCAATGTCCTGGGGCCATGGGATCACTCTTTGCAACTTTCCTGGCTGGCTTCTGACAAGCAGTCAATGGGGGAAGTCAGATTCACTTAACAACCATGTGATTCACTTAACAACTGTGATGTTTCACTTAATGACTGTGGCAAAAGTTAATTTTACAACTGCCTTGTTTAGCAATGGAAATTTGGATATGGTGGATATAACTCAAAGACTTTACCTGTACCACATTCACCTTATTTAAATCTTTGTGTTCTTCATTGCTTCTACTTCTTTGAGTAAATTCTTATTTATTTCTCTCTCCCTCCACCCTTTTGTTCAGTCATTCTCTGGTTTGCTATTAATGTTGCAGAATTTTCTTTGGTTTCCACAATGATTAATAATCAAGCAGCTGGATTAAAGTTCTATCCATCAACACTAGAGGCCAGGTTGCAGTAGCAAGCTATGGCCACTAGAGGACACACTTTGCTTGTCAAATTTGGATCCTTTCCTTCTCCCTTTCGATTATAAAGTGAACAACTCTGAAGCATTTGCATGTACCCACATCATCCATGGATGCTTTTATATGATCTGTACCTTGCATCATTACATAGCCAAGTAGTTTTGTTCTGTTTAAACAAGCCCCCAAAGGAAATGAATCCAGTTACAAAACCAGTGGAGCAATTTACCAGATTTTATAATTCAGTTATATTTGCAACATCTTAACTTACCCCTAGGTCTTTTTTGCTACTTTCTGTCTCATACTAAAGTCATTCCTACCTCTTTTGGAGAACTCCGATGAACTGTTACAATGCCCATGAAAGCACAAAGAGGCAGAAGACACTAAACAGCTGCATCCCCTAGGCTTTCATTGCCCACCATAACCAAGCTGTCCATCCTTCCGAGGTCGGTAAAATGAAGACCCGGATTGTTGGGGGCAATATGTTGACTCTGTAAACTGCTTAGAAAGGGCTGTAAAGCACCATGAAGTGGTAAAGAAGTCTAACTGCTATGGCTATTACTCTTCCATTTTCCAATCCAACAATTCAACTAGTTTGATCTGTCCTCCATGCATTTGCCTAATCCTGTTTTATCTAGTTAGAAAATGATGGCCATCATATTGAAATATGGTTGGGCTTCATCTAGTGTTCTGTAGTATAGGGTTCTTCACTATAATTCAGAGGCTTCCATTTTTCTTTGTGGAGTCTTTCTGATGATTTAGCATTCACTGACATTGGCAGTGAGGAAACCATGGCTTTGGCTATAAAGTTTAATTTATATCTACTGAGTCTGGGGAATCTCACAACATCCATAATAATCATTAATTTGATTTAAAAATCAATTTTAAATATAATAATAATTTTTTTTTTTTTAATTAAATGTTTTTTAAGTTTTAGTTTAAAACTGGTACATCTTTCTTAATATATCAATCAATTACAGATAATACAAAAACAAAAAACAAAGACAACAATCAGAAAAACAAAACGAAACACAGGTATCTATTATGAAAAAATAAGAAGTATATCAACTGGTTACAACATGTTTTGGTGCTTCTCTTCAATTGACTCCTATTGATTCAAGTATCTTAACTCAAATATTTGCCATATCAAGATCATTATACCTCCGGTTTTAATTATTATAATTATTTAAACATCCTTCATCCTTAGTTATGCTAAGGAATTAGTCCATGACACATGCTGGCAGTTCATTTACTTATTTGTAAAATCCTCTGTTATCATCAAATCCTCATATTCTATTTTAACTAAACATCCATAATATTCAGTTATATCATATATCCTAACATTTTCCCAATATTGATTAACATTTAATTATATGGATTTTATTTAATTTTTTAATAGTGCTAATTATTATAGTTAATACTCTTTATGTATACCCTAAAGGTGTTTTCTCATATCCAATTGTTAGTTATCATATCGACTCCACATTATATACATTACTATTAATATCAATTATTATTCAACTATATCTGTTACACAAAAAAACAATTAGATTTAGCTAATTTTCAGTTATATTCATCAATCTATCAACCAATTCCAAATTATATATATTGCTATCTATATCAATCATTGTTCAGCTATATCTATTACAAATTGAAGTAATCCGATCTAGATATTTTAGCTAAACATCCATAATATTCAATTATATCATATATCATAACATTTTCCCAATATTAATTAACTTTTGATTGTATGGATTCTATTTAATTTTTTTAATAGTGCTAATTCTTATAGTTAATACTCTTTATGTATAATCTAAAAGTATTTTCTCATATCCAATTGTTAATTATCATGTCAACTCCACATTATATACATTGCTATCAATATCAATTATTATTCAACAATATTTGTTACACAGAAAAGCAATTAGATTTAACTAGTTTTCAATTGTATTCAACAATCTATCAGCCAATTCCAGATCATATATATTGCTATCCATATCAGTCATTATTCAGCTATATCTATTACATGTTAAAGTAATCCGATCTAGCTAATTTTAAATTATTTTTTTTGTCAGCCTGTGTCCCTCCAGCCACAAGGTTTCCTCCGTCCAGTAGCCATTCGTTGAGTAGATTTACCAAATGTTTCCATAAGCAAGTCCAAACAAAAATATTTCTGCACCTTTGGATTCTGAATGTCAGTGATGAAGTAATAAAGTTGTTCTTGGTTTATAAATCTTCCCAGTTTAACTTTAATTCTCAAGGGTGGATTCTTCATTCCTTCTGCACACTGTCTCTTTAAATGAATTGTCTTTATGGCTTCCTCCCTCTTCTCTTCCTCTGAGATAGACCAGACACCATTTCTCACATTTTCCGTTTGTGTTTCAGGGACATTTAAGCATTCAACGTTCTCAGTTTTAGCTTCATATTTTAGAACAAATTGATCCAGTTTTCGTTCCAATCTTTGATAAGAATGAAAAAGATCTCTACACGCAGAGAAAAGAGTCTGAAATGAAGTCTTGGGGGTATCTTGGGAAGCCATGATGTGTCGTAGTTAAAATAAAAATTCTCTTTTTTTTCCCCAGAGGCTTCGAAGCACTCTTTTTTTTTTTTTTATATAGTCTCTTACCAGCTGTCAATCTTATCTGATTGTAAACAGAGCTGGATAGTAAAGTAATAAAAATGTCGAATCGTGACGGGCTAGTTAGTAGGAATTAAGTTTTACGATCCACTTAAGGAGATTCAGAGGGGGGAGGATATCGCGGAGTTTCTTGAAGCATTTAAGAGGTAAAGTAACCACCAGTCATAAAACCATTAGAAAAGCTAATTCGCCGCTGATCTTCTTATTGTTTGGTTTCCAATTAGCTTAATTTTTAACAGGAACAATCTCTCTTGAATAATAAAATCAGCTTACCAGATGATATCACTTCTTCCATTCTTAGGGGCACCTGCAGTTTCAGTTAGCACATAGCTAATCCAAAAGGAATTGGCACGGGGAGTTAATACCCTCCCCCAGAGATTTGCGATTACCTCTGGGGTCCTGGGTCCCTCCCCACCTCCACTGTCGTCTTCGGGACAGCTGGGGTTCAAGGAACCCGTCCAAAAAGTCCTTTGGTATAGAGGAATTTCAGGAGTAGCCTAAAACTCCATCTTCTCACTGCTAAGCCCCGCCTTCTTCCCAAATATAATAATAATTAAATGTTAATGTGAGAACCCCTGTGGTGTAGTGGTTAACGTATCTAGTTGGAAACTGGAAGGCCATGAGTTCTGCCTTAGGCACAAACTCAGCTGGATGACCTTGGAGCATTCATTCTCTTAGCCCTAAGAAATAGGCAGTGGCAAACCATTCTGAAAAATCTTGTCAAGAAAACTGTAGAGGCTGTCCAGGAAGAACTCGACAAAGAGTCAAAGGAAAAAAAAGGTTTAAGTAAGTTCAGAATACATCTAGAGAAGGGAAGTGTGGGAAAAGAATGAAAGAGGAAGCTATCTAAATGTTTTCTCCCCCCCCATCCCCGCCTTTCATTACAATATTGAATTACCCCCCTCCCAAAAGAAACACTTGTAAATGCTTAAAATTATTCCTTGCAAATTATCAGCTGGAGCATAATGGAGCTGGACTGCTTTGGGTGTGGGTGACGTGATTGTGTTGCTGTTAGTTCTGTTGTGAACCACTTATCCTTATTGTATTCAAGATATTGTGCTAAGTTTAACAAATAAATGTGAAATTAAGCAGAACTAAAACAATTGTTTTCATATGTGTCAAATTAGTCATATATATATTGTGGTGCATAAATTGGGCTTGGTCTGGAAAAAGCTGTACAAAGCAACTATTTTTGGCACACAGCATGTCACAAATTAATCTGATCTATTTACTAAAAGAGTAAGAAGTGTTTCAACAATAATAGAAGTGTTTTTATTCCAGGATGCTTCACATGCTGATTTATTGGTACGCTTGTGTACATGTAGTCCTTAACTTATGACCACAATTGAGCCAAATTTTTCTGTTGCTAAGTGAGACATTTGTTAAATGAGTCATTGGAGTTGTTTAGTAACACAATTGTTAAGGGAGCCTGGCTTGCCTTTGACTTTACTTGTCAGAAGGTCACAAAAAGTGATCAGGTGACCCTGGGACACTGCAACCGTCATAAATGTCAGTTGCTAAAAATATAATTTTTGATCAAGTAACTATATGGATACTGCAACGGTCATAAGTGTGAAAAACGTCACTTTTTTCAGTGCTGTTGTAACTTTGAACAGTCACTAAGTGAAGTGTTGTAAGTAAAGGACTACCTGTATCATGGAGGCCATTACAATTGCAATGTCTCCTCTACATATCAAGGGGAGCTGGATGGAGTTTGGTCCTGCTTCATAGGAACAGGGGCAACTTAATGAATCACAGCCTTTTCTATCCAGCATGGGAATAAGCTCTGCCCTTAATGAAGTGCATCTGTGTCTTAATTAAAATAATATAGTTCACCCTATAGGAAATAAGATGCTGGATTCTTTTTAAAAATATTCCTTTTATATACTGCTGGCTGCTGGAAGTTAGCACAAAATGCCAAAAGAGTCAGTCAAGAGTTTATAACCCTGGTAAAAATACTACTAGTAAATTAAGAATAAAATGTGAAGACGTGCATTTTAACACATTTGCTAAATGTAGCTCTAAAGAGAAGGCATTCCTTAATTTGAAAGCCACCTATAAGAATGAAACTACAGGCAGTCCACATGGAACAACTGCTCCTTCGATGGTCACTTTAAGCTACAATGGCACTGATGAGTCCTTGTAGTTGTGACTGTTGCAATGTCCTCTGATCACCTGATCCCCACTTGCCAACTTCACTGCCAGCTTCCCACAGGTAAAATCAACAGGGAAGCAGCTCGGGAGGTTGCAAATGGTGATCAGGCGACTGTGGGAACCTGTGACGGGTAGAATTTGCCTAAAGTTGGCAACTGGGATGCTGCCACTGGTGTCATAAGAGTGTGTGGTTTTGTGCTGGCGTGCTTTACAACCACATCATTTTGGGAGGGAGTTGCTTGTTCCAATTACCTGTAAGGCAGCCTTCAAAAAGCTCATCTTTCAGAGAAGATGTAATGGCTTTTAGATAATAAGGCCCTGAGTTTTTCTTCATTTGAAAATGAAAAAAAAAAATAGCAAGCAGTACTCCCCCCCCCCCCGCCCCACACACACACTTCTGGGGATAAATAACAAGCATTAGTTGTAACCCTTGTTTCCTTTCTTGCACAGCTGTGGTCAGAGTCAGAAAAGAAGATCTTACCAGATACAAGTCACTTAATGCTTAGGAGAATTCCAAAACACACCAGCTTTGTGGAGGCTTTTCATGAGGTCAGTGTCTTCTTCAGTGGGGGTGGGCAGGGTAGTAAATTGAGTGAGGTTTGAAGAAACGAGAAGTTTGGGGGTAAAAAGATGTAGGGGCTGACAATTGGAAAAACAAATATCAAAACTGATTCCGAAGCAATAATTTTATTAGGTCAGCCAAAAGTTGAAAAAGATACTTGCAGGCTCTGGAATGTCCAGATACTCTTCATAAGACAAAGTGGTTAAAAATGTAGCACAAATAGAAAAGGAAAAATATGTGGTTGGTATTCAACCCTCCCACCCCACACAAATCAGGGCCATCTGCGGTCCTCCAGGATCCTCTGAGTTCTGTATCAAAATTTGATGGCTGCCCAGTTAGTCTTTTTTATATTTTTAAAAAAAACACCCTAAAAATTCTGTGAATGCTGAATTTTTTAGCCTTTCCTCTTCCCACCATGAAATTCTCTCCTTTCGGTGCTTTTGCCCTTGTGGCTGTATCTCTAGCCTTCTGGTCAGAGGAGTAAGCTTCATTTTCCAATCTACAAAAAAGATTGTCTCAGTCTTTGTTTACAGATCTGTGAAATATGCATTATGGCTTCTCTCCAATCATCATTTGTCAAATGTTAGGAGGTTCGGAGCAAGATTCTTTAAATCGGAATCATATTTCTCCATGCAAATTTTTCTTGTGGGGGTTATTTCAGTTGCAAAAGTTATTAAAATATATTCTGGACATATTCCTGTAACCTGTTGTTCAGCTACATCATAGATTGTGAAAATGTGATAACTCCACCAGGTCCACCTAGTCTGTTTTTATTTAGTTAATACCTATTGTATTCCCTTCTACCATTTATTCTTCTTCATTCTGATCAGCAGTGGGATTCACTTAGCTTACCTACCAGTTCACAAATGTGAATGCATGCGCGCATGCTTCGCTCACATGCGCTGAGTCTGCACATGCCTTCTGCGCATGTGCAGTGCTCACACATTATGTCGGGGCGAGTGGGTGGAGTCTCCCACAGCTGCCGCTACCAGTTCACCCGAATCAGAGAGAACCGGCTGAATCCCACCTCTGATTCTGATATTGAAAGCATTTTCCTCTGTTAACATTGAATTTGCTGAGGTGGTGTGGGCGTGTGGATATGGGTGTGAAATACACTGATATTGACAAGCATACTGATACATGTGCACACCTATTGCTTATTATTATTCTAATATGCCATTGTCCTTTTTCTGTTGTTTCAGATTCAAAAGGATTCATTTAGCAGTGAAGATAGAGAAGAATTTATTTCTGAAGACTCACCACGCATTATTGATGCTTTAGGAGGGGAGTCACTGGAAAGGTAACTGTAACTCACAAGCTTTCAGAGATAAGGGGTGAAAGATATAATCATGGAATTAAGCTCGGAAGGAAGTTGTATCCAAGTGTTTGTTTAAGAACATACCCAATAGAAATGGGGAATAATTTAGATGGCCTTCTCACATTGAACTTCTATGTTTTGCCACAGGAAACCAAGACTTGTTTATATAAGCACTCCTATCACTTGCAATATTATAATATACAAGATTGTGCGTAAAAGGCAGGTGGAAATGTTTACTCAAAAGTAGATAGTATGTCAGTTAAGCTTTAGTCACATAGCTTGAAGTGGTAGTTTTGGAGAACTTTATGTCATAAAATCATAACTCAAATACTTTGGCCACCTAATGAGAAGGAAGAACTCACTGGAGAAGAGCCTAATGGTGGGAACGATTGAGGGCAAAAGAAGAAGGGGATGACAGAGAATGAGATGGCTGGATGGAGTCACCGAAGCAGTAGGTGTGAGCTTAAATGGACTCCAGAGGATGGTAGAGGACAGGCGGGCCTGGAGGAACATTGTCCATGGGGTCGCGATGAGTCAGACAAAACTTCGCAATTAACAACAACAACAACAACAACAACAACAAATGTCACAAAGAAACCTGGCCTCCTACGTACCTGCCTGCCTACATTGTCCAGATTAAAGACCATGACTGTTGAGCTGGAGGGGATAGTGCAGTGATTACTATGGGGTTGTAAAAGCTTTTTTGTTGCCATGTTTAAGACTTTCTGCCTTTTAGTGTTGTTGTTTTAGCATGGTTGGCCACTTGCTAAATGCTTGGGCAAAGTGCCAAGTCTTTTAAGGCCCTTTGATGGTCCCTTCCTTAGCTGGGGACCATCCAGCTATCAGAGGGAACCTCATTCCAGAGGGCAGGTGCTGTGACAGAGAAAAAGCACTTCCCTGGTCCCAATAGATGGCATTGTTTAATTGAAGGAATCCAGAGCCCACCAGTTGTGCCAGATCAGTTCAGACAGAAAGGGACGTGGCAAAATATCTTTGTTAAAAGGTTCACAAAATCTTGATTCAATTGAGGTAATTTCCCCAGATCTGTTATTGGGATAAAACCTACTGATCTTCAGGTGCCTCAGAGTGCAATATGTCTGAGGCTAATAGGAATTGTATTTCCCTAGGGTTGGGGCATAAGATTGGGGAAGCTTTTTCTATTCTTCATTCACAGTTAATAGTATGGATTAGCTTCTAAGGATCTCTTCCTTCTTAATAAACTTACATCCATTCTCTTACCTTCATTCTGGCTTTGACTATGGTTGGTTGGTTATTGGTTGTTTTGGAGTAGTGATTGCTCGTTGCCTTATCTAGTCCAGAAAGCTTCTTTTTTCAATGACCCAAATGCTCAGATTCCCTTCTTTTATATATTTTCTCTCTCAATTTTCCTTCTTTCTTTTGCTTTCTCTCATGCGCACACAGCCTGCACTTCCACTCTTCTCCCTATAGGAAAAGCAAATCAGATATAAATTTTTTTAGGGGGGGAATCAGAAACAGTTCTACAGGAAGAGCTGAAATAAAGCTGACTGTCTAAAGGGACTGTGGTTTTATATTTGTGCTAGCCAAAAATTGCTTATTCTGGCTCGGATGCTGTTTCCCCAACCCAATTCTTTTAAAGTGGATCTATTAGTTCAGACTAAAATGATTAAATTTCTTTGGGTTGAATCATCTGCTGATGAAAGGCTCTTGAATATAATGAAGTTGAGCAAGAAGAAAAACAGTTTTTTCTCTTTCTCCTATTGTTCCTCGCAACCTATCCTCACCTCACCCTAAAATTTTTCAAAGAATCTTTTCAACTTTTGAATCAGATTATGAGGTGCAAAAGACTGCTAAGGAAAGACAAGTTCTTGACTCTTGTTTCTTTCTCTTGCCTGATGAAAACCGCTATTAGATTCAAAGACCATCCTTTGAGGGAGAGCTTACCTTTACAAAGCTCTTCCAGATAAGTCAATAATGTTATTCCAATATTATAAAATGTCCAATGTGTTTGGCCCAATGAGCATACTGGAAAAGTTGAGACAGTGCTGTGAGCTTTCGCACAATAAGGTTGTCTAGAGGAACAAGAGTCACACCATCTGGGATACAACTTTTCCCTCTACTACCTTCAGGAAGGAATAGGAGAGGATAATGTCTAGTCTTAAAGCCTATTCATGGGGCTTGGCAGATTTTTTATTTGGCCTGGCCTGGCTAAGGACCTTAAAGAAGACAATTGAGATCAGGTACATTTATATGGAGGACACCAGTCAGAAATGGTCTCTGGAAGAGTAAAGTATCATCAGGACCTAGGAGAGCTCAGTGGAGAAAACAGTAGGATTGAAAGTCTATGGAGATTCTCAGTCATTCAGGTCATGGTTGTCCCAAAGGTGCTTTTTCAAGAGGCAACTGGACTTTCTGGTTTTTTTCTTTGAAGATGTTTCACTTCTCATCCAAGAAGCTTCTTCAGCTCTGACTGGATGGTGGGGAATGGAGAGGGGAAATCACCTTACAGAACTCAGATAGATCACTCTAAAGAAGGCTGGCTTCCAAGTCACCATGAATTTGGCAAGTCCCACAGCACAGAGAGAAGAGTCTCTCCTCCTGTCCCCACCCTCACCCCATCCCAGTTGTAGGAGATGTGATGGAATTGAAGTTTTCCTTTAAGACACCTTGATGTTAAGTTTCTATTAATATTAATACTCTATTAATACTATTAATATTGGCTTTCTATCTGTCTTGTGAGCGGACAGAAATCTATTGCTCTCTCATTTTTTGCTTTATATGCAAGATAAGCCTAGAGTATCCATACGGAACTCTCTCTAATCCCACAGCTCAGGAATAGAGAGCAAACTACCTTCTGAACCATCCTCGCAAGCTATGCTCACTTCTTTGAAGTCAGAGTTTGTCTTATCTGAGAGCAAGGAGGAAGAATCTTCTTTCAGCCTACCTTCCTTGGAGGACAAAGGCCCAGAAAAGAAAGGTAGGTGCAAATTTTCCACTGGGGCTCCCGTTGCCTGACTGAGTCGTACATGCATCACACACGTAATCACAAAACCACCTGGTTTGTAATGCAGGTTAATGCCTTGGTTTGTTTCATCTCTGGTATATAAACTACTTCCATCAGTAAAGATGAAGTATTCATGTCTTAACTTGGGCCCTGCTAAGCCGTAGCTTTAAACACAAAATTGGAGAATGGGAAATGTCCCTCCTCTCCCAGCCTTACTCACTTTCATGCAAAAAAGGGAAGTCAGTTTTGTAGGATATAAAACCCATATAGGTGTGAATAACAACAGAGTTGGGAAGGACTTGGAGGTCTTCTGGTCCAATACCCTGCTCAACAGGGGTGGGTTGCTAATCCCGTTCCAACCGGTTCGGTTGGAACGGGGCCGGCGGCGTCCTCGTGCACGCGCGCAGTTCACGCATGCATCTTAGCGCCTGCGTGATGCTCCAGCTGCTTGCAGAGAATCGCGCAGGCGCTGTATGTGCCATCCAGCTGCTCGTGGAGAATCGCGCAGGCGCTGTATGTGCCATGTGCCTGCGTGGAAGCACAGAAGACTTCAAAGACCGGTAAGGAGCGCGGGCGGGTGGGTGGGCCCTTCGCTGTTCCCCGGAAGTTACTTACTTCCGGGTTAACTGACCAACCGGTTCGCGGGGACCGCCGCGAACCGGTTGAAACCCACCCCTGCTGCTCAAGCAGTAGACCCTATGCCATTTCAGATAAGTGGCTGTCCAATCTTTTCTTTAGAACCTCCAGAGGTTTTTAAGTTGCCTCCACAACTTCTGGAGGTAAGATGTTCCACTTCTTACCTCTTCTTATTAATTGTTCTAACTGTCAGGAAATTTATTCTAAAAAAAGAGTGAAAAGGGAAACATCCCTGATCATCCCTACAAACTGGTATTGAATGCATACAGGTATATTAACTGTATTAGCACAGTAATAAAAGAGTGAATGTTATAAAGAGTGGGTGATTTATTTTGTTTGTTTTTGTTCTTTTAAATTTTGCTGGTAATTGACTGAATAAATATTATTGGCTTATAATTCAGGCTACTCCCAAAGGAAAGAGACTCTTGTCCCATCTGAAAGTAAAAACCTTGAAAAGAGAGCAGAGATTATTAGAATCACCAAAGTCTTCTCAAGAACAAATTTCATTTCCTTGTTTCCTCACTTCCATAGTATATTGTGGAAATAACTGTGGTATGATATATCCTAATTTTAGTGAAAAGTTTAAAAATTGCCTCTTAACTTTATGATTAATAATCCAGTTAAGCATGTCTATTAAGAAGTTCCATACCTGGACTGAAAATTCTACTCAAAAATGTTAATTAATGATTCTTTTTCTAACTGCAGTTGAAGTGTCAAATAGAGTATCATTGGATTCAGTCAGGGGCCTGACATGCTTCATAATTTTTATAAATGACTTAGGCAAAGAGATGAGTACGCCCTTATCAGATTTGCAGTTGAAAGTTTTCTTGAGCTGTTGTAGAATTGGATTGAAAGGACCAATATATTTTAATAAAGATTTATATTTTTTGCTTAAAAACCTTAGGGCCAGTACCTTGAATCAGAGAGGTGGATAGACAAAGATATCAATGGAAAACAAATCCTTCCCTCTTCATTTTTCAAACTTGTTTGTTCTGTTAATTTGTTTCCAGGGTGATTTTCAAACCACTTTCCACCATTATATTTTTATTTGCCAGTCTTGTATAAATAAGAAACCTTGTAAGACATTAGCAAAGTCTTACATTACACTAATTGATATATTGGCACCGTTAGAGGCCTTAACGCATCCCAGTGTATTTAATTGGACAAGAAACATAACATATAAAGACGTCATGACAGAAGATGGCAACATGAAAACAAAGATGGAATTAGAGCAGCAGGGCAGGAATCTGGAATGGTGGGAATATTTACAGGTTAGAAACAGGTTTAAAAGTGATAAGGTACGGTTTGGGATCTACCCAAACCCTCAGGGGCTAGATAAGATTTTGTTTGGTGGAGACAAGAAAATGTTATCGAAGATTTATCAATTTTTGACCTGCCAAGATGCTAATGAAGAGATGGATAAAAGCCTTCTAATAGCATGGGAGAAAAACTTTGGCTATGAGATTGAAATGGGCAAATGGTGGGATCTATGGAGTAAGACCATTAAACTTACAATATCTACAGCATTCAAGAAAACATATACAAGATGGTTTATAGGTGGCACTTCCCCCCAACGAGGTTAGTCAAAATGTTTCCTGGGTTATCTCCACTGTGTTGGAAATGTGGAAGAAAGGATGGCACATTCTACCATATTTGGTGGTCCTGTACTGAGGCCACGAAATACTGGAGAAGGATTAAAAAATGGCTAAAAGAGGTTACCGGAGCAAGCATGGAATGGAAGCCCGAGAACCTTCTACTAAGCATTAAACCAGAAAACATGAGCAATTCAATATGGCATTTGAGCCTACATATAATTGTGGCTGCAAGAATAACTTATGCACAGTTTTGGAAATCCACTACCATACCGTCGGAAGATGCTATAATTAAAAAGATCTATGAATGTGCAGAAATGGACAGAATGACGGGTTGGCTGAGAGACAAAGGAGAAACGGAACATTAGCTTAACTGGAACCTTTGGTATATGTGGGCGACAAGGAGAACAGCAGGGACTTAAAACGGGGAAAGTTAAATAGCAGTTGTTAACAATGGGAACTAAAGGTGAACATGGGTATTGTAATAGATCCCTGAATTTTGTAATGAGAAGATGTGGCTTAGAGACCTAACAATGAGGAAGGAAAAAAAAAGTTGGGCTGTGAATGACTGTCACTGCAGGGGGGGGAAGGGGGGGTTGTATGTTTAAAATTGTATTTGTATTTGTATGTTTTACTCTTTAAAAAATGTATAACTAATAAAGATTACTTAAAAAAAAAAGAAATAAGGATAATATGCCAACAGCAGGATTTGCTATGAAATATTGTTAAACAATTTGTTTAATTTGTGTTTTTTTTAATTGGCCTAAGGAATTGCCTGAAATGTCATTGTCTTGAAAATGCTGATTATGCACCAATCTGACACAATGTAGAAGCCTCACTATACTCCTCCTTTGCTCTTTCGGTACATCTATTGATGCCCGGCTGAATTCCTTTGCACTCCTAACTTCACAGCTTTTATATTTTCCCCCAACTCCTATGTTTTGTATCTTCAACTTCCCCATACATTTTCCCTCTCCCTTGGGGAGGTCAATAGTTTCCTTGGATGCTCTACATTAGGGGTGTCAAACTCAAGGCCTGTGGGGTGCTTAGATCTGGCCCGTGGGGCCACCCTGGAAACAGTGAAGGACCGGCCCACGGTGCAAACAAAAATGCAGCTCAGGAGGACCATGCACAGCCATTCCAGGCTCCAATTTTGGTCTCAATGGTCTCCTGCAGCCCACTGCCAGTGAAAACAGCTTGGGGGACAGGAGTGGGTTGCTGCCAGCGAGGCTGCTAGTTCGCTTTGCATGCAGTTTGCATGCACTTTGTGTGTGCTCAATTGACTGTAAATTTTTCTGTGCATGCACAGAACATGAAAAAAATTACTAAAAACCATGCTGGGAATGGCAGCGGCGACCAGGGAACCATTTCGGGAGCACTTCTGTGACCAAGGCCAAAATACCACCATCGGTTTGTCTGAACCAGTGTGAACCAGTAGCAACCCACCTCTGTTGGGGGGCAAACTCTGGCAGAGTGCTTGGGCGCCTCCGACATGAGTGATGTCATGCTGTCCACGCACGGCCCCCTGAGATCAAACACAACCCTGATGTGGCCCTCAATGAAATTGAGTTTGACACCCCTGCTCTCCACTGTCTGGTAAAATGACCCTTTATTTATTTTGATGTTCTCCTATTAATGTTAATGTCCCTGTTTCCTTTACTGATTCTTTTCAATTACCAGTCTGGACACTGAAAAAAATGCCAGATCCTAGCAACCAAATTACTTTCTTTGCTTCCAGGCTAATGCTACCAATTTGCATGAGATATAGTTATTTTTCAATCCTGCTGTACTTTTCCAGATTACCTTACCATTTAGAATATTCCATCTAGTTTTTTTTTTAAACCGATATATCAAATAATGCATCTTCTTTCACAGCAGATAAAAAAGGTGGAAGGAAAAACAAAACCCTTAAATTTCTCTTTTTCTCTCACACCCTCCAAGCTGTAATTAGATGAAATTACATGAAAATGATAAAAACTCAGTTATGAAGACTACCATCAATGTAGAAATCAAATATTTCTAGTCAAGATTCATTATTCACTATTCAATGCAAAGCATATCTATCTATCTATCTATCTATCTATCTATCTATCTATCTATCTATCTATCTATCTATCTATCTATCTATCATCTCTCTCTCTCTCTCTCTCTCTATCTATCTTTCTATCTATCTATCTATCTATCTATCTATCTATCATCTATCTATCTATCTATCTATCTATCTATCTATCTATCTATCTATCTATCTATCTATCTATCTATCTATCTATCTATCTACCTACCTACCTACCTACCTACCTACCTACCTACCTACCTACCTCCTAAAGTTTTACTGGAAAAGAGGACTGGGTCACACGAGGACAGTGTTTTTGCTTTCCCATAGATTTGGTTTCCCTCCTGTATCCTCCTGATCTCCCTCAGCTTGGTCTTTCTCTTGGACGGCTGTCAGAGGAGAAACTATGTCCCCACTTGGTGCGCTCTCCCTTTCTACACGAATGCAAGAGGTGAGTCTGCAGAGTTCATGTCTCACGGGGTATTTCTATTATTATTGCTTCATCGGAGTAAGGAGGAATTTTTATCCATTTATCAATAATATTGATAATGTTGACAATGGGGCATTCAACAGAATATGGAATGCCCTGGATATGGTCCTTGCAACATATCAATGTGCAGTTGTACAATTAGACCTTCGAGTTCTGCTTCACAATTCTTCATTCCATTTGCAAGTCATCCCCAAGGCCCTTTAAAGCTATGGTGAAATTCAAAATTGTTTTACTACTGGTTCTGTGGGCGTGGCTTGGTGGGCGTGGCTTGGTGAGCATGGCAGGGGAAGGATATTGCAAAATCTCCATTCCCACCCCACTCTGGCGCCAGCCAGAAATGGTGTTTGTCAATTCTCGTAACTCCTCAAAATTTTCGCTGCCAGAACCCCCTGGATTTCACCCCTGCTTTAAAGCCAACTCATATTGACTTTGTATTATACTCCTTGCTGTTAGCCAATTGAAAATATATTTGGCATTTTTGCTCACAATGTTCATCACCATCTTGCTTATGCCAACAGCTATTGTTGCATTGAAACTTAACTTTGCCTTGTTGTGAGTGTTGTGAGCGCCAGTGGAATTCCATTGATGATGCTACTTCTTCCTGGACCTACTCCTGGCCTTGTTGCCTCTTCCCACAAGTTCAAATCCTGTGATCTTCTCTCAGCTAGGTTACCAAAACTCATTTGGTTGGGACCCTGAATTAAAGATGTAGCCTACTGGTCATGTTTTGGCAAAGGCCTTAATTTATAGCATTGTCCCCGCATCATTCTCCAACTAGTAGTAATCACAATTGGACCCCAAACGCTATAAACTGATTCCAGAGTTGTCTTCAGGGAACTGATCTTCTGAGAAAAGTCTTGATTGTCCGCAGTGTACCTCGATTCTCCCAGTACTGTCTCTCCCACTATACCACTTGGCTTGCTTTGTTCTTTGTTTAATTACTTTTTTTTAAATTAAGCTTTACTGATTGTTCTGGAAGGTCTGTCACAACATAAAGACCACCCCTGCAATCAGCCATGTGGAATTTGGTTTTTAATAAAAGTTTTTGAATATCTAAATAGACATAAGGCAAATATACCATTTATATTTGCTTTACATCATTTGTTCTCTTCTTTTAGATGCCAGACTGAAACCAGCTCTCTAAGGATCATCGGTGTGCACCATAAAGGCAAATTTATCAGAATCTTCAACTGTTTAATGGCTAAAGAGGTCGACCTAAGTGGCTACATCATCCAGCAGTGGGTTGGAGGACATCCAGTCTCTATCTACCATTTCCCAAAGAATGTTGTTCTGCCTGCCCAGCATCACATCACTGTAAGTAATAGAGACCCTTCTCATTTGCCAATGCTACACATGATAGAACATCACTCTTAAGACATGCAAATAGGACCCTATATCAGAGGTGGGTTCCTACCGGTTCAGATGGGTTCAGCCGAACTGGTGGTATGCCGGCCTGGGTCGCAGAACTGGCAGTGACCCAGGCTGGCCATGCCCATGAACGGGTTCCCTGATCACCACCGCCACAATCTTTTTGGGGAGTTCAATTTCCATTGAACTGTGCATGTGTGCACAGCACGTATGAGCGAACTGGCAGTAGCCAGCTAGAAACCACCCCTGCTCTATATGTGTGGGGAAAACATGCAGGGCATCTGGGTTCAGCACTTGCTGCTGAAAGCTTAATTACTCAAACCACAGAATCTTTTGCACAATTTTCCCCCATTGTTTTCTTTCTCACCCTTTAATACAAACAATAAGCACTTTCAGACAAAGGGCGCATTGAATTACCAATAAAAAACTTCCTAATGTGCGACTATTTTATGTTTGCATCAGAAGTGATGAGAAAGCATGAGACGGTAAGTGAAAAAAATGATAAAACTCTGCACCCAACATAAAATATTATGAATGAGGCAGAGTGATTGCACAATGAAAGCTTTCTTTGGAAGCAAATGGCGATTCTAATCGTTCTAAAAAGTGATTCATGCAATCAGATGCCTTTCCCCACAATGGCCTTCGCAAACCCAGCACTGCTGGAGCCACCAAAGGAAATGCTGATGTAATGATGCCATGTCCTGGCACTCTTTGCACTCATGTTGGTACTGGCAGATCTTTGCTAATATGGAAATCCAGTGAGTTGAGGATGCAGACATCACATGGCTTAGGACTTATATAAGGACTTATATAAGATAAGGCTTAGTGGACCAGGGACCGGGCTAAAATCAGATCATTCTAACGACCCTGAAAATATTAGTGAAGAAAGGTGTCCCCTGCTTGCTCACTGTCTGAATAGGACAGAGCCTGCCTTGATAGTTTGAAGGAAATGTCTCTGCCTCTGCTGTAGCTCCATTTCCTCTGCTCCTGGTTCTTGCTGTTTCCTTGTAAAAGAAGTACCCTGCTGGACCACATCAAAAGCCCATGTAGTCCAACCTTTTGCTTTCCACAATGGCCTACCAGTTGACCCAAGGCACCCTTTTATTCATATTAACATGCGGAGTCTTACTGCCTTTGATAGGAACATAAACAGGGCCAATAGCTATTTTCTGTCTTATCCTCTGTGAAAGTGTTTCTTTCGCATTTTAAGATATTTAAGTTGGTGGTCATCATCATAAGGTAAAGATTCCCCTCGCACATATGTGCTAGTTGTTCCCGACTCTAGGGGGTGCTGCTCATCTCCATTTCAAAGCTGAAGAGCCAGCGCTGTCAAAAGGTGTCTCTGTGGTCATGTGGCCAGCATGACTCAATGCTGAAGGTGCAGGGAATGCTATTACCTTCCTACCAAAGGTGGTCCCTATTTTTCTACTTTCTACATTTTTACATGCTTTCGAACTGCTAGGTTGGCAAAAGCTGGGACAAGTCATGGGAGCTCACTCCATTACGTGGTGTTAGGGATTCGAACCACCAAACTGCTGACCTTTCTGATCGACAAGCGCAGCGTCTTAGCAAATGCCACCGTGTCCCTGCCCATCATCGTATTTAGAAGCAAGTGAAGTCCCCATTTATGAGGACATGAGAGAGCAAAAGTGCTAGAATGTGTTGAGAGAGAGGATTGCATTAGAATCATATGCACTGAATATGTCTTTCACAAGCCCACCTCTCCTTGGAGCTTGGCAATGTTTTCTCTTCCCCATCAGTAAATGATGTATGCTTCCATAGCATATCTTGGCCCGTGGATGTTCCAAGCCAGCAGGAGGCAGTGCAGGATCACAATTAATGCTCAGGCTGTTCCAGTCAAAAAGTATAGGGCTTGCATAGGAGAATACTAAAGTGCAGATTACCTACTCAGTGCAAAGATAAACTTTAAAATTCCTTGGCAGTGAGATTGGCGTTTAAGATTATGGAAAAAGTAGACACAGATGGAGTAATTTATTAATCCAGCCCAGCTTTCCTTTGCCTTCAACCGCCTCTAGAGATAGCTTTGGTTTTCATGGTCTTTGCATTTTTTAAAAATCTATCAGGCAACTTGCATATATTTATCATTGTATACTTTATTCACATGCATTGTTTAATAGGTTTGGGCTGCGGGGGCCAATTTGGCTCGTGATCCACCTTCATTTTCCACTGCAAAGTTTTTCAAAACAGGGCCTGGCTGCTGTACCACTCTTTCTGATCGCAATGGCCAGGTGAGATAGATGTCTTGGCTAATAGTAGGAAAGTAGTTGGTTGGTTGGTTTCTGATTCTTAAAATGGAAGCTGCTCCACTTTCTGCCAAGGCTTAAGAAACAAATCAGTGCAAAACCAGCAGTGCAATAAAAGATTATTGTGGCATATAATGACGACAGCGGTGCTTCCAGGATCTCCACTGGCCTATAGAAAAGCTTATAATGAGTCACTTGGTCATTATTTGGCCATCTCTGTAAGGCTGGTGTTGAGAGAAGACCCAAATCCATGTCCTGCTGGCAAATGGTAGCTTTATCTGAAACTAGGCAGGCCTTGGAACATTTGCTAGAAATCTGTTATAAATTTTCTTTACGGGGAAAGTAGCTAAAGAGGTATACCAGTGTTTTCCTCGCTGAAACAGTTAGAAATGGTTAACCATTCTCTTCCCTGAGAAAGCATGACAAATCCGTAGCTGGGATTGATTTATTTTTTAAAGAAAATGGTGCATGGGCTCTTCTCTATTTCTTCTCCCATCATTGCTTTAGTTACATGGGTAGGCTGGGAAAATCAGACTGACAGTTTAGAGAAGGCTTCAAGAGTCACCAGCCTTGTGCAGAATGTCTAGTTTGTGGCATTTCCCTTCTTGGTGGAAAGAGGAGGAAAGCATTTTGGGCCATGTTACAGTCCTTACCACATCTGGAAGAGCTTCACCAGAACTAGTTTCAGAAGATAGTTGGACAGACATTATCAGTTGTGTCCTGGATTACAGAACCCATCAAAGTAGAGAAAGGACAGATGGAGGCCCTGAAGTCAGGATCTAGCATCCTTTGTGGGTCAGTGCCACAACAACATGCCACAGGAACTGATTTCTGTAGCTTGGGAATGGAGGATGAAAATTGTGAATCCAGATCCCGATATTTTATTGGGGAAGTCAAGCAATCTAGCCTTGGGGTTAGTGGTGGGATTCAGCCAGTTCGCACCACTTCAGGAGAACCGGTTGTTAACTTTCTGAGCAGTTTGGTGAACAGGTTGTTGGAAGAAATCATTAGGGCAGAGAACCAGTTGTTAAATTATTTGAATCCCACCACTGCTTGGGTTCATTGAATAGAAAGAACTAATATAACAGAGGCTGACTTGTCTTCCGCTGTGGCATCATCATTAGGGCTCATGTGGTCCCTTCCCCCTTTCTACCTGGCTCAGATATTCTTCACAACCACTTTTGCCATGGCCTCAGCAGCTCAGTGTCTGCTGGTACTTTGAATGATTGTTGGAACAAAATATGTACCTGTATAAGCTAGATACTCTGGGAAAAAAGCAGAAGAAAAATCGAGGTGAGAGTATTTATAAACAATGATAAACTTCTGAAGAGTCCTTTATATATACAGTATATTTCACTGTAATGTTTCTGTATTTTTATCTTGATACTTTACCTTTGAATCTGTTAGGAAAAGGTATTGTGTAAGTGTAAACATTAAAAGCAGCAGAGATATTACCCTGCTCTCTCACTTGCTTTTTCTCAAGATGGTGTCACAATACGTAAGCCCTCACCAATTTACAGCAGCAGCAGCAGCTTACAATGATAACGTGGAACTTTCCATTGACAAGTTTCCCCTTTGGGACGGCAGAGAAGAACCTAACCAAGTCTTGTACTCCAAGATTTCATTCCGCTCTTCAAGGTACAGCAAAGAAAATGCAGCTCTCTTTGCAAACGGAAGGTACTGGTACAATTTGGAAGTGCTCAAAATTATGCCACATTGTGATACAGCACAGTAAAAGGCCCTGTGGAAGGTGTTAATTTAATCCGGTTTAACACAGGATTTTCAGACAGCCCATCTCCGAGAGATGAATGTCCAGACCAAACTTGCATCCATCCAATGAAAAGAAGAAATCCTTCTTTGAAGCTGGTCATTCCATTATTGAGTTCTCTTACTTTTGTAGGAAATTCGAATAATTTGGGTTTCTCTGAAATTTTATAGATCGGCTTAGTGTATTGTGCAAACTTAACCAATTGAATTTATGTAATAAATCTTGTTTAGATAAACAGTTATTTAATACCTATTCATTATTAATGGAAAAGGAACTTTCTATACAATCTTTTTTTTTTTTTTTTAGGAGCTCAAAACTACTTTCCATAGATTCTTCACCAAGTTTCAAAATGTGGTGTGACCGGTCCACCAGAAAGAACAGGAAAACAAATGGGGAATGTAACAATTTTTCTTTTTCTTTAAAAAAGCCCACTCTTCCTTTCCTTTCAGGGATAGCAATGGTAGTCCTATCAAAAAGACTATTTAACACACAGAAACTATAATTTGCAACAAATGGAACAACGTATCCTTTCATAAGCAACTTAAATTAACTACTAATTTCATGAGGATGTATATACGATGAAGCTTAATGTCTTTTTGTGGTTGTGTGTTCAGAAAACCTGAAAAAAATGAAATGGGAAAGAACAGACAGAATCCAAATATTTTATTTTTAATAAACAATTCCTTAATGAGAAGCCACTTTTATTTTTTAAATGCTATTTTTCTAATTTACTTCTAAAAAAACTGATGTAATTTCCTCAATTTTGTTTTAAAAAAAAACCAAAATAATACAGCCTATCATCACAAGAGTCCTTGTCCTTCTAGAATTAATATCTTCCTCGTCATTTATTCTATACCCTGTTAGCTATCCTTTCGCCAGTTAATTGTCCATGAAAGGACTTGCCAATTTTTTTAAAGTTCAAATATGTGATAGCTGGAGCTCCTCTATCTACTCTATTCTGATCCTTCTTCATGGGGGAAAATCTCTGGTCAGTGTTAGGCATGTTAGGACCATCTTTGAGCTCTGATTTTTTTTTTAAATGCACATATATAGTCATGCATTCAGAGGTCAGAAAGGGAAACATATTCCATTAAAATATTTTTGATCAACTGCTATATTATAGGGTCAGAAGTATTTGTGGATAGGTTTATCCAATCTAGCTATACACATATCATTAAATTCTACCAAAGGTGAAGGACACATTTTCTCCCATCAACACATTGTGGTTCCAATATATGAAATTCCCCTTTCCCATTATCATGAACTGTTTATCTTTAAAAAAAAAGGAATATAAAATAAATGTGTAAATTTATAAATTATAAAACTCAACTGATATTGTGCACAGGAATATATTTATATCAGTAGTGCTAAATTAGGGCAGCCCCTTTTTAAAAATTTGTAATTAGGCTTTGAGCAGCACACTTTCAGCCATCCTCCAAAACATAACTCTTTATCTGTTTAATAATGTCACTCTTTGGTCACATTCAACTTTAAAATTTGGTAGCATCATTTCTGGAGATTTCTAGAAGGGGCACAAGAGGTTTTCCAGAAATGTTCAACTATCTTAGATACTTCCAAAATATGGAAATGATTTAAATTCTTCATGTAGCTAAGGGGGAAAAAAAAGCTATTCAGAAAGAACTAGCTTTAGGATTCATAACAGTATTTCTTGATTTTGGCAGCTCTTCAGAGCTCTTCAGACAGTGAAGAAGATTTTTCAATCATGGTTTTCAATCATGGAAACCAGCACCTCAGGAACCAGTAATGAGGGTAAGTAAAGTCAATTGCTATCAGTTGCATAGAGAGAGCATCTTCCTCCCCAAACTTGAGATTTTGGCACAAATAAGACACTGAGGAAAGAGACAGTAGTGGGTTCCACTGTAATGTATTCGGAAAATAACTTTTCCCCCAGATAGCTGCTGTTCTTTAAGGATTCTGGGAAGGTTTCTCACACAAAGAAAGCTTTTGTGCAAGAGATGTAATTATTTTAGTCAGCATAATTTTGCTTCCATGTTAGTTTCCCCTGGCTTGGGCGTTTGATTATATTTGAGAATAGTTGTTACCTTTTCATTCAAAAGAACTCTACAATGTGCATCTTTGCACATCATTAATTTGATAGAAATAAAATATTAAGCATAAAACAAGTGGAACCTAGGAGACAAAACAGCCATTCAGACATGCATTTGTGTAAGAATTCCCACCAATGTCTGTCTTTGTATTAGGGCAGCTGCTTCTCATGCGATTTGGAGACTGTGGCATTTGCACAGCCAATTCAACTGGAAGGCCAGTAACTCGAGGAAAAGCATACTAGGAAAGTTTCTGTTTCCTTTGTCTTCTAATACATTTTCTGGTCCTTCAGACTCAGGAACATCTACCTCTTAAAAAAAGTTTGAAAGAAGTTTTTGCTGATGCCAATTCCAATTCCCAGCTTTATTGTAGCAATGATTCAGGGTAATAATTTGATATCATAGGCAAGAAAGAAGAATGAGAAAAACGAGAGGGGGGGGGGGACTCTCAGACTTTCTGGAACTGTGCCAACTCAATAAGTCAGTTCCAGCTGCAAAACTCTCTACTTGGTGATGACTTATTAACTAGGAAATCTTGTTTCCTTTCCTGTGGCTTACTCTTAGGCAAACAGCTTATCAATTTACGTAACAATCTGAGAGTGAACAGCAAATCTTATTAACTAAAAAAAAAAGACTTAAAAGACCAGTACTTTTTGGCCTACACCACTTTATGAAGAAATAAAATGTTAACATTACCTGATGGTAGTCTCTGATTACATTCAGGTACAGGTAGTCCTCGACTTAAGACCACAATTGAGCCCAAAATTTATGTTGCTAAGTGAAACGTTTGTTAAGTCAGTTTGCCCCATTGTATGACTTTTCTTGTCACAGCTGTTGACAGCTGTGATATAAGTGAATCTGGCTTCCCCATTGACTTTGCTTGTCAGAAAGTCGCAAAAGTTGATCATGTGACCCCGTGATACTGCAACCTTCATAAATAGGAGTCAGTTGCCAAGCGTCTGAATTTTGATCACATGCTGCAACAGTCATGTGAAAAAGTTTCACAAGTCAATTTTTTTCAGCGCCGTTGTAACTTTCAACGGCCACTAAATGAACTGTTGTAAGTCCAGGACTACCTGTACATTGTTCAGTAAAGTGAGTTAAAGCAGAATATACCTGGTGTTCCTTCTGTGCGCTAAGGCCAGTATTAACAGTGCAGAATAACAAAAATGAACACAACTACAGCCGTGGTGGTGCTGTATACCGAAGGCTTAGATTTAACTTTCAGGTTTTGAGTAATGTCTTTTATTGAAGAAATGCTAACTGACTTTACATTCCATCACTTTTGCAGCTGTGCAAGTCAGATTGAACATATAAAATGCCTTTTGCAGAAGTCTTAAAGTAGGACTGAATGGAGAGAGAGAGGTTATGTTGCTTCAGGCTTTATCTGAAGAGCAGAAAAAAAGAATGACGTAAACCGCTTTCTCCCATTCACATGTACAGTCATATATTTTGCCAGCATTGTAAATTGGCAAATTATGAAAGGAAAAATAGCATTTGAGTTAAGGATGTGGCAGAGGACATTTTCATCTTAGTTTTTTCGCCCAAATCTTACCTTGATGGCTACAAAGCAACAGCCAGAACTAATAGAGCAAAATCTCTCCGTAGTTCTACAAGGACAGTGCTGCACTTTGTGAAGTCCAACAGCAGTACTCAAAGACCTATGTAGCCATTATATTCTGGATTACCACTCCCTTTTTTACTTTTCAGACATTCAAGACAACGCTCGACACAATAATTCCCGCGGTGTCTCTGATAGGAATAGTGTTCGCTTGAAATATGGTTTCAACTATAGGATGTATCTTCCAGCTACAAGTGATCTGCATCTGAGAAGATTCTGCAATGCTAAAAAACAAGCTAATGAATAGGAGTGAAGATGAATGTGTGTGGATTCTTTAAATATAAAGCAGGCATCATAATTTGTCTGATGAAGTACACTTACTTTTGTGAGTTGCACTTCTAGTTCTGAGGCAAGTACGCCATTAATATGTGTTTAGCTACTATGGAAGGAAGAATCGTCTTCTAAATTATGAGAAATGTTTTAGCATGAGAACAGAAAAAGTATCCCGATTCATTATGAACAGGTTCTCTCGCTGTTGATTGGTGAAGGGTTGAGCTGAAGAAAGGTATTTCCCTGCTAAATTGAGAAGTTGGCAAATAATTTGGATTCTAATAAGGGTCAGATTCTCCAACTGTGATTGATTGCTTCTCCTCACAGCAGCTTCCTAGAAATACTTTTTCCCTATATATCACTTATCTAACAACCAAATTTAGCAAAGAAAAAAAGAAAAAAGAAAGAAAAAGAAAATGGGAACGTCCTTATGGAAGGTCAGGTAAAGTCTGGAAGGCTTTGGCACCTTTCCCCTTGGTGCTTTTTTACAATTAATATGAGAGAAGTCAACTTTTTTTGCATTGGTAGACAGGAATTGGCAGTATGTTTAAACATAAAAAAAATGAATGCAATTTAATGAAAGCCACTTTTGTTTTCCAATCAAGCTCTAATTTAGCAATCATAACTTAAATTCTGCATTTCCCTACGCATAATGATATGAGCAAGTGAATGGGCTACTACTTGACAGATTTAGTCACTATCTTCATATAAGACTGGAAATTCTGTGGGTTGGATTTAGTTATTTAGGGAAAACACAGCAATTCAAGGGTTTTTGAGGTTGGTTGGAATCTCCTTGATTTCAGTATATAAATCCGAATCCAACTTACAAAATATTTTTTGCTATACTAAGTTCTTTATAGAGATACTGTATATGAACATATGAAAAGCTAGATTGCTTCCTTGCTCATATTTTGAGTATGTAAAAAAGGCAGACTTTCAATACTACAAAAACTGGATTGAAGAAGAAAATTAAGTTATAGGATATACCTATTCTAATGTTCCCACATATCATTTTATGATCTTGGGTACAGGTTTCCTATAAACCTATATTCCAGATATGGAATTCAGCAGGATCCCACTATGGCATGAATAGAAGCACAGATTTGGAAGATCTAAGGCTTTTCATGATTTACAAATATTTAAAAGCTTCAACATAAAAACATACTGAAGATTTTATGTAAACATCACTGATATCATTATGCATTTTTAAAAAATCTGAACAAAAACAGATAGCTTATAGCTTGGATTGTTGCATAATTTATAACTTTGTAAACGTCACTCCAAAATTATCTAATATTAATTTTGAAAACTACAATACAATACTTGGTTTCAAAATAGTCACAATAATAATTACCCATACATACTTGAGTTTCAATTCACACAAACTTTTGTTTCTTTTGTTAGCAGATAGAGTTTGTAGGACTTGTGTGGAGAAAGATACAGTATGAACTATGGCAAGTAACAAATCCCATGACTGTGGCAGAATTTGCTCCAAATGCCACAATCAAAAAACAGAGCCACCTACTAGCCATATGTGAGCGTCCCTGATTTTCATAACAACATGACCCATGTTACAAATCAAAGATCAAGTGATAACTGTATCCATGTGTGTGCCAATGGATAGGCAAGATTGCTGGAATAGCATTGCACATCTTACCTAAATGTTGACACTTATGAACAATGCATTTTTCTCTTTCAATCTAAAAATGCTCTACAACTTAGGGAAATTTGAACTGAAAGAAAGTAAAGACATGAAGAGGTTGAGGTAAAGAGGAATTATTAAGAACCACCCATGTCTGATATAAAGATACAGCACACCTGACTTGAAGAAAATACATTCTCGAGGTATGCCACGTATTTCTTTCAAGCACAAATAAATTAAAATGATTTGGTCAATTGGTCCTACACTTCTTGCTATTTGGTAATCCCATGCTGAAAATGGTAACCAAGCAACATAGTTTGTTTACGTTAGTTGAAGTAGAAACCAGTACCTGAAACCAATGAGTCTGCTGCTCAAGGAACAGGGGGAAAAAAACCCATATCCTTCAGACTAAGCCAAGTGCAGCTGCTTATGTTCTCAGTCTCTTAATCACTAGGAGAGAAGGCTGACACTTTGGAACTGCAGCTGGTTACCTGAGGGAACCGGTTGTCTCATCCTCCCACCAGCTGAGTCAAGGAAACCACCCTAGCTCCTGAGGCCACTCAAACAGCTGTTCTACACCAGTGATGTAGTCATCAGAAGGAGCTACAGAGGGCACAAGCCCTTTCTCCTTTCCTTTCAAAGCCTGCTAGAGAGAAAAGTTCCTGGGGTGGGGGTGGGGAGAATGACTGATTCTCTCTTCACAGCAGCAGTTTAATTGGAGAGAAATCAAGTTGTTTCTTTCAACTGCTCTGCTTGCGTAGGGGCACTGTCACCCTCAGTGATGAATCAGGCTGCTGAATCAGAGAAGCTGGCCTGTGTTGCTCATGGGAAGATGGGAAATCAAGTACAGCCGAGACCTGGCAGTAAGATATGCACAGCTGTTTGAGGCATTTCCTACAACTGGGGAGTCTTGCTTTGAGCAATCATTGAGATATCCGGCCTTTTTGACAAGCTCTGCAGGGCAGCTTTGGCGCTCAGAGGGTGGACCATGTTCAGTACTGCAAATCTCTCTGGCATATTTGTGTATGAATGACTGACAGGTATGTGATGGCTGATTGTCTTAGGTAGGCTTCTATCCATAGTGGCTCTAAAGAGAAGAAATTCAACAAATTAGAAAATAGGTTTATTGGACCAAACAGGAACAGATATTCTTCTGTTCTTCTAAGTATCTCCAATGCTTTGTTCATTAACTGGGCTGCTACTGAAGACTATTTCTAGGCTGTTGCCTCCATTAAGTCATGTCAGAATATTGTCACAATGAATACTTTTCTGCCACGCTATAATGAATTGCTGGTGTGTGATGGCAGAGAGTCAAGGTGGCAATAATATTATAAATTAAAAATGTTATCAGGGAGAGGAACAAAGTGACACAGGTGGATTGTTAGGCAAAAATAATAATGTTATGGGAAGAAAAAATAGTTATGGGAAAAATATTTGTTGAATATGGGGCATCACATTCAAATGTTTTTAAATTCTCTTGTGCTTAGGCATAAAGTTTTAACTATAAGAAAGAATAGATAACTCCTTTCTAAAACCCCAGAAATTAAAATTTCAGCAGGCTCATCTTCTACAGTGAGTACATTTGCCAGAACATCTACAATGGGAGCCTGTGAACAAGGACCAACTAAATCTATTCAAAGACCAGCAAAGGCTATTGGAAGGTTGCATACCTAGCCTCCCAGGAGCTAAATGGATAAGGGTAGAAAAAAAAAAGATCACTTCCATGCCCTGGCAGTGTCTCATAGCTGCAGAAGCAAGAACAGGTAACTTCTATCTCTTTCAAAGGATGGGAGACTAAAGGGGTAGAAGCAGAGGTGGGTTCCTACCAGTTCGCACCTATTCGGTAGAACCGGTTCATCAAATCTACCGAACCAGTTAGAAGAGGTTCCACCAGTGGACCCGGAAAGCAGGCCACGCCTACAGAAGAGGTTCCAAAAATTTTTGAAACCCACCACTGGATAGAAGGTAGCAACAGCAACACTTTCAGCAAGAGAAGATCAACTTAGCTTGCAACTTAATAAAGAAATATATGTTTGTTAATGATTAGGGTTTTGGACTAAGGATGGGATGTCCCAGCTCCAAGTCTAATCTCAGTTAAGGATTCTTATTTGGTGACTTCGGGCTGGTTGTTATTTTTTAGCCAAACTTTATAAACGTAGCCCTTGACTTGTGACCATAATTAAGCCTGTAATTTTAGTTGTAAGTTGTGTCTGTCAATAAGTAGGTCATGTAACGACTGAATTTTACAATCTTTTTTGCAGTGGTCATAAATGAATGCAGCAGTCATAAAGCAAACCTATTGTTCACTACAGGATTTTTTTTTGCTGGTAATTGGAAGTAAATATCAGTTTCTGGCAAAAATATTTACATTGTAAACATATGATTGCAGGGCATTTCAAATGGCCATAAATGCAGGCCAGTTTCAGATTGCCCAAAATGTGGTCATATGATTGGGGGGTGGGGGGGAGAACAGCCTAGAATTTTAAATGTAGGTTATAAGTCAGTGATGGCAAACCTTTTTTGCCTTGGGTGCCAAAAGTGCACACTCATCTGCCCATCCCCATAATTTAATTGCCCCCACGCTGTGTCCCATGCGCATGTGCATATGGCTTTCTTGGAGCCTAGGGAGGGTGAAAACAGCCACCCCTGCCCCCGGAGGCCCTCCGGAGGCTGGGAATGGCCAGTTTTCTGACTTCCGGTGGACCTGGTAGGTCCATTTTTCACCCTCCCCAGGCTCCAGAGGCTTTCTAGGAGCCTGGGGAGGGCGAAAAACGACCCAACACGCAAACCGGAAATTCGGGAACGGACTTCCGGATTGCCCAGGTTGGGCCGTTTTTCACCCTCTGTAGGCTTCAGGGAAATCCGTTCCCAAATTTCCAGTTTGTGTGTTGGGCTGTTTTTCACCCTTGCCAACAAATGGCCGAAAATTAGCTGGCCAGTGTGCGCATGCACGCTGGAGCTGACAAGGTAACGCCTTGCATGCCCTCAGAAATGGCTCTGCATGTCACCTGTGGCACGCCTGCCATAGGTTTGTCATCATGGTTATAAGTAATCTTTCTAAAGACCCATCGTAACTTTGAATGGTTGCTAAGCGACCTGTCATACGTCAAGGACTACCTGTAGGATGTAATGAATAACAATAGATTTTTGGCCACTGTGATTGCATTGGGCTAGTGGTTTAAACAAGCTCAGATATACCTAACCTGGGCCAATATTATAATATGAACCAGCCTTTATTCCATTAACTTTGGGGGTAAGATCCAAACCTATTTGTTGGTCCAAATGTTGCTGGTCCTGAAATGGGTCTCCTGATCTGTTTGCTGCCACAAACCGTTTGCCTCTGTGTGAAGAGTGCTGCATTAGGGGGTGAATCTGGTTTCTTGTAGAGATTCAGAACAGCAGTCCTTTCAGCCATATGCTGCACTTCGTCCCTGTTCACAACTAATGGAGGCTGCAGCTTTAACACAGCTTTTTTTGAGTTATGTATTTTCAGGTGTCTAGCTCTCACAAATCCAGGTGTCACACCCATGGATGCAGGTGAAGGGCATTTTGGAGGAGAAGGTTGGAGAGAGCGCTTTACAATGCTTGGTAATGTATTTGCCGGGCTATGTGATAAATCTGAAATGTAAGGGAAAAGCACAACATCACTGTAGCAACAAAGTATGTCATTCAAAAGATTGCTGGGTTCTGTAAGAGGAATTTACCTGGATGGAATGGCCTGAATTCCCAACTTTAATAATTTCAAAATTCTAAAGGGATAAATTTATACATCGCATTCAATTTCAGTGCAATATCTGTCTTTTCTGAATATTTTTGATACCTTAATAACAAAGAATATTTATAAATTTCAGTTCTGTAAATTGTTTTTTTTTAGAAGAATCTGTACTGAATAGCTTCTTCTGCCACATTTTTAGCAGGTGCTTAGCAGAACTTGAGAACCAATTTTATGTAGAGTGGTTAAGGCATCAGGTCAGAAACTGGGATACCATGAGTTCTAGTACCATCTTAAGCACACAAGCCATCTGGGTAAGCCTTTCTCTAATCCCACTTTGGGAAAAACTGCAAGGACTTTTCTAGGCAGTCTCTGAGAATCACACACAGTTGGAAAAAAAAAAATAGCAGAACTTAAAAAAATTTAAGATAGAATTTTAGTAACAATTTTCTATGTAATTCCACTATGATTGAAGGAGTTATATATATATCAAGTTTGTTCAGATTCTCAATGTATCTCTCAGCTCTTTTCCCAAAGAGTTTGTGCACCGTGCAAAGCCATTTAACAACTGCAAACCATGAACTACAGTACTGTAGTTGATTTTACACAACAAAAACTTGGCTCAACTCAATGGTTTGCCTGTTACCAAACCTTTTGGGGAACATCTAAATTATTTGCATCTAAAGATGCTGATCAATACCTGTAGTGAGACAGGTACTGGAGGCTAAAACATATGAGGAAAGGTTGTAGGAACTGTATGTCTAGTTTAATGAAAAGAAGGTCTAGGGGAGACATGATAGCAGTGTTCTGATATCTCAGGGGTTGCCACAAAGAAGAGGGAGTCAAACTATTCTCCAAGGCACCTGAGGGTAGAACAAGAAGCAATGGGTGGAAACTAATCAAGGAGAGAAGCAACTTAGAACTGAGGAGAAATTTCCTGACAGAACAATTAATCAGTGGAACAGCTTGTCTCCAGAAGTTGTGAATGCCCCAACAGGGGAAGTCTTTAAGAAGATGTTGGATAGCCATTTGTCTGAAATGGTATAGGGTTTCCTGTCTAGGCAGGGGGTTGGACTAGAAGACCTCCAAGGTCCCTTCCAACTCTGCTATTGTATTGCATAGGAGATTGCAGAAGTTGCTGCTATTGTTTCTAACACACTATAAATTCCCTATTTTTTTTCTCACTCCTTCACAGTCAGCGAAGAGTACCATCTTCTTTTCCTAAGCATTTGCTTGCTTTAATGGTACTGCACACTAATCTTTAAATATTATATACAAATGACACTCCAGTTTGCCCTATTAGTTCTATACCTGATGACACCTGAGAAAGATGGGAACAAGAAGAAGCTTCTGCTGAGGTAATTTGTGTGAGGTCCCCCTGAAAGGCTTCTTTGAAATCTTCATCACAGATGTAATTCAGGCTGCAGCCTTTTTCTTCCCCTTCCCCTTCTTCATCACTGTGTGTTATTTTCAGCAACTGGGGAGATTTCACCCTTTGGAAGGCTTGCATGTGCCTGCCAGAGATTTACTTTTTAATTAGATGCCATCCTGCTCAAACTTTATAACATACTGTACATTAAAATTATGTTAATTATTTATTATATATATGTATATATATAAAACATATTAAATATATTATAAATAAATTATTTATAATATATTATTTATATTTATTATAAATATAAATAAACACACACACACACACACACACAGATATATATATATATATATATATATATATATATATATATATATATATATATATATATATATATATATATACACACACACACACACACACACATACACAGACACAGACACACACACACACACACACATGTTATATTTATGCTGATAAATAAATTTGGGCATACCAGGGGTTGTGACTTTAAATATGTATGTATGTATGTATGTATTTATGTGTGTGTGTATTTTCTTAGATTTGTTTTCATAGATTTTACATATATATATAAATTTATTATAAATTTATAATAAAAATAATTCATTAATTATTTATTTGTTGGATATGCAAGTTGCATATCCAACATATTATGTGTCATAATGTGAAATAATTAAACTGAAATAATTACCAGAAGCAAATAATAATAATAATAATAATCCACAATAATGCTTTTGTAATGAACTTTGCCCCATGCTATGCTCTAAAAAAATCATTCCAAACCCAGATTTTATGGCTTTTGACAGGAAAATAGTCTAATTCAGTCTTTAGCAAATCTCTCTTGAGAAAAAAAACGCTCCCAAAAACTTCAGGGCTTATTTCTGATAGCATTCTTTTTGTTTTTGTTCTAATCTGACATCAGTACAGTCCCCTTACCCACCCACCTTATTCTTCTTAAGAAAACTACCCCTAAAATCCTAAATATTGGAATTTTGTAACCACTGATGATAGCATAGTAATTCCTCATAGTGAGCATGATGGAGGGCTGTAACATTAAATAAACCAAAATATGCAGATTCGTTATTATCATTAATTTTCACTTCCAAATAATGAAAAAAATGACTGCATTCTACCACCAATACAGAGAGGACAATAGCTCGAAAGTGGGAAATCAGACACAATCTAGGTAGAAATTCTTAACAATTTTTATTTGATTTCTCCTCCTTTGTAAACTATAAACGCTGAATGAAAATAGGAGGAAATATGAACAGTTCCTGAGCATGGCCACAAGATGACTGACGTGCTTATGACAATGAAAACAAGAGAAAAGTTCAACTTATTTTTTCCAAAGTGATAACCTAGAATAGTTATTAAAGGAAATATTTTTCTTGGACTTTCATGGGCTTCACCCTGAAAAACTGTGCCTATATTGAATGAAACCAGAAAAAGCAGTATAAATGTTTGTCTTCCCATAGGCTTTAGAGCAGGGGTGTCAAACTGGATTTTTTCAAGGGCTGGATCAGCATTGTACTTCTCCATGGACCAGCCGTGTGAGTGTGTGTGTGTGTGTGTGTGTGTGTGTGTGAGAGAGAGAGAGAGATGGGGAACAACTTGGACGGCCTCCTGCAGCACTTCACCCCACGCCCCATTTTGGCTGACAAAGTGCTACAGGATGCTGTCCAGGCTGAAAACGGGGCAGAGGGGCTGCCTCCCCCCGTGCCCCATTTTGGCTACCAGAGGGACCACAAGCTGCTCCTTTACTATTTCCAGGTCCACCCTGAGGGCCAGATCTGGCCCATAGGGCTTGAGTTTGATACCTCTGCTTTAGAGTGTCGCAACACAATCTGTTCATTATCAAGTGGAGATTATATTCATTTGCTGATTTATCTTGGGAAACTCTAAAACCTCTGCTTAATAATGGACTAAATTTTGGTTCTTACTGGTAATGCTGTTCTTGCAAGGCTTTCAGCTCAGCAAAGATGTCTCTCTCATTTACACTGCCAGTTTCTTCAAAATCATAATTATATTCTGCCAGATGACACGGTGGCTGGAACAGGTTTGTTACTGCAGACTACAATATTAGAGAAATTATATAAAGATATATCTGCATCCAATGAAAACTTTTTTTTGCCAAGGATTATTTTTTAAATCTTAATTTCCTTCATAATCTCCCCATCATGGCCAATGTTTATTGTACCAACAGGGACTGCTCAGGGATGGGCTGCAACTGGTTTAACAACTGGTTATGTGATTGCGTGCCTAATGCACTTGCGCACAGTGTTCAAAATACAGCAATTTGAAGCTCAGCTGCTTACCTTCCAAGGCAGCCCCACTAAGCAGGACAGTGGAGGTGCGGAAATAAGATGTGCCGCATGATCCAGCTGAGCCAGAAAGAAGGAAATATAGGACAGGATAGGGTGGGGGTGAGGGGGCGGGGCCAACTGATCATTGGAACTACAGGTTTGCTCAAACCGGTTCAAACTGGCAATAACCCACCACTGGACCTACTGTTGTGCCACAGTTTCTGGAGGTAGCAGGGGAAGCCTGCATACTATTGCAAAGCAAACTTGCAAGAGCAGGCAATGTTGCAACCCAGCTCCATTTGTTATTTGTCTCCTGGGGAAGGCTTAGGTGTGTTTTTCTCTACATCAGATTTGTTCTTTCCCTTGAAATGTCCCTAACAGCTTTCCCACTTTACTTTCACAAGTATGAATCTCCATGGTGAATGAGAAGGTTTGCCAGAAACCCATTCATGATCAAAAGAAAAATGCCGATAATTTAATTAGCAACACACCCTAACAAGAAGCAGAAAACTTTATGTGGGTTTTTCAACTCTAGAAGCAGACTGAGAAACATAGGCTTATTCTTCTTACACGACAGCTCACTTCTAACCTTCCCTCCCTTCAATAATGTACTTATAAAGAAACTTACACCTAATTTCTGTCTTCGTGCATGAAGAGCTTTGATGGGGTTCCCACATATAACTCTGCTGACACCTGCCAAAAACAAAATTTAAAAAGTGTCATAATCTATAATTTCACATGCTTAAAAAACTTTTTTCTTTACCCAAAACTTCATATACAAGCTTATATGCAATTATGTTTTCTCCATATTTAGAAAGACATATTCAGAAAAAAATAAACCAACTTTCTATTTTGGTCAGTTGTTACTCTAACCCACAGAAAAAAAAAAACATTTGTGAGCTGAGGTGGGATTAGTAGGAAAGGGCAAAGGGCTCAAGAATATCTTCCCTCATTCAGCTTAATGTAAGCATGATAGTTAAATTGACTTTGGAAAAAAAAGTGACAGACATTTCATTATCTGGGCAGGAAAAGGTCTGAGAACAGCCAAATACAATGCAGAGATTGCCTGATTGAGGATAATCTCTAATGCTAACATAAAACTGAACCACTCTTTTTAACACACGTGTTCATTTTCCAATGTGAGTTACAGAAACATTTCTGCAACTGCTAGCCTATGGAAATGTTCGTGTACATACATTTACCATAAGCAGATAAATTGACATATCATCCAATTTCTTTTTATAGGAGAGAAAATTCCCTTCTTGTTTGCTTCCACATGTTCTGTTAAGGAGAGGCTAGAGGATAGGAAAAGCACAAGGTGTTCCATTACCATGGGTCAGGTCACTTGAATCATCATCAGGCAATATCTCATCACAGATGGTGGATTCCAGGAGAGTGCTACAACCAGAAAGCAAATGAGCACTGGGAGATCTCTGGAGAGCCTGAGGTCTGGAACCTAGCAAAAAGGGAGTTGCAGCAGGCCGCAGAGCAGAGCCCAGCCTTCTTGTTAGGAGTCCTAACTGAGAATCTAAACCGAAGAAGGGTAGGGGTCGGGAGAAGAACGATAACACGATACTGTAACATGAATATGTTGTAAGTGTCCACTTGAGAGAAGCACAGAAAACAAATGACATGTCTGTAAATTAAAGCAATATTCCCACTAAAGTAATATTTCTGTACTGTTGCCAAAAAAACTGCATGGATTCATCCATGGCTACACTACACATTAAAAACCTTGTAAGCTAACATCAGGAACACTTTGCCATTTATTAATCACAATTCTTTTTGTAAATGTATTAACTTGTGTCAGTGATTATTCAGGTCAGAATGCAATAAAGAGTGCAATCGGTTACAAAGACCATTGCAATATAAGGATTTTGAAAACAGAAAAACATGCATACATATACATGTCATACCTGAAATACTAAATAAGGAGCTCATCCCTGAATTGCATTACCATGCTTTCATCCTGTGACCTCGAGCGGAGAAATCATGGTGGCATAAGTTACACTGTGCCCCAGAGTTTCTCTTAAATGTGCAGGATGGGGACTGTGCTGTACTATCTGTATTACTTCTCCACAAGACACTATATAAGGGCAATAACCTGCCATTTTCTCTGCCTGAAATTTGAATGTCACCCACTACAGGAAAAGCTGCTACCAATCACTTAGGGGATAAATTCTGGAATTGTGTTGTAAAATCTGGCCTTTTTATCCATTCAGCTATTTTGCTACTGTTCTCCCAAAAGGACTCTTAATTTATTAACCTAAAAACCAGTAGATGGCAGCAAAGAGTTCTCTTTTAACTGCAAGGTAGTGGTTGCCTCCATTGTTGCAATATAGTGGTGTAAGTGTTCTTGGAGCCAGAGTTCAAGGTTGGGGGTTTTGTGTGTCTGTGTGAGAGGTGTTCAGCTTATTACAAATATTGCCATAATTTCTCCAAAACGATTAACCTCTCAACCAATTAATTAACCATTTGATAACAGCAAAGTCAAGAGCTTTTTGTCTCTCTCGGCTGCAATCCAGTGGTAATTTGGATTTGTGCAGACAAGATGCAGTTGCTGCTAAATACTGTTGAAGAACCAGAAGCCCTATGAAGCGGTATATAAGTCTAACTGCTATTGCTAATTTGAGAAATCACTTTATTGATTCTGGTATTAAATTAAGATATGCATATTCAGAAGGACAAAAGCGAAAAAAATGTCTGCCTAGGTCAAACCCTATCTTTACCAGGTTCCAATCTCTGGAGGACTAAACTTTTTAAAGGAACTTTCCAGAAAGAGGAGGAGCCAGGACTTCCCTAAGAACAGCAATTGCTGTGCTGGGAAAAGCATTCAATTATATTTTCCCCTTATATGCATTAAGCAGGGTATAGGCTAGTGCCACAATAGCGAACCTATGGCACCTGTGGCACGCATAGCCCTATCTGCAGGCATGCGAGTAATTGTCCCAGCCAGCTCCACTGCACATGCGCATGCGTCTCCCGCCAGCCAACTGATTTTTGGGTCTCTGCCGCACATGTGTGGGGGACAGGGTGCATGTGGGAGATGGGGCGGGGGAAGAGTGGTGCGCCCCCCTGTGCCTAATTTTTGGTCCCAGAAGGCTTCAGGGAGGCCTACTAGGCCCAAAATGGGGTGCAAGTGGTCGCACATGCATGCGCAGGGAGGGATTCGTGCATGCATTGTATTATGGATGTGTGCATGCACGCACTTCCGGCACACAAAGACAAAAAGGTTGGCCATCACTGGGTTAGTGTATTTCAAGTCTTACAACAGTCTAAGAATCCAGGGGTGATTAACCTGGCAGTGGTATCAGAAGCCAGGCTTCTGTTTTTCCTTACAGCCAAAACCAAAGATAGGATGAAAGGGGGCAGTCCTACATCTGTTGGGACAATGGTGGTCAAGCAGATAGCTATCCCTAGTCATGTCACTTTACATCTTGGATCAGCTCCAGCTTCCCTAAGCAATAGGCAGATTGCTTATCAGTATGAGATGGAAACTCCATTATGAGGACATATCTTCAGCAAACTGTAAAATATGTGGAATGTCTTCACGCCATGATATGTAGGCTCTGTGGATAGCAGAAGGTGCTATTGCTTGAGGCAAATGGATCTATTGTCGTAGCTGTATTCATTGTTTAAACAAAAATATAGTTTCATAGCCCTGCTGCCTTCCTAGAGTTACTCATGCCAGAAGGGCAAAAAGAAAAAGCATGTATTTTAAGATCAGTGGGATACAAAAGTCTACACAATATAAGCACATGTGTTTCAAGGGCTTCGTTTCAAATAATAAAATCTTTCAAGTGGCACTCTAGCAACTTGACTGGATTTTTGTCTTGTGTCTTGCCTTATTGTTTTTAATGCCCTTCTTTACCTATATAGCAATTACTATTTCCTCTGCCTGGATTGGGTGATATTTGGGAATGAAATACTGGAGGTAGTAAAATGTTTACTGGAGCTTTTTCAAAGGGTCCCTTGCTTACCTGCCCCCTCATTTCTTTATGCATTCAGACAATACTTCCATTAAGCCTGCCATTAAAGCAGCTATGCACATGCATACAGATGGAGGTCGTTGGTGAATGTCTTCAGAGCAGATGCCCAAAGTCTTCTGGAACATCTGCCTGCTTAAGGTTTCAACAAATATTCTTTGTGAAGCACTCATCAAATGCTTTTCATAGTCTTGCTGGTTGTATCTGGCTGCTTACAAATAAAATTCTGTATTTGTGTGCTGAGGTTTTAATGTATATACTACAGAGTGAGTTTATGAAAGTGAGTGCCTCTGTCTGTCTGTCTGGTTGCTTGTTTGTATGCATGCAGAGCTTTGGTTGTATTTTGCTAATGGGCTGTTAGTACATTTATTTAATGGTTGCATTGCTGGCAAAAATGCAGTCGCAGGTGGCATGGTGTCTTTGGTCTTAACTTTTAATATTAATCGATGCTATTCATGTAGTCATGTAGCACTAGGATCTTTTTGCAGCCACCAGAAGCCACAATCCACCAGTAATGCTTGGAAGCATTTAAGAAAACCAAATAGAATCTATAGGGTCTCCTTATAGTACACTTGAAGAGTGGAAATGAAATTATGCTTGGTGCCAGTGAGACTAGGAAGGTGGGAGAGGCTAATTAACTGCCAACTGACAAATGCTGAGAAGAGATTCACTTTTTGTCTTATACACAGTCATCATCTAACACGACAAGAATAAAAAGTTATTTGTCCTATTAGAGTTGTCTCCGATTTATACGCTTATATGTTTGCCTAAAAGTCAGGGTGGAGACGGGGTGATGCAAGGGATTACAGGGTCATTAAAAGAAAAAAGTAAATGTTTGCCTACACGTCCCTTAGTACCAAATATCCCTCAGGTTGGTTGGCCAGTAGCAATATGCGTGGATTGCTATCCCACCCTCTTTTGTGGCTTTTGGATGAAAACCAAAGCATTCCAGAACATTTTGAATTCTGTCCCAATGGAATCCTCAAGCTGATCCTGTTTTGCTTTGCCAGAATGAAGCTAATTCAAAACATTCTGCAAAGCTTTCCAGGTGGGATTGGTTTTTTTTTCTAAGTTCTAAACAAAACTAATTGTCTCTATCACAGTTATTCCTACTTAAGAGCTACAGAACGTATTATAAAAGAACAACAACATTTTCCTCAAAAAGAATAGCACAAGATCAGGATTCATTGCAAGCAATTTAATTAAAGAGTTACAACAGTCCTCATTAGAAGGCTACTGCTCTAAGCTATTCCGTTACAGGTCAAAGGCCACCTCAAGATGTTCTTAAGCAACAAGAAAGGATGGTGACAACAGACCCATGTCTTTTAAAACAAGCTTGAACTGAACAGTTACGAAATGAAAAGCAGTTTGAGAGATGCTGAAATCTTGGCCTGTCTGTTGCTCCCAATCTTCAGCCTCAAATTAGCAAAATGTCTACAAAAGAATTTGGGGACATTGAAGAAAAAAAATAGCATGTTGAAAAAGAATCCAGTATCTTCCCATCAGTTCCACTCCTCCACTTGAAAGGATAGTAGAGATTTCAGTCCTGGTGAACAATTATTTGGTTAATGATTATATAGTAGAATAGATTTTTATTCTCTGTGTTTGTTATGAGGCCAAGAATGTTATAGTTATTTCCAAGCATTAATCCATATGAGAGGTAGACAATGCGATTAACTAAATATAACCTTGAAACAATTTGCATTCTGTCCTAAATGCAACTGGGAAAATATAAAATGGTTTATCCAGTGAGATGCCCCAGAAAATAACGAATGAGTTATTAGACTTGATCAGCCTATGAAGAAGCTAAGAGCCAAGGAGTAGCTGAATTTAAAAGATACGCTACCCATCAGCCTATGGCTGGTTTGAGGGAAAATCAAATATAAGGAGCCAAGGTGGCGGTGGCAGCACTAGTGGGAAATCATCAGATTTCAAAGAAAAAAGAATCTTATACTGAAGAATCTTCAATCTTAGAAGAGCAGATTGAAAAGAAAAAAAAGGTTGATATTATTGAAATCAGACTGATGGGAAGCCACATTTGGGGATGTGTGAGATCTCACCACAGCATACAAGATCAGTTTCTGAAGAGACTGGTAGGTGAGACTGCTCTCAAGCAAAAGAGGCATATGGGGCTTATGTTCATACAAATAATTTTTATTTGGTGATTGCCTCACTTACTGACCATTCACAGTTATGACAGTGATGAAAAAATAACTTTGTGCCCAATCCTTGCATCCATGACCTTCACTGGTCTCTAAAGCAAGAGAAAACTGAAGTAAGATCATAAATATAGTCATGGTTTCACTTAGTGATCACTTTCACTTGATGACCTGTGATCAGTTAGTGAGGCCACTAAATGTGGTCACTAAATGAGGACTACCTATACTAATTGTTTTATGAAAAAACAGATCTGTTCCACTCCAGTCCTACAGGAACATTCTTACTATGAATTTGGGGGAAAATAGTTCGTTAGAAATTATAGAAATGTCAGTGACTTCTTTTTCTCTTTAAGGGCCCCAGAACAATTTTGTAACAGCAGAAGTACAATATATACTCACAGATAAGACAAGAAATTTTATGGCAAAATAAAAAAAAAATCAGGTTCAGCTTATTTGCGGATGGGCTTATCCATAAGTATGTACAGTATTGTTATACTTTTTAAAAGTTCCCATATACAGCATACTTATGGATAAGCCCCTCAGATAGATCAACACTTCAATTTTTAACCAGAATACTATGAAAAATTAGGATCAGCTTATCTGCAGTGGCACATTTTTCATGGTATTTTGCTTAAAAATTGAAGTGTTGGCTTATATGAGGATGGGCTTATTGTGACTATATATGGTATATTTGAATGTCTACCTGTGTTTTATTTCACATATAATTAGAAAGTATTATTTTTATTTATCAATGACAATCCTTACTACTGTGTCTAGTAACATGCCACCCAAGGCTCAATTTATGCAAATTTATTACATTTATAGCCTATTTTTTCCCTGAGAGCTCAAAGTAGCTTATATGGGCATATCTCCTAACACAATATTAATTCTATAAGATGTGATAGGCTGAGAAACAGATACCAGCTGAAAAGTATCCAAGGAGATTTATGGTTGAATTGCAACATGAACCTAATCTGGTCCAAGTCCAATACTACTTTGGCATTTCCCCCTGAAACATAAAATTAATGGTATTTTTCCCTGTGTGATTCTTATAAAATAGCAGAATGTCCTGGATATATCTGTATTCCAGGTTAACAATAGGTTATACATGTAGGGTCTATATGTTGGTTTTTTGTTTTTGCAGAGTTTATATTTTAATACTTAAAAGCACAGTTCTCCTGCTACCATGTTTAGCTTTACCCAAGATCTATTCTTTATGCATCCAAATGATACTTAATTTTATTGCATGCTACCCATGGTCACTTTCTGTGAGATGGGTGGCCATACAGATATGACAAATAAGTAAACATATCCCATTCTTGGTATTGATAATCAGTTTTGTATGTATGTGCAGATATTCTTTTCTCATTGGTAATCAAACAAAGTCTTATAAAATAATTTAGCACACCTGAACCTGAAGCTTCCTCAATTAAACTTCCTTCTTTGATTGATTCCTTGACAATAAGCCAGTCCTTATTCATTTTGCATGGAAAAGGAATAGCAGTCTGATTTGCTGGTATTTCATCCAAACATTTTAAATGAGGGATGAGTTTTTTCACTTCAACTCTGTAATTGTAATCTGGGTCCTAGAAAAAAGCCCCAGAGAAAAGAATGCCTTCAGTTATTTTGATCACATTTGTAGGAAACAATCTGAGAAACAGGTAAAATGGGAAAATAACTATAAATGTAACAATAGCTAAACTTCTTATAAGATTAGTACTTTTTATGATAATAAGAAATAAAACCCAATCACTATTTAGTTACAGATACACTAAACATGCATCCCATGTAAATAAATTTCAACTCACTTATTTAATCACTTATTTAGATAACTATTAAACAAATTGCTTTTTAGAAATGTCTGTAAAACTTTTGACAACTTTTTAATATCTATTTTTCTTCTCTCAGTTTTTTTACTGCCTCGTTTCTCCCATCTTCACCACATAATATATTACTGTTAAATTTGTTTTATCTTCCAATTAACACATTCAGATAAGATAGAGTCTGCTACCAGGGTTCTATGTCATTCATTATCTAGACTGGTCTGGGTTTCTGCCTCCCAATTGTCTGGCAATGACCACAAGAAAAACCTGCATCTTTTTTAAAAAGCCAAATTAACTGCTACAGGGGCCTGATTAATCTTGAGACTCTGCAGATCACCTTTACCCACAACCACAGTTTACTGACAAACATACAAAACAGCCATGCAATTGCCCCTTCAGTGACTATTATCATTATCCAGTATTTAGCCCCAATATTAGATAAAACCAATTTAATGACCTGTAGTGGATTGTATGAACAGAGACTATTATAGTTGTGGTATGAAACCCATTCTAAGGATGACCATGAATTCAAAGATGCTTAAGCCTTAATTTAAATAAATTGCAATTATCTTTTCTATCTGTCCTTCCTAGAAAATCCTTTTGCTAGCCCTCACAATTCTATTTAAAAAAAAGACAATCCCTTCCTGATCTAAAAAATACACCAATCCTTGATCTAAAGTATGGGAGCTTTTTACTCTGTAACATTTTCTTATAAAAAAGTCAGCAATAAAGGGCAATATGCATGTCTTCTCTTATCCCTAATGTGGGAATCAAAAGAGGCTCCTAACACACAAAGTCCAGTTCTGTTGTGCTTCAGCCACAATGTAGATTAAGAGTGAGCATTTGGAGCACTGAAGAAAGCACCTCTGCAAATTTTTCCTCTTTAATATTCATACTGAATAAAAAGGAATCAACATTAGTTATTTTTTGTTTTTTTAATCTTGTTTATAATTATTTTTTTCAAACTAAGTAGCTACGTACCACCTTAAAAAGCTAAAAAGACAGTATAAAATATTTTAAATCAACATGCAAATATTCTTCCTTCCTTCCTTCCTTCCTTCCCTCCCTCCCTCCCTCCCTCTTCTTTCTTTCTTTCTTTCTTTTCTTTCAGTTTTTGGTAGTTTCTGGTCCCTTTGTGGCAAGGTGGTTGTGACTAACTGTACAAAAGCATAAAATGTTGAAGGTGAGAATGGCCAAGAGTGACAGATCTCCTGAAGTGGTGAAACTATAGAAATAAGTTCTCTTTGTGAGAATCACTTCTAGCTACTTGAGCAAAGTACACTGTATTTCTGTTTCATGTAGAAGGACATTAAACAAATATTTCAAATTAAAAGAGAGATTTGATTAAAACACTGGAATATAAATAGAAAATGACAGACTCCCTTTCTTTGGAAATGTCCAAATAGAAGCTCAGAAAGGGCAGTGGTGGAGCAGATTTCCTCAGTTAGCAGTTACTTGGATTAGATTTTTGAGGTTCCTTCAATTTCACAATGCCTAAAAATGGTATCATCTAGTATTTTCAGATGGTTTCAACTAAAACTTGTTCTGATTTCAAACCAATGGTAAAAAAATGCTTTAGTGAGTCATGCTTTGAGTAGGGGTTAGATTAGATGGCATCTAAGATACCTTTCAACTCTATGTTTTTATGTGGAAATTGTAATTCCAAACATTTGGAGGATACCAGGTCAGGAATAAAATTTTCTAAGATAAGAAAAACAATACTAACAATAAGAATGGATAAAATCCCAACTCTAAATCCAGTAAATAATTACAATTATTAATCTTTCTAAAATACAGAACTCATAAACCAGATATTAAATTGGCTGAAAAGAGCCACATATTTGTTACACATAAGAAGAATATAAAATGAACCCAGATTGTTTATTTTATAGTGAATAAATATATGAACAGGGAAAAGAGGGAAAGAGGAAACAACAAAAACAAGAGAAAAGGAGAACCCCCCCCAAGCAATGCAACAACAATGTATGATATATGTGTTTGTGTGTGTGTTTGTGTACGTGTGTGTGTGTGTGTGTGTTATATGTTTAACACGATGATTCCATAAAGGAAGATATTTCATTATAATTGTCCAGACACAATTTTTATCCATTAGCAATTTCTTCAAAAGTCATAAATACACAAACACACATATATATAAAGAAACACACATATGAAAATACTGGGCCTTGTATTATTAATTTGAATAGATAGTAGATTCACATGGAAGATCCTAATATAGCTTAGACTCAGGCAATTTAGAAATGTTAAGGTAATAACATGCAATTAACTGGGGCCATTATTCAAGTGAAATAACATTACAATTACATGCTTTATACAAATATAGCTGAAGTTTACCTTGTTTATTATTGTTTTTTACTACTGTTTTAATTTTTACAGGGAGTTTAATATAATAGAGTAAAAAAAATCACCTTAATTCTAAGTTTCTGAATAGTCATCAAAAGCCACCCCATAGCATCTATTTTAATAAATCTAACTGGATATTAAAGAAAAAGTAATCTTATCTACATCACATTTGTAATGTGCTACTTGCCTATTTATCTGGAAGGAATAGCAGTTTTCCCTGGGAAAGAATTGACAATGCCCAGGCACATCTAGCAAACCCACTGAAATTGATGAAAAAGGATTCTGCCCGCAAATGCCATTTGGCTTTTAAGAGCAATGATTAATACAGAAAAAAATGAGTTGCAAGGTGATTTAGGAGGATTGCATTGAATGCAAGATATAAGCTTCATATTATAACCCTCGATCAAAACTCTATATCATCTTTTTATTATACTTCAGTTTGTTCTGCTTAATTGTATCATGTACTCTACATGCAAAAATACATTCTGCTTTGCTTCAAGCATGGCAGTCTCCCCTTAGCATTTGCAAACTCTTGAGAATTCCAGAAGTCATTTGCAAAGCTATAAAAGAACTTCAGTAGTAGAAATGAAGAAAATTGTTTTAAAAAGGGTAATTTTTAATACACATCTCTCCTTGCTGTTTCAAAATATAATCTTACTAAACGACCACAAGCTGTACTGATTTCACTGTACTGTACTGCACTGTACTGATTTCACTAGGCTTTCTCTTAGCAACTATGCTGTTACTGCACAGTCTTCTGTCTTCAGAATGCTGAATAAAGTGCTGGAAATCTCCCAAGATTAATGATGAGTCTTCTTCACTATATTAGAGTTATAGTATGCCACTTACCTATTCATCCAGGTTGAGAAACAGTTCCTCCAAGGCAAAATTCAGAAAGATAACTTTGCTAGATTAAACCACAGCTTTCATTCATGATTGCATTGAGATAAATCAGCAAGATACATATTAGATTACATGTAGTATATTAACACACACCTCTGAAGATTGCGGGCTTGGCTTCAAGCAAATAAGATTTCCCTCTATTGTAAGATTGGTCAGCTTAGTACAGAGCCGCAGGTATTGAATCTGACTAAGATCTTCAATGTTGTTTCCTTCTAAATCTAGAATTTCAAGGTTCTCCAGTAGGCTAATTTGACTTAGGTCACCAATATTGTTGTAGGCTATGTAGAGTTCCTAAAAAAAATTGAATGGCCCTTTCAATATTAAGGTGAAATGTGATATATTAATAAGTCATAAACAATTAAGACATAGTAGTAAAAGGAAATCTCCCAGCCTTTCTTATAACTAAGCAGCAAGAACTTTAATTTGCTTGATTATTTCATAGGCTTTTACTCCTAGCATACAGTATATGGCTAATAAACATAAAATCTGAAATATGCCAAGATTTCTTTACTATTATGCAATAGATAATAGGAAAAATAGGAACTATGGCCTGTCCCCAGTATTGCAAAATTTAGAAGATAAAAGACAAACTGTGGTTTAAACTTTTGGTTTATTAAGAAAAGGATTATTATTTGCTAATAATAAACCAAAAACCATGAGTAAAGTTGCCTGTTTTTAAAATATATCTTCTAGAAAAAGAGATCAAGTTGAAATAATTTTTAATTCATAGAATAAACCACAGGTTGTTTTTTTTCACTTTCAGTTTATTGTGACTTGGCTACTTAATTAACAAATTCTAGGTTCTATAGAACTGCCAAAAATCGAATACGACTGAATGGATGATATCGTCGTCGTCGTCATCATCATCATCATCATCATCATCATCATCATCAATACTTAAGACTTATAGACCACCCCACAGTTCTTTACAGCCCTCTCTAAGCGGTTTACAGAGTCAGCATATTGCCTCCAACAATCTAGGTCCTCATTTTACCGACTTCATAAGAATGGAAGGCTGAGTCAATCTTGTGCCCCATCAAGATTAAACTCCAAGATGTGGGCAGAGTTTGCCTGCAATACTTCATTCTAACCACTGTGCTAGCAGGGCTCCTTAATGATAATTAAGGTAAATCTTCAGGCCAAGTCATTGTTTTCTTTGGAGACATTACTTCAACTTCCCAGCTGACATTTGTAATACTTTTTTAAAAATTAAATTCTATTTGGACAAGGCAGTATTTTATGAACTAGATTTTACCTACACGTATCTGTTTTAAAAATACAACAACTTTTAAAAAAAAGTACACCAAATCTCTGGGTTAAAAACACCCTCGTATAAAAGTGACTCATAGTAAAGAGCCTATTGTAGCAAAATTCAAGTTAAACACACGAAGGTTCGAGTTCATTATACAATACTACTTATGCAGCATTATCCAATAATTGTGTTCAGGATTAACACACAAATTCGAGTTAAGGATGGACCTTGGGAATGGAACTTGGTCTTAAACAGGGAACTATTGTAAATTAACATGGATTTGATATCTAATTTCCTTCAAAGTAGTAAGGACTATACACTGTGTAAACTAGTCAAGCAAAACAACGTATAAAGTCTTTGACTCTTCTACCTTCAAAGAGCAGCAAGAAGCGATCCCATCTAAATCTGGGAGCCCACAGCGAGCCATCCACAGGACTTGAAGACGAGGCAGTGCTGTTCCAAGGTCCCTTAAGAAAACAAACACCGGAATTCACCATTACCTATCAAACGTCTGTTGTCTGAGCTTAGTTGTTGATGATGTTATCTAGTTTGGATAATGAAACATCTGGAGTGTCCCTATTGGGAAAGTTTTACTTAATTTGAACTATGCATTGGCATTGGTTTAGACACTGACAAATCACCAGAATTTTTAAAATACCATTAGCTTTTTAGGAAGTATCAATATCATTAGAATTATATTGTTAACACCCAGCACCAATACAAAAAAATCCTGTAGCAAGAAATGAGTTAAGATGAGCAGTGGCAGATTAAGGCTCACTGTTACATTAAGCACTGACTAATGTTGGTGCCCCCCTCCTTTGTACATACTGTACAAATTTTCATTGGGTTTTTCTTCTGTCTTAACTTTGTGGTGCCCCCTTGGGCCTGGTGCTCTAAGCATGTGCTTAGTCTGCTTAATGGTTAATACACCACTGAAGATGAGCAACTTTTCTAGCAATGAAGGGCAGATGTAAACTTGCAATAATCTCAATGAACTTCACCTCCAAGTAAGCTAGTACATGGCAGAGCTGTGTATGACAGAGACAGTTAGGATTATACTTTCCTGTGTAGTTATTTTTGTAGCCTGAAAGTATTTTTAAACTAGTTTACAGGGTAGTAGTATACACAGGGAAGCAGAAATAAATTTCAGAAAAAGGCATTGTAAAACCATGTCTATATTGTTGCCAAAAAAATAACAGACATACATCCTTAGCCATTAGTCAAGCTCAACTTGAGGCAGACTTTACTTTTATGTCTATTCACAGACTACTAAATCTGGTACATAAAAGTTGATTATTTCAGGAAATTGGTTGCAATGACAATACATCATTTTTACTACATTATATTACATGAATTTTGTTTACTATGGTATCAAAATAATGAATCTTTTACTGAATTCACAACTAAAACATGTGTGATTTATAAAATATAAAACTATTTCTAGCATTTATTTGGAATCCCAACATTTAATAATTGCTGAATTCTGGGGAAAAAAACCAGGTTCTGATCTCTCGCTGTATGACATCTTTTATTTGAAGAGGAATACTATCATATCCATCCTTGGTTTTATTATATCAAAAGTTATATATTCCTAATTTTCCCAGTCACTCTTTGTAGTATGTAATATCCCCAATCATCTTCATTATCACTCTCAAAACCTGCACTAGTTTGCCTGAATCTTTAAAATGTGATATCTAGAACTGGACCCAGTATTCAATTTAGTCCCTAACTACCTTTGAGTTAGAAGCTAAACTTCTGTTAATATAGTCTAAAATATATTTTGCACTTTTGCAGCTCATAATATTGTTGACTCATACTCATTTTGAAATCAACTACTGGTACTATTCCAAGATATTTTTCACAAGTGCTATTACAAAGCTAATGTTCTTAATTCTATTTCTATGCATTTGACATCTGATTTCTAAATGAAGAATTTTTTGCCTCTGTTAAATTTCATTCTATTTGAATCCATTTATCTAATCTACCAAGAACATTTTGAATTTTATTTTTATTGCCCTGGAAAATGAACAATTCCACCCAATTTGTGTCATATATAAAAAGCTCTGATATCTCTTCATCCAAATTTCAGGCCCATCTGTGGTTATCCTATCACTAACTTCTTAAAGCAGAGAATGCCACACGAGGCAAGGAGTCCATCCTTTAGACGACCAACAGGAAGGTGGATAAAAAGGCCTTCAACCAATATTTTACTCCTAATCCATATTCTGTATATTTGGAGTTTAAAACACTCAAGCATTCATACGGGAAGACAGTTCTGCAAAGTCAGCAAGGAGCCACATCTCTGCTCAGTTTATTAAAACACAGAGAAAATTATTACATAAAGTTTAAACCATGCAGGGAAAGAAATCCCAAAGATACACTAAGGAATGAATGGAAATAATGTCCTTGCAAACTTCACAAAGCTGTAGCACTTCTATTAGAAATATGTGATGCATTTCTTATTAAATCTCATCTACACGAGAAATATTGTGAGTTAATTATTAAACGGAGACAATATGAGATCAAAGTGTTGAGCCTATTTGGGCATAGGTCAAATGTGGATGAGCCCTTAATCTCTTCCCTCACAAAGTTTCAAAGTTTTCAAAGTTTAATAGCATTTGTATGCCACCCAATCCCGGAGGACTCCAGGCGGCTAACAATACAAATCAAAAGAATAGAAAGAAAGAAGAGATAGATTTAAAAACACACCATGCACTCCATTCCAAGTGGGGCTGGACCATATTTAGGGTCAACAGCCCCAGGCCTGCCGGAACAGCCAGGTTTTAGTGGCCTTACGGAAGGCCGAGAGAGTGGCCTCAATCTCAATCTCAATTTTTCTAGATTGTGCTGCTTTCTGCCTATGCAATATTGGATAAACATTACAAATTCTGAAGGAAACCTAATTTTGCAAATGAAAGAAAATTAAATATATTACTTTACAAACTACAGTTTATTCTGATTATAGTGAATTCTTTCTCCAGCTAGGTATAGAATTCTAATCTTCTCTATGATAGGAATAATGAATTGACTGGATTCTAACTCACTAGAGTTATTTGTAAATTTTAAGATACTGCAAGATTATCTGCAGGAAAAAACAACAACAAAAAACTCTTAATATATTTTAAATCTATAGGAGTAATTGATTACTAATGTCCAAGACTTATGCATAATTATGCTTTTGTAGGCTGGATATAACCAGGTACATAATGTAATATATTTGCATACTGTATTTTTTGGAGTATAAGATGCACCAGAGTATAAGATGGATCAAAATTTTGAAGAGGCAAATCTAAAAAAAAAAAGTTTTTGTATTCCATCTCCCAAAACTGGCCTGTTTTTCATGAAAATGGGCCCATTTTTGTCAAAAAAAGGGGCATGCAGCCTTTAGGAGGCTTATAGAGTGCTCCTGGGGGCTGGGCGGGGGGCAAAAATGGCCCATTTCCCACTCATTTTTGTCCTCCCCAGTCCCCAGGAGCTCTCTGGAAGTCTCCTAAAGGCTATGCCTGGCCATTTTTGAAAAGGGGACGGGATTTCAGGTGGCCAAAAATGCTGTATTCAGTGTATAAGACGCACCCAGATTTTCAGCCTCTTTTTTGAGGGAAAAAGGTGTGTCTTATACTCTGAAAAATATGGCAGTTTACGGTTTAAGATTTAAATCTTAAATCACTACAGTTAAAGAACAGACTTAATCAAGCTTTTCTTATGTACAAAATATAAAAAGTATAGTCAATTTCTCTGAAGAAGAAAGAAATGCTGTAAGTAGTTAGAAATTTGTATATTACTTCTGACTTAACTTTCTGAGTTATTTCTTACCTCACAGATGTAAGTATACTTCCATTCAGTTTTAGTTGTTTCAGATTAGGGAGGTAAGAACCTGTAAAATCGGGGGGGGGGGGGGCACAAATATAAGGAAATATATATGTTGTAATCCTTTCAAACATCTAAGTTCAATTATTTTAATTTCACAGTTTGTACATTTGTTTACCATGACATTTGACTGATTTCTGATGTCTAATGTTTTTTTTTTAAAGAAACAATGCATTATATGTCCAATTATATTTTAGGCCACTAGTAACTGACATAAAATATAACATTTCCCCATTACTGAACTTGTTTTGCAACTCTTTTTAGGATTGTTGTAAAGCATGTCACCAATGTTTTAAACAATTCATATGGTCATTAAGTGAACCCTGTAGTTTTTTGGCAAATCCAGCATATCAGTTGAGTGGATTTTTTGCCATATTCCATGGAAAATAACAAAAAAGTCACAAATTGTATTTACTATATTTTTTGGACTATAAGACGCTGTGAACTATAAGACACACATTAGCTTTAGAGGAGGAAAACAAGAAAAAAAATCCACCTCTGCCTCTCAACATCCATCCAGTATTCATCTGGCTAGCATCCTTGCAGCAAACAGCAAACAGCCTGGTCAGTTTTAGCACGTTATCGCAGCTCCAGCACATGGCTCGTCAGGGCTCCGCTGCATTGCGCCCATCACCGGTTAACTGAGCTGAGCTGCTGCTGCCCCCAGGGAACACTGGCGCCTTCGCTGCCGAGCAGCTGATTGGTGATTGAATTTGCCTCATGGAATACTACCAATCAGCTGTTCTAGGTGGCAGGGATTGCCGCTGCCCATTCGCCGCCAAATGGACGGCGGTGAAAGGGTGGTGGCGGTAACGATATGTGGCAACCCCCACCGCCTAGAACAGCTGATCAGTGCCGCACCAGCTCCCCTCCCCCCACTGCAATATTCACTCTGTAAGATGCATAAACATTTCCATCCAATTTGGGGGGTTTGGGAGGGGGAAGTGCGTCTTATAGTTAGAAAAACACGGTATATGTCTGAGGACACTGATCATAACTGATCATAAATGTGAGTCAGTTGCCAACTGCCCAAAATGGATCATATGACCCTGGAAGGTATTTGTGGCAGTCATAACTCTGAAGATGGGTCATAAGTAGCTTTTTTAGCAATAGCACTTACTCATATACCATTTCACAGTGCTTTACAGCTCCCCAACAAACTGGGTCATCATTTTACTGACCTCGGAAGGATGGAAGGCTGAATCAACCTTGAGCCGGTCAGGGTCGAACTCCTGGAGTGAGAAGTGAGTTAGCCTGCAGTATTGCATTCCAACCACTGCACCACCACGGCTCAATATAGCTTAAAACTCCACTGTAATAGTTGTTAAGTGACTAATCGTTAAGCGAAGACTACTTGTAGGTATAACTGCTGTTGTGCTATTTTGTACAAAGAGAAGGAAAGTGGACATAATAGTTCTTAAACATGCAACTTGGCTAACTGCCATGCTGGCTTGGAATCTTCTCAGCACATCCCTTGAGTCCCATGTTGAGAACAGATATTTGAGGGTTATTGCCTATAATAAGTTGTAGTTTCATTAGTATTCTCTAAACATTGAAATTATTTAATAATCCTCCTTTTAATCGTAATTCCATGCCAAATCCACTAAAAGTGGCAATTGGGAAATATTATATTAATGCTGCATTGTAATTGTTTGAAGACATCCATAGTTAACTTTTAAAAAAAATTAAATTCTTTCCATGGAATATGAAAGATGCCCTCCCCCCATGATCAAAGTAACTTTTTCTGATATAAAAGTACTTTTTGCTAGGAAGTGTGATGTACACAACAAAATTAATTCATTGTCTTAAGGTCTCTGAATCATTAAACATTTTAGAATGTTCCAGAACTTTCAGAAAAGTAGTAATAACCTACCATAAATATTTAATTAATATAGATTTTTTAGAAATTTTATCATCCTTCTAATTTTGCTCTTCTAACCGACACAGTTGACTCCCTTTCTTTTCCTTTCCATTTCTCCCTCAGTGTCATCTCTGTGATGTTCTTATTGCCTCAATTTGTATTCTCTCAAGAAAACTGGAACCCCCCCCTTATATGCCACTTGCTACTCATATCTCTCTGATTTTTTTCTATAAAACACACCTTGATATGGACTATATTATATTCAGACAAGAATGTAAGCATGATGCATAATTTGTATATCATTAACCAAAGAAACTTGTTCATTAGCTATATTTATACTGCCAGCATAATGGCCCTTATAGAATACTTTATTTCGCCAAGTGCAATTAGGCACACAAGGAATTTGTCTCCAGTACAGTAGTTCTCAGTGTACATGCAAAACAAATAACAAATAATCATCATCATCATAATGATACCAAGAAGAGAAGGTAGAAGAAAAGATAAGGATAATAGTAATACAGCCATACTACATGGGTAAATATAATAAGACAATATTCAGTAGAGTGATGGCATAAGGCAAAAAACCTGTCTCTGTGTCTAGTTGTTTTGGCATGCAATGCCCTATAACAGCATCCCAAACGGAGGAGTTGAAACAGTATATGTCCTGCAAGTGAGGGTCTGTAGATATTTTCTCAGCCCTCCTTCTGACCCACTTAATGAAAGGAAGCTGGTTGCAATTATTATTTTCTGCAGTCCTAACTATGGTATGTTGGACGTGGTGGCTCAATGGCTAAGATGCTGAGCTTTTTGATCAGAAAGGTCGGCAGTTCGGCGATTCAAATCCCTAGTGCTGCATAACGGAATGAGTTCCCGTTACTTGTTCCAGCTTCTGCCAACCTAGCAGTTCGGAAGCACATTAAAATGCAAGTAGAAAAATAGGAACCACCTTTGGTGAGAAGTTAACATTCATTAGTCATGCCGGCCATATGACCACGGAGACACCTTTGGACAGCACTGGCTCTTCGGCTTTGAAATGGAGATGAGCAGTGCCCCCAAGAGTTGGGAACGATTAGCACATATGTGCAAGGGGAACCTTTACCTTTTTAACTATGGATCTGTTGAAGTCTGTACCTGTTTGATTGCTAAACCAAACCAGACAGTTACAGAAATACAAACGACAATAATTCTTCTGTAGAACTGTATCAACAGCTCCAAATGCAGTCTGAGCCTTCTGAATTGATGCAGGAAGAACATCCTTTGTTGTGCTTTCTTAATCATGGTTCTAAAGTTAGGTGTTCATTTCAAATCCTGGGAGAGTATAGAATCCAAAAACTGTTTAAAAATGTCTTTAAAATGAAACTCTGAAACATTATGTGGCAAAAATGTAAGAATTCAGAAAATCTGAAGGGAGAATGCTTTTTCACAGAACTTCAGTAGGTCATGCTTTTCTACAACTATTTGCTTATTATTGTCACTATAATTACAATTATGATAGGATTATATGAGCCCTTTCTAGGACAATGTTATTCTTAAGGGAATACTTTTTTAAATTAACGTTTTTAATATTGAGATATATTTTTTACGCTCACTGAATGAAAGGTTTGAATAATCTTAGACAGAATAAAATTTTCTCTCACCAAAATTTCCCAGACTATTTTCTCTGGTGTTTACACGCATCTCAAGGGCCTTCAGTTGCCGCAGATCATCTAGCCCTGTCAATGCTTTCTGCAATAATAAACAAAAAGATAAATATATGCTATGGGTCTATTATCACAGTACTTCAAGAAACAACTCTCTTCCTAAAATTTATTCAGAAACAGAAAATTTAGTAAGTCAAATATTAATTTTTAATTCTAATTCCTGCATTAACCTTTAATATAACACACGAAGACAGATATGTCTATGTAATACCAAAATATTATTAAAGAAAACAACTGCTCTATAGTCATGCTGCTTGGGTAAAGGCTAGATTTCCTAGCAATATGAGAATTTAAAAATACAGAATAAAATTAATAACAAAACATGTACAAAATTATTTTCAATTAAAAACCTGGCACCGAAATAAAAGCTACTTCTTTAATTATAATCATTGCTAATAGGAGTACCTTGAAAAAATAATAATATTGAATTAAGTTGGGTGGAGAAAGAAACTTCAGCTATTTATTTTATATTTTGCATTGTTATGTAACCTAGTTCTTATAATGTCAACCCATGACAATCTTCTAGGGCCGTGATGGCGAACCTATGGCATGTGTGCCACAGATGGCATGTGGAGCCATTTGTTAGGGCATGCGAGGCATTGCCCTATCCTCCGCGAGCTGCACTGGCTACCGATCAGTCTCCGGATATGCTTCAAAGTGCTAGTCGTAACTTATAAAGCCCTTCATGGTATTGGACCTGGGTTCTTGAGAGACCGTCTGCTGCCAATTACCTCCCAAAGACCCATTAGATCACACAGGGTCAGCCTCCTCCGGGTTCCGTCTACCAGCCAATGCCACCTGGCTACTACCCGGGGGAGGGCCTTCTCTGTGGCAGCTCTGGCCCTCTGGAACGAACTCCCCGCAGAGATTCAGACCCTCACCTCTCTCCAGGCCTTCTGAAAAGCCGTCAAAACCTGGCCTGGGGTTGATGAGTTCCCCTCCCCGCTCGACCTGTGAGGTTGTGTGATTCTTGGCTATTTTAACTACTTGTATTGTGTTCTATGTTCCCCTTTTTCCCCCTTTGAGTTGTTCGCCGCCCTGAGTCCCTCCCGGAGAAGGGCGGCATACAAATAAAATAAATCTAAATCTAATCTAAATCTAAATCTGTCAGCTCCAGTCCGCATATGCGCACTGGCCAGCTGACTTCGGCCTTCTTCTGAAGCTGTTTTTCGTGAAAAACCGGCCCTATGTGGAAGTTCATGAATAGTCTTCCAATTTGTGTATAGGACCATTTTTCAACGTCCAGAGCCTTCAGAAGGCTTCTCTGAAGGCTCCAGAGGGCAAAAAAAAGTTCTACGAGCAAACTGGAAGTGACTTCTGGTTTGTCCATAGAGCCGTTTTTCGCCCTCCGGAGCCAATCAGTCCTATGGACAAACCGGAAGTCACCATTCCTGAACTTCTGGGTTCCCCGTAGGTCTGTTTTTTGCCCTCCTGTGACTTCAGGGAAGCTCCTGAAGCCTCCGGAGGGCCTCAGGGGGAGCGGGCTGTTTTCACCCTCCCCAGGCTCCTAGAAAGCCTCTGGAGCCTGGGGAGGGTGAAAAACCTGTACCAAAAGTGGGTGGGCACTGGTCGTGGGTAGGTGTGCGCATAGCATTATGGGTGTGGCATGCCCACGCATGACCCCCCTGCACTCCCCCCGCTTTTGACATGGGAGCCAAAAAAGGTTAGCCATCACTGCTCTAGAGCATATGGGTAATCGGAAAATGGGAAAACATTTTTATTGTTACATGGATAAGGCAATAAGACAATCTGTAAGGTTAAGATCTCTATTTTTGCTATTTCTCAGTCAAACATCTTGTCCAGTTTAAACTTTATTTTGTGTTATACGCTAAAAAATGCACAGCATTAGAAATCATAAGACACTTACGTAAGACATGTTTAGTGTTTTAGCAGTACCCACAAAAAAACATCCAATGCAAACCAACAAGGGAGAATGTTCAGGGATTAACAGATCTGGGATAGAAAATAATTGAAACTGGAGTTGTATTCCATGTGGAACTGGTGCATAATTTAGAATCTTTCTTGATACTTGATTCCCTGTGGTCAGGAGAGTCTTAGCACATAACCATCTTGTGCTTATTTTACCCATGCAACACCTCTACTTTGCGAGCTGCACTGATTACCAATGGAGCTTGGAATGCAATAAGAGTTCACCTCGATTCCATGTGTTTATCTTGCTCCCTTCCTTTCCATCTTTATTAATTTTAAATCAATGTTTAATATTTATTATTTCAATATTTTAATGTTTTATCTTGTTGCTTTTGCTTGGTTATAAGCCTCCTAGAGTCACCTCTAGGTGAGATGGGTGGCATATACATTTAATAAATAAATATAATATATTGATTATCACCTCTAAAACCCTTCACAGTTTTTATGGGACTATCACTTTCTTATTCTTTCTATCTAGTATGGTTGGCTTTTCCCAACTCTCATCCATAAAGCAATGTCTTTTTGCAAGTCCAAGGAAACAGACCTTTTATCTGTGGCCGTATCTGCCCTATGGAACAGCATTTCTCTAAAACTCACTACTTTAAAGATCTTTAAAGATCTAGCTTTTCCAATAAACTTTGGAGAGCAGGATTGATTACGATCTATTTCTTGCTATTAAATTGAATTTCTGTTTAACTTCATCAGTTTGTTTTGTCTTCCCCAATTTGCTATTAATTTCCAGTGTTTATTCTTATGTTTTAATTTTAGTACATAATACATAACTAGAGTTTCCCTTGTGATTAAGGTAGCATACAAATTAATTAAATGCACAAATAAATATCAGTACATACAATCTCACTTCATCCCTGGAATTGGCAACTGGGTGTGGGAATGTCCAGATAGTGCTGTCATCTAATTCTTTCAGAATGAAGCTTTTTGATCATTAGCATGACTAATATATTTTATCTAGAGAGCATCCTATCAAGGATTAATGTTGTCAGCACACTCAGAGTATGACACAACTCCTAAAATGAAATCTAGTTCCAGAGGCCAGCAATCTCCATTGGTCTTCATGATTTGGGTTCAAATCAACCAACATGAACCAGCTCTATGTTACATTCCAGTTAAAACTTTTTCCAGCATCCCACTTCAGTTTTCAACAACAACAATCAATCAATATGATAACAATAGGATTTATTTCTAAATTGCTTTTGTGTTACAGGCCACCAACTATTTATGTTACAGCACATGGCCTTCATCTGTTACTGGATAATCTGTCCTTGATTTCTTACAACTTCCCATCACTGTGCAATTAAAACCGCAGTTGCACTGCCGCCATGCTGTCTAATTGTGACTTGTGTATTTGCATATACCGAGCTAAATAGCGCCCTTCTTTTTCCCCAGAAAGCTTCACCAATTATCTATTTTTGTACTTGTTCAGTTTGCCTGTGGCCTCCCTGTCAAATTCATTTACTTTTATTACCCAAAAATAAGTCTTTGCCAAGAGGGAAAAGGAAGTGATTTTAAATAATGGACATGGTTTGCCAATAAAAATGTTGTTTTTTCCTTACTGATGATTGCAGAGCACAGTTAACTGTATATACTCAAGCTTCCAACAGCAAACTAGGCAAATGATATTGACAGAAAAACATTAATATTTTTCACTGAGGGAGGGAGAAAAGAAACAGAACAAAGTATATTGAAATCACTAATTCAGTTATTGCACGTTAGTGAGAAAAATGTATTACTAAATATTATCATTAAATTTTAAAGGCATTGTGGTTGTTAGTTGCAAAGTTGGGTCCGACCCATCGTCCTCTACCATCCTCTGGAGTCCATTAAGCTCACGACTACTGCTGGAAGAAGGCGGGGCTTAGCAGTGAGAAGACGGAGTTTCAGGCCATTCCTGAAATTCCCCTATTCCGGAAGAAATGGACGGGTCGTTTACGATCCTAGCTGTCCCGGAGAGACAGTGAAGGTTTGGGGAGATCCAGTGACCTCAGAGACGTTCGCAGGTCTCGGGGGGGGGGGGGGGGCTCGGATTTCAACCCCTTTTGCCATCCCTTTCTGGATTAGCTGTATGCTAACCGAAACTGCAGGCAGCCCCTAAGAATGGTAGAAGTGTTTTCAACTGGTAAGCTGATTTTATTACTCAAAGAGAGATGGTCTGCATTAAAATCTAAGCTAATTGAAACCAAAGAACAGAAGAATCTAGCGGCGAATTGGTTTTTTTTAAAATGGATTTATGGCTGGTGGTTACCCTATTTCTTAAATGTTTTGAATGCTGATTACGTGGATAAAGGAAAGTTTACTCTACTTCAACACTCCCTCAGGCTCTCTTTAAGTGGGCTGTAAACCAATTTACTATAATTTGGCTTCTTATAACTTGACACTTTTACTGCTTGGCTGTGTTGGTCTAAGATCAGATAAGATTGCATAGCTCTCAGCGTGTCTTTACTTGCGAATATCTTCTGCATCACATCATGGCGTCTGTACTTGCTTCAAGTGATTCATTTCAAATGATTTTTTCCGCTTTTCAAAAATTGTTTGATATGTATGAAAAATCTTCAGAAAAATCTGAAAAAAAACTGGACTATCTCTTGTTTTTAACATCAAAATATGAAAGAAAGAGTGAGAGCGTTGAATGTTTGAGTGCTCCTGAAACTCAAATGAAGAATGTCAGAAAGGAAGTCTCTCAACTTGCTGACACATCGGGCGTCTGGTCTACTTCGGAGGCAGAAAGAGAAAGAGATACAACGCTTGAAAGAAGGGAAGCCATACAGAAAATTTATCTCAAAAGACAGATTGCAGGAGGAATGAGAAGCATTAAAGAATCTATACTTTATGAAACATTATTTGCAGAATTTTCGATACCACCCTTGAAAATCAAAAACAAATTGAGTGGAACAAGCCAAGGGCAACGTTATTACATCAGAGGCACCCTAAGCAAAAAGGTGCAAAGATATTTCTGCTTGGACTTGCTTATAAAAACGTTTGGGGAACTTGTTTTAAGAATGGTAACAGGACCAAGGAAGTTTTGCTATTGGAGAGACATAGGCTGATAGATTGAAGAATACAATTGAAAATTAGCTAAATCTAATTACTCTTATTTGTAATAGATATAGCTGAATAATAATTGATTTTGATAGTAATGTATATAATGTGGAGTTGATATGATAAATAATAATTGGATATGAGAAAGGAAGGTTGGAAATATTTTTGGATTATATACAAAGGTTATTAATCACAATAATTATCACTATTAAAAAATAAAATAAAATATATACAGTTAAATGTTAATTAATATGGGGAAAATGTTATGATATATGATATAACTACATAAAGAAGGGAGAATGATAATAAACTATACTGCATGGAAGATGGACTTTTTGGTATTAAATATTATGGATGTTCAGCTAAAATAGGATATGAGGATTTGATGTTAATAGAGGATTTTTACAAACAAGTAAATGAAATGTCAGCAGGTATTATGGATTAATTCTTTGGCATAGTTAAGGATGAAGGATGTTTAACTGTAGTCAACTAAAAGTGGAGGTATAATGATGTTAATATAGTAAACATTTGAGTTAAGATATTTGAATTAATATGAATTAATGGAAGAGATGCACCAAAACATGTTGTAACCAGCTGATATACTTTTTTTATATATATATATGATATATACCTGTGTTCTTTTTTTTGTTTTTGTTTTTGTTTTTTGTTTTTTTTCCTTCCCTGCCTTGTCTTTTGTTCTTTTTTTGTAATACAAATCTTTTTTATTTCCATTTCATTCTATACAATCACATGTTTACTGTGCAACCGAGGCATATAACATTGGGTAATAAACACAGCCCTCACTTTTATAGAAAATGCCCCCTACAATACAAACCCAATATACCGCCTTAGCCCACCATACACCCTCTTTCATCCCCCTCCAACTTTCATTCTTCCTTCTCTCATACCCCTCTACACCTGCCTTGTCTTTTGTTCTTTTTGTCTTTTTTTTTTTTGACCTTTTCTTTTCCCACTAGTGTGGGCATGTATTGTTTAAGATTATTATTTTTATTAATATCTTTAAATAATAATTACAGTCAAATGAAAATGGATATATGATGATGGTGATATGTATGAATATTTGAGTTAAAATGCTCGAGTTAATATGAGTTATGTTTGTTGACTGTGGAGGAGATGCACGAAAGTTTATTTGTGACCGACTGACACACTTTCTATAGCATGTAAAGAAAGATGTTGTACTTGTTTTAAATTAAAAAATTTTTAAAAAAATTAATTAAAAAAAAAAAAGCTCACGACTACTGCTTCAGTGACTCCATCCATCCACCTCATTCTCTGTCATCCCCTTCTTCTTTTGCCCTCAATCTTTCTCAGCATTAGGCTCTTCTCCAGTGTGTCCCTCCTTCTCATTAGGTGGCCAAAGTATTTGAGTTTTATCTTCAGGATCTGGCCTTCTAAAGAGCAATCAGTTAAAGGCATATTTTGTATTAATAAGCTAAATGCCATCAGCAATGGAAGCTCACAGCCAATTTATGCTAGTCAGTTTCAGCGCAACCCCTTCATAGGGTTACTGTTGTAGGAAAAGAAATTAGAGAGGAGGTATGCTAACTTGAGCTCTGAAAGAAAAGGCAGGATATGCTCTACATTTATCAAGCTAATGGAAAAAATGCCATGATTGGGTTCCATGGAAGACAACAAGCTATAAGAGTGAATAGATTCTGGTAACTGGAAATCTTAAGAATGTCATACTTTGCAACCCATATTGTTCCCTAGTATAGGTCTTCTGCGTGAGCAGGAGGTTGAACTTGATGACTTCCAAGGTCCCTTCCAACTCTGTTACTGTTAACTGTTCTTGATTATTTGCTATGCTGATATGATGGGTCGTGGACTCCGTTAAAGTATGATGGTCACTACCTTAATATCCAATTTAAATAAGAGCATGAGTAAGAAATCATTTTTGCAAGTAGGGTCTACATTTTGAAGGTCTGCATGGGACACATATTATTAATTTTAAAATTATTTTGAAAACAGTAGTTTTACTTTTAGAATTGCTCATCAAATCATTGATGTCCAAATTTAGCTACTATTATGTGCACGGTCTGAATACTGAGCATTTGATCCATAATGGCATCGTTTTTGTTCCAGAAAATACAAGAAAAGGTATGAAAACAGAAGGAAACAGTGGCAGAACAATGCAGCTAGGTGAGTAATGAGTTGGAAGGTTACATGCATGACATCTGACATTCGATTTACAACACAACTCAGTAAATAATTGTAGTAGTTATCGATATAGGAGGAAGAATGTAATGGAAATTCTAAACAACATTTCCCACACTCTGGATCTCTTAAACTGCACTTTTTAAAACCAGCAATTTATCTTATACATATTTGCTTTAGAAATTGGAATAAAAAAAGATTGCCAGTTTAATAAAGATGTTGACTATAGCATCTTATTTATTTTAGAATTTTTCTCAGCTGCATTTCTTTTGGCTTTCTAAGCAACAAGTTTATTTACTTTGCATCAACAGACACAAGGGGAAATGGTTTTCATCTATATGAAACTTCATTTTTTCAAAATAAAGAGAATTTTCCCAATTACGTGCCTTAAAAAAGAAGGCAAAGGATTTCTCAAACTCCTTTCCCACAGAGAAAATAACATACTGGTTTGTTGTGCCCGATTCACAACAAAGTACAAGCTATCAACTAAGTACCCTATGGCCAAGGTCATGAACTGCACCTGAGGCTTTTTTCAGGCTTTAATTAGTTAACCAAATAAAAATACTTGATACAATAGATTTTTTTAAAAAAAGATGAACTTTAGCCTCATTCTTTTCAAAGAGAATGCAGCATTATTGTTTTATCAACACAAAACATTTAAATATTAAAAGAATGTGAATGTTAATAAATTTGCTGAACAGAGACGATCGCCCACAAGAGAAGCTCTGCAAAAACACTAAACGAGCTCAAACACATTGCAGCAACCTTGAACATCACAAAAAGGAAATAGAATATCTACATAACACTTTCCAATAAAATGGATATTCACACAACTTTATCATAAAGTGCATAACCACTTAATCCACTACAACACAAACAGCACAAACTATGAAAAGGATAACGTCACCACACATCAAAATCATCTCAGGAACAACCACCAGTCATGGCATCATGTAGTACACAAAGCAACTAAAGCTCTCCAAAATATCTTAAGTAACCCAAAAGACCCAGAATTCCCAGAAGAAAAAACAGGTACAATATATAGTATAAGGACTATAACAGCCATTATGTAGGACAAACAGAACTTTAGCAGAGGCATCTATGAATACCAACTAGCGGTTTAGAAGACATGATGAAAACTCTCTAATCAAACAACACATGAACTGAGTTAACCATAATTTCAATTGAAAAACTATGAACATGCTAGACAAAGTTAACTCCAAAAACACTAGAGAATTCCTGGAAGCTTAGCAGTCAGACAAATCAGCCATCAAGTGGGACATAGAGATAAACAATATCTACATATCATTCAAAAGAGCTAATCAAAAACTATCCAGAGCTGAAAAAGCTTCTTGCATGAGAAGCAAACTGTTTTCTAAGAAAAACCAAGAAAGTCCAGTTGCTTCTTGAAAAAGCACCTTTGGGACAATTTCTGTAAGCAAACAACCAAGCTCAGAGAGAACAAAAATCCTACTGAGAAAACAGTTGCTTGGATCCAGCAAGAGCTTGTTGCTAGTGAAAAAGTTTCAGCCAACAAAAAGAGTTTGTTGGCTGAAATGGGGGGAGAAATGTTAATTATCCATTTCTGTTCATTTTGCAATCCTCAACATCATTCTAAAATGTATTCTGGAGACTGAGGGTACTCCAGAACATTATAGTATTGGAGCCTGACAAAGAAAAATATCACCCCACCTTCTAACTTGCTAGCAAGAATGAGCTGCATAGAATTACCGTATTTTCACGACCAAAAGCCGCACCGGATTATAAGCCGCAGTATCAATTAACGTTAATTTTTCAAACTTTTTCCACATATAAAGCGCACCGGGTTATAAGCCGCACGTTTCCCGACGCTTCTGGACATCTGTTGCAGTCGCGAGGAGCGGTATGAAGGTTCTTGGCGCTCCAGGAAGCCCCGAAAGCAGCTGGGAGAGGCGCACGGCTTGGTTTCTCCTCCCTGGACGTCGCAGCAGCAGCCCCAAGCGCACCGATCTCTGTGTTTTTCGCATCGGGGCATGCTCTTGCAGCACACCCCGATGCGAAAAACACTGAGATCGGTGAGTTTGGGGCTGCTGCTGCGACGTCCAGGGAGGAGAAACCAAACCGCGCGCCTCTCCCAGCTGCTTTCGGAGCTTCCTGGAGCGCCAAGAACCTTCGTGCTGCTCCTCGCGACTGCAACAGATGTCCAGAAGCGGCTTTTGGGGCTAATGGGGATTGGATTTCCAGCTCGATAGCCCCTGTCGCTTCTGGACGTCTATTGCAGTTGTGAGGAGCCGAGGAGAGTGTGGAGAAGAGCGCGTGACGGTTCTTGGCGCTCCGGGAAGCGGGAGAGGCGCGCGGTTTGGTTTCTCCTCCCTGGACGTCGCAGCAGCAGCCCCAAGCGCACCGATCTCTGTGTTTTTCGCATCGGGGTGTGCTGCAAGAGCATGCCCCGATGCGAAAAACACAGGGATCGGTGCGCTTGGGGCTGCTGCTGCGACGTCCAGGGAGGAGAAACCAAACCGCGCCTCTCCCGCTTCCCGGAGCGCCAAGAACCATCGCGCGCTCTTCTCCACACTCTCCTCGGCTCCTCACAACTGCAATAGACGTCCAGAAGCGACAGGGGCTATCGAGCTGGAAATCCAATCCCCATTAGCCCCAAAAGCCGCTTCTGGACATCTATTGCAGTCGCGAGGAGCAAAGCAGCTGGGAGATCTTTTTCCACATATAAAGCGCACCGGGTTATAAGCCGCACTGCCGATTTTGGATCAAATTTTAGGATTTTCAGTGCAGCTTATGGTCGTGAAAATACGGTACACAGGGAATGCTTCTGTGGACAGAGATGAAGTTAGATCTTGCCCAGTATTCTGGAGTATTCTTACTTAAACACATGTGGATGAGGAAAATACTTCAAGTTAGCAACAGAATGTAAGGCCAACATGAAATTATTTCTTAAAAGCTGTTAAGGAGTACAAAGCATTTTTAAAAAGACTAACTAGTAGAACTATTCAGATGTTCCAGATAAGTTATTTTAAGATAGGTTAATCCTACTAGCATGGTAAACAAAATATTAAACATAAATCATTGGTGTATCATATTTACAAATTTAATTATATTAAAAGATTCCCTAATTTGAGTCTTTAATAACTAAATAGAAATTGGTGCAATATAAACTGGGTTTCATGGATTTCCAATCACTCAATCTGAACAAATTTATAGTTGTGAAAAAAACAAATTATTCAAAACAATATTCAGTGGTTCCATCTAACTGCAATATTTTCAGATATGCCAAAGTAGTGCAATGGTCATTAATGTATCTAATATAGCTACAATAGCATAGTATATACTCACCAGTTTATGGGGAGAAAGATATTCATCCACAAGTAGCTCTTCATCTTCTTTAATAGATGGATTGGGGTTCAGGAGACCTTGCCAGCTGAGATCTGTAACCCTAACTGTTGCTGAACCTGGTCTTGAGGTCCTATCTAGTTTCCAGTTTAGCTTCATTTCAGAATGCCCTAAATGTTAAAACAGAAGAATGCAAGCTCATTATTTGAATCCTGTATTTATTTCATGTATCATAAGCTAAAACAATGCTAAAAATTTATGAAGATTGAAAAAATATAAAATATTTACTAATCAGAATGATATGCTTAGTTATATATGCATATAGGTTTTATATCTAACTAACAACTGTGAAAAAGGTTGTGCAAGCTGTTTATATTTGATACTATCTGTTTTTAATTAACAGATATAACAAAACAGTTAAAATGTTGGACAGGAAATCAAGTTCAAATCGCTATTCAGTTGCTGAGTAGAACATAGTAACTGGCAAAACCTATCTCACAAAACTTATCTAAGATTCAACATTTTTAGAAATGTTATATTCCTAATTTATATGACTCCAAACGAATCTTGTAACCATATTTAAATTTGAATATAAGTTTGGAAATAATAACACTATTAATTTTAAAAAAATGGGCTCAAAATGCAGTAGGTTTTGATAGTGATAAGGATTAATGGTAATAAGATAGCAAAATAAGCCATTATATGGAAATGCACACTGTATGAATTATTATAAAACAAACTATGTGCTGGACACTATAGCTATTATACATTGATATTCATATATAGCTCACAGCAGGTGGCAGCATCTAGTTGGTCTTAGCAGCACTTGAAAAAGAGCTAAGCAAATCAGACCTAGTTAATACAGCTCAGCTGGCAATCTGCATTAGTACAACCCTCACTTTCTGAACAATGCTAAAAGTAGCCAGAGTTAATTTAAACAAATGTCATATATCCATACTGATACAACCAGACTTCAAATTAGGGAAATTATATCTGATATTTAAACATGGAAACAAAATTAATTTGATTCTAATTATATTTAAACTCTAAATTGACAAATTAATTATTAATAATTAAAGTTATGTGCTACCAAAGTTTCAATGATACTGAGCAGATCATTTTCTTAACAAATTATGTTATTCATAAAATCAATGGTCATGACATTAAATAAAATATCATAATCATCAAAACAAACCCAATTTGTAAGACTTTTCTATTGCATTGAACAGAAGAAATAATTTATCATTCAAGCTTTCATCTACTTCAAAGAGTAATTATACTGTTCTGATTCTCTAACACTGCCCTCCAACTGCAATTGGGGTGGAGATTTCTGAATGCTTGTATATCAGAGTTCTCTGGGTGATGTGGAAACAATATTCTGGTGGAGGAGAGGAGGAATTCTAATGATCAAAATTCTGTTAAGCTAAAAAAAAACCTCAATCTTTCAATCTTGGTCAAGAGAAACTGCAGAAATGATAGATGATCTATTAAATCCCTTTTTAGGTTGCATCTTAGATGAAGTTTATGACATCTTATATAATAAACAAAGAAATGATCAATTGTGTAATGTGTAATTCTCATTTATGATATGTAGAACAACCACAAGATACTTAGATAAAATATTTTTAGTGTTATGCAACAAGAAGAGAAAAAAATGCAATAATATATAATTTTGTTGAATCCATGCTGTTCTCTGAACTTGGTTGTTTACTTGAAGATATTTAATTACCCAACTAGGTAAATCATCAGTGCGCCAAGAACTCTGCAGTTCAATCCTAAAATACATATATTCTTTTCTATTAGAATTTTATAATTCTCATGAAAATACAGATAACAATGTAAAAACAGTGAATCACTTTGCGTAAAATAAACTGCTTTATCCAACACTTCAGTATAATAGAGCTGGTTGAATATCGGGGAGATGAGGGGTGAAATCCAATTAAAAAACAAAGAGTTCCACTGTTTGGGAAGTTATTTATAAATTTTGAGGATTGATGATTTAATATTTGAAGTTATATTCTGATTTTTGTTTCCCAACATTGTTCAATTATCTGATTTTTGTTTAAACCTACTTTAAATAGAATAGCCAGTTCCATATTTATACAACAAAAATAAAATGTGTTGTATTACAAAGTTACTAGTGAACTAAAATCCAAGCTAGTATTCGCTAATACATAACAGCTGCATTAAGTACCACACCCAGTAGCTCCTTTCCAACATTTAGAGGAACACAATTACAAAACTTGGAAACAAATTAAAAAGTAGGATGCTTGGTAATGCAATCTTCTTGATAACAAGGAGTATACTTCTATTATAGAACAGCAAAACCCTACAATGTAGCAATGTAATGGCAATAATGCACAACTCTTTTTAATAGCATTACTTGAACTATAAACTAACACAATACAATATTGGTGCAAAGTGCCAATTACTGAAGATGCATGAATACTCAATATTTTTTTCTGCAATCTTCTGAAAATGTTTGAGATATTCCAATTTTAATTTTTGCTTCTAAACTCTTATTTCTGACCCAGAAACATCTGTTTTATTTGTTCTATAATTAATTTTTATTTAAACTATGGTATTATGTCCCACTTTTCAAAGACAAGGCTGCAAAAGCAGACCAGTGATACAAATATTTCAGGGTAAAGGTTGACAACAAAAATAATTAATCTTATGCCCACTTAAAAGTAGGTGAACAGAGCTTTGCTCTCCTGTCTTGGAAGGCAATTCCATTATTAAGGTGCCATACAATGTGCCAATATCTTGTCCTCAACAGTCACAATCCGGCCAGCCAAAAGTGACAAAGCCCAAGATATAAGCATTCTGCTGACCCAAGCATTACTGTATCACAGCATTTCAAATCAATGGGACTTTTCAGGCTGTCCTCAAAAATAATTCCATATAGAAGTACTGTTATGATTAACTTGTAAGTGCTGAATACTTGAACAATCAAGACAAAGCTTTACAAAGGATATATCTGTCAAACATACTGAGATTCTACCAATTGAATATGTGATCAAATATAAGTATGGAATGCAGACACATAATATTTGTAGATTAGAGAAGTTAGTTTGAAGCAGAACATATAGTGCATTCTTCTGAATGTCTTTAAGAACTATGAATACCATTTTAGCTTTAGTTTGTAAAAGTGATTTATTATGTCATCAAGAAACTATGTTAATTAGTTCCTAATGGAAAAATTGTTATTGGCTACAGTATTCATGTATTAGCTTACATCACATAAAACCTGATCTTGTTATATAAGACTTTGTTGTAGATAAACTAAAAGCTAAGAGCACATAGATACAGCTTTCATTGTAAACATGAATAAACAATTCTTTTTACTTCCTGGATAATAACTTTTGTTTATGAATAATAATGAAAAGGTCAGTTAAATTTTTTTAATTACAGTATGGAGTTTTCATTAAATGTACCTTCATATAAAAAGCTATTTTAAAGCAATATTTATTTGTCAATTAAATGTACCAATTGACTTCAGATAATCAATAATCTTTGATTATCGTCTTGGGGGAACTATACCTTCAGCTAGGTCCCTAATTTTGAAACCAATGGAAAAGAACAATTATCACTCTAGAAAGACTGCATGGTGAAAAGAGTATATGTTCGTCCCTGAGTCTTTCTCCATTTATTAATGGTAAACAGGAAAAATCTGTGTACTATGAAGATCGGAGAGAAAAAAACAACAAATGATAAACAATGCAGACCCAATCAGGTATACAAAAAAGGTAATACTGTACATGGCTATTTGCATCAACCCAATTTGTCATGGCTTTCAGCAGCTGTTTAGGCCCGTGATGGCGAACCTATTGCACACGTGCCTGGGGTGGCATGCAGCGTCCTCTCTGTTGGCACGCGAGCCGTCAATCCAGTTCAGCTCCGCTGTTTATGCATGCGCACCTCTTGCCGGCCAGCTGGTCTTCGGGTCTCTGCTACGCATGCGCAGGGGATGGTGTGTGTGTGCGTGCACATGCACAGGGGGTTTGGTGGGCATGTGCACATGTGCGGGGGTGGAACGCATGCATGGGGCCATGCATGCATGGGGGTGGGACTCGTGTGCAGGGCTGTGCGTGCATTGCATTTTGGGGGTTCAGGCGTGCGTGTGCTTTGGGCACTTAGTCCGGAAAAGGTGAACCATGACTGACCTATGCATTTGGACTTCTTTGGAGGCCTTCCTCCAGATACCCTCACAAAGGTATTTTATACATTTTTATGCTACATTTTTGTATCTTTAAAATTGTTATTTTATCACTATTTACTTGTCATGCCATCCACCATGTCTGTTTCCAACAGCAACTCCACTTGCAGAATACCAATTTGAGCTATTTATCTTCTATTTATCTTCTTGAAATGGCACTGAAGTTCTCCTGTGGTAAGTAAAGGGAGAATTGAATGGTAATTACTTAATGTAGATTCAAAATGTTATTGCTGTATATTTTACATAGGCCAGATACTTTATAGATTTACTGTAGATATAGAATTCTATTTATAATTTCCAGTGAAGAGATGTAATGTTTAAAATAACAAGTTAAGTTCATTCGTATCTATCATTATTAAGTTCTAAAAGTCAATGTAAGATATTGACATTTCAATAAAAGGACATACATCCCACATACCTTATGGAACATTTTCTCTTCTGCTCCCAGATCCACTTGAAAATCTTTGTTCTACACTGCCTTCAACACAGATGGAATTAATGTGAATCAAGGATAGGATTTTTTCTTAAAAGAATTTATTCCAAGCAAAAGCCACTTCCTTGACTTTTAACAGCAAATGGAAACTGATCTAGATATGAGTCATCTTCTTTTTCAGCATTGCTGATGGCAGAAAGATTTTTAACAGCTTCTGTTTGTTTGCTTCATTTCTATTTTGCTTTTGATGCTTGTTTCTTTCTTAATTAAATGGCTAGGTTTTATTTGTAAATATTAATGAATTTAATTGTTCAAACTGACTTGCATATGATTTTAGTTTTTGAAGTTAAAGGAAGTTTTTCCATAGAAGAAAATTCCAAGATGTAGAGAAGAAGGGAGGTGCTATTTTGCTCTAGTTTCTATTCACAATGAATGTTATTACCTAGGTTCTCAAATACCTTAGGGGTAGAATACAGAAGTTATACTTAGGATATTTCAGAGTTCAATCTTCTTATTTTTTCTCATAAAAGAAGGAAAGGTAAAAAAAATAATGAAGTTGGGCAGGTGCAAAATAGAGCACCTGATTGAAAAATACTTGGCAATTTGTTGATTTCCAATTGTATCATCTCATTCACCACCCAAAACTGTACAATTTAAATAGGAAGTTATATCTAAATGTAAATCTTCACTTGAGCATGAATTTTATTGATGACCTTGTGCTAAATATTTACCTCTACCTATTTTAATTCACAGGATTGTTGCAAGGATTTTATGCAAAATGCTGAGGTAGAAAAAATGTATATAATTCTTTAGAAGAAATGTAAACATACCGTAGCAGTGGGGGGGAAAACAATATTGCAAATGTTTCTATGGCAAAATCTAATCTGTACCACATTTCATTTACAATTGAAAAAGTACATTTATTTTTAATGAACAATTATCATACCAGTTATATACATTTAGTCATCAATTTATAACCCTTTGTTTAATAACCAAAGTCAAAGTGGCACACAAAAACGTGGCTTATGACTGTTTCTCACACGATAATTGCAGCATCTCTGAGATCATGTGAACCTTCAGATGCTTGGCAACTGGAATATATTTATGATGGCTGCAGTGTCCCAGGGTCATGTGATCATGTTTTGCAATCTTCTGATAAGCAAAGTTAATGGGTAAACCAGATTCACTTAAAAATTGTTAAATGAATCTGGCTTTGCCATTGACTTGCCAGAAGTTACCAACTTAACAACTAACTTAACTGCAGTGACTTTGTTTGTCAGAAGTCATTAAGTGAATCACTGCAGTTATCAAGTTAACAATTATGATAGGAAAGGTCATAAAAAGGGGCAAAACTCACTTAACAACTGTCTTGCTTAGCAAAGGAAATATTGGGCTCAGTTGTGGTCATGTTGATGACTGCCTGTCTTTAACAAGTGTGACCTTACAACACCATAAACATTACTATTTGGAAACAACATTTGAAAATCTTTGAATTGAAAGCTTTTGAAGGCTGCCTCTAGCTTCAAAGACCCAAGTTTATATAGCTCTGATTGAAGAGTATGTGAAAATACTGTTTGTCTATTTCTTGAATAGTATCAGAAGCCACAAAGATAAAATATTAGATGACATAGTAAACGCATCCAATCAAGATACAGTCGGGCAGCCTAGAAGTTTAATGAATAAATCTTTTCTCAAAATTAATTTCAACGATGCTTACCCAGAAAGATAAATTATCAATTTTGATGCCATAAAAGTCTTTCTCACCAGAGTAGGTTAACCAATGACACAGAGTAAGAAGTGTATGTGTATGTTTTTATCTTACATTCTGGGCTGATCAGGAATTCTTAGCATCTGTTTTATCTGTTAACATCATGGTAGTTTTAGAAAGCTGATGGTGCTTATTTATTCCCAATTTCTTCTGATGGTGTAAAGTTGCAATAACTTATTTTCCGATTGGACTGCTTATTTGTCCTAAGACTTTTTAAATGTGCACAATGGGAACCACATGGTTAATGCTGTGACTTGTATAAATAGTTATTTCAAATAAGATCAATTTTCATTGAGTACAGGACAAGCTGCTGGATATATGGGCATATGATTTAAGATTGCCCAAAGCTAATTTTGTGAAAGATTTCAGACTTTACCATGCTTTACTATTCTTGTTCAAAGGCAATAATCTTTATGATACTGAATTACTGTACTGCATTTTGAAGGGATCTGATTATAAAGATACAGGAGAGTTCAGAGTTTAACTATGGGTATGCAAAGATTTATATGCATTGTGCTGACTTAACTACTGGGGAGGTACAAGTAACAAATAGGTAGTAACTCACCAACTATTTATTAAAATGTGGTAACAAGTTCTAGAACATGACTCAAAATTGATTATACACCAACAGTAATCATAAGCCATTTCCTACAGAAGCTTGAAGTCCACTCCTACTATAAAATAAATTCAGTATTATATTTCAGGGTTCGTAGGAAATAAACTATAATACCAGTGGGGCAATTTCAAGTAAATAAGTGGAGAGAATGATAAATCTGCAAAGACTGTAAGCACTCAATTTGGTTTTTCATCCAAAATTTGAAGAATCAAAAGAAAACACATGCCTTTCTATTGAAGAAAACTAGTCTCTTTCACATATCTGTGTATTTGTTAAATATATGATAGTTAATAGAACAGTCAATAAGTGCTAGCTAATATGCTATGGCATCAATTTCATCTATTATTTGTGCAGTTCACATTAGGTAAATGTTTAACAGCATTTCACATTTTATATTCAGGGTACAGATTCCTGAATTTTTTTTAACTTCCATGCTTTGAAGCATCATATCCATCCACATCCCTGTTGATTTAAAATGCAGTCCATCCCATTGCAATAGTGCTGATTTTTCAGTGAGGACTGGAATCCAGTGGCTCAAAAATAAATCCCCCCTTTTAATAGTTATTCCTGAAAAAGGTTATTCTTGAATATACCTTTCTGGGCTTAGAGTTTTAAGTCAAGGGAACTACCGGTGGCTACTTGACTTTGGCATTAATTGTTTCCTAAGTCAAAGCACACCGTGTAGAATAACTCCCAAGTAATAATGAGCAGTTTATTTGTTTATTAAATTTGTTTGTAGCTCATCCTGCTGCAAGGTGACTTAAAAACAGCGGGATGCTATAGAATGCACTTCCCCATCAATTGAAAAAAAGCGGCAAAAAGGGCAAATATAATACTTGGCCTTGAATTTAAAAAAACCCTCAGTCATTTAAAAAAAATGGAGAATCCCTTTCCTACCTGCTTCTAATTTCTTGCGACTGCCGGCAGAAGGAAAAAAAAGACACCACGGCACGTCAAAAGAAAAAAGGGAAATGAAGCCCTCATCGAGTCACGCCTGGCAGGATACAAGCCTCTCAAGGCTTCCACCGGCGTCCCGGGGACTCCCTCGTCCTTGGTCCTTTCAGCCCTCCCAGGCCTCTTCCAAGGATTAGCGTGTGTACGCAAGGCCTCGAGTTACCTTGGCAACCGCCTGATTTGAATACACTTGCTACATAGTCATGAGCCCGGAACACTCGAAGCCAATCGCCAGCCTGCGGGGAGATGGGCGTGGCATACCTCTGCGACAAGGGCCAGCTTCTGCGCCAGGGCCCGCCCCACAAGTTTTATGGGAGGCACCAATCGCTGCGATAAGAGCGTTGGCCGCCGAAAGGCGAGTCTTAAGAGCGAGGGAGCTGAACCGTGTGTCAGTCGGCCGGTCGGCTTCCCGCCTTCTTTGTGGAGTCTTCCCGGTTGCGCGTGAACGCCACCTAGCACGTGTGTTCTGACGTATAAGCAATACCGGCTTAAAATAAACAAGGGGTTAGCGGTAGTTGCAATTATCCCCAAAGAACATCTCGGTTCCTGTATTTGTTCCGAAAGTCAGTCTGACGGGAGACGTGACCTTTTATCCTTTTCCCCAACTGAAAGCATATTTTATAAAAGGAGCTCGTGCCCATATCACACACATCCCTGCATCTCTGGCTCACGGTGTTTTATTGCTTTATTACAACAAAATGGCAATGTAATTGTTTTAAAAGCTTCTGGTAATTCTCATTATTTTTGCATTACACTGCAGGAGTGCGGGAAAACGAGGAGTTGGCTGGCAAGTTTTTTTTGTTCAAATTTTCCTTTTCCACTTTATGAAATATTGGAAGGGAAAACGTGTGAGGGAGATTTTAAGAGAAAACAGCTGGGCGGGGGGCAGACCATTTTCAGCTTTGATCACAATTTTCTGAAATTTGATTTTTTTAAAGGCATTCAGAGAAATTTACATGTGTAGTAGACCTTAGATACAGGTCTACATCTACACATTCTTACTATACATTTCTATCTATCTGTCCATCTACCTGGTCATCCATCGGAATTGTTTCCAAGCTTATAGTGGCATCCTCTGGGATGTATGTTGTACAACTCTTTCAGAATGTTTATAAACACAATGTTGAAATTTTCTTTCTTCTCCCTCTCACTCATACGCTTCCTTGCAGCTATCAAAGACACAGCTGTAACTTGCTGGCACAATTTCCCAAAGGAGTCATTTATGCTCAGAATTATTGTCATTGGGTAGTACAAAAGGGAGATGCCAAAGCTTGTAGATCTGCAGGCAATGCAGTTGTGTGATGTGGAACATATTCCCTGCTGAGATAACAAAGGACGAAAAAAAAAATGCTCAGCAGTTGGAGTGCTAGATCAGTTTTGCAAGATATTAAATATCTACTTGATTACTTTAAAATAGTAAGATACTGAGATAGTCTCACTTTCAATGCTTCATGTTCTGTAGCTATTTTTGGATTTATTTTCACTTTTTGCCAGCCCTGGGTTTTTCATAACAAAATCTGTTGTTACTTTTTGTGTGTAGATGTTGCTATTTTGGCTAAATATCTACTCATAGAATTAGCTTGCTATTAGTATATGTAGGCCACCCATTTAAACTTCAAAGATTGATGGTGGAGTCTTATTCCTTGTACAAGTAGTATAAACAAAATCAGAAACATTACATTTAGAAACACTTCTGATCCTAGATCAGGATTCTTGAGATTTAGCCGTATTTTAAATAGCATTATATTTATTTATGATCATTGACCAATCAGTACTTCCTATAACCTTTTTAGGTGTCTACTAAACTATTATGTAAATATCAATTATTTAGTATTTTTTCAGAGATTTTATCACAAAGCAAAATGAAAAGGCTGCCATTAGCAAGTGTTGGCCATTTTTAGGAAGGAAAGAAACAGATTTGGCCAACAGAACATCCTACTGGAAAAGACTTCCAGCATCATCTTTCTGGAAAGGAATGGGAATGTTTTAATGGCTCAGCCTTTTTATACTTGGCATAAGTTGATTTTCCACCCTCTTTAAAAATGCAATTTCTTTATTTACCTTAACAAGTTTTACAAAGAAAAATACAAAAAAAATAATACATGAAAAGTACAAAAATGTAAATTACTCAATATAACAAGAATTAAACAAATGAAACAAAAATGAGAGAAACTAAATATGTCATATAGAGTTCTAAATGTACCCTAGGGGAAAAATTTTAAATGATTTTCTAACTTTACAAAATATAAAGTCTATGATATAGAAAAATATATTGAGCCATTTTTGATTAGCAGATAAAATTGGTTTTTCAAAAACAGGTACGTAAGTTTCTTGAATCTAAGAATAGAACTATTTTTCCAATCTAAAAATAATTATCTAGCAATGACCCAAGAAAATTCAAATTGGGAAGGCTACAAAATGGATTTCTGTCATTTGAATTTTCTACCAAAATATCTTTAGTGCCTTTTAATAAATGCTGTAAATAAATATATGCCATAGACATATTTCTTTGGATACAACTAATGTACTCTTATGATCAGACTTTATTTAATTCTAGACTGAGGACTGATCCTTTGATAGATGTTGACTTAATGTGATCAATGTAACAAATCATTTATGTTCACAGAACATTTTTCTAAGGTGAAATTATAGTATAGGACTATAAGTGATGAATCAGAAAAATAAATGCTACTAAAAATTATTATGATAGCTTGGCTATCTACCTACTTATGCCCAGTGGTGGGATTCAAATAATTTAACAACAGGTTCTCTACCCTTATGATTTCTTCCAACAACCAGTTCACCAAATTGCTCAGAAAGCTAACAACCAGTTCTGAAGTGGTGCAAACTGGCTGAATCCCACCATTGCTTGTACCTATACATTTTATTATGATGATCCAGGTGAGTGTGTGTGTTTGTGCGTTGTGTATCTCTCTGTGTGTATAGTCAAGGATGCAGTATTTCATGGCATGTTTTAAATAAAGCAACAAAAAATTTAATCATAGTACTGATAATGTTAACGTTTTAAGGTAATTGCTTTTTATCTTGGTAAAATTTGCAATAGATATACGAGCAATGGTTTCAATCTCGAAATCATAAGGGCAAATTTGTTTTAGATAAGGGAAGTTTGAAATGTCCGTCTAATAAGGACCACTGATAATAATACATTCTGCTATGCCTTAAAGAAAATTCTTCAGGCTGGGAAAGTTGAGAGATGGTAAATATTTGATCAGCACCTAAGATTCTCTTCAGACCCAGATTATGTTGTTATATGGCATCTGTTAATTTCCTTTTAATAGTAATTTCATTAAAAATTAGAATTAAAAAGATAAAAACTAATAAAAACAAGGAATTTTTAAAAAAAGAATAAAGTGCAGAAAATAAAGAAAATACACACAATACACACACACCTACAGAAATTACTTCCCCCTTCATCACAAAAAGTAATTACTTTTGTAACTTCTTCCCATCTATCTTTAAACAAATTCTTAAAACCACATTTAGTCTTGAACAGGAAATATCCATTAAAGGTTATCAGAGATAATAACGTATCTATTTTAGCTTTGATCAAATAAATCAACTTTTTATTTTTCCTCTTTTGCTTAACAATCTTAAACTTTAGTCCCTTCAAATAATATCAAAAATATTTTGCTCCATTCTGTGTTAGAAAGTCAAGTTTAAGTGTTTCTCTTTAATTATAATCTTTAGTTCCTTCTGCTTCCCTGTAATATCCAAGGTCTTTGAAGACTTTGTTTCTGTAATATCCAACCTTAAAAGTCCCATCCTATCTTAAAGAGAATTCAAAACAAAAACATGTACTCACAGGAATATTATTATAATTAATTTTAAAATCAAATCCATGTGGACCCTTAGTTTGTAGGCTTCCAAACTCGAAGTTCTAATCACGCTTTTGCTTTTTATTCCAAAAGAAATGTTTTAAGTCTAATTTGTAGTTTTAAAATATTTTTTTACTCCATCTTTATTATTTTAATTATTAACTCAAGGCAGCAAATGTATCTATTACTCCTTCATCCTATTTTCTCCACAGCAATAAATCTGTGATGTGAGTTGGGCTGAGAGAGGAGAACTGGGCTCAAGGCCACACAACTGGCTTTCATGCCTCAGGCAGGAGTAGAACTCACTTGTGCTGTACAACCTATTGATGCAAAGGTTCCTAATAGCTGAAAATGAGTTAACAAGCAATATCCAGAAGTAACTAGAAAAACAAATATGCAAACTTAATGTCTTTTCTGAAACTGCAGCCACCTGCAGTTTCAGCAAAAGGTTTATTCCCTTGCCTCCCAGAATTCTTAAATCTACAGATCTTGTGCTTTCCTCTCATGGAGCAACTGTCTGGAGCACTTTTTAGAGGTCTCAAATTCTTTCCTTGTCTACAGAGGAATTACAAAGAGCTGATCTACTTGCTTGCTTTCCCTTCTGACACTTTCTTCAGTTTGCCATTTCTTCCCTGGAAGAAAGCATATTATTAATTTCCATAATCAACTATCCTTTGATTATCTGAACTTTTCAGACATGGTAGGCTAGTGAGGAAACCTGACCAGATGAGCTAATTCCACATGTAAAGCTACATTAACAGAATCTAAAAGTACAACCCCCCCTCCCAATATTGTTATAGCTAAGTAACTAGGGAGGGTCTCTTCTGAGACTCTTGCCCCGCCCACTGTTCAGCAATGGATTTTGCTATCACTTATCTGACTGTTCCCTTGGCAGTATCCCAATCTCCCAAGGTCTTTCTCACATAGCATCACAGGAGCAGGTCCAATATTTATTTCATATACTATGTGAAACTCGAAATTCCATTCCAGTACATGTGGATACCAAGTCAGAAACTTTATACATTTTTGTATGGTTATATTCAAATCAGTCCTTTCTTTATATAGTAGCAGCATAATTCAGTTCATTGTTCTTACAATACAATACAATAGCAGAGTTGGAAGGGACCTTGGAGCTGGAGGTCTTCTAGTCCAACCCCCTGCCTAGGCAGGAAATGCTATACCGTTTCAGACAAATGGCTATCCAACATCTTTTTAAAGACTTCCAGTGTTGGGGCATTCACAACTTCTGGAGGCAAGCTGTTCCACTGATTAATTGTTCTAACTCTCAGGAAATTTCTCCTCAGTTCTAAGTTGCTTCTCTCCTTGATTAGTTTCCACACATTGCTTCTTGTTCTACCCTCAGGTGCCTTGGAGAATAGTATGACTCCCTCTTCTTTGTGGCAACCCCTGAGATATTGGAACACTGTTATCATGTCTCCCCTAGCCCTTCTTTTCATTAAACTAGACATACCCATGTGCAATGCCATTAGCAGCTCCACAATCCTTTCTGCCAGTAGGGATGATTCAACATTTTATTGCTGGAAAACAATGTTCTGTTTTCTTTAAAAAAAACAGTAACAATTGCTGCTAAATCACAGGGCCTCATCATCATCAGATGAGTGTCTTAACACGTTTTTTTAAATTAAAGACAGTGATCTGATCATCAGCTGAATTGAAAAAGTCATTTTCACACGCAGGAATTTGGATATTCAAAATCTCAAAACATGGTTTATATGGTTCATATGGTTCACAGCTAATATGTAATATCAAATGTTTAATTCTTTGCAAGTGGCTACATGCAAAACCTGTTCTAGATATTAAGGATTTAAGTCATGTGAACATTTTACAGCAGGATAAAGAAAGCAACAAAAAGCTTCAAAAGAAGCTAAACCTGAATATCAGAAATATTATATACATAACCAAATGCATTCCAGCAGATATACAATGTGGTTCCTCTTTTTTTCTTGGTTACCAAAGGCAAGATAAATAGATTTATCAAGTCTAATGCATATTTGGTAGGTGCAATAAATGTTTTATCAGTTGAGGGAAGAATAAATAATTCCCAATTCAGTTTCAGTTCTTTATGGGAGACAGATTATGAATCATTCATCTGAATCTGATTAATTTTGTATAATACATAACTTTTATGTACTTTATTTTTATTAGAGATGGGACTTTTAGCTTTACCCTTATCTCAGGTATATCCTTGTAAAGGCTCTTATTGACAAGAACCCGTCTTCTAAATAATGCAAAGCCACAAATCTCAGTTTTACTCACCATAGCAACCAATATCTCATGATCAACATTATTCTATTTCATGGGCCAGGTTGCTGTAGCAAAGTGCTTGTGTCATATTCTTAGGGGATAAAAGGAAGCACTTTACTTTTCACTAACACACATCCCAAAATGATCAAGTTTGATCCCAGAAATAGCACAGTTTTAAACTATTTAAAACAACTTGTAAAGAATTGCCAGAAAAGTTTTACTGACAAATTTCTTCATGTGAAGATCTTTGCTGTTAGCCTAAAACCACGTGCTCCTTCGACTAGATATTCTGCTTCTTTAATGAGTACTATGGTCCAAACATAGTATTAATTCATCACACGGTTTGCTTACTTGTAGTTTAGCATGTTGGGGAACACATGCACTGACTTAGCAGGCACGGTTTATAGCAAGATGATGAAAGCTATAGCTATTATTCTACAGTTCTGACTTTTTAAAGAAAAAACAACAACTAGATTTCTATATATGCACTTATGGCCCATTAAAAGTGAGTGGCCTCAGATTGCTGCTCTGAAATATGCATGCTGCTTAGGCCCCAGCAATATGAGATCAGCTGGAACGTTTTCTTTAATCTATTCCTCCTTCTCAGGGCTGCTGCGATGCCTGCAAATCAGCCAAAGACCAGCTTTGGGGCAGCTTGTTTTTTGTTTCTGTCCTGATCATTTTCGTTTCTGTTCAGTTAATATAATACTAGAGCTGTTAGAATGTGCTTACTTCATTCTCAGACGGCACTGGAGAGTTTCTATATGACAGCCTGATTGCTCAAGAGATAGAGTTAGGACAAAGTTAGACTAGAGAGCAACAAGATGGTGTACGTAAAAGAACTGCCTCTGAATGTTGCTCATGGAATATTCTGTAGCATCTCTTGCCACTAAGCTCTGAATGACTTTGCTTACATGCTATTTTAAGCCATAACTTACTGGGTAAACTATAAATGACTAGGTGTACAGAACAGACTATGCTGTAGTGCCCAAATCAAACAAACTACATTATGGTTTAAGACCCCACCCAGTAAACTTTTGGTTGAAATTTGGCCTTAGTTCCTAAGATTGGGAGTCCGGGCACTGTTTGCAGTGGTTTTGCTCCTTCCTGAATGGACAGATTCAGTCCCTAGGTGTGGAGGAGAAACTAACTCATTGATTACTCCAAAATGGGAGGGCACAAGGTTCTTCTCTGCTGCTAATGAATATACAAGCTGATGGGAGAAGTCATCTATTAGTTTGTGATGGTATAATCAGAACCCCAGAACTGCATCTCCATCCCAGTCATACATTGGGAATTCTAACCCAGTGTTTGAAGACTGTAAATATCTTTATGGAGACAAAGAAACTGAGGCTGAATCTCAGCAAGACTAAGCTGTTGTTCATTCACTCCTCCCAGCCATTTGGGCCTGTTTACTCCAATGGTGACTTTGGATGGGATAGCACTCTCAATGAAGGAATCAGTCTGTGACTTAGGGTTCCTTCTAGACTCATGGCTAGATAAAACAGTTGGAGACTGTTGTTAGGGGACCTGGCCTAGAATTGCATGGTGTGCCAGCTATGAACTTTCCTGGAGTCCTGGAAATCTTGACTGACATTTTCATCTTCTAATTACTAATTACTTCTAATTTGAAGGGTTCTCAAAAGATGCATTGGCTGCGAATTGATGTAAACATCTAATAATATAATACAATGTTGGTTATGTAATAGTATACATATGGTTGTTATGAAAATGAAAAAATTATATAAAGGGAATACCAGATACCATTCAAAGTGGTGGGTTTGACCTAAAGCTCTACACTGTTTCGCTCCCACAGGACTATCTGCTTCCAATGGATCCTACTCACCCCATTTGGACTACCTGCTAAGAATACTAAGGGTTCCTTCTACGTGAGACATTTAGATGAGAGCAAGTAATGTAGATTTTTCTGTAATATCTCTTCCTTATGGAATAGGTTCCTACCTGAAAACTGGATGACAGCATTACTTCTGAATTGCAGGCAAGCCATCAAAATAAAGCTGTTCAGAATTAAGATCAATCATTGGGAACCCTGCTATATCACATAACAATATTAAAGGGATCGATGGTGTTAATGTATTGCTATATTTACTTTTGATATTTTATGACTACTTTGTTTTTACTGTACTGTGCACAAGTCTATGTAGAGTACGGTGATATAAAAATATAGTAAATGTACATTTTTGTGGATGTTTGGGCATATCACAATGCTAAGCACTCATATTTTATATGAATAAAAAATTGAGAGAAAAATGTTGGATTTAAAGGAACATTTTGTTTATAGCTATTGTATTTTGATCTTGTTTGATTCTTTGCAATGTTTTTTACAGTATTTGATTTCAAAGCAGGAAGTTTGTGTTTCCTCACTTACATTTTAGTCAGGATAAAGTCTGCAAAGCAGATAATTTACACTTTGCTTCAGGTTATGCAGAGTATATACCATTTTTAAATAATAGTTTAAATAAGAATAACATAAAAAATCTTCCCCCAATATTTACCCTAATAACCCAAATTCTACAATTATATATTTGATCCCACACTGGATATTTAATTCCAAGTCAAGCCAAAAGTTTATATGTATGTAACAACGCCCCTCACTTTGGAGAACGTTTAACTTTTTAAGAACCATTATTTGCAATGTTTTCTTACTAGTCTAATTAACAGAACCCGCCAGTAAGGAGGATTGCAATTCACAATCTTCTACCGTGGCTACCGACACTCTAGTGCCTGCCCATGCGGCTCACACAATCGTAGGAGGGGATAATGGGATTTGTACTTCAGTTCTGGAGAGCGCCTGGTTGGGGAAAGCTGCCATTCCTTTGTGCGCTTTCCTATTCATCCTCCCTTCCGCCTTTTCCAACTAGGCTAGCGCGGATTCCCCACATCCTACCGACTTCACAGCCAGCATTTCTCTGTGCAGGCAGGGAAAGGATAACAGAGAAAAAGGGCCCAGCAGTAGGAGCAGCAGAAGAGCGAACACAGCGGCACAACCAAGCTACGCACAAAAAGGGGTCCTAAAAAAAGAGGAAGGAAATGGGGGGAGTGCTGCTGAGGGAGGCCTCGCTCACAAGAGAACTAAACCTGGATGGCATATTTACCTCGGGAGGAAGGGAGGGCGCGCATCTCCTCATCCCGGCAGAGGAGGAGGAGGCTTTATTTGCCTGGAGGAAGCAGCAGACTCTAAAAATAAGCCACGCGAGAGGCGATTCCCTTCTCCCAGCACGCTACACCCATTTCCTCCCTCCCTCCTCCTCCTTCTCCTCCGGCCCCTTGCCGCTCTCCGAAAGCCCAGGCCAGAGGAGCGACAGCAACACAGCAGCGGGCGGGGCCGAGGGAGAAGGTTGCTCTGGGAGTGATTGACGTGTCTCGCAGCCGACCACGAGGTCGGAGGAGTGGGGGAGCCGCGGCCTGGAGCCCGAAGGTTGAGCGGGAGCGCCTATCAGCTGCTCCGGGAGGTTGCGAGCGTCGAGTGGGCGTCGAGCGGCGTTTGGGCGTGTGCCGCCCGCTGCCTGGGGCTGGCTTTGCGCGCACACATTGTCCAAGCCGCCGTCACGGCAGCACCCGGGCGGAACGGGTGCCTCAGTGTTGGGTGCCAATGCGGGGAGGGCGTTGCAAACACGGGGCTCCTCCGCCGCCTAGGTGGAAAGTTCGCCGCTGCATCGGACCGACGGAGCCTTGACTAAGAGAGCAGCCGGTCTTTCTGCGGAAGGGGACGCGGAGTCTCGCGAAGGCGCTTTTCTCCTGCCAGGCACCACTCAAACTTTGCATTTCCTCGCACGCTTCCAATTTTTTTTTAACCCTCTAAGAAAAAAAGGCAGCTTTGCTTTTCTGGTTTGCAAGGAAAACCTCCCAGGCTATAAGTAGTAAGTAGAGCTTCCTCCTCCAATTCTTAAATGCTGTTTTGGGGGTTAGAAGCACGTTCTCCTTGAAGGTTGATTCGGCTCACCTGTGTAAGTAATTACTTAGCAGCCCTCGGGAAGGCGGCCACGGAGCGCCTGCGGATTTGTGGGCGTTCTTCGGTTCAGTTTTCAGGCGAATATTCAAGATGCGGGCTGTAATAGCCAGGGATCCTGCAGTGGTTCACACGTCGCGCCCCAGGGCAGCCGTGTAGAGGGAGCTGTTAGTTGCAGCGCTCGGCTTTTATGAGCCAAAATGGGGGAAGAAAAAGGCGGGTTGCGCGCTATAGAACATCTCTTTCCCTGGATCTTGGCTGAAGTCGCTTCGGTTGTATCCCTAATCTCCGAAGTAGGGGTGTAAAGGCCAGCCTCCCCCTCCTTAGGTTAGATCAGCATCATCCTCGCCACCCTCATTTCTAAGTAGGAGAGACTCGGAGGGGGATCGGTTGGGGAGGTGGCGCTTCCTTCGGCCAAAAGCAGCGTGGGAGGCGGTCGTCGGCGTACGAGAAGGGAAGGCAGGGCGATTGCGTCTGTCAGGGGGAACAGCCTCGTGTGCGAGAAGACAAGCTATTATGGGGTGTGTCCGATTGTCAGTCGAGGGACGTTAAGGGAGATCGCAGCGAGGCTGAAAGGGTGTCTTGGGATGCTGCCAGGCGGGTGGGTTTCATTCTGAAGCGTTGGGCTTCTCCTTGTTCATCGTCCACTTGTGAAATCCAAAGGGCAAAGTGCAATTCCACGCAGGGACGGCGCTACGGCTTAAAAGAAAGCCCTGGGTGGAACGCTGTGCAATGGGGCGAGGCGTGTCCAAGGATGGTGTGTGACAACACGCTCTCCGGTTCCCCCCCCCCCCCCGCGATTTCCCGGTCTAGCAGCCGCCTCCTCCTCCTCCTCACAGACGCTAATATTAGGCTGTGGACCGGCACATCTTGACGCGAGGAAGTTCACCGGCTCGGCGTTTTTCTAGGGCTTTGGAATTTTTGCTGCCCTGGAGAATCGGGTGGGTTTTGGGGGCTCGGAAACGGGAGGGTTTGACCCACCACCTGCTTGCCTGTCTCTGTTCCCAGCTATATTGTGACTGTGCTTTCTGTAAACACTTCCTGTCAGCGCCAGAGAGGGGTGGCGGGTGGCGGCTGATTAATAGGAGTGCCAGTGGTTGCATCTTCTAGAAGCCACGGATGCTGATGGCGATATTTTCTGTATCCCCCGATTTTCCTCTTCCAGTGTTGTTCTTTTTGAGCCATTTGCCAAAGCTGTAGGTACTTGTGGGTTTTGATTGCACTTCTCCCCCCCCCCCATGCAGTTTAGGGAGTGGTCTGAGAGAATAGTGAAGTAAGTTTGGTTCACAGATGCAGCGGGCTGATTAAGGTCCTTGTTTGGACGTGTACACACACGAATAATCTGTGTTACATAGTTTTGGAAGACTTTGAAAGGAAAAGGCCCTGAGCTGCAGTGTTTAATGTGGAATGGTCCTTTCTGCCCCTTTGGGGTTTTTAATCCTTTTCTGTGATCTTCTGTTACTTCCCAGTCTATAGTAGCCTTTTGTTATGATTGGGTACTGATTGAGGAGGGGTTAACATGGCTTCCTTCCTTGCTAGTTGATGCCACTCCCAGGTTTGCAAACTGTCACTTGAAAATAGGTCCTGGGAATAACTCCTCTGGATTAATGGGAGAGAAATCTCCAGCTGCTTAATTTCCCAGGGGCTTCAATAATTTTGTGCTTCATGCCTGTGAATACAAGACAACCTTCCCTGTATATGGTGTAAGCTGGCTTGTTTTATGGGTACATATGTGTGTGTTTGCTATATTTTAAAACAGGTTGGTAGCATTGAGTGTTTTAAGCATGTTTTCATCTTTCCTTGAGCTAAACGGGAGGGGATTGTGTTTATTCCCTTGGGAAGCAGGAGGGAGAGGCTCACATCCTGTTGTTTAAAGGCAAGTCATACTAGGCAGCAGGATCAGTCCTCTGACCAAGCATGCACTAATTCTCATTGACTCTGCCTCCTAAATTGGAGCCCACCTGTGAGCCCCACCCCTGGAAACAGGTTTCTGCTCCACTTATATCATGATGTTCCCACTGAACATCATGACATAAGCTGTGCTGTGTAGTAGACCATCATTCAGATGAAATTCTGGAAAGAGCTTCCTCTGGGAATGTTAAATGAGCCATCATTTAACAGCAGTGTTGGGTAAAGGAAAAATGAAGCTACATGCCAAGTATGGACTTTTTTTTCTTTTTCTTCCTAGTCCCTCCCCCTCCCCACAAATACAGGGCTTGAATGATAGCTTGTCACTTGAGTCTGACATCATGAGCTAAGACTGACAGAGTCACCCAGTCGGATTTTGTGCCTAATGTGGGACTAGAACACACAGTATCCTGGGTTCTAGCCTAGAGCCTTAACCACTACACCAGACTGTTTCTCATATCCCTAAATGTGCAAATGCATGCTCATATTCCCACTGTTCTCTTTAGATTGAGTCCCTATGTGTATCCACTAAGTGAATGGCAAATCCACTTAATTTGTGAGTACCATCTTTCTGTTGATATTATTTAAGAGCAGAGGTGGCGCAGTGGTTAAATGCAGCACTGCAGGCTACTTCAGCTGACTGCAGTTCTGCAGTTCGGCTGTTCAAATCTCACTGGCTCAGGGTTGACTCAGCCTTCCATCCTTCCGAGGTGGGTAAAATGAGGACCCAGATTGTTGTTGGGGGCAATATGCTGACTCTGTAAACCGCTTAGAGAGGGCTGAAAGCCCTATGAAGCGGTATATAAGTCTAACTGCTATTGCTATTGCTATTTAGAAATAATTATTAGAAAATGAAAAACATCTTGAAAATCAGTTGAAAATAAGGTGTTCTTTGGTAACTGAATAAAATTGGTCATTATTTTGCTACAATTTGCTACAATTTCATGTTGACAAACTCCTTGACGTCATGAATGATGTGGGAACTTGGCTTGAAGAGTCTTCCTTCTGTATAAAAAAGCATAGCTTGCACTGCATTTTAAATCCTATTCTTTAATCCCAATTGGAAATTGAAGTTTTTTGATGATGAAAGAAGGTATATCCTTGGCTGTAGTTGAACTGAATCCTGACTTGAATTGCCTAGATAGTGAACATTTTTCATTACTGTGGTAAAATATAGCTAAAACTATTGTTACTAATTTTATTTTTGTGCTGCTCTTCCTCCTCTAAAAGCATATATTGATATTTGAACTTAAGATAGAAAGCCTGTTCATTTTAACAGAAAAGCAATGAAAGGATTTTTTAAAAAAAAGTGGGGTAGTGTAAACATTTGCTTTTCATAGCTATATGATGGACGTTATAGGGAGATCCATCCTAATATTATGTATGAATTGTTTTATTGGAATTTAGTGTGAGTGATTAGACCTCATATTGAGGGCATATGAAGTTATTAAATTCTTTAGGCACTAAAATACTGTATATTTATTTGATACTTTAATGTTTCAAAAAGTTTAGTGTTTTAATTGTAATATTTTTTTTAATTGTAAGCCGCCCAGAATCATTGGCTGAGATGGGCGGCTATAGAAATTAAATAACTAAATGCAAAGTTTGAATAATGAAAATTTCTTCAAAAGAAATGCTAAGAAATGAATATTTCTGAACAGAAGAATAAATGTGTGGCTACATATTTACTAAGTTTTTAAAAATATAAATGTAGAGTTCATGCATGCTACTAAACCCTAAATTGACTATTGAGTTTAGGCTAAATAATAAAACCCTGCCATTGTGGATTACAGTTCAGTCTAATAACTAAACTAAATGTCCTTAATTAGCTGAGCTTTTATGGAAGTGAGAAACCATGAAAGAAAGAGGAAAGAGCATGGACATCAGAGAAGTCATTCCATGGATAATATAGGAGATGAAATATCATGTAGAACTTTTCAATCAACTTTCCTTTGGTATAATGGGTTAAAATATCAATGACAATATTTTACACACAGTTAAAGTTTAAATTAATTAAACTATCATGGAGCAGGTGAAAAGTTTACCTAGTTTAGTGTTCTATTCTTACAGTTGTCAGATAACTTTTTATGATGAGTTCTGAAGCAGGTATGGTTATAAGAGAATCTTGCATGGCTTATAATCTTCTGTCATAGAAGCCACACAGTTTCCAATATTGGTGGTACTACACAGCTTGTAATAAATTCCAAAAATGTTCTTCCTGTATGTGGAGGGATTCTTCTGTCTGTTGTGAGTTTCTCACCTTTCAGCTTCATTGAAGTTACAATGGCACTGAAAAAAGTAACACAACCACTTTTTACAGTTAACGATCATTGCAGCATTTCCATGGTCACAGGATCAAAATTTATATGCTTGGCAATTGACTATTTATGATTGTTGCAAAGTCCTGGGGCTATATGATCATCTTCTATAACCTTCTGACAAACAGTCCGTAGGAAAGCCAGATTCACTTAACTGTGGCAAGAAACGTTGTAAAATGCGCAAGACTCACAAGTGTCTCAAAACAAAAATTTTAGGCGCAATTCTGGTCATAAGTCGAGGACTATCTGTATGCCATTTTAAAAATAGCTGCACATGCTTTCATCAGATTCATCCAGTTATCCTCAGAACCTGATGAGTCAGCAATCAAACTCTCACGTGTGTGTGTAATTATATAATTTTTTGCCACATTGGACAAGCTTGTTTGTACTGAATTGATTGTGCCATTTTAAGACAATTACAAGAGTCCTTGACTTACAACCATTTATTTAGTGACCATTCAAAGTTATGATTGTGTTGAAAAAAGTGACAACCAATCCTTATGCTCATGACCGTTGTAGTATCCCTGCGGTCACCACATCAAACTTCAGGTACTTGGCAGCCAGCATGTATTTAAAATGGTTGCAGTATCCCAGGATCCTATGATTGCCATTTGTGGTCTTCCTTGTGGGCTTCTAAGAAGCAAAGACAATGGAGGAAACTGGATTTCTTTAATGACCCATGTGATTCACTTAACAAGTATGATGATATGCTTAATGACTGCAGCCCAAAAAATTGGGTGTGGCTCACTAATTACCTTGCTTAGCAATGGAGGCTCTAGACCCGGGGTGTCAAACTCGATTTCATTGACGGCTGCATCAGGGTTGTGTTTGACCTCAGCGGGCCAGAGTGGGCGTGGCCAGGGTGGGCATGGCCACTCAACATCACTCGTGTCGGCGCCTGTGGCAACCCATGCTCTGCCAGAAAAAACAGGCTCCCGAGCTCATTTTTGGTTGCAACGGCCTCCTGCAACCCTCTGCCAGCGAAAACGGAGCTCAAGAGGGTTGCGTGCAGTCCTCCCGAGCTCCATTTTCGCTGGCAGAGGCACCGTGTGTCAGTCCTTTGCTGTTTCCAGGGCGGCCTCGTGGGCCAGATCTAAGCAGCCCATGGACTGGATCTGGCCCCTGGGCCTTTGAGTGTGACACCCCTGCTCTAGACCCAATGTGGTTGTAAGTGGAGGACTACCTTACATATTAAAGAAATATAAAGCTTTTTCGGTTACTTTTGTTTTTATTTTCTCAAACAATTTGGCATCAGCAAACGTATCCATTTCCTTACTCAACCTTTAACTCCAGGTCATTTAAGAATAGTAGTAGATGTATGCTACATACCCTCTTATCAACCATTTGTTTATTTTATTTTTTACCTCACTTATTCTTTAACTCAGTGGTCCCCAACCTTTTTATCGCCGCGGACCAGTCAGCCTTTGATAATTTTACCGTGGCCCGCTGAGCGCGCGCAGGGGTGGGGTGGGGTGTCTCTTCCCTGGAGCCAGGGTAGAAACCATAATGTTCATTATGTGTTTATCAAGCACACATCCTAATTGGCTGTAATTTACTGTGTGACAATCAATCATGGCTTTTTTAGCCCACATTTTAAAAAGTAATGTTTAACATAAAAAGATCCTGAAATCCTTCATCATTGTATAGCATCTTATAAACAGAATAGATTACAGACTGCTAAAGCTTATAATCACTTACTACCGTACATAGCGAAGAATACAACAAAGTATGCCAACAAAGTGTAGCTAAACTTTTAAAGAATACAATTGTACAAATTGAAGTTTAAGTCTCTGAGCTAGTGGTCTCCCTAATAATTTACACAATAACCAAATGGCAACAGTTATGAAATGCATTCACCACATGCAGCAGCAAATATTTCATAATCAATATACACTAAGAGTGCATATTAAGAGTATATAATACACACGCAGAGAGAGAATATACAATATGCATTAAGAGTGCTTGTCTGTCTCTCTTCCTTCATGCACACTTCTCTATTTCAAAGTTTGAAATCTAAACAGAAAAGGGCATTTCAAATGTTTCACACGTCCACATGGCCCCCTTAGGCAGCGCTCCTTTCCCACGGCGGGAGACAAAAACGGCAGCCGCAGACGAGTGAGGGGAAAGCCCGGCGCCGGCGAGAGCTCGTGGGGAAGAGGGGGGAGGAAACAACCACCTGGGCTTCTCACATTCCTCGTGGCGAAACCTCGCGACGGCACACGCCCACCAACCGCCTCTGCGAGAGGCTCAGTCCGGTGGCCCCGCTCCGCACACCGTCCCAGGCACGCGCCCGGCCACCCCAGCCACCAATTTTCCTACCGAAGCTTCCTCGCGCAACTGGAAAGGAACTGAACTGACACCCCTCCTTCATCCCACTTTACTTACTGATTGGATGACGTTGTCCCGTAGGCCTAACGACTTTCCCTTAGGCCCCCGGCCGCTGCGCAGCCCGGTGCCAGGTACTCCACGGCCCGGCACCGGTCCGCGGACCGGGGGTTGGGGACCACTGCTAACTGGTTGGGCCTATAATAGACATGAACAATCATATTGTCAACAGCCACATCTGCTTATAAGCCTTGGATAACTAGACTGTATCAAGAACCTTGTAATAATCAAATACATTTTTATAATCTATGTTTACATTCTTGCTAACATTCTTAAAGAGCTGTATCAAGATTGTGATGGTCTGCTTGTCCAGGAATTGCAAAGAGAACTTATGCTGCATCATGTTGATTATTCATTCTCAGAACTTGCTTTTCTGTATATTTTAGTTGGAAAAAAACAGATTATGTTATATTAAACATTGTATGTCCTTGTAGCATAAAGCCAAATCTTAAGGACATTCCACATTTTTGCTAGATGAGCAATTTCATTTGATGGGTATTCTGGATTTAGCAATTTGTTTTCTGTAACAGCTAGAATTTTATCTCTTGTTATTGCTAACTTATTACTAACTCGGACTCCCTCAAAATACCTATTCAGGCATGGATGACCAATAGCAGTTACAAAAATGTTATCCAGCTTCTCGGTAACATCCACCACCTCTGTAGCTGGTTTCCTATTTTCAATATATTGAAATATGGCTCTTAGCATTATTTCAGATTTTATTTTATTTTTAGATAAATTTATTTTATTTATCTTATTAATTTTTGGATTTTCCTTGTATAACTTTTGTTTTTTTTCTTTAAACAAAAGGACAAAGAAAATGATAATAATTTAGATACCCGTATTTTTCGGAGTATAAAGACCACCAAGGTTTTGAAGAGGCAAATTTTTTAAAAAAAGTTTTCGCACTATGCAGACCTCCCAAAAATAGCCCGTTTTTCATGAAAATGGGCCCAGTTTTTTTTTAAAGGCATGAATAGCCTTTAGGAGGCTTGTAAAGTGCTCCTGGGGGCTGGGGGGGGGGAAATTGAGCAAAAAATGCCCCGTCTTTTGCTCATTTCTGCCCTTCCCAGCCCCCAGGAGCACTCTGCAAGGTTCCTAAAGGCTATGCACGGCCTTTTTGGTGAGGGGGCAGGGTTTCGGGAGGCAAAAAAATGCTGTATTCAGTGTATTCAGCCTCTTTTTTGAGGGAAAAAGGTGCATCTTATACTCTGAAAAATACGATAATCTTATTTTCTAAAAGAACTTATCTTTTCACTTTATCCTTCAGCTGCTCATCTTCACCTTGCTATGCTTATTTTCACAATGACTATTTTCTAAATGAATGACAAAGGAACAACTGAGGAGGGACATTCCCCAAAGTCAGGAGGGGAATCATAGGAAATAGAGTGAGGAAAAAGTTGGAGCTGGCAGGAAATTATCCATTCCCACACCATTTGAAGAAGCATCCAACCTGTGTTCTGTAGGAAGTACAGAAACCCAGTAGCCTCATGAAGTTCTAGAAGTATGCAGTGCCTGTTGTAGCCTGGTGCTGCTTTTGTATAAGTGGTAGTTGCTACTGAAATTGCAGTGGTTCCTGCACATTTCTGGAGTGATTTGGGCAGTAGACTTTTTCATTTCTGTTAACTGCAACTTGGAATCATGCAAGCTAAAACCAATAATCTATAGTCAAAAATATCCCCACCAAAATGGTTTTTCCAGTCTTAAAAATAAAGCAAAACCAAATATTGGAGATTGAAAAAGCACATGGCAAAAATAAATATTTCATCAGGCTGCATGCAGCTGTTTACAAAGAGGATGGGGCAGGATTTAGCAGTTGTACAAACCCAGCTCTTCATTTGCTTGATAATACTTCACTTATGCAAAGTCTTAGTCTTAGTCTTTAGTCAAGCCTATTCTGTTGAAGACCAACAAACAAACAAAAAGAGAAGCACTTAAAACTTACTTTTAAATACTCAGCTGAAGGAAGATCAAACTGAGGCGATCTATTCAGTAACAGCAACTTTATTAGTCAACAACAACTCACTAGTCAGAACAGAACAGAAGAACTCCGGTTTGACAGCTATTTATAGTGAAGCTGTCAAACCGGCAACCAATTAGAACGCCGCCAGCTCTTGCTGACAACGTCCGCATGTTTCAGCCAATCCTGGCACCCGCTAGTGATGATTGCCACCTCGCGGTTTCCATGGTTCGGACGCAACACCTCTTCCCCCCAAGATTGCACAGGCGTAGCCAGATAGGTAGGCCAGCCGTCGCTGGATTCGTTCAGAACGTCGCAGTATCTGGGTTGGTGCTGGCGGAGGAGGAGCTGGTAATTCTTGGGCTTCCGGAACATGATGTTCATCAGGTAGCTGTGATGACTCTGCCCTGGAAAATGGTTGTGATTCCACAGGTAAGTTGACCAGCGGCGGATTGGCGGTTGGAGGTGTGCTGGGAATATGTGTTGTAGCTTGGCTAGGCCGGCAGGCGGCGTACAGTCTTTCGTTGTTTGGTTGGAACACCTCAGTAAGCTGCTCACTCGGGGCCTTGCGGCGGTGCAGATGATCAACATGACGCCGCCATTGTCTTCCGTCATTCAGAAGGACTCTGTAAGAAGGACTCTGTTACTTCAATTACGGAGGCTGGTAACCACTTTGGTTGCCCCCCAAAATTATGTGCAAAGACCCTGTCACCCCTCAAGAACTCCCTTGTCTGGTAAGCCCCAGGTGGCGTAGGGATGCTATTATATTGTGGGTGAAGCCTGTCTAGGGTGATCCGGAGCTTCCTGCCCATCAAGAGCTCAGCAGGACTCCGATTAGTGACCGGGCACAGGGTTGAATGTTGATACAGTAGGTACCGAGAGATTTTGTCTTGTATGTTGCCATAAGTCATCCTTCCCAGAGCCTCTTTAGCCGAGCAGACTGCCCGTTCCGTTCGGCCATTGCTGGCCAGGTGGAAAGGAGCCATTAGAACCTGCCGGACACCTAGCGCGGCTAAGAATTCTGGAAGGTGGCTGCAGTCCATTGTGGCCCATTATCAGAAACAACTACTTCCGGCAATCCATGGCACGCAAAAAGCCGTTTCAAAACCATGATAGATGCCTCGGCGGTGGTAGTGGTCATAAGCACCACCTCCACCCATTTCGAGAAGGCATCAGCTATCACCATAATGTGGGTCCCTTGGATAGGGCCAGCAAAATCAAGGAGTAACCTCGACCAAGGTCCCTTAGGTTCCTTCCTTTCCCTGTGTTCTGCACTTGGCGGGGCTGGCCGGGCGGCTTGACATTCTGCACACTGCCCCACCCACACTTTTATGGCTTTATCCATTCCCGGCCACCACACGTAACTGCGGCCGAGGGCCTTCATGTAAACAATTCCAGGATGACCCTCATGCAACCGCTGTAACACCTGGGTGCAAAGAGCTGGAGGAATAACAACCCGGCTGCCCCATAATAAACACTCTTGGAGCATTGATAATTCTAATTGCCGCCTTCCATAAGGCACAAACCCTCCATCCAAACCCTCAGCAGGCCATCCCCTGTGTACCCAGTCTAAAACCTGGGAGAAGACTGGATCGTAGCATGTATGGGCCGCAATATCAGTGGATGTCAGTGGCAAGGCAAGATCCTTGACCGCCATAACGCAGGAGATTGGAGCCGGGTCCTGGGCCTTTAAAGGCAGAGGACATCGGCTCAATGCGTCGGCGTGCCCTACATGCTTGCCTGGACAATGCTCCAACCAATAGGAATATGCGGCCAAAAATTCAGACCATCTCAGCATTCGTGGAGATAGAATAAGGGGTGTTGGATGATCTCCAACTAAAATCCGCAGAAGAGGTTTGTGGTCAGTCACCAAGAGGAAGTGGCGGCCGTACAGGTAGTCATGAAATCGTTTAACACCTGCTACGGCCGCCAGTGCCTCCTTATCGACCTGACTGTAATTCTGTTCAGTCGTCGATAAGGTTCGAGAAAAATAAGCAATGGGGCTTCCTGACCAGAGGGAAGTATATGAGCCAGAACAGCCCCTATCCCAAAGGGGAGGCATCACAGGTCAGGTTTAATGGTAGATTTTCGTGATATTGAATTAGGACAGCTGAGGAAATGAGGAGATGCTTAACGTCCTCAAAAGCTTTAGCCTCCCATGTTCCCCACTGCCATGTAGCTGAGTTGTCCGGGAGCCTATGCAAAGGCTCCGCGACAGTTGCCTTATGCGGTAAAAAAACTGCATAAAAGTTAAGCAGACCCAAAAAAGCCTGCAATTCAGATTTTGACTGCGGGATTGGTGCTTTATGGATGGCATCAACCTTGCTAGGCGTGGGATGGGTGCCTGTGTGATCAATTAAGAATCCTAAAAATTCTATGGAGGGAACTCCAAGATGGCATTTACCTTTTTAAAGTTTAAGACCAGCTGCCCTGAATCTCAATAGAACAGCCCGTACCTTGACAATGAGATCTGCGCTGCTAGGGGCAGCAATCAAATCACCGTCAAAGTATGGAATTACTCCGTCAAGTCCTTGGAGCAATCGCTCCATGAGGCTTTGAAATAACCCAGGAGCTACAGAAACCCCATATTGGAGCCGTTTACATCGAAAAGCGCCCATGTGAGTAACAATTGTCTGGGCATCAGCAGAACGCTGATCCACAGGCAATTGTTGGTACGCCTGAGCCATATCTAATTTGGCAAAAGCACACCCACACTCCAACCTGTTGCACTACTGGGACAGGATATGGATTCGAATTCAGCACTTTATTAATGGTCGATTTATTGTCCCTGCAAATTCTTATATACCCGTCTGCCTTCACAGGGGTAACAATAGGGGTTTCCCACTGAATGGTCAACGGGTTCAGGGATTCCTTGTGCTATCAATTTGTCGAGCTCGGCCTATACCCTAGCTTTCAGAGCAAACAGAATCCTCCTGGGTTTTAACCTTATTGGGGAAACGTTGGAGTCAAGATTGAAAGATATAGGGGTGCCCTTGTAGTTACCCAAAACATTGTCAAATACATCAGCAAATTCAAAGGTTAAGTCCTCAAAGTCATCGGTGATAGAAGCGACATGGATGCCTTTGATGGTCAGTCCCAGCGGTTGGAACCAGTCAGCACCAAGCAGCATAGCCAGCGGCTTGGCCACCACGATAAGTGGAAGTCTTGCTTTAAATGTCTTGTGTTCTACGAGGACTGATGCTAGTCCCAAGATGGGAATCAAGTTCCCCTGGTAGTAACGAAGGCAGCAGGTACAATCTTGGAGTTGTTCTGTACAGAAAGAAGGCACTAACTGTTGCAGGCAAGGCCAGGAAATGATTGACTTAGTCGACTCAGTGTCGATCTCCATCCGACAATGGTTGCCCTCAATGCGGACAGTAAGAAAAAATTTAGAGGTGTTAGGGCATTGTTCAGACGCTGTTTGAATGTTCCAGTCATCATTTCCTCGTTCAGCAGGCACAGTAGAGCAATTAGGTCTAAAGGCATAGTCAGGCTTGGCAGGTTTTTTGTTAGGGACACGATCGCCCTGGCGAGTATGATCTGGCAATTTTGCACGGCAAACAGCAGCTAATGACCTAGTTGACCACCACACCTGCAAATAGCCTGTTTAAAGCGGCAGGTAGAACGGAGGTGTTTGCTTCTGCAACTCAGGCAGCCATCGCCTTGCATTTTGGCGGGTTCAGTCTTGAGGTAATATTTCGAGTTGACACGGCCAATTTGCTCACAGTCATCTGCTTCTTCATTCTCCTGTCCTATTTGTTGGGCAACTGAGGGAAAAGCGAATTGAGGACTAGCACCATTAATTTGAGTCTGAATCTGGGTGGTAGACTTTTCAGCCATTTCTGCAGCTCTAGCCTCATCAAAAGCGGTTTGTAGTATCAATTCTGGCTTAGTCAAGAGCTGGCGCTGTAATCTAACATCTCGAACCCCGCAAACAAATTGTTCTAAAAGGGCTTCGTCCAATTCTTTGAAATCACTATGAATTGCCTCCTGACGAAACACAGCTATATATTGGCAAACAGACTCATCTTGGCGCTGAGTACATTGCCTGAAAGCATGTCTGTGGGCTATTTTAGATGGTGCAGGGGAGTAATGTTTTTTTAATTTAGTCATTAGGACGTCCCAAGGGACGTTATTAACAGGCATTGGAGCCGATAGTGCCCTGGCCATAATGAACATTTCAGATCGGCAGGCACTGAGGAAAAATCCTCTTTTCCTATCTTCTATCATCACAGCGAAATCATGGGCAAGCAAAAAACATTTGAACTGCTCTAAAAAGGCTTCCCATGACTCTTTGTGAGCAGAGAAAGGGGCAAAATCGGGAATAGCAGACATTTTATATCAGGAGGCTAATCTTTAGACTGAATAATTGAATGTGTGGCGACTTTCTCTACTCCTCATCGCCAATTTTAAGTACTCGGCTGAAGAAAGATCAAACTGAGGTGATCTATTCAGGAACAGCAACTTTTATTAGTCAACAACAACTTGCTAGTCAGAACAGAACAGAAGAACTCTGGTTTGACAGCTATTTATAGTGAAGCTGTCAAACTGGCAACCAATTAGAACGCCGCCAGCTCTTGCTGACGCGTGTGTGTTTCAGCCAACCCTGGCACCCGCAGGTGATGGTTGACACCTCACGGTTGCTATGGTTTGGACACAACACTTACCCTATTTTTCGGAGTATAAGACACACCTTTCTTCCTCAAAAAAGAGGCTGAAAATCTGGGTGCGTTTTATACATCGAATACAGCATTTTTTGCCTCCTGAAGCCCTGCCCCATTCACCAAAATGGCCGTGCATAGCCTTATGGAAGCTTTCATAGAGCTCCTGGGCGCTGGGGAGGGCAGAAATGAGCAAAAAAAATGGGCCGTTTTTTGTCCCCCCCAGCCCCCAGCAGCACTCTATAAGCCTCCATAAGGCTATGAATGCAATTTTTTTTTATGAAGAACGGGCTGTTTTTTTGCTCATTTTTGGCCCCCCACTCCCCTAGGAGCACTCTACAAGCCCCCCCCCAGGCTATTTATGCCTTTTATTTGAAAAAAACAGGCCCATTTTGGGGAAGTTTGCAAAGTGCAAAAACTCCCCCCCCCCCTTTGGAAAGCTCTTTAACTGATTGATTACATGGATCAAATGCTGTGCCAGCAGGAACAAAGTTAGGTGCTCCAGATCGTCAGCGTTTTCCTTCTCCAGCACATGGATAAGTACACCTGGAAACATCTACCTAAATACCTACCTACCTACCCTCATTCTCTCTCTCTCTTTCTCCCTCCCTCCCTCCCTCCCTACTGTATTTCTCTCTCTCTCCCTCTACCTACCTACCTACCTGCTGTATTTCTCCCCCCTCTCTATCTCCCTATCTACCTACCTACTCTCTCTCTCCCTACCTATCTACTGTATTTCTCTCTCTCTTTCTATTTCTCTCTCTCTCTCTCTCTCTCTTCCTCTATCTACCTACCTACCTACCCCCTCTCTCTTCCTACCTACCTACTGTATTTCTCCCTCTCTCTCTCTCTCTATCCCTCTATCTACCTACCTACCTACTCTCTCTCCCTACCTATATACTCTGTGTGTGTGTGTCTCTGTGTGTGCGTGTGTATATTTATGCATGCATGCATGCATGCATGCATGCATATATATATGTGTGTGTGTGTGTGTGTGTGTGTTTATATAAAGTCTCCCTTTATTTATTTATCAGCACAAATAAAAAAAACACACAAATATAACAAAGGCAACAGTAAAAAAATATTGGGTTTCTGTCGTGATGGACTCTTGTGACGAGCCGAAGGACAGATGATGGAAGCAGTTAGCTTCCTCCCATAATTGGGGCTTACCAGGGGTTGTAAAAAATCTAATATATATATATTATATACAATATATATATACAATATATATATATATATATATATATATATATATATATATATATATATATATATATATATATATATATATATATATATATATATATATATATATATATATTGTATTTGTGCTGATAGATAAATAAAGGGAGACTAGTATAGATCTATTTCAAGCTATTTAGCTCTCATCAGCTAGCCATACCCTTACTGGGATTGGAACCTGTGCTGTATTGCATCTTAGGTTATGACATTAAATATATACCTTTCTCCCTGGCTCAGCTGATAAGGAGAGGAACTCTGTGGCTTAATGGTTAACACCAATGTTCACTCTAATTTTTTTTCAGTGTGAGCAGAAAAGTATAGTTTTTGAGCGGCATATTTTCATGTCTGAGCACCTGAATTTTTTTCACAGATGTCACCTAAGACAACAATAAAATCAGTATTATTTGAAACTCAAAGTTATGTTTATTCAAGGTACCCGCTTAATTAAAAGTGTTATATAATATCACTATCACTTAACAACGCTCCTGCTTAGCAAACAAAATGTTGGCTCAGAAAGTCTGGCATTTGAAGCACGCAAGTCTTAAAGCTGTTGTTACAAGACCCTTGCACCCCTAACCCTTTAGGGAAAAAAAGCCCCAGGGGTCTTCAAACGTGACAGCTTTAAGACTTGTGGACTTCAACTCCCAGAATTCCTCCCTGAGGGGAATTATATATTTGGACTGTTTCATAGTTACATTAGGGAACTACATTGTTAGAACTTAGCACAAAAGATACCTTTTATCTGAAAATCCAAATAGAGTAAACCTGCTATTATCCCAGAGCACTAATGTCATTTGTCCCAATCTGTTTTACGAGTCTATATTAAAATAGATAGAAATATTTTCACTAAATTTTATAGATCTATATTTCAGGAACCTATCAGAAGTTAGGGCAAGATAAGAGTGGAAGAATGAATTTTGTTGCAGGTCATGGGGATTTTTTCAGCATCTTAAAAGTGGAGCGCATGTGCATTGAACTAGCAATACCCATTTAATAACAAAAGGAAATGGCTGAATTAAATTTGGTAAAGTTGCAAGTGAGCTGTAAAAAGCTTGTGGTTTTTAAAATCATAGAATCAGAAGGGATACTGGAGGTCTTCTAGTCCAGCCCCTTGTCCAAGGCAGGAGTCTTTATATCATCTGAGACAAATGGCTGTCCAGTCTTTTGAAAACCTGTAGCAAATGAATTAAGATTCCATTGATTTTAATTGTTCTTACTGTCAGATTTCTCCTTATTTCCAGCTTGAGTCTCCTTCTGACAAGTTTCCATTGCTTCTTGTCCTGTCCTCAGGTGGTATTGCTGCCGCCTCCTCCTCCTCCTCCAACAGCACCAACACATTTGCTGCCCAGCGCTGCGGCTGAGGTGAAGCCGCCAAAGCTCCCACTGGCGCCCCCGCAGCGTTGGGCGGAAATCCCGCAGTGCTGTTGGAGGAGGAGGAGGCGAACCAGCCTGCCACCGCCGGCCACCGCCAGCCCCGCCGCTCTTCCTGCCCCCTTCCCAGCCCCACAGTCCAGCGGTCGCAGCAGAAACAGCCCTGGGTCTCCGCTGCTGCTCCCTGCATTTTCTGGACGGGGTCTCGCAGGAAGGAATCCCCTCTCCAAGGGATCCCCGTCCAGAAAATGCGGGGAGCACCAGCGGAGACCCGGGGCTGTTTCTGCTGCGACCGCTGGACTGTGGGGCTGGGAAAGGGGCGGGAAGAGCGGCGGTGGCAGGCTGGTTCACCTCCTCCTCCTCCAACAGCACTGCTGGATCCAGTTGTAGCCGCCTGCAAAGGACTTCCACACGTTTCCTTTACAGAAATCTCTGCGCGGCAGATAGAAACTGCTGCGCGGGATTTTCTTGCAACGTGCGCAGCCGCGCAGCCGCGCACCTTAGAGGGAACAGTGGTTAACACATCTGCCTAAGATGCAGTACAGCACAGGTTCCAATCCCAGTAAGGGTATGGCTAGCTGATGAGAGCTAAATAGCTTGAAATAGATCTATACTAGTCTCCCTTTATTTATTTATCAGCACAAATACAACACAAATGTAACAAAGGCAACAGTAAAAATATTGGGTTTCTGTCTGGATGGTCTCTTATGATGAGCTGACGGACAGAGAATGGAAGCAGTGAACTTCCTCCCATATTTGGGCATACCAGGGGTTGTGACTTTAAATGTATGTATGTATGTATGTATGTATGTATGTATGTATGTATGTATTTATTTATTTATTTATTTATTTATTTATTTATTTAGAGTTACAACCCCTGGTATGCCCAAACCCCTGGTATGCCCTTTATTTATTTATCAGCACAACACACACACACACACACACACACACACATCTCTCTCTCTATCCCTACCTATCTACACACACTCTCTCTCTCCCTACCTACCTAATGTATTTCTCTATCTATCTCTATTTCTCTCTCTCTCTATCTCTTTATCTATCTACCTAATTTTTTTAAAAAATTGCCTCTTCAAAACCTTGGTGCGTCTTATACTCCGGTGCATCTTATACTCCGAAAAATATGGTACATATGTATAAAGTAATCTATTGTCTCAGCAATATTTATTACCCCAATAATATATAGCAACCTTCCACCTTACTTCTAATTATGTTGGAGTACAACTTCCACATTACTAAGTGGGGATTATGGGACTTATAATATCAACAAATCTGAAAGAAACCAGATTGGGAGAAAATATTTTGATATTCACATTAAAGCAATAGGCAAGGAACACTCTGTAGGGTATAGTGTTTATAATTATATAAAGCTTCATTTTGAAAGCATTAAATATCTCTCAGTATGCCAAAGAATATAGGATTTTTATAATTATACTGTCAAAACACAGAATCATATGCAGATACCTGCAACCAAATATACTTTAAGAAATGTGGGGGGATGGCTATTCAAGAAAACCAGTAATCCACATTAATTGAAGGCATAATTCCAGAAAAAATCTTTTTTAAAACCCTTCAATATTCAGTAATCTGAACAGAATAATAAGAACTGGGCAACACAGATGCTTACATAATTATTTTCATAAATGCTAGAATGGACTTTTAATTTGCTTTTTCAGCATGAACAGATATCACACACAATAGAAACAAAACAGGCTAAAATGTGGTTTTTAGAATGTTTGAGAACACTGTTTTAGACCAATCCGGAATTCAGTATATCCTGCACATGAAATTTTTCCAACAATTCAGGAATAGCCCAGGCCCCCGTAACACTGACTCTGAATAAGGATGGAGTTATTTCTGTATTTCTGATTCTGCAACAGGACTGGATCATAGAGGCTAATTCTCTTTGCTGCAGTTTTACAAAGCTTGTGTTATTCCACTTATGTAAATTCTCTCACCTACCTTCTGATCCTCAACTTCAACTTTAGAGTTTTTAAAAAAGGAAAGAAAGGTGACTGACATGGTGACTTTGTAGTGGTTCTCATAGGAATTGCTCAGATCCCCCCCCCCTTTTTAATGCATATGATCAGAGAGTTTCCAGCCAGGCATTAAACAAACAATGTGGGTGAGGGAGTATTAGCCATTTATTTTGTTCCCCCTAAGTGGACTGGATAAAGAGTATCATTCATTCCTGGATCAGCAGAATTTAATGCAGGACCATGACTGACTACTACTACCCCCCCCCCCCGCTCCAGTTATTTGAAGTTGACAGGAGTGGCTATAATCACAGGTATGTTTCTAAGAGCATCTAGGGTTAGAGAATAAAAATGCTGGGGATGCAGATAAGCCTTCAGGAAAAAAAAGCTGCTGAATAACTACTAAACGATATCAAATTCAGAACACAGCACAAGATTTTTAGAATATGTTCTAATGTTCTTCATAAGTTGAAGGAAAGTTTTAAGTAAGAACTCTAAATTTAATTTATCTCAAAAGATTTGTGAGTCCCGAATCCCTGGAGAATGCCAGCTTGCTACTCTTGTTTTAGAGTTACAGAGCAGTACCTTCCTAATATAGTAACTGAGCACATATAATAAAAGATTATTGCTGATATCAAAAATTTCCCAACAGAATCTGCCAGCTTCTATATGTGGAGGCTACATATACAGAATTCCTCACCATTGACCATGCTGAGCGTAGGAGGGCTGTTACACTCCCAACCCATCAGGGGAACAGCATGATGGGCAGGATTAATATATTGTGCAGCTGGGAAGCAGAATTGAAGTGATGGCTGTGCACTTTTAATAGTGAAGTAGCACTACTAAACAATATCCTTATATTCTGTGACACATCTGAAACATAACAAACGTAAAACAAGCAATATTTATAACTCAGTAGAATCAAGAAATACTATGGACAGGCAGTCCTCAACTTACAGGTAGTTCTCGACTTACAACAGTTCGTTTAGTAGCCATTTGAAGTTACAGCAGCACTGAAAAAAGTGACATGATCATTTTTCACACTTACGACCGTTGCAACATCCCCATGGTCACGTGAACAAAATTCCGATGCTTGGTAGCTGACTCATATTTATGACCATTGCAGTGTCCTGCGGTCACATAATCCCCTTTTGCAATCTTTTGACAAGCCAAGTCAGCCCAGATTCACTTAACAGCCATTTTACTAACTTAAAAACTGCAATGATTCACTTAACAGCTATGGCATGAAAGGTTGTAAAATGGGGCAAAATTCACTTAACACATGTCTTGCTTAGGAACAGAAATTTTGGGCTCAATTGTCATAACCCGAGGACTAGTGTAGTGACTGTATGAAGTTAACAGTGGACCCCCCCAATAGTTACTTTTGATCCAGTTCCAGAGTTCCAACAGCTGCACACTTCACATGGTCACATGACCCCATTTTTAGTACTTGGAAGTCTGCTCACCTTTGTGGCCAGTTGCAGCTTTTTGTGATGATGTGACCACAATTTTTGCTGGTTTTTTTTTTTTTTTTGGCTTTCTCAGTTGGTTTTCAGCAAAAAATGCTCCTAGGAATAAATTGATCTGCTTAAATACTGTGGAATTTGCTTAATGACTGCCACAAAAAAAAGTCATAAAATCAGATTTGGTCATCAGATTTGTCAGATTTGTAGGTGTTTTGACTTATGACCGCTATGACTTACTTTGGAAATTCCAGGCTCCATTATGGTAGGTAGTGGAGGAACACCCATGATTTTCTGTTTTTAAAAGCAGAAAAAGTGATGAGATTTCAAAAGACAATTTCGTGAAAAACTTAAGAAAGAAAGAACTTTTGGGAAATTTAAACTTTTGGGTTATGATAGAAATGAATAAATGATATAATCAAATGATGGTTATGATGTAAATGAGTAAAAGGAAAATACAGTGGTTATTTGACATAATTTTAATGTTTGCACTGAAAATAATGGAAATTATTCATTGTGGTTTACTGTTTAGAAGCAAAGCAAAATAATAATATATGTGCTTTTGAATCAATGTTGACTACTAGCAACTGCCTGGTCTAGTCCCTATTGTTTTCTTAGCAAGATTTCAGAAATGGTTTGCTATTGTCTGTTTTCCTTGGACTGAGAGAGAGTGATTGGCCTGAAGTCACCAGCAGCTTTCATGCCTAAGGTAGGACTAGAATTCACAGTTTCCCGGTTCCTAGCCTTAACCACTACATCATCCTGACTCTCTATAAAAATGGATGCAGTAAATAATACGTTTCTGACATTTAATCATCTCAACTTTATTGTAATGCCATAATAATACATGAATCACTGCACCAAGTTAATATTTCCTATCGTATAACCATAGTTTGAAAGGTGGTTGATTTTAGAATTGTAACAGATGTTTTTTCACAGTATAATTGCAGTATTGTATATAATTACCCAGAAGTAAGCACATTCAAAGATAGCAGTGTGCCATACATATGGGTAGCCCTATACAAATTTGGCTCTATGAGAATTCTTATTTTCAAGAATCTCAGTTTGGTAGTAGTATCTTCTCAACCTTGGTTGATCTGAAAAAACTACATGGGTTAACATGATTAGTACTCAGGTGGTATAACATTCAGAAAGTCTAGGTAAAGGTTCCCCCACACATACGTGCTAGTCGTTTCCGGCTCTAGGGGGCGGTGCCCATCTCTGTTTCTAAGCCGAAGAGCCAGCGCTGTCCGAAGATGTCTCCATGGTCATGTGGCCAGCATGACTAAACACTGAAGGCTCATGGAGTGCTGTTACCTTCCCACCAAAGTGGTCCCTATTTTTCTACTTGCATTTTTTATGTGCTTTCGAACTTCTAGGTTGGCAGAAGTTGGAACAAATAACGGGAGCTCACCCTGTTCCACGGCGCTAGGGATTCCAACTGCTGAACTGCCGACCTTCTGATCAACAAGCTCAGCATCTTAGTCACTGAGCCACCGCATCCCCTCAGAAAGTCTAGGCTAGACTAAAAAGGAAAAAATCCTGACCTTTTTGAAAGAAAATAGCCGCTTATTATATCAAGTAAGTTACATGTAAGTGTCCATGACTTCACCAAGAGCTGAACCAGCTTGAGAGCTTACCTACACTTGCAAGAAAGCAGTGGTGTTTATTCACTCAAAGCAGTCATGAAAATTGCGAGGAAGGAAAGAAGGGAAAGGAAGAACTGATTGTGACAGGAAAGAGACATTATGGGTACAAAAAAGTTCTATCTCGTTTTAGATTTCTGGATATCAAATTCTCTTCTGGGTGAACGTGTCTATGATATCATCCCTCTGAGTACTTGGGAGGAGAGATTCCAAAGATAGCTTTTTCTGGCAGCATCAGGTTACATCTGAAAGCAGTAGCTTTCCTTCAGGAAAGAAGAATGTTTCTAAAAACTGCTAAATGCATTAACAGCTAGAAATCAATGGCCTGGATTTCTAAAAATTAATGTTTGTCCAGCCAGCCATTTCTATCTGACTGTCTTGTCTTATCCCTAGAAACACGACTTACCAACGAAGCTTCTTCAGCTCACACATCTTGTCATCCTGTCACACATGCCAAATCACATTTCCTAGTGCAGGACAGTCTGCTTGCAGCCGCCCTTCTGTTTGTTCCCAGGATTATCTGTGACCCACTTCTTTTCTGCATAACTTCATTGTGGCTTCTGATAATCGCCCAACAACACCCTACCAGATCCAGAACTTTTATGGCCATCATAGGTTTCACTGCAGCTTCTTTGAGTCTTATTATTACATTGTAAAGGGAGAAACTCAAAGGCAACGTTGCTAACCATATAAGAAACTTATGGAAGCAAGATTATCTAATGTAGAAACAACTTCGAGAGTGAGGCAATCATTCATAAAATAGTGGCTAGCAGAAAAGCAAAACTTTGCATTTACTTTAAATGTACCTCTGGTAAAATAAGGAACCAAGGATTAAGAAGATTAGAGACAGATGGGGCACAGGTACCATATAAATTTATTTGTAAAGATTGAGACAGGAGAAATCTCAAGCAGCCATAAATGAAAAAAGTAAAATGGTGACCTCAGGCCATGTAATTTTCTCAAAAAAAATTACATATTTTGTCCATGACTTCCTCTGAAATGTTTGTTGATTTCCTACTCCACCTATAAGAGTGCTTCTAATAACAACAAGAGCAGTTGTGCAAATTGTCTGTGGAAAAGCATTTTCAAGTTGTTGGTTCTCTTAGAATATACTAAATCATGAGTAGTTAGTACAGAATTTGTTATGTGGCAGTGATTACATATGTTACACAGAAAACCCTGAAGTTGCGTTTGTACTAGAGAAAGCCTTCAAACTATGCAGAAGGAAAGTCCCGTTTCGTGTTTGCTCAGCAGGCTTAATTAAATTGCGAGATTTGCATGCCGTGCCCAACCTATAAATCAATTAATGCTGGTGTTAAGTGGGGTAAAGGTAAAAGTTCCCTTCATATATGCTAGTTGTTCCTGTTTCTAGGGGGCAGTGCTCATCTCCGTTTCAAAGTCAAAGAGCCAGCAGTGTCCCAAGATGTCTCCGTGGTCATGTGGCTGGCATGACTAAACGCCGAAGGCGCAAGGAATGCTCTTACCTCCTTACCAAAGATGGTCCCTATTTTTCTACTTGCATTTTTTATGTGTTTTTGAACTGCTAGGTTGGCAGAAGTTGGGACAAGTAATGGGAGCCCACTCCGTTACGCTGCGCTAGGGATTTGAACTGCTGAACTTCTGATCGACAGGCTCAGCATCTTAGCCACTGAACCACCGCAGCCCTTAGGGGTGGAATAGTTTCAGTCAAAATAATTCCAGTTTTTTTTTAGGCTAAGTTACCTCCCCTATGTTTTCCAAGTGAACACAGTTTAGGGACTGGTTCTCTCTCTTTTACTTATTATCTTTTTTTCTTTTCTTTTCACTCATACATTCAGCATTGGTCAAGAGTTGCAATATCTGTAGTGCCATCAGTCTAGATAAGGACGTACACCTAAGATAGAATTGATCAGCTATTATCATTTCTGACTTACTTATTTAAAATGAAAAAACCCCATAATTTATTTTACTAACCTGATTGGCTCCATCTATAGCATCTGATATGAATAGATGTTGAGTTGCATTGTCCTCATTATCATCTGTGCTAAGGTAACTGTAACTTGATAATCAACAGATTCTGGTAGTATGTTCCATAATGATGCTGGTAATTTAAGATAATGTGAACACTAGATCTAAGCATCTTTATGTTGCTATGAGCATTATTTTATTGACAATGAAATTATATATTGCCTCAAACTATAGTTGTATCTAATGAATTAAATTCTACTCAAAAGAATAAAATGAGGCAATTGTGTTCCAGGCACTAGGGCCATTGAGCACTTCAGAAGTTATTTGGAAAAGAAGTTTCAGAGCTCAAATGTTACACCTCTCCACAACTCTTTAAAGCAGCTGCATCTTTTCCCATGGTTGAATGAATAGCTTACCTCCATAACTGATATATAAATCATTGCAGAGCCTTCAAAACACCATCTCAATCCTCAAGCAAGCTGATGGTATGAGATTGGATGGGTCTGGAGCAATGTTCCCTCTATTTTTTTTTTCAGTGTGTGCAGAAAAGTATAGTGTTTGAGCGGCACATTTTCATGCCTGAGCACCTGAATTTTTTTCACAGATGTTTCACAGAGCAATTAATTAATAGGATCCGAATTGGAATGGAGAAAAATGGTTTTGTGTGTGAGTGAGTGTGTGCGTGTGTGTGTGTGTGAATTTTTGAGTGAGCGAGGGATCTGGTAAGGGAACTGCGCCTATTTAGAAAAGGTAAATTATTGCAAACATGATCAGTCGAAGGTAAGTATGGGGACAGGTTGGGTGGTAGAGAGAACGTGATAAAAGAGTGGGAGAGAGGAAGAGAGGAAGAAAAAAGAGGGAAGAGAGGCAGAAAGAGACAGAGAAGGAGAGAGAAAGTGACAGAAGAGTTGGAAAGAAGGAGAGAAAGAGAGACAAAGAAAGAGGGTGAGAGAGACAGAAAGAGACAAAGAGGGGAGAGAAGGGAGAAGGATAGAGAAAGTGAAGGAAGAATGGAAAAGAAGGAGAAAGAGAAGAGAGACAAAGAAAAAGAGGATTAAGAGAGACAGAGAGAGAAGAGAGGAAGATGAAAGAGGAAGAGAGAGCATCTCATTCCAATCCTGAGGTGCAAATATTCTCTTTGATTGGTAATTTTATTTGTCCATTTACTATCCAATACTCTCATTTCTCCTTAAATTCATCAATAATTCCCTTCTTTTTATTGAATTTATCACAATACCTTGAGAACAACTTTTTCAGCATAGCTTTACAGCTATTTAAAATATATAGTAATTTAGGTCAGGTTTTCAGAACATTAGTCTATTTATAAGTCACTAAGTGCAAAGAAACAGAATTCAGAAAGTTGGCTTCCCTTTTTATAATTGCCTATTGTCTGCTTAATTTTCTATCTGCATTTTTGATAATTGATATTCACTGTTGACCCAAGAAGCCCATCATAGAAAGAAACCCTCCCTATGAACTTTGTTGGGTTTCCATGGAATGAAGTTTGATCTTTTTCTCAACCATACAGTAGCATATTCTTTCTAAGGAGGATATAATCAAGATAGTCCATAATTGCCTATCAATCTAACAGTATGGCAATTGACAATCTCTTTATATTTCAACTCTAACTCTTTCAGTCTTAAAGGATTAGTGAGGAGAAATCCAAAAATTCTTTTAAAGAGGGAAAAAAATGCTTGCACAATTGCATCCATGGAGACATGTATATATCCACAACACACAGAGAAACAAACTTAACAAAGTGCTAAGTCTGCCCACCAACACTCTCTCTCTCTCTCCTTCAGAGAGAGAGAGAGAGAGAGAGAGAGAGAGAGAGAGAGAGTATCCCTCCTTCCTTCAGCCCAACACTCTCGCTGGCATCCCGGCCAGACAAGAGGGTCTCCCCGAGTCTAGGGCAGTGAGTCTTTCGATGGGAAACTTGCCTCTTGGAAAGAATGACCCGGCTTGGCTCCCGCTTTCGATCTGCCGCCCAACAACCGAAAGGAGAAGGGAAGAGGCAGGAGAGATGAGGCAGGAGAGACGAAGTGGGAGCCAAGCCGGGTCATTCCTTCCAGGAGGCAACTTTCCCATTGAATGACTCGCTGCCCTAGACTCGAGGAGACCCTCTGCAGCCCTCTCATCTGGCTGTGATGTGAGTGAGAGTGTTGGACTGAAGGAAGGAGGGATACACATGCTCGTGCTCTCCCTCTCCCCCCACTCTCTCTCACAAATGGCAAATCCAAGCAGCCGCTGCTGGGAGCCCGTTCCATGCCTTCTTCCAACCCTCACACCCCTTTTCTCAGCCACCTTCTGCCTTGTGGACCTAGAACTGATTGCTGTCTCCAGGCTGCCTCTCCTCTCCTATTATCGTGGAAGGGTCTCACAAAAACCACTGCGCGGCAGTTGGAAACTGCTGAGCGGTGTTTTGTTGTCATGTGCATGGCCGCGCACCCACGCAGCTTAGAGGGAACATTGGTCTGGAGTCATTCTCATGCTAATACAAACTCTTCTTGTGATAGTACTAAAGTCTAAATGATGAAGTCCATGTTGTAAGCATAGCATTATTGGTTCTTCGAAGGTTTCTGAAACTATTTCTAGCAGCTGTCTGCTCTGTAGAGATTGGCAAGTGATAACAGTTTATTTTCATTCTGTAAAAAGCTTGTGCTGCTGCTTTTTGCACATCTGGTTGCTGTTATTTAACGCTAGAAAGACTAAAGAAACCTTAGACAGGATTGAAATATGATCCCATCGGTGCAGTGTCTGGAAAAAGGCTTTAATATTTAGTTTTTTAAAAATTCATGTGAGTTTTTTTTCCTTATTTTAATTATAGAGTTGAAGATGCAAAGAAGTGATAGGTTATTGAAATAACTACAAATTACAGTTGCATTCTAATTTAGAAAAATATTAGTTTCTTAATTGACTGATTAATAAATCTGAATAAGTTATGATGTTGTAACTAGAGTTGAGTTGTTTTAAGATAATGGATAGTATACATTTTATATTTACTCAATTTTTCTTACTTTCATTCATGATTTTTTTCTGCATGTAATATGTTTGAATCAGTATTCTTTATTTTAATACACATAGACATTAGAATAACCACCGTACAAATACAACCTTTCAGTTAAATTTGTTTTCCTCCTGGTTCCCCTGAAATATCTTTTAAAAAAGCAGACTTTTTCTGACTCCTTCAAAATTCTAAAAATGTTACATCTCTACCTTAGATTAACTTTCAGTATTTTATGCTGGTTTTCATTATGTGTCAAACTAATCTTTTTGTTCTCTTCTAGATTGTAAGTGTGCAATCATAAATGTTCATTTATTGTCTAGAATATACCCAAGCTGACAACTAGCATCTCTTATCTGCATACCATACTTTTATGTATGTTTGCCTCAGTAGTGTTTCAGTTCTTTTCAGATATTTTAAAACTTCTTTTAAAAAATCTTGCTGTTTAAAGTAGTAGATCATGGAATGGGAAAAAGCTGTCTTAGGAGTTTGCTAACAATGTGCAAATATTTAAGGTAGAAAAAAAGCAACTTTTCAACCATAGTTTTGCTCAATCTTAAAAGTTACAGAATATGAGTGCACTGGTAAACTGGATTCACATATTGTGCTTAGCGATAATATTTTTGTTTGGTATTGTTTGAGTTCATTGTTTGAACCTGACTATTGGTTTATCCATGTTTGAAAATCGTGATTTATTTATCATGATTTATTGTCTTGTGAAAATATTGGGGTAGCTTATTGGGATACCTAATAACTTACTGGATTTTTCGGAGTATAAGACATACCTTTTTCCCTCAAAAAAGAAGGTGAAAATCTGGGTGCATCTTATACACAGAATACAACATTTTTGGCCTCCTGAAACCCCACCCCCTTTGCAAAAATGGCCGTGCATAGCTTTTAGCAGGCTTCCAGATTGCTCCTGGGGGCTGGGGAGGGCAAAAATGAGCAAAAAACAGGCAATTTTTGCTTGTGTTTGCCCCCACCAGCCCCAGAGGCACTCTGGAAGCCTCCTAAAGGCTATGCATGCCCTTTTTTTGACACAAAACAGCAGTGGCTTGGTCATTTTCTGCTCATTTTTGCCCCTCCAGTCCCCTGGAGCACTCTACAAGCCTCCTAAAGGCTATGCATGCACTTTTTTGACAAAAAATGGGTCCGTTTTTGGGAGGTCTGTAGAGTGCAAAAACTTTTTTTTAAATTTGCCTCTTCAAAATCTTGGTTGCGTCTTATACTCCGGTGTGTCTTATACTCTGCAAAATATGGTAGTACAGTTTGGTAGCCTTTAGCAGTTTCATTCAGTGTTTCATTATTACTATTTTCTCTTTCTCCCTTAGAAAAAGTTCATTCTGTTCTTCCTTCACTTTTCTTTGTGTTTACTTTTTCACATTTTTATAAAATGGTATAAAATACATAGAAATAAGGTAAGTTATCTTGATTGCAGCTCTACCATGCTCATACTTCAGTCATATTGACCATTAAGGGAATCATTGGTTTCATCCTATTTGGGACTCATCAGAGTGATTATGGGTGATTATGTGCTATTAAGTTGTTGTTGACTTTTATTGACTAAAAGTCAACACCAACTTCATATTGGAGACAGATATCCCATCCTAGCAGTGGCTTGGTCAGGTTAAATCTGGTTCCAATTAGGATCAACTTACATATTTTATGGAGCAGAGAGACTGTCTTGTGAAGGATAACCATTTTCCCCAGTGTGACATATCGCCTTAGCAAAAACTGTGTCTCTTTGTGTGAAAGCAGTGAGATAATGGACATACTAAATATGCTACATAAGAAAATCTTCCCCTGCTGTGATCCAGGTGATAGAAATGTATATAGTATCATAATCCCTATTCTGTAATATTGTAAATAGAATTTATTTGAGTAGGGCAGGCCATGTGAATTCCTAATACGGTACTAGGTGTTAATCTGTTGTTGTTTTTTAATTGTGGGCCATATGAAACATTCTCACGTTGTTAAAGAAGGCTTAGGACTTCAGTACTAGGAAATGCTTAATTGGAGACAAGAAAACCAGTATAGCAATTGGCATAGATTAGGGTGTTCTGTTGTTTCATTCATCAGATAATGATCTCCCATGAAATGTTATACACAATATGACTACTAATTTCCTAAATGCTGGAGTAAGTTTTACTAGAAATGTCTATTGCAGCTTATTTAGAAACCTGCCTTTTCAATTGGCACAATATCACTGTTTTCTGCCAAGTACACAACAATTTAGTCTGTTCTCATCTTAAGTGAGTTTTAATTGAAACATAGTGTGGCTTCATAAAGGGATGAACTTCCATAATGCAGATAATTGTTTTCTGTGTTACATTTACAAGAGGACCACAGTACAGTAGTGTAATAGCACTAGCATAATTCAGTTACAGCTTCCTTGTAGGTTTTCTCTGTCAGTATGAGTAGGTTGTGGTGAGGGGACATTTTGATGAATATGTGGTCAATCAGCAAGTTGGATTCCGACTGCAGAGTTTCTGTGATAAGGGAAGGTTGGTTTGATTGAAAACATTTTTAGTTCAGAAGTGTGCAAGGTTGAAATGGGAAATTCCAGGAATACAATTATGGAAGAATACATTCCATTGTGTCCTTTAGTTTAGCATTAGCCTATGTGAATGTAAGGTAATGGAATGGAAATGAAATAATAGAAGGTAACAGCATTCCATGCGCCTTCAGCGTTTAGTCATGTCAGCCACATGACCATCGAGACGTCTTCCGAGAGCGCTGGCTCTTCAGTTTTGAAGTGGAGATGAGCACCACTCCTTAGAGTCGGGAAGGACTAGCACATATGTGCGAGGAGATCCTTTACCTTTTATGTGAATGAAGGAAAGCAATTCCCTGAACTTATTCAAAACCCTACTTTTTTCTTCCCAAGCCATTGGAGAGAAATTACATGAAGGGGCTCAGAACCATGTCAGTAGGATAGCTCTGATTCCAGTACAGAATGGACCAATCTTGATGTGGGGACACAGGTGGTCAGAAGAAAAATTAAGTTAAAAAATGGACCAAATCCAGAAAAGGGGATGTGGAAAAACAAAACCCCCCAATTGATTTGTACTAGAAAGCCTGTTACTGCCAAATACTGCTTCTTAGTCTCTCTTCTCTCCCAGTTAGATGACCCAAGTGGGAGCTGCTATTAAGAGAGTGGAAAACATTCCAGAAACATTGCTCTGTGTGCTTTCCTTACCTTGTTTATTTACTCAAAATATGATTTTACAATATTAAGTAAATTTTAAAAAAATGGGAGACCTTGGATTCTGTTTGTCATTACTTAGATTGTAAGCAGTTATTTTAAGTGAAATTTTAAGTATTAAGAGTTTTCAATGTGTATAAATTATCTGTATAAATTATGAGTGCTTTATATTTTCCAAAGGGTACCATGTTGTAGTTAAGATCATATGTTTCTTAGACTGAAAGCTGTTTCTGAATTGATTAGTTCATTTGCCACTATTGATTCATAGTGGACTGGTACTGATGCCTAGTTTATTCAGGTTGCTTGTTTGTTTGTGGAATTTGTATACTGATATTTCAGTAAAATAGTTTTTAAAATAGTAAGTGTCCAATCAGAAATGCCTACTTAAAAAAATAAAACATTAGCTAGTACAGATGAGAACCTTTACATCAGGGGTATTAGACAGGTGGCCCACGAGCCAGATGCGTCACGCACAGGCCACGCCCAACACAGCTCCGCGAAGGGGAAAAACATTGTGATACATCACATGACAGCAACATGATGCAGCAAGTTTGACACCCATGCTTTATATCATTTATAATTTTTTATGTTAAATATGCAAAATGTAGGTTCTGAGATTTTTTTTTCCTGATAGAAGCCAGACTTTTTTGGTATTATTTAATTATTCATTATATATAGAATCAAACAGTGAACACAAGAGATAAAAAAAGAACATGAAATAAAACAAGGAAATAGTTGGGGAAAATGAGATTGAGAAATACTGAAGCTGACTGATGGGAATGTCTTCCTCCTTGGTATATAATTAGCACATCATTTTCCTGTAGAATGCTCAAAATTAAATGCAAATCTTCAGAGTTTCACATTTCCTTCAGGTTTTTAAATACTCTAATCCAAATAGATTATGCAGAAAATAAAATAAAAATGACATAAATCAAATTCTTTTGGCCAGAGTTTATACAAAATAGAAAGTACATTCAGATCTTACATCAAAGGTGCAAATATATCTCCTTTCCCCCATAAAATCATGTGGTTGGATTCATGCTACATGTTACATTTATTTGCTTAAAAATTGTTGCACGAATAACTATAACTGGAAGCATTTAAGCAACTTGCTAGGATACTATGGCTGAATTCACGGAATATGTTGAGCCAAATTTCACCGAATCTCATTCTTGCTTTAGTTTCTATAAATAGAATTAAAGCAAGCAAAACTTAAATCCCAAATCTTTGATATCAAACTGGGTACTTAAATTCTGACATTTCAGTGATTTCTTCCACATTTTCTGAAAATACAGAAGTCTGATAGAGGAAAATATTTAAATACATGAGACACGTATCAACTATGGAGTAGCTGGGGTGGGTGATGAACTCAGGAAGTATCTGTAATATTTATATCAAAATACCAACGCAAAGAAAGGAGGACAAATTTGACAAAAATGTGGTGATTGGTAACTTAAATTAATTTATCTAAACATTGTTAAAAGCTGGTTTAACCTTCTACTTGTCTGCAATTTATTTTTGTTTTGTTACTGTTGTTTACTATGGCATCACAGAGACACCATTAAATTTTTTCTAAATTTTTATCATATTATCTAATACCACATGCTTAATCCAGTGCAAATATAATTTTCTCAACCTTTTTACTTTAATTGCCTCTGTTATATCTGCTTTAGGACATATAGTTGACATTTCAACCATCCAGATCTTTTTCTAAACCAGAATGCCAAATTGGTAAAAATATTAATATTGTCAAGTTTATAAGCTTCAAGATTTTTAATCTTGACATAGGGCAGCTCAACAAATACGCAGCTGGAATGAGTGAAAAGTTAAACATAGGCTTTTAATCCATGAATAAATGCTCTATTCTGTTCCAAATCATGTATAGACAATATAGTAAGCAGAGAGTATAATGATACGAGTTTCAGTTCTGCTGTTTTTGAGTGATGAAGAAGTAAGCAAACAAGGAAGCACTATTTGTCAGTATAGTATACATATAATCTTGCCTAGAGGCTCTCTTTGTCCTCTTCCCTGCTTGGAATGCAGATATAGGTGAGTACAACACACACACACACACACACACACACACACACACACACAAACACACATACACAAAAACACACACACACACCCTCTTTCATCTAAGGTAGAATGTAATCTTAAACTTTTTTGTGGAATGTGGGCAGCATCGGCTTTAATTTGGTCTTTAGGTAATCATATAACCTAGGCAGGCTTTAAGGATTGTCTAAACTCATTTTAAAGTCTGCCTCCCTCAAGGTTAACAATTCCTGTAGGTGCAGATCTGGAATGCTTTCAAATTATTGCAGTGCAGTGTGGTAATATTTAAATTCCTACTTCAGAATTAGAGGTGGTATTCAGCAGATCCTGACCAGTTCTGGAGAACCGGTAGCGAAAATTTTGAGTAGTTCGGAGAACCGGTAAATACCACCTCTGACTGGCCCCGCCCCCCATCTATTCTCTGTCTCCCAAGTCCCAACTGTTCGGGAGGGAATGGGGATTTTGCAGTATCCTTCCCCTGGAGTGGAGAGGGAATGGAGATTTTACCTTATCCTTCGCCTGCCATGCCCACCAAGACATGCCACGCACACCACACCACGTCCACAGAACCAGTAGTTAAAATGTTTGAATTCCCCCACTGTCATGGATCTATGTATTTCTCATGGATTAGCCAAGATTGAACAGAGGGAAGCAGTCAGCACAAATCTGAATTTTCTGTGGTCTTGGACTTTCTCGTTGGATTGTGGATTCCAGATGGAAACAAAAGGATGTAATCTAATAATTTTTGGAGTCTGCTTCAGCAAACTGCTTTTGTGTATGTTTATAAATAAATAATTAAACTATTAAAAGTATTTGCCAACTTAATTACTTTAGGAAGACTTCTTACTTCTTACTGCTTCCTTGCATGAAATTCTGCTGGAGGAGGCCGGCCAGCCTCCTGGCACTGAATTTGGCACTGAATATGGTTGAATTGCTCCTTATGACTCCACATGAGTTACTTGTTTTGGAATTGCTCTTCCAACTCCAAAGTAGTGACTGAGATGTTGGAGCTGAACTTCTTTATAGGTGTGCCATTTTTTTTAGTATTCTGTTTTTAGATGTGTGAGGAGTGCCATGTGTATTTAGTTTTAATTCAGAAACCAGGGTTAATGGACATGCACTTTCTCTGAGGTTTTTATTGCTTGGAAGTTATAAAACCATTCTTTTGTGTGTTCACCATTTGACCCATAAAGTTGGAAAGTAGAGTGAAAGGTACTGCAGGCAGGATTACTATACATTAAGTGGGAGTGAATTGTATCAAAGCTGTATGGAGTTCTGTATGTTAAAGTTTTATTGAAATGGCTTTACTGTGCCTTAGGTTTTAATGTGTTTATTTTGAACAAAATTTGGAATGGTGTTGTGTTCATTTTAATAAGTGTGCTGTCTCTCTTTCTTTTCTCTCAATATTGTTTTCCATTATGACTCAAGAGCTACAATTAATTCTGAGTTATTTTATTCCTTTTAAAGCCTGCTTATTATGCATGTTCCTACAAGTTATATGCACCCACATTGTATTTAAAGATAGTCATTTTAAAACTATAAGCTTGATTCCAAACCTACACAAAAACTTCATTGTGAATGCAAGTGACTTAGGTACAGTAGTATTTCACCCTGAATTGCTGATTTCTCTCTGGCATTGTATTCCTTTCTCCATCCCATCTCTATCACTTTCCATGGTATTGTTCTCTGGAGATTTTTAAGGGCATAGGAATAATATAAGTTAAAGTTGACTTTTACCCACAAGCATGTTATGCTACAAAATACTAGATCCAAGCCCTAATATATAAAATGAAAATTCATACAGCCTCACTCTTGATGTCTCAATAACCAAATATGTATTTGCATAGATTAAATGCAGTCTTGCATTAGACATACAAAATCTGTTGGTGCCTATTGTGGGAACACATTTCATTTTATTTAGTCATTCTTTGTGATCTGAAAAGTGAAATAAACATTTAATTACATTTAATGGAGAATCTCTTGCTTCATTTATAAAACCACAATGGTGAAATAAATACATCTAGTCAATAAAGTTTATGTCCTGGTTGCTAAAAAATCTTCAAAAAGATTTTATATAGTCTAAACATATAATTACAGTAATCTTTAAATTATCCAAGCACCTTTGATAATGCTTTTCTGTAGCTATCCCATGTTACTTGAAAATATGGGTGTATCTTTTTTTGGTGGGGAGAGTTATTACTTACAGAAGATTCTCAAAACCACCTTCTTAATCTCCTCTGGTCTACAGTCAGTTTGGTCTTTGGGCTGTCTAGTTTCATATTACTTACTTGCCTCTGCAGAATTTCTTGATGTTCCTAAATAGGGATATTCATAAAATGGTAAATATATTTCATTTCAACCCCACAATGAATGATCGTGCTCCTGAAGTTCTACAAAGCCATTTTGGATTGATTGCAGTTCAACAAAAGGCACATTTTGAACATTTTGGTTGCTCCCACAATGATATACACTGTCGGGTAAACAAAAGCTGGTGCATATCACCCCATCACTTACCTCCACATAGTCTGTATCCCCACCTCTTTGGGGTCTCAACACCGTCTGTTCCTTTCTGCCGCCGCCTCCTCTCTTCAGCCACTGCTGATATCCCATTGTGACATAGCTAACTCTTCAGTCTTCCCAGAATTTATCCTTCCCCTGATTCTATTCAAAATCGTTGTACATGTTGCCCGGCCCTCTGTTTCTTACTCCAGTGATCTCAAAAACTGGCTCTCAGGGAAAATATCTCTCTGATCCTTTGTCTCCCCTTCTTGCCAGCAACTTCCATTCCTTCAGCAACCATCACCAAGATAATCCTTCAACTTGATTCCCTCCCCCCATTTTTGTGGTCCCTCTGCCTGGATCATTTCTGCCCAATTTAATTATATTTTGATATGTATCTTGAATACAGTGCCCTGTTTCATTCTGTTTACCAAGAAAAATGTCTGAAATACTCACGTTTAATTTTGAGCATGGGGCACTGAAACACCTATATACTGCATGGATTGTGTATGGAACATCGTGCACATTATTGTTTCTAGATGAGGTTTCATCATTTGGTCACACTGCCTGGTAGACATAATTTTAGAATCCAGGTAACGTGTAGGCAGTTCCCCAACCATTTTCATATTACTTCATCCCTCACTTCTTCTTTTTAGAGTAAATGTGTTGGGAGGAAAGGTTTGTGGGAAAAATGCAGTTGGATTAATAAATTCTAGGAACTCTGCCCCTGGAAATACTACCTTCAAAGATCTTTTACCATGCTTTGCTTCACCCTAACAGTTGGACATGCCTAGGGGTGAACCTGAGACTCTTTGCATGGTGGAATATCTACTTTACTGCTAAGGGGACTGACCAGGTTTTCTGTGAAAGCAGATTTACAAAGTCTGTCAAAATGGACGTTGGCCATGCCATAGACAATATCAGTAAGGAATTGCAGTCATCCAGTTCACCCAACAAGTCTACTTCTGATGATTCTGAGCATACCAGAAAGAAACAGAGGTAACTGGGGAATATGGAAAATACTAGAGACCTTTCCTAAATGGTCTCTCTCTTCAGGATGCTCTTTTTTTAATCAATGTAATTTCCTTTGTTCTTTATTTCCCCTATGATTCTTTTTCATTCAAGTTCTTTCTCCCTCCACTCAAGGGAGAGACCCAGAGCCTCTTCACCCTCAAAATGCTTTCTTCGTTCTGGATGTTGGAATTGAACATAAAAATGAATGTGGACTAAAATAAAAAAGTTAAAGGTGTCTTTGCCATTGGTTACTGAACAGAAGTGGCTTGCCATTGTTTTTCCAATACATTCTTTTAATTTCCTTAGATAGTCCATAGGACTAGAGTTCTATTATGTTAATCAACCCCAATATAGTCCAATGGGTGCTTCCACCTGTTGAGTTTTTTTTAAAAAAAACCTCACATGCATGTTTTAAAAAAATAGATAAATGGCCACAAAGTACGATTAATAGACTGACAAAATAGAAGACTACTAACATTTGTTTGTTTATCTGCTTTCTTGTAAAATTTATTGGATGCCCATCTTACCATGAGGTAACCCTGGGAGACAACATGGAAATTGATGATGATCTGTTGCTGAATTAGGCCTCTCTTCCAAATTCTGGTTTAGCAGCATGTATTTGGGTGATATGTCTCTTCTCAGTGACATCGTAATCTTGGACATTATGAAACTAGTGTACATGCAGAAAGGGATTACAACAGTCCGGGTAAGAAATATTTACAAGTGCATTTTTCAAGGTTAAAATATGTATATAGTAGAAAATATCTTAGTCAATGATGGGAGAGGACAATGAGTTAAAGAGGCTAATTACAAATCCATTATAGCAAGTCAATGCTGGTTGAAAGTATCTCAGCCAAAGATGGTTATGGAGTGTCTGCTTAGAACTCATATCCTTTTACTTTTGTGGTGAATATTTTTAAGTTGTTCATAATTAGCATTCCATTCTATTTATTTGAGGAAACAGTCTCAGTCACTTACAAAGTAGATTTTAAAACTGCAGCAAACAGATGAATGGAAAAGTAAAAGGAATAATACAAAGGCGGCAGAACTTGCTCAGCCTTAAGATTTAAATTAAAATATAATAGAGTAGAACATCTAAATCCCTGGGCAAACTTGTGTGTTCACCCGACAGGGATAATGACTTGATATAGAATTATTTTACTTTATACGAATATTCTAGAATCTGAGACTCTAAATTTTAAAAAAAAATAACCCCTTCTCTTTGCAAGCTCTGTTGGAGAAGAAAATAATACATCTAATGTTACACTTCAAGAAAGAACATAGTAGTTGAGCAAACTCACACGGGAAGTTCATATCTGCATTCAAGATATATAATAACTAATGCACTAGTACACATGGCTTGTTTGAATACTTTTCTTACATATAATTTGATACAGTGTTTCATGTGAGGTACACAGATTTATCTGGAATATGTAGTTTCCTCATAGTAGAAATATCTCTCCTGCTTGCTTAACTTGGACACCTGAATCCCAAACTGAACAGCAACTGAACCTAACTTAAATTGCCTCTTCCAACTTTAAGCTGCTTTATGTTTCTGTGTTAGATAATTATTTACCCTGTTTTTCAATAAAAGGAGAGAGAGAGAGAGAGAGAGAGAGAGAGAGAGAGAGAGAGAGAGAGAGAGAGAACATTACGTGTGTGTGTGTGTGTGTGTGTGTGTGTGTGTCCGTGTGTGTGTGTGTGTGTGTGTGTAGTGGTGCTGACTCACAGAATTGAGCAGAGTGAAGTCTCCTGATCGATTTCCATTCTGAGTGTGCTGGCTGACTTTATACGGTAGTCTTTCTGGAGCCAAATTGAAGTACAGATGTTCTGCTGGCTATGGGAAGAATGGATCAGCATGTAAACAAATAGAATCCAGGAGCTGGAAGGCTGAATAATGGTGCCTGTCTATTTATAGAATGTGAAAATCTAAGTTCACCTTCTAAGTCCAAGATATCAGATTCTGCTTAATGGATTGCCTGGTTAATTAACCTGAGTCTTTGTCAATACCCCACAAGAAGAGAGGTAGCATCTTTGAAGGTATTCTGAGCTGGAGAATATTCTTGTCGTTTATACATTTTTTAGTCCATTGTATTTAATTCTAGAGTTTTTAGCCAAGCCAGAAAAGAGTAATTGGCTAAGGGACATCCCAAAGTTTACAAGACGTCGGCTTTTTAAAAATCCTCCTGCCCAGACAAAGGTGAACTTTTTCAACCTGGTTTCTTCCAGATGTTTTAGACTAGAGTATAAATCCCAGAAGGTGCAGATATTAACATTCTTGTTAGGGATTGTAATTCCAATGCATTTGAATGATGTTATTTGATGAAACAGGTCCCCTTTATAAGAAATAAGCCTATTTATTTTTTATTTATGTTCTGCCTTTAGTATTTTTATAAATAAGGCGATGAACATATCCAACCCTCCTCCTATTTTCCCCACGACAACAACCCTCTAGACCACTAGACCAAACGGAATTAATTATGGACTCCTTTTCCTGCACCCTAATTAATGATTTAATTAATGCAAGATATTTTCTTATTCAGAAAACATAATAGTTACGTGTTTCTTATAACTGATAGTTACACTTCAATATGGAATGAGAATAGACATTACTGGAATTATTCACTTACCGTGTGGCACCAAGCAGTTTATTCACTTGTTGTTTGAAAAGGAAATGTTAATAGGTTAATAGCCAAATGTTAAACCTAGCAGTGGCATTTGCAGTGGATGGGTGATGTAGTGGTCAGACTGTTGTCAGGAGCATTATGATGGAAGTTGAGCTCTAGAAATTAAAGTGTGACAATCTGTGGAGCGGTAATGTCTCCTTTTGAACTGACTTGGTCACATGCTTCCTGGGGTGCTTCATAGGCAGCAGACCTGCCTGTTGATATGCTAGCCCCCCCCCCCCTTTCTCCTAATGTTTGTGTTGTATCTTCAGGATAATTGGTAGGAGGGACTGAACTGTATGGGAGGTTATTTAGCCACTCTGGGGTGGTGACAAGCTGCCAGTCTTCTTGGGAGGCCCTGCTATGAAGTGGTTGACCGACTGCTGAGAAGCTGCTCTGAAGCACCAGGAACCAAGCAGTGGCCAAGCTCAAGTGATACCGATGGCTTTCACATTGAACAAAGCCAATCGTTCCCTTTCTCTGTTGTTATTATCTCATTTTAAGGGATTAAGTTATTGTGAGTGAAATCAGATTAGCTCCAGGAATTGAATCTCTCTAACTCCGGAGGCACAACACAAAGAGAGGAACACAACACAAAGAGAGAAATTTCCAGGGCATATGAATTCTTCTCCATTCTTCTTAATTAAATCTGCCTGAAGACTCTTCAGCCTTCTTTTCTTGTATTCTCTTTTGAAGCTATTTGCTTTCACAAGGAAAGAAATGCTATTTCATTGCCTTTTTAAAAAAAATTAAAAGTAATTGTGTGACCAAAACTTGATTTCCAGCTAATTCTCAGTTCCAAATAAACTCTTTATTAGCATTAAGATGCTTATGCAACTGTCTCCAAACTGCTTAAATAATGCAGTTATCCTATTACTAAGTTCTCCCTGTTTCCTATGGGCAAGTTAGCATTGTTTGATGCTCAATGTCTCATGGTTTCATTCAATCCTTTGCACGAGTGAAAATGTAGGACATGGTGCCTGAAAGTAAGACAAGATGAAGAAGGGCTGACACACATTTTTACCCAATGGTCACTTTTCAGGTGCCATGCATCTGGGAGGACTCTCTTTGGAAGAGTACAGGCACTCCTATCTGCCAGTCAGTTTTCAAGCGCCTCACACTCAGGGAGGACTCCCTAAACGGAGTACAGGCACTCCCTTTTCTATTTTGACTTTGCAGGACTAGGCTAGCAATTGCCCAGACACTCAGCCTTTCACAGCCTGGTGGGACTGTCAATCTACCTTGTTTTCCAATGTCTCCCAATCATGGCTCAACACAAGCTCATAGGAGTTGTGGTGCAGCTGAGGATGATGTGGGATGTAGATTCTAGGCAACAGCACATACACACACATTCACTGAACACACAAACACGAATTTGTGAAGTAGTCACCAACTGGGTCATCCAAGTTAAGCTGCTTGGCCCCAATCAAAAACTCCCTTCACTATCTGCCATGGCAGAGCCTCTGGACAATATGGACTGATGCTGTTTGGTTAAAGTTTCATATCGGCCAAGTTAGTCTCTTGCTGATCAGGAACCTTAGTGGTTGCCAATTGTTAGAAGAAAAGATTCTGGGTTAGAGTTCAAGCCGGATCACTAATAAACACGCAAGGCAACTGCTTGAAAAGGAAGATTTATTCAGTGGTTTGACATAGAGAATAACAGTTGAAAGTAGGCTACCAAATTAGTACATGAGACTGGTAGTACTTATAGTAACAATTGATTTTAAATGTGAAGTAATAGACTTTGATGTGAAACACGTTAAATGCATAAATAAAGATATTCCTACCTGGAGTGTGAAGTCTGGGGAGGAAAATCATTTTTGCCCTGTGTTGATCTTTGCCTGGATTTGGATTTTTGTGAGGGGGGGTCTAAACATCAGGGTGCAGCCCACATGTCAATGTAGTCAGAGAAAGTTTAAGTGGCTTGTTTATATCTTTATTTTGAGGCGTGCCTGCAGATCAGAGGTGGCCAGGGCTGCTTTGTGACCTGGCCAAAAGCGGAAGGGCCTCCACAGGGATTTTTATCTTTCAGCACTACTAAAAGCTGTTTAATTTTGGCTGTGTACATGAGGGTGCATCCAAGGTTGCGTGCTGGTATTTATAAGACCCAAAGCAAAAGGTGGTATCATTTAACACACTTAATCCATTCCATAATAAAGTACTTTTTGTTTCTCATCTGTAATTGTCTGTCTCTTTTTTGTGGTTCGCCTTGTGTTTCAAAGGGATCTCACGGTGGCCCAAGTGGGTGGAAAATTCTTCGTACATGAATGAAATTCTAATTGTACCATAGAATGTAGTTACGCTGTGGTCCAAAGAACTAGTTTATTATGTGTGTGAAACATGCCTAATGATGGGAATATAGCTCTTTCTGGTTACCTCTTAAAAAGTTCACTTCGTTGCAATAAACTGCTAAGAACCAGCTTCAGTGAGAATTGCCTTAGTTAGAGAAAATTTAACATCTCTTCTTCTCCCCCAACCATCAATTGCTTGGTTACCAACTCATCTGCAGCTCTATCCATCTTTCTGGGATTCGATTCTTCTCTCTGCAGTCTTTTCCAGGTAGTGGGAGACAGATTTAGTTCCTCCAAGAAGAGAACCACAGGAGAAAATTATAGAATCCCACTTGGTAGCAAGGGTTTGGTGATCTCAGGATCAGAGCAAATCTTTTTCATATGTCTGGTTTCAGAAAGTGAAAAGTGGTTCCAGAAAGCTAAGCTGCCCTCTTCAGCATTCTCTGTCTTTGCAGGAAAATTTGGATAGGAATGAAGATCTGTCACGAGCGTACGTATTTATTAGATCTATAGGGAAATAAATGACCTGTAGTGGATCTGTCGTAGAAAAAGAACTTTCCAAAGTAGCTTATTTAGCAAATTAAGTTTGTTAAAAATGATGGGTGCTTCTGCTACGCTGTTGTTTGGAGTGCTAGTTCATAATTTGGAAGAACAGATAAGAACAGATATATGGCTGGTTTGGATCGGTACTTTCCAAATTCATTTTGAGCATTGTAAGTTGATTATGGAGTTGACTTGTGTTAACAGATGGATTACTTGCTTCTGAATCTGGTCGTTCTTACTCATTTCTGTTCCTTCTGTAATAAGCTATGGATGTAATGGGAGTAATCCTCTTTTCAGAATGAACTATGTCCTGGTCTTTAATTTATTTCCTTTGTTATCCATGAGAATCTTAGTCTTGTAGAAAAACAAACTAGTTTCCTACGCTCTATTCAAATGGAACCTTTTCATGAAAATATTGCTTTGGATACGGGCAGTGTTTTGGCTCTGGCTCCATTTTTTTTGTAGTAACAAATGCAGGTAACTATTGTGGTGTAGCTTAGAAGAATGAGTCCTATATCAGTGAAATACTGTGCTAGTTGTCTCTGATGTGGACCTGTACTTAACTCTAAATGGAAGTGTATTGCTAAGTATTAATACATTAAAAAGCAAATAAATATATTTATTAAACAAAAAGCAAAGTATTGATTAATCATTGAGCATTATCAAGTGTTTATCATTAAGTTGTCTCACTTACTTTGGCCATGTCATGTGGGAGAATTCCACGCAATTATATTTGGAAGAGTTAGCAGTAGAAAGAAACCAGACCATCAAAGATCACAGTGTCTGGACACCATCAAAGTGACACCAGCCAGAGCATAGAACCATGATGGTGAACCTATGGCATGCGTGCCCAGAGTGGCACGCGGAGCAATGTTGCCTGGTATGCACAGCATCAGCGCTTCCTTTTCCTGGTATCTGACACGCATGCATGTGCAATGATCAAATAGCTTTCGTGCATGTGGCAGTGCCGGAAACTGGAAGAGTTGGTCTTCTGTTTTCCGCTGTGCGCATGCATGCCGGCTAGATGATTGTTGCACACGCATGCATGCCAGTAACTGGAAGACTAGCTGGCCAGCGCACATGTGTGTGCTGGAAACCAGAAATACAATTTCTGGTGCGTGCATGCCAACACTCTTCCAGGTTGTAGCTTTGACACACACACACCCTTTTCGGCACTCGGTGCTAAAAAGGTTCACCATCACTGGCATAGAAATATTTAAAAGAAGTAGTGCCGATCAGAAGATGTGGTGAGACCTGGCCCATACAATCACCAAGAGTCGGACATGACTAAATGGATAACATCATCATCATCATCATCATCATCATCATCATCATCATCATCATCATCATCATCATGATGTAAAATTCATAGCAGATTTTCTTTCCTAGATTCATTTATGTCATCTAAAACACTTGCATATTGGGTTTTGAAAAAAATGTATTGTTGTTGTTACTACACTTATTATTAAAATTGCAATTGCTAATCCTCCTAATTCAAAGACTTCTCTTGGCAGATTACATTAACTTGTTCTGGCAGGATTTTCTTAGTCCTGAAAATGTCAATTGGGAAATGTAACATTCCCATTCTAACTATGATTTGGAAACTGGGAATGATGACAACAAAGAAAGGTGAAAGGAACAGATAAATGCAAAAATAAATGTGTTATTTTTAAAAAAAGACAATATGATTTACACCCAGGCCATTTTTAGAGTCAGTTTTCTAGTCTTGAAATTCTTCAATTCTCGGAGCCGGTGTTGGGGAGGACAGGTTGAAACATAAATGGACAGCCCACCTTTACACCTACAACTGCAATTCAGGTGAAAAATATGGCTGTGTGGGAGCAAGGCTATTTTAAGAAGCACACACACTGGTTCTGCAACTATTTGGATCTGTAATTTGAGCAAATTGTAAGCTCTCCATTGACATATGTAACAGGTATAAAATAATATTCTGAAATCCTACTGAATGTAGTGTATATCAAGAAAATAAAAAGGGAAAACAGAAAACACCTGGCTGATGATATTTCCGGGCTTTTCTAAGTGTGTTTGACACACTAAGTGTGTAAGCTATTCTTTAGCATGCTTTAAATTGCAAACTAGAGGTAGTCTTCGACTTACAACAGTTCATTTAGTGACTGTTCAATGCAGTTTTTCACACTTCTGACCGTTGCAGCATCTCCATGGTCATGTGATCAAAATTCAGACACTTGATAACTGTTCATATTTATGATGGTTGCTATGACCCGGGTCATGTCATCCGCTTTTGCGACCTTCTGATGAGCAAAGTCAGTGGGGAAGCCAGATTCACTTAACAACAACATGTTGCTAACTTAAGAAACACAATAATTCACTTAACAACTGTGGCAAGAAAAGTCGTAAAATGAGGCAAAACTCAATAAATGTTTCACTTAACTACATAATTTTTTGGTTCAATTGAGGTCGTAACTCAAGGACTACCTGTACTATTCTTTTCTAGCTTTACATATAGCATACAGCACAAAATTAATATACGTCTGGTGGGGAAGGAAGAGGAAAGGGAGAACACAATTTTGGTGGCATTGGTGTGCATCATAGCATTTCTGTCATTATAGAAATGCTTTGGGAGTTCCTCTGATTGTGGAAATTGCTGCGAGCTGTATCTGTGATTGCTTCTCACGTTGTTCACATATATGAAAAGAGAAAAAAGTGTTTAGAGCAATTTTTTAATAGTTCCCAAATTTGTTACTTTTTAAAAGCCTTTTTTTTAACATTTAGAATATCTAGGAAATTCATCTAATTGTTTGTTTCCAGAATTGGAAAATATTCTTGATGAGCAGAGAGAAATGGCAGATAAACTCCAGCATGAAAAGAGGAGCAGGCATTTGTATTTCACTTGCAGCACTTTCATATTTACAAGTGTTTTTATCCTTTACCTTAGTTGCATCAGCCACATAAGTTTAAGTAACGCGTAGATGCAGGAGGAGGACTTCATAGCTCATCCTGGCACTCTGTTTATTGTACCAGGCCAGCAATAGATTTTAAATACTGATTAACAGAGCCCTGAATAATGAATAGCTCCTTTCCCCACATCGTGCACATTTTGCATGCCTTGTATTGTTTTACACAATGCTTTTCAGAGGGCTTGTTCCCCCTTAGAGCTTCTGGATGTTGTAATTACCCTGTCTATATAATGAAAAGAATTAAGGATGTACCATATTTTTCAGAGTATAAGACGCACATTTTTCCCTCAAAAAAGAGGCTGAAAATCAGGGTGTGTCTTATACACTGAATGCAGCGTTTTTTGCCTCCTGAAACTCCGCCCTCTTCACTAAAATGGCCGTGCAGGGCATGGATAGCCTCTAGGAAGCTTTTAGAGAGCTCCTGAGGGCTGGGGAGGGCAGGAATGAGCAAAAAATGGCCCCTTTTTTACTCAATTTTACCCTCCCCAGCCCCCAGGAGCATTCTATAAGCTTCCTAAAGGCTATCCATGCCCCCATTTTTTTTAACAAAAAAATGAGCCCATTTTCGTGAAAAATTGGCCTTTTTTGCTCGTTTTTGCATCTCCCCCAGGAATACTCTGCAAGCCCCCTAAAGGGTATCCATGCCTTTTTTTGGGGGGGGGGGGAAACGGGCCCATTTTTGCAAAAAAAACAGGCTATTTTGGGGAGGTTTGCAGAGTGCAAAAACTTTTTTTTATTTGCCTCTTCAAAACCTTGGTGCGGCTTACACTACGAAAATACGGTACTTATCTGCAGCTACAGCTCTGACTTCCAGTGCCTTTGCTGTAGTTATTTCTGGGGGCTTTTTTGGGGGGGTAATGTAGCATAATTGACAATGATTTGGGATATGGGAAGAAACACTTTGCCTGATCTTTATGATCTTCATATGCTTTTATTTATTCATTTTGTTTCCAGGCACTTGTGTCGTGAGCAGACCCTGAGCTGGGGTAGCTCAGAAGATGACAGAGTACAAACTGGTGGTGGTTGGAGCAGGAGGCGTTGGGAAAAGTGCATTGACTATTCAGCTGATTCAGAATCATTTTGTTGATGAGTATGACCCTACCATAGAGGTGAGAAACCCGGTGTTTTCTTCACAAAGTTGTCTCCTTCTCTCTTAGCCTTAATGCAATCCATGCTTATAATTTGAATTTAATCATTCTTTCCACCAGAAATGTAAATGAAGAATGAGAAACGGACTGATGTTCTTTTTCCTAACATGATGATAGGTGATCCAAAGAAAAACCACAATAGAAGACACACCATTAAATTCTATAACCTGATTGTCTCCACATGCTTTGGATTACAGTTGCCATTTCAGAGTTCTGGTTGTAGGTAATGGGGAATTGCAGTCCAGCTCCTCTGAAAGGCCCTTGCTTTGCCATTCTGTCATTTTGCTGGGAGCATCGTTTATCATCCTTGGGGTTTGTTTTTATTTTTATTTTTGTTAATGGTTAAGATGGTCCTATGGACTTTGGAAACCCAAGCCAACTCTGTTATATAATTTATGTCTTATGTTGTACTAATCCACATGGTCTGTTAAGTATGAATTGGATTATCTTGAAATTCCATTACATGACTTTGCAGAGGAATGTTCTGCTGTCAAGGAAATGTTTAAATTCCCCCATCATATGCATTTTCCCTCCCTCCTTCCTCCCCCCCCCCCAAACACACACACATTTTATAAAATAGGGATCATGAGCTATACCTGCATCTTAGGACTGATCCATGATAGGTCAGGAAAGCTTTATATAATATTAATGCATACATCTGGCTTCTCTTTTGGAAATGTAAATAGTTTAAAAATAGAATTATAGTTTTCAAATGAGCCACATTTATTTTTCATCAAGAAGAGTGCAAACACAAGGGTTCCAAACACAAAAAAGGAACTTGTTGCCAGCTAGTTTGATACTTTCAGTCTGATAGAGGCAAATCCTAGTGCTTTATATGAGTTTTCTTCTAAGTAAGTATGGATAAAATTGCAATGATGTCCCCAAATCCTACATAGCTTTCTCAAAAGTAACTGCAACCTATTTAGTGAATCTTAATTGAGTATACAAGCTTTATAGTGCACCCTTTTTTCCTTAAGTGAAATCCATGCATGCAGTTAGTAAATACTTGTGTGGCCTTAAAGAAAACTGTAGAGTTGCATACCCACTGACAGTTGTTAGTGACAAGCCTTCCTTGATCAGCTCATTTATCCAGAATGAATAATGGGCTGCTTTGCAAAACAATAACATATAATTTTACCCTCCTTTTGAGATGACAGCAGCAGTGTGCCATCAGCACGAGAGAACTTGCAGTATTCTAGAAGAAAGTAAGTGTGTTGGCATAGTCATCTATTGTGTGGATATTCTTGCATGGCTATATGATTATAAGCCACGGTGGCGCAGTAGTTAGAATGCAGTACTGTAGGCTACTTCTGCTGCCTGTCAGCTGCCTGCAATTTGGCAGTTCATATCTCACCAGGCTCAAGGTTGACTCAGCCTTCCATCCTTCCGAGGTGGATAAAATGAGGCCCAAATCGTTGGGGGGCAATATGCTGACTCTGTAAACTGCTTAGAGCAGTAAAGCACTGTGAAGTGGTATATAAGTCTAAGTGCTATTGCTATTACTTTTTCCTAAGGGGAAAGTAAGAGAAAGATGCTGAAAGGGAATAAGTACATTATCTAAGAGTTCCAGGATCAGGATGTTTCAGACTTCTCACTCTGATAAAATCCTGGGGTTTCCATGCTGACTTCCCCTCTCACTTTGTGATTCTTTTAGAAAATGCTGGAATAAGATAGTACTAATACACTATATACTCCACCCCACCCCACCCTCAAACTGGGCAAGGCCAAGGAAATGGGAAGTGTAAGATTTCAGTAAGATATGGGATAAATGCAGTGTATTGGAAACTATCATAGGAATTTCCCAGCCTTATTTATAGTGAGTTAATTAAAATGGAGTTATGTTCAACACTCTGAAATGCTTCTTCATACACTTCTTTCCACCTGGACTAAGTTTATGAGATAACCTGTGTACTGACTCCTGGGCTGCTATCTGGTGTTTGTATATGTGGAGGATCAAGGAAGGGTTGCGGTCATCTATAGAAATCCTATAGATTTGTCTCACCAGGCATCCACCCCTACAAAATGGAATAAGGGCCTTGTTGGTGGACTAGATTGGTGGACTAGAAATAGTCTCTCTATTCTTGGAGAATCTCAGAACAATTATACTGGTAGCTATGCTAATGTTGCCTGGTTCAGGATTCCAGGGTTACCATGGTAACCCTGGGGCTTTCTCAGCACACCATCAGTCCCAGACTCTTTGCAGGGCATATTTTAAGTCTTAAAAAATATTGTCACCGACCAAACATAGAAGTTAAAACAGCACAATGCATACCTATCCAATAAAAAACCTATTTGTCCCTTAAGTAGATATACCCAAAGAAGCAATCAAAAACTTCTACTTGCCACAGTAGTAAATTTGGCTGCATTTCTAGAGACTTCTCAATCCTTGTCATTTATTAAAGTAGTACATAACTACCATATGAGACTGGTCTGAACAGTTTGCAAACAGAGGGGAGATTAGCACTGCCCTCCAAAACTGATATAGGGCATTCCAAAAGTATGTAAGCTACCATACCAGTTTTAAAGTCTGAGCAAATAACGTGAATGCTCTTGGTAAGGAATGCCATTTTATTTCCATTCAAATGAGCTTATATCAAGGCCCTCCTGTGAGATGGAACTGATAAATGATAAAGATTTTGGGAGAATTTAAAAAGAAGGGTATGTGAAATTACTGTAGCAGTGATGGCAAATGTTGTTTCTCTCTTGGTAAATCAAAATCTAAATGTCCATGCTTGAATTCTTTCTGAGCCTCACTGAAGCTTAGCATGGATGGAGACTTGGATCATCTATTATTTCCTTATTTCAAGAAGACTGGTGCCTGTCTTTCAAAACTAATTGAGCTAAAGATTTGCATTCCCCCTCCTCATTTGTTTAAGCCAGTACTTCAACCATCAGAGTCATAATTGAGTCATGACTGAAATATAGCCAGGTAGTAGTAGAAGAAGTGTGTTAGTGACAGAGCGGGAAAGTCAAGGTAAAGACCACAGAAATTTAAGATTGTATAGCTTCTAACACAGAGATGTGTTTGTAAGCGCAACATATCTCACAATAGAACTGCACTTTGCAGGTGTACTTCTTGATTTGATTTGGGGTAGGGCGGATCATGCATGTCACCTCTTGTCATGAATGGCTCACTTCCTGATAAGTTGTGATCTTGCTGTGGCTCAGATGTAAACTAGAAATCCAAATTTGAGCTTATCAGGTGCCATGTGAACAGAGTTTATAGGTTCAGTGTTAATTGCTGTGACCCAAGAAAGCAGAAAGATGGGATGGGGAGTCATTTGTGCTTTAGATTTTTTTTCTCCCAATTGAGATTTTAGGATCTAATGCAGACCTGGGCATTTGATGGCCTCCCCAGGACACATCTGGCCTTTTAACTGTCCCTATCTAGCCTGCATCAGGTCAGAAATTAGAAATCAAATGGAAATAAGTGTATTCCATGCACACAATACAGTTGCTTTGCTTTTATTTTGAGGTGACTGCAATTCTTTTTTGCAGTTTGCATGTGTGGTGCGTGCAGCCCCCTTCTTTCAAACTTCCACAACAGTCCCACGTGACCCTTGGTAAAATTAATTGCCCACCGCTGGTCTAATGAGACAATGGCAAACAAAGGACAAAGGCAAAGGAGACCATGACCTTGGGGCAAGCAGAAAGTGGAACTTGGGCTCACCCATGTCAGTACTTCACCATCAGTGTGGATTTCAAAATGTTTTACAACCAGTACGGTGGGCATGGCTAGGTGGGGGCGGGGCATGGGACTGAGTGGGTGTGGCCAACCTGACATCACTCACGCGCACGGAGGATTGGGAGAAGCCCACGTGGCGTGTGTGCTCTTCTCTTTGACAGCTACCTCATTTCTAATTGGGGGGGGAATCCATGCAAAGGGAGGAAAAACATGGATTTCTTCACCCCCAATTGGAAACGAGGCAGCTGTCAAAGAGAAGGGCGCGCACACCATGTGGGCTTTTCTAACAGCCAAATTCCCCTCCTGTTCCTTCTTCGGTTGTTTGAACAAGCCACATGGGGTGCACTACCTTCTATTTGACAGCCGCCTGGTTTCCAGTGCCGGGGGGGGGGGAGAAATCCATGTTTTTCCTCCCTCTGCATGGATTTCCCCCCCCCCAATTGGAAATGAGGTGGCTGTCAAAAAGAAGGGTGTGCACCCCATATGGGCTTCTCCTAATCCTCCGCTCCGACAAAGGAAGTGGATGGGCGGGGCAAGCCTGGGCCAGACAGGCGAGCGAGTAAGCAGCGATTGGGTGGGTGGGGGAAGCGAGCAAGGGGGCAGGGCCTGGGAGGGAGCATTCCGGTACACAGCCTCCAGAAGAACGGGAAGACACACTAAATTTCACGAACGGGTAAGGGCATACCAATGCGTACCGGCTGAAACCCACCCCTGTAATCACCACATATTGTACCTTCATTCCCTCTCCCTCTCTCTCCCCATCTCTCTCATTAAAAAGTAGGTTGTAGAGAAGCAGAGAATGGCTGAAGACACAAGAGTCAAAAGAACTATTAATTGGCAAGGTCCTCTGCTGAGTCAGCTCTGAGGTTGTTGGGTTTCTCTCTTGTGCCTTCTTGGCTGCAGTGATACAAGAGGTAGTGGTGGGGAGACCTTTGTAGGTTCAAATCAGCTGCTGAAGTGGGGAAGGCAGCATGTAAATCGTCCCTTCTCTTTCTCCAGGCTACCTTCGGTTGTTGCAACTTTGAGAGGCAACCTTGGTGCCTCAGGCCTCCCACTGTTTGAGAGATTTGCCTTGGCGGGGCGGCGGGGGCAGAGCTCTGTAGGTGTTCTTGGTGATGGTTACCTCAGATGTTCTCTTGTCTTTTTATTGACTGCATTTTTCTTTTCACGTGCTAGTCGGGGCCCTTTTTGCAGACTGGGATGGTATGGGCCAGGCATCCAGTTCTGCAGCAGAGCTTGTCTGTGTGTGAGGCAGGATTGTGATGGTGGTAGCTTTTCAAAATGCAGCTGCATGTGACAAATAATTCTGCGCAAGATCTGCTATATTTAGAATGTGAACAAGAGGTGGATAATATGTAACTGCAGCAGGAAAAGTAATACTAGAAAGATTACCCACATGCACACACACACTTTTTTTTGGCAATCTTTAGCATTGTAGTTAGTATTCATTTGAGGCTGAGGCTGCTTTGAGGGAGCTTTTCAATTTTCTGTGAACATGCACAGGTTACAGCCATTCTTCTTTTATCCTTCTGTGCTTAATGGAATTCTATTTTTATTTGTTACGTCTATTTCTACCCACTAGTTCCTTGGGTAGAGCATACAAAGTGTTCCTTACCCCCCTTCCAGCTTCTCCGTGGAAACCTGACAATTTCATAACTCCCTCTTATCGGAGAATCCTTCTTCTTCTTCTTCTCTTGTACTTAGTTTCATATGCTGACAGAGAGTACCCAACATGATTCTTCTAGTTTGTAAAAGTAGCTCACCCTTCCACCTCAAAGAGCGCCCCAAAGGAAACCAACTGTATTATAACCTTGTAAATACTTTTTGATTGCTAAACCAGATCATTACAGAAATATGGAAAAGGGGGATTTTTGAGGGGAAATAGCACACATATTGTGTTGGAACCTGCATCCTGATGGGATGATGTCACGCTGTGTGAATTCATCCCAAGAGAGCTTGATCGCCTCATCCTTGTTTGTATATGAACTGGGCCTTATTGTTGTGAAACCCAGATCTCCCTCCGAGGAGGTTCTAAAGGACAGGACATTCTTCAACTGTTTTGTTATTTATGGACGCCTTCAACTTTTTGATTTCTTGATATCACTTTAAAAATAGATGTTTAGAGGAAAGCGTCATTGCGCTTGGGTATGGTTCTTAGCTGCAAGGTTGTGTTTCATGCCTGCTTTTTACTTTGGGACATCTTTCAGCAGTCTCTGGTGTCTTTTTCAAATTTACCTACAAAGAAAGAGGTGGAAAGGTTACATTTGCAACATCCCACTGCTGCATTTTTCTCTCCTTGATGGAGGGTGAAAGGGATAGGCTGCCTGGAGAAGAACTCTCCCTCCCTCCCTCTCTCCCCTCCCCCTCTTTGTGTGTGTGTGTGTGTGTGTGTGTGTGTGTGTGTATGCTCACACACTTGCACATCCTGCAGGCTCTGCTTTGTGGCTTAAGTGTCTGGTTTTGTCATTTTGAAGTGCAAAACAGTAGCCTGCATTGTTCTCAGGAAGGTCAGTTGGGAGCAGTGTAATAAAATCTGATCAGCAAAATTAAATGAGAAAATTGGGGAAGGGGCCTGAATGGCTTTTGTTTGGGGCTTGGCTCAGTTGAATCGAGCTCTCTTCCCCTTTTTTGTTCACAATTGCCAAACTGAAGCCACCATCTTCAATGACCAGCACTGTGGATCACTTTTCCAGATCTGTGTGGCTCCTGTAGTTTGGCAGATGAGGTCAAAAAAAGATTTTTTTTTCTATTGTGACAAAGTGAAGGTAATAATGTAGGCTGGTGCAGATCAACTTGCCTAGTAGGTATTTTTCCTTTTAATTCAATCTTTTTTATTTTCCAAACCTGTAATAGAGGTAGAGAATATTATTATCTCAGTTTGCAGCTTTTAAGCATTTCTAAAAGTGTCAATGTAGTTCCCCCCCACCAAAGCTGATGCTCTTGAGAAGGGTTGGGTTTTAATACACTAATTCACAGCCTGCATTGCTTTTGGGGATTTTAGGTGGAGTCCAAAACAGCTGGAAGGCACTGGGTTAGGAAAATTTGTCTTAATTGTTCACTTAGGACAAGGGTGTCAAACTTGCGTGTCATGTTGCTGTCATGTAATGTATAATGAGATTTTTTTTTCCCTTCGTGGAGCTGGGTGGGCATGGCCAATTTTAAAGGAGTACACCTACTACAAATACAGTGTAGAATATTTTGAGATCTTAAGTTTGTATTGAGCTAATGAAGCAGCAGTATTCCCCTCCTGTGTAAAATTGTTCTTCCTCACACTGGATGACAGTAATTACCTTGCTTTCATCTGGAATCAGAGGGGAAAAAATCTTTTTGTTTTAAAACAAGATTTCCCAGCAAATGTTTTCTGATTTAAAAAGTGCCACAGCAGGAAAAAAAACACATAGTTTATGACTAGAAACTGAATGTGAAGCTATGCCATTATTATATGAATAGTTGAAATGGATATGGTTTAATGATTCCAAGCTGTGTTTTGAACACAGGAACTGGGGAAAAAAAGACTGGACAGTTTTGTAGAAAAAAATTTTTTTTTAAGTTCAGGCATGAGAATGTAGTAATAAACTTTCCCTTTTTTCAAATTTACAACCTGATATAAATAAGAATGTATTACAGGTGTCCTCAACGTATGACCACAATTGGGCCCAAAATTTCTGTTGCTAAGTGAGACATTTGTTAAGTGGGTTTTGCCCCATTTTACAACCTTGCTTGCCACAGTTGTTAGGAGAATCACTGTAGATGTTAAGTTAATTGTCATGTTCCGGTGTTCACGTTGAATGCAAACAGAGAGTCAGTTTGTTTGGTGAAAAACTTTATCTCTAGCTAATATTACGTGATAACCAGCACTAAATGACAATGATACAAAGGTAAGCAAATCCAAGTCAGTTCTAACCAAGTTAACATCATCACTCATATATATACCATTACCCCACCCAGTGTCACCCACAACTCCACCCAGATGACACCCACCCACCCACCATCACCATGACCCACACCCTCCGCCACACCCCCACTCAGTGTCACCATAGCCTCCTTCCTGGTTAGCCACATCCAAGCAGAAGAGTTACGTCAGAGTAGGCGGTTGCACCCAAGTAGAAGAGTTACTATGCAGAATAGTGAGGGAAGCCTTACAGAGCCACATGCAGCTACAGGCTCCGCCAACATCAGAGAGCCAACATCAACGTGGCAGCATTGGTGGTGTGTAAGCATGGCTGAGCAGGGGTGGCGATGGACGGGCTCCCCCCTGAATGGCAGCCCGAGGGCTGACATTAATAACATGGTTGTTAAGTGAATCTATTGACTTTGGTCATCAGAAGGTCACAAAAGGTGATCACATGATCCTGGGACAGTGCAACCGTCATAAATATGAGTCAGTTGCCAAGCATTTGAATTTTGATCACGTGACCCTGGGGATGCTGCAATGGTTGTTTGAAAACCGGTTATAAGTCACTTTTTCCAGGGTCGTCGTAACTTTGAATGGTCACTAAACAAACTATTGTAAGTCGAGGATTATCTATAGATAACTGAGAAATGAGGCAGTCTCCTATAAATTGATGGTCTGCTAATGAGGCCTATCTGGAAATTATTGTATCCTACATTGGATGAGTCAGTGTTATGGATGCATGGCCAGAGACCCAATAATTTATTTAACAACAAAAGAAAAAAAGGTGGACTGTTTTCTAGTGATCTATTTTTAATCCCTTTGTATGAGATGAAAACTTTGAAAATATTCATTTCAGTCTTTTAGAGGCTAATAGCTGCCCTTGCAGTTTTTGTTGCTAAATGATTGAAAGCTACTTGCATACACTGCTTTAATTGAAAAATCCTGTGTGACATTTATATTTGATCTATTGTTAAAATGTTCACATACTATCATTAACTGATAGTGAAACAACTGTGAGTATATCTGTAGAAGCTGGGAAGTAGCTTGATTGCAAAATTCTGGGCACTCATTTCCCCCCCCCTCCCCGCTCCATTCCTATGGGAGATGTACCTATCCTCTTTTTTGCCAAGATAGGGATGTTTCCAGATACCAAATCCCAACTTTCCCCAATTGTTTTTGATTGTTCTTACTTGATGTAAGCCACTCAGAGTCACTTTGGAGCCTCTAAATCTCTTACATAAATAAATAGTTTTTCTAATACCACTGTTGTCTCCACCAGATTGCTTCACAGAATTTCCCTTGGATACAATTTGTGTGTTGTTTTTTTTTTAAATATTCAATATTTCCTTCCTTTCTGTCTAGATTCAGAAAATTTTTTTGGCCCACGCCTTCTTATGCCATTATTCATCGTGCTTATCTAATAAATGTCTTTGATATACTTATATAAATAATACCTCTTTTTTTAGATCTACTCTTGCCATATTTTTGATGCTTTCAAATATCACATCTAAGTTTTTGATGTCTAATGGAAGTACATGTGACTGAGAATTTGCTATTTGTTTTTTGAGGAAAACGGAACCAACTTTGCTTGGCCACTTCATATTCCTTCTACAGCAAACTGCAGAGAAGCAGGCAGCACTTTAAATGAAGATGGATACAGAGCAACCATTTTTATCATTCCTCTGTCAAGCCATAAAGAGAGGTTGCTAATACATGATTGATGGAGACATAACAATGCTTTTTCCCCATAAAAGAGTCAGGTGATAGTCATCTTGAAAACAGTATCCAACCAAGCAGCGGCTCAGTTGTTCTTTGTCCAAGATTCTCCTTTGGAATTTGTTTACCAAGGGGTACTACAAATCCATGGAAACTCTAGTTATTGTAGTTCAGTGTGCCTACATAGAAGATCCCAGTTTTGAATAGGGCTACAGAAAAGTATATTTGAAATCTAAAGTATTTTTAGTCCTTGGATTTAAGCCATATGGATTACAAAAGTTTCCTGCTTTCTGTTTCTAAAAGGAACTTGGAGGTCAGTTCTTAAAAATTTTCTTAGAAGTCATTTATTGAGCCTGGCCCTTAGCCTGTTTGTTTTTCAACAAAAGAGCAGTGACAACGTTTTATATAATATGGTGTGCAGTACTTATAACTCAGTTTGATAAAATCAAACCAGGATGATCCTTGAGTTTGCCTACATTGTGTTCCTCATTAAATTCCAAGAACCTTGACATTTTTCCTTCTGTTTTACATTAACCTTCATTTGACATGTCATCTGAAGGAAGATTAATTGCTCTTCATCAATAATTCTAAGTTGTAGTTAAGTTACATTGAGAATGGGTCCTTTTATTCTCCTCCTTTGGGATGATGTTGAGGAGTAGCATGCAAAGATGTCACTAGGGTTTCATTTTGTTCTTTTAAACAATCGTTTGGAATAACGTCTGAAAGCATTGTTTAGATGGTTTACTTGTCTTTTTCTGGGAGGTCAAGGTAGTCTAATGAGGCTCTCCTTTCATTTTATCCCTGCCACAGCCACTCATTTGGTTGTGTGCTTGTCCTACATATTTGCCAGATCAGAAAGACGAAGGCAACTTATATTTAGAACACAAACAGTCAAAATGCAAAAAGTATGGCAATGATAGCATGCAATGGGGGAAGCATATAAAACCCAATTTCAGCTATCCCTCATCAGTCATTGCTCCAACTCACAAAACACCTCAGCCCAGGGCTCATTGGAAAAACAGGTTTTCAATGCATTTCTAAAGCAGGCCAGGGATGTACTCCTTGCTAAAGCACTAAAGTTACTTGTGTAAGATGTGTTGAACAATTAAGATATTTAAGATCTCTTTTTCAAGCAAGTAAGTAGCAAATCCCGCAGGACAGCATTGTTGCAGGTGAAACCCAATGAAAATTCACACAAACAAAACGGAAGGTTGGATTACACTTTGCATTATGCCCAAGAGGGATTCAAGTTCAAGACCATGCTGGCAGTCAAAGAGAGTGACATTGTCTTCATCTCATTCCCAGCTCATGAATAAGCTAGGCTTAAGTTGTCCTTAATTGCACCAATCTTGAAGGGTATTTTTCCTTTATTCCAGCACAATCTAAAGGATTCCGCAAGGTGGATAAAAATCTATCACACACTACATGGGAGGAAAATCAAGTAATGAGCTTGGAGGTGGAAAGGATCAGCAGTAGGGATGTTTCACACCATAGTTTTCTGTTGACTCAAAGCGGGTAAAGAGCAACATAATATAGAGAAAAGACCCAGAAGAAAAAGCATATGTTAGAGATACGAACACTATGATTAGGTCTTTTACATGCTTTGCTAGGAATTACGTAGTAAAAAATAAAGTAAGGCATTGAGAATATCCCCCCTATTGAGAATTGTAATAGTTAGATATTTTTAATTTTTAAAAAAAGCCAAGTGAGATTTGTGTGTAGTTAAATTTTTTAACATTTTACAGTAGCAGGTTACATTTTTGTCTCTCTTAATTCTGGATTTCCAGTATTTAGCCTTTTACTTACAACTTCTTTTTCAGAAAGTGGATGTCGTTTTATTTTCTAAGAACATTTGAAAGAAACACTGTAGTTAATTTTTAAAATAAATTATTAGAAATGAAAAAACCCAACATTATTAAATATTAAAGATACTTTTAAATTTTTTAAATGAAAGGTAAAGCAAGTGATATGGTATATGTTTTATTTAGCAATGGAGAAAAGCCTTTTGAAGTAGAATACCTCTAGCCCAGAAGAATAGAATATGAGAACAGGTCTATGCTGATTTTTTTCCCATAGCAATAATTTTATCTTGATGGACAATATTATGGCTAGGTGGGGAAGACATGGTTATATTGCTCATGAACTCCACCCAGTGTTTGCCCACATTCATATTTACTTTCCGGCTTATTTGTGCACCAGTCAAAGAAGATGACTGTGCTCCTCCTTTGGCACAGCTACTTTTAAAAGGATAAGTACATACTAAATAAAGTAAAGAAAATAGGTTTGCAAAAAGCCTGAACAGTGTGGTGTCAAGGACATACCTTATCTGTCAGAGGAGAACACTGGCACTTCTAGAACACAAGCTGCTGCTTTGACACTAGTGGTATGAACTCTTTCTCTGAAGTGCACCTTGGGAAATATATGTGGAGAGTGCAACCTCTCCATTTTCCTCAAAACAGGAAAGGAAAAAGTCCTAAAAATGTTGCTGCCCTCTATCAATTACAACTGGAGGGGGACAGAATAAAAATGGTTCCTTGGCCATCAAAATTTGTGTACCCTTGCCTGTGGTTCTCAGTGTGGTTCAGATTGCTGGCTCTGGAAAACCCAAGAGTAATGTGTCCCAGGGTGTGAACTATGGATTATAAGCAACTACTATATTTTGGGGGGTATAAGAGGCACCTTCCCCCCCCCAAAAGGCTGAAAATCTGGTTGCATCTTATACACTGAATACAGCATTTTTGGCCTCCCAAAACCTCACCCCCTTCACAAAAATGGATGTGCAGAGGGTTTGGGATGCCTGCAAAGTGCTCCTGGGGACTAGGGAGGATAAAAATGAGCAAAAATGGACTTTTTTGCCCCCCCTTCCCCCAGGAGCACTCTACAAGCCCCCTAAAGGCTATGCATGCCTCTTTTGGGGGGCAAAAACAGGTCTGTTTTTGCAAAAAAACGCATTGTTTTTTTCTCGTTTTCGCCCAGCCCCCAGGAGCACTTTGCAGGCCTCTCAAACTCTCTGCATGCCCCATTTTTCACAAAAAAATGAGGCGTGCAGAGGGTTTGGGAAGTCTGCAGAGTGCAAAAACGGTTTTTAAAATTTACATCTTCAAAATCTTGGTGCGTCTTATACTCTGAAAAATACGGTAGTTTTGTTTTGATATTATCCTCTCAAAGGGCTGTGCCAAGCCCGAATTCTCCAGAGCAGCATTTATAGGCAAACATGCTATATAAAGCAAGTGCAGATTGGGAGACACAGAAAAGACCTATGGGGGATGCAAGTGAAAGGGAGAGTGGGCTGGGGGAGAAGGTAGTTGAGACTTGGTCAACTAGCAGAGCATATGAAAGAAAAGAGAGGCTTGCAGGAATAGAGAGCAGCAATGACAGAACCATGAAGATGGCAATGGTGCAAAAACTTGCAAAAAGGGGAATGAATGATGAATAGCTAAGTTTGTGAGAAGCAAAAAGAGGAGCAGTCAGGGATAACAACCATAAGCAAATATGGCTGACACCACCCCTAATCAATCTTACTTCTCTCCTGAGTGCAGGATTCGTACAGAAAGCAAGTAGTCATCGATGGGGAGACCTGCTTACTGGATATCTTGGACACAGCTGGCCAAGAGGAATACAGTGCCATGCGAGACCAGTACATGAGGACAGGAGAAGGTTTCCTCTGTGTCTTCGCTATTAACAACACCAAGTCCTTTGAAGACATTCATCAGTATAGGTGAGTAGAATCATCTTCACCTGCCCTGTCTGTGAAGGACGGCATGTAACATGTTTTATTCCAGACCTCTGGAATAAGGGAACACATGGCTAACCCTTTTTTCAGCCTAAAAAAAGAAGAAGAAGAAGCCTTTCCCCTTGGTCTGATCAAAGTTTCTAGCAGCGTTTCTGCTGAGATGCCATCCAAACAAATTGCTGGTCAATCAGGAAAAGTCCCAAGGTGGGAGGATTCAAATGTTTGCTGTGACTAGCAGGAGACATCCTCTCTTGTTTGTTCTTTTGTCCTTAATTAAGGGTGCTGTGCTGTACGTGTTAAGGGAAGGAAACCTGTATTGATTGCATGTGAAGGGCAAAGAGAGAGAGAGAGATGGATAGGTTGATTGAGGCTTTGCTAATAATTTTCCTAGGGAAGCTCTAGCAATGTGTGCGCCTTTGCTCATGCTGCTTTTAGAAGTCATCAATCGAGTACCTGAGTGCCAGGTGTGTTGACATCCTTTGCCCCCCCCCCCCATCTTCACTGTCAATAGAGATTCCCCATCCCCTTCTCCTGTGCCTGATTTTTCCTATAGATTGTGTTTTAGGACTGGCTAAACCAGAACATCCACAAGCTTCCTTCCCTGTCTGTAATTCAGCAGATGCAAAACCCTGCATCTAGTAGTGCATTCCATTTTAGTTAGGAGTCCTACTTCTTTCTTGATTCCTCTAGACTGCTTAAAGATCTTGTATTGAAACGTGTTTGGCCGTTGCTTAATGGCCATTGCATTCCTGGGTATGAAAAAAGAATACCGTTCCTTGGAGACATCATTAAAATGCAGAGAGGATTCTGCGAGTTTATCAGCCAAGGATGGATTCTCAAAGGGTTATGGGCCGAAAAGAAAAGCCTTGGTAAGATGTCGGAAGAATTTAGGTTCTGCTGTTAGTCACCGTGTTTCTAAATTAATGCAAAAAAAATAAATGGGTGTTCCACTTCAAGGCCTACAGAGGGAGCCTGTTTTTCTTTTCCTGTATCTGTTTTCCTGTACTGCTCTCTAGTGAATTCTTTCCCCTTCATTCTTAGTCATTCTGAATGTTATAGTTGACTGAATCTGGAATCAAGATTTGCATTAAAGGATTGAAAGAAGTTAGAGTCTCCTACATCTCTTTTTCCAACACAAAAAGATGTTTTCACTTTTTAATGTTTAAACCAGGGCACACTATACCGGAAAAACTACACGTTTTAATTTACTCCTTGATACTGTTTGTAGATTTGCTTAACTAGATGAGTCAGTTTTCACCTATGAGCAATTAGGGTGCAATTGGGATAGCTGTCATACACAATTCCCAAATTGCTGCCGACAAAATGTATTTCTTCAGGTAAGACAGGGAACGAATGACTAAAATTCAATGCACATTAACTTTACCCTGATAGTGAGATTTTAGTAGTTTAAATAAAACAAACAGTATATGTTTTTCTGTGGCTCACAGCTGAGAAGAGAAAAGAAAATCTATACACATGAGAGTATGTTACTAGTATTCCACCAATGGAATGGTAATTGGAGGGGTAATGGGGATTAGCATTTCTGTCACTAAGCGATGAGGTTGTAAAGCATGACATCATGTGACTGCATTACTCAATGATGTCAATCCTGGCACTCCCCATTGATATTAGCAATAGCAATAGCAGTTAGACTTATATACCGCTTCATAGGGCTTTCAGCCCTCTCTAAGCGATTTACAGAGTCAGCATATCGCCCCACAGTCTGGGTCCTCATTTCACCCACCTCGGAAGGATGAAAGGCTGAGTCAACCTTGAGCCGGTGAGATTAGAACCGCTGAACTGCAGATAACAGTCAGCTGAAGTGGCCTGCAGTACTGCACCCTAACCACTGCGCCACCTTGGCTCTTCTAATATTGATCACTGAATCCCAAAGGTTGTTAGGGGAGGACTCACCGGGATCCCACTCCCAGCTTGGTTCCCCTCCTCACCCCCAGCCTTGGAAATGTATGGATTCCTCTTCAACTCCCCCTCCCATCTATTTCTCCCCCCCCCCCCCGTCTCTGCCCTTTTGGCTGCTCTGTTCACCACCACCTCTGCTGTCCTTCCCACCCTGCGCTCTGCTATCCCCAGCTGACTTTTGCTGCCATCCTGCTGCTGCTGCTGAAATGCTCCTGACCTGGGCTTCTGTGGCTGTGCAAGACCTTCTCCTTGAGGCTGCTTGTGCCATTATCCAAGTTGCACAATCTCTTTTTGTGAGCGCAGGGCCAGTGAATGCATGGCAGCAGGGCCAGCGGAGCACAGGCAGGTGGGGGTGGCTGGTGCTTGGGGCTGATGTAAATCTGCTGCTGAAGGTCTGGAGCTTCTACTTCAACCCCAGTGCTGTTGCCATTGAGGATTGGCGCTGTGCAGGGCAGCCGGAAGGAGCAGAGATGGGGTGGAAACAGGCGGATGGCGGAGTTGAAGCACCCCTGTGGTAGAGGGGGCTGCATGGTGCCCAAATTCTGATCATGTGGACGAGAGGGGCACTACAGCAGTCATAACTTCAGAGACTGGGCCTAAGTCCCCTTTGTTCAGGGCCACCATAACTTGGCACGCTCACTGAATGAATGATTGTAACTGGAAAGTTATCTGTAGTCGTAGCTTTCCTTGAAGAAAAACTGCTCAAATCGCCTAAAGAATCTACAAGCTTAATGGAAATTAATTGGCTCTGATAAGCCTGAGTACATCTTATGGGTGAGTGTTCTCAGTGTTGACAACTTAAATGTGAGCCAAGGAGCCCAGTGGTGGCTTGTTTGAGTAAAAGAGGCCAGACTTGTTCCTTGGGGAACATGGGGACCCCCTGCACCAATAGGGCAGCCAGGTTGGTTGGCAATCTGGATTCCAGGCTGCCTGAAGCTTTATTCCTTGTTCAGGGAGGCCTGCTCACTGCTTAATTCATATGTTGTTTTAATAGGAGATCATCTGTAAAGAAGGTATGATTGGGGGTATGATGAGAGAGAAGAGAGGAGAAGAAAAAGATATCATAGCTACACAGAGTGTCTGTACAGATTATGGTGCAGGAGGAAAAGGGCCGTGACTCAGGGCTTCTTCTGTGTGATGAGTTTAGACAGCTGGAAAACCTCTTCCCCCCAATAAAAGGAGCTTGGGAGTAGCAAGTGTAGAATTGGAAAAAAAATATGACTAAAGGTAACATGATTCAGAGGACAAAGAAAGGAGGGTCGCCCTCCTATGATGCAAAATGACCAGAAGTGGCCAATTAGGAATAGTTAATAATCATAACAAGAGAAGAGGAATGGAAAGGAAGGGCAGAAGAGTGGGAAACTCTTATGAGAGGAAATGAAAGTAGAAATTGCTGGAAGGAGAATGAAAACAAAAGAAATGTCAAGAAACAAATAAGAATACTCTTGAACTATGTGATAGTAAAGGGGATGGGATTAAATCTTCCACATTCAGAGCTTCTGGAACAGCAAATTCTGCTAGAAATGTCAAGGTTGAATTATGATAACTGCAGCCCTTGACTGTCGTGTTTTCAGAAGTTGGAATTGCTGAACTTGCTGTGTCAGGGAAGTCACAATGTTAAGAATCTATCAATTTCTAGAAAGAGATTAGCCATTACCAGGAAGCTATCAGTAACCACCAGCTGATTAGATCAACTCCGTTTCTGCACTGCTGCTTGTGATGGATAGAGAGTTTGGTCATTATCAGTTGTCATGGGAAATATTAATTACAAGTAAAAAATTGGAGCATTTCAAATGCGCCTGAACAAGGAGAAGGGGAATTTTATCATGCTTAGTGGATGTGGTGTAAAGCTAGAAAATTTTGGATTCAAATATATAGGCTGATTCAGGGGATTTTAAAAGTTTAATATACAATTAAGGCCAAAGCTCAATCTTTTGGGACTGATGATCAGGCAGTTGGGAAAAAGGTCACTGAATTTTACAATAGCTGCAGCAAGATTGTTTTATGTACAAAGATGGAAAGATTTAGTACTACCCACAGGGGAGAAATGGCCGGTGAAATTGATGGAACTTGCTGACATGACTTAAATTGATTTCTTTTATTAGGGAAATGACAATAACTGGGCTGTTGGTCTGATTCAAATACATTTCAATGACAGTAACTGATTATTGCTGACTGTTTATTGTGCACTTTTTGTGGAAAACATTATTAATTAATTAATTTATTTATTAATTAGACTTATATACCGCTTCATAGGGCTTTGAGCCCTCTCTAAGCGGTTTACAGATTTTTTTTAGCAAATTATAGCAATAGCAGTAGACTTATATACCGCTTCATAGGCCTTTCAGGCCTCTCTAAGCGGTTTACAGAGAGTCAGCATATTGCCCCCAACAATCTGGGTCCTCATTTTACCCACCTCGGAAGGATGGAAGGCTGAGTCAACCCTGAGCCGGTGGGATTTGAACCGCTGAACTGCAGATAACAGTCAGCTGAAGTGGCCTGCAGTACTGCACCCTAACCACTGCGCCACCTCGGCTCCTATTAAAAATGAGCTTATGATTTATGGATTTAAGGACTAGACAGAAAAGAGACATGTAACTTTAGAGAAGAGGTAAATGTATAAGTGTACCCATAACTGAAGTAACGAAGATCAGAAGCTAGTTTTTTCTTTCTTTTCTCTTTTTTACTTTTTTCCTTTCTTGCATTTTAGCTTTCTCTTTGCTTTCTTTCTTTTTTTCTTCCTTGTTTTAACTTAGTTTGTATTAGTTTTTCTCCTTTTAAAACTTTTGATAACATTATTAAAATAAAGAGTAGAAAATCAGAGAACTTCTCTGTATCACATGGCTCTTCCTTTTTGAGTTTAGTGATGGTTTAGGACTTTTTGCTACATTGTCAAGCTGGTGCCTTTATTCTGCCTTCTCTGCCACATATTTGCAGATACACATGATTTTGCATACATGTGGTGGCAAGTCTAGTTAGTATGAGAAATACTGTATAAGGCTCTGAGGCTTTGAGTGTTTCAAAGAAAAGAGATTTTTGTACGGTAACATACATCAGGGTATATGTTTTCATACGTTTGAATCTGTTCCTGCAATTGCATAATCTGAAATTTATTCTGCTTCATATAATTATGAAATATAGCAGTGCTTAAGGTACATAAGAATCTTGATTACTATTTTTCTGTAGCAAATTAACAAAATTATATATCCCTGACATTTCTTACGGTTTGCAAATAATTTTTAAAGTCCCCTGCAAATTTAAAACAAAATTCCTGGGGATACAAATGAGAATTTTAGGATACACTCTCCTATTTTTATTTGACCTGAAAAGTCCACCTTTCTATTCCATATTTTGTGTCCTCTCAATGATCTTCTGGGGGCTTTAGATTCCTGATGTGCATGAACTGGGAAGGACAGCTTGATGCTTTCAAAGTCTGCCTTTCCAATTCTTATCTTCCTGTTACAGGATTTGCCCCAACACCTCCATATCTGCATAAATGAATACTCTGCTTAATTAAATTTTATCAGTTGTATTTTCTTTAGGATGCCAGCTTCTTCCAGGAACAGAAAAATCAGTCTTTTAACAATGAACAAATCTTAAATGTGAACACTCAGACTGCAGTAATTCCCTATCTGATTTACTTGAATTGGAGAATTTGGCTTTACTGGAGGAATGAAGCAGGGATTGAGACTAATCCCATGTATTTAGGTTCTGAGGCAAACAAGAAGAATGTTGTGTATTTTGGCCTTAAAGCTATACTGAGAAATGCATCAGTGGTTGCACACCAGGCAATGAGAGGATAATAATGCTTTGAGAGAACTTTGATGAGAGGGAAAGCCTCAATGCAACCTCTCTGTAGGTTAGATTCAGGGGTGTGCTGCTACGGATTTGCCTGGGTTCGGGAGAATCCGTAACTAACATAATGGCCGGTTTGGAGAACCTCCAAATCCCATCCCTGGCTGGCCCCACCCCGCCCCTCCCAGGAGTCTCCACGCAGCCCGTTTTGGATGCGAGGTACATGCAGGGCCCGTGCAGAGACTTGGGGAGGCTTGACGAAAACCGGGCCTTCTGGAAGGCCGAAAACAGGCCTCCGGAGCCCGGGGGAGCAGTTTTTGCCCTCCCAGAGGGTTGAGGAAAACCTGCAGAGCCTGGGGAAGACAAAAAAGCACTCCCCCCCCCTCCTGAACATGGTGCAGGAGGCCGACTAGGCGATGCCCACTATGGCCACACCCACCCAGCAACTGGGCAGAGAACCCGTTGCTGAAATTTTTGAAGCCCACCTCTGGTTAGGTTTATCATATTCTTATGCCATTATGCTCTTAAAAATCATGGCCCTTGTATAGAAATGTTGCCTTTCATTAATTTGTCCCAGTTTTGTTTTCTGTATTTCAGAGAGCAGATCAAGAGAGTGAAGGACTCCGATGATGTGCCCATGGTATTGGTGGGGAATAAATGTGACCTTCCTGCCCGGACTGTGGAAACACGGCAAGCCCAGGAACTGGCTCGGAGCTATGGGATTCCATACATAGAGACATCAGCCAAAACTAGACAGGTATACCCGGGGGGGAGGAGGAGGATAACGCAAACCACACAGACTCACTTTTTCCACCTTCACTTGAGGAAAGAATCTACTCCATACTTCCAAGATGTAATCTTTAGGGTGTTTCTGTGGTGAAAACCAAGCTATCTTCCAGAGAGTCTGTTGAACTTTTCATTGTTGCCCTTGTAAATCAGTGGAAACTTTTTGGCTCCTCTGCAGGGCTTCTGCAATCAGCTGAAGTTTTGGTGCATTGAATTGTTGGTCCTGGATTGTTGAATTGTGCAATAATAACAGCAAGAAACTTACCAAAGCTTTGTTTCAATTCCACCTTTGCTGACTGTCTCTTTTGATAGAAAAATGTTCAGCTCAGCCCCCTCCAAGGAAATTACGTACCTTTAGGAATTGTGTAAACAGATGGCTCTTCAGCTTACTTTCTCTGTTTGTATAAGCCTATTGTGGTTGTCTGACTTAACTGGGCTGGAGCTGGCCCTTAGCTCTATTGAGCCAATAATGTGCATTTACTGTTGGGTTGCTAGGGTTCCAGCTGGTTTTTATTGATCAAGTTGTGTAGCTTCTGCTGATGGTTCCTGGCACTAGGGAACAAAAGTGAAAATTGCAGCAAGTTTGGATTAAGAGTGGCCTTGTTCCATTAAGATGATGCTGGGACATGACTGGCAGGTAGCCTGGTTTAACAGTTGTCAGTAGCAATAACAAAGGCAAATGTTCAGCGAACAGTGATGGGGTGTTTTGTACTCTGCCATTTGTCCAAACTGTTCTGCCCAAGCGCATGTATTTGCTGTCAATTTAGGCAATCAGCTCTGGGTCTATGATTTGGATTCAAAATAGGGGCACTTAGTAAACAGTCACACCATTGTCACATCTACCAATTCTGCCAGTTGTTTCTAGAACATCTACCAGCTCACAATTAAATGGTTTTGTTTTTTTGTATTTTAAGGAGGAGGAGGAAAGCTTCTACCCCTTTGAATGAAATCCTGGATTAGCTCTAGTAATGCATTCAGAACTGAGCAGCAGTGGAAAACACATGTTGAACGGCTCTTGGAAATGTTCTTTCTCTTTGCTTATACACACAAACTGCATGATGTTCAAAACACTTCATTGACTTGTTGCAGGGAGTCGAAGATGCCTTCTATACTTTAGTGCGAGAGATCCGGCAGCACAAACTACGTAAATTGAATCCCCCAGATGAAAGTGGTCCAGGCTGCATGAACTGCAAATGTGTAATATCATGACCAAGGTGAGTCACTGAGAGAAAGAAAAGGAGCCGTTTTGTTAGAGAAAAAGACCTCTCAGATTATATACCGAAAAACTGTTGTCTTTGAACCCATGCATGGTCCACACCCTTCCCTTTCTCAGTGTTATGAGTCTGATCTCCTTCAAGAAGACCGAATGTGTCTTGTCATTGGTTGCAAAACTGGCCACTTCCTCAAAAGGAAGTCTATTTTTACTACAGTTCTTGAGGGAAAAACGTTTTGAATTAGAACACTGACAAGAATGAGGAGACATTGACCACTTTTTTTCTTTATCCATGAGGCTGATTTGAATTAAGGTGCCTGTTTCTGTATTTGCTTCTCTTCTAACTTGGATACCCCACTTTATATACCTCTGTTTTTCTTGTTTTATCTCCTCCTGCTTTCCAAGTTTCTGACTGATTTCTGTTGCTTTTCTTAGGCGAGGTTCGCGCTGCTCCCTTTCCATGCCTTAGTCCTTTCCTTCTCTGTGGATAGGTGTCATATATAATGTGTCTTCTATAGATAGGGCTCAGGCTACAGTTCCCATCAGCCTAACTAGCATAGATCATTCTGAAGGGGAATGATGGTGGTTGTAGTTCCAGGTTTTGAATGGCCTCTTTAGATAATACAGTGTGTTTCTCGTTTGGATGCTACATGAAGTCATTCTGAAGAGCCAAAGTTTGTCCTGGGTTTAATAATAACAGAACAAAATATATGTATTGTTTGTTCAGAATCTATTTGAGAGATTTTATAGAGAGGAATTAATGCCTCAAATATTTAAAGATATTTAAAATAAGATATTTAAAATTCATGCTGTGAGACCTGTGGTTGAAATACAAATAGATAATATATTGGAATGATCCCACCCCTCTTCAGTGTATTTGTTATTTAGTAGAAAACTAAGGGAAGAAAATGGCATTTGGAAATACATTGTTACGTATTGTTTATAGAATTAGAAGAAAAGCTCTTCATTGCCAGAGCACCCTTTTCGTATTCAGCTGTCAGGAGTCAGGTGTCAATACACACACACACACACACTTAATTGTGGTGGCTCAGTGGTTTAGGTGCCCATCAGTGGTTTAGATTGCCCATTTATCATCTGGCAATCCAGGTTCAAGACTCAAGTCCACGTGATGGGCTGGGCTCCTGTTACTTGCCCCAACTCCTGCCCACCCAGCAGTTTGAAAACATGCAAATGTTAGTAGATACTATTTCAGTGGGAAAGTAACAGCATTTTGCATGATTTTGGCATATAGCCATGCTGGCCACATGACCACAGAAATGTCTTTGGACAACGCTGGCATTTATAGAGCCATAGATACATCCTCCTAAATTTCTGAACATGACTATTAAAACTATTCTGTGTAGCCTTGAATCTCAATGGAGAGAGGATAGCAGATGAGCAGGAATCAGAGCGATTTTTTCCTTCTATGGTTATACTATTTTATGTATTCCTTTATAAAAAGAATACTTCCTTCAAAAAAAAAAATTACAATTGAGAAGTGAATGGATGTAAAGTTTCATCAGTTGAGATCCCTCAGAAGGCCTAGTTTTTAGCACAGCTGCTATTGTTAGTGTGTCTTTCTGTGTGTGTATCCAGATGTGCAAATAATCCAGATGTCTCAAGAGTATTTCCTATTGCCTGTGATGTGAGATGGGGTGGGTGGGGGTAACTTCCTGTGCTCTCACTGCTGAAACTGCAGATTAATCCCAAATGCTTTTTTAAAGGCTTGGCCTAAGAGAGAGGCTACTGCCAAAGGCTGAGGGGAGGAGAAAAGCCAGTGTCCGCCAAGTGTGTCTTCATTCCTACATCCTTTGCAAATACTCACACTGTGTCCTGAAGGCAGAGTCCTGGCCGGCCTGAAATCTTTCTTTTCGCTGAGGAGAACATAACTTGGCAATATTTATCTGGGTGTGGTTTGTGCTCCCTTAAGGAGGGGATGGGAGTTGGTTTTCCCTTAACTGGTTGCAATATAAGTGGGATCTGATTTTATGTGAAACAGGGTTTTTCCAAGAAGGCCCACTCTTTCTCTCTCTCTAGGGCTTGGAGAATTATGTCAAGGTGGAAATAAGGCAAAAAGCATGGTACATAGTAAACACACAGAAGGTTCTGGAGTTCTTCATTTTCCTCTCTGTTCACACTGCCTTTGTATCTGCTCTTACTTTCTCATTGTTTTATATGTGTATATGTATTTTATTTATATAACACATTTAAAAATGTGCCTACATTATTTTTATAAATAACTTGAGGCAAATATACCTAATGCTCCTTCGTCCTTCTGTTTTTTACCACAATAACATCTCTGTAAGGTGAGTTGGGCTGAAAGAGAGTATCTGGCCCAAAGTCACCTAACTGGCTTTTATGCCTAAGGTGACAGCAGTAGAGTTCACAGTCTCCTGGTTTCAAGCCTGGTGCCTGAACCTCTATACCAAACTGAGTCTCATGTTCTTTAGAGTGAAACCACTCGAAGGAGACATTAACATTTTAACAGTCTTTGCTTTAATGTTTGAGCCATTTCTGTTCACATGAGCTTGGGAAGAGTTGGGCACAGGGCACATTTGAGTGCCCAATATCCACATATGCTATGAGAAGGGTAGACTTTGAGCTTAGCAGCAGCACAGGTGGCACAAGCCCAAGAGGAGTGCCTTATTATGTTAGTTTGCCTTGAGGAAGTACGGTACTCCGCTATAGGTATGCATATTTTACATTTCTCTGGGACTGACTCAACAGTATGCTGCACTTGAGCTCTTCTCCCATTTCATAGCTCCCAAAAATATGCCATTGTAATAATATAAAAGATTATATTGGGTTTTCTTCTCTTTTGTCATGTTTTGATCTTACACTAAATGGTGATGATGATGATGATAATGTTGTTGTTGTTATTGGGGCACTTGGTATCATGTCCAAGAGTTTTATAAGATACATCAACAAATTGCAGCTTCCTGCAATAACACCAGTAAAACTGCAAAAAACTGCGCTACTTAGGACATCGTATATTTTAAGAAGGTACTTGGTTGAAATGGTATTTATGATGCATTTTTCAATGTTCAGTTGACTGAATTTCATATTTAATGAATAAAGAATAATAATAACAACAACAACAACAACAACAACAACAAACAACATCTTGCCAGTAGAGCAAAAAGGCCACAAAAGAAGAAGCAGGGGCACAAAAGATCAGCTCCTAATTGATAAAATGATATAATAGAAATTTGTAAGAACAGAAAAACGAACTTGAATATGGTCTGGATTGATTACAAAAAGGCATTTGACTCACTGCCACATAGTTGGATCATAAAATGCTTAGAAACAACTGGCATTAGCAAAAATATTACATCCTTTGCTGAAAAGGCGATGAAACAATGGAGAACTGAGTTGGCAGTAGGGAATGAGATCTATGGAATGGTTAATATCAAGCGAGGAATTTTCCAGGGTGATTCACTTTCACCTCTTCTCTTCATCATCGCAATGATCCCACTATCAGTAATCTTAAAAAAAATGAAATTAGGCTACCAAACAGCCAAAGAAGCTGAAAAAATTTCGCATTTACTATATATGGATGATTTGAAACTCTATGGAAAGTCAGAAATAGAAATCCAATCATTGACAAACACAGTCTGAGTATTCAGCACCGATATTTCAATGCAGTTTGGCATGGAAAAATGTGCCACTGTATCCATAAAAAGGGGCAAAATCACTGCATGTGAGGGAATTGAAATGCCCAATGGCCAACTAATTAAATTCAACGAAAATGAAGCCTACAAATACTTGGGCATTCTGCAGTTGGATAACATCAAGCATGGAGAAGTAAAAACTATTATCAGGCGAGAGTACACCAACAGAGTTAGGAAAATTTGGAAATCTAAATTGAATGATGGAAATACAATCAAGGCCATAAATACCTGGGCAATACCAGTTATAAGATACACAGCTGGTATAGTTAACTGGACACAAGTTTAGTTTAGTTTAGTTTTCCCTTTATTTGTATGCCGCCCTTTTCCCTGGGGGGACTCAGGGCGACTCACAGTTCAAAAAGGGGGGGGGAAGACAAACAATATTCCTACATGGAGACAATACAACATATTAAAAAAGAGAGCACAACAGTCACACAATTCGGGTGGGGTTAGAATCTTAACCCCAGGCCAGCCGGGACAGCCAGATCTTTAAAGCGGTGCGGAAGGACTGGAGGGTGGGCAGGGTCCGAATCTCCATGGGGAGTTCGTTCCAGAGGGTCGGAGGGTCAACAAGCTGATTTGACATTTTGGACCGAAAAACAAGGAAACTAATGACAATGCACTACAGTTTACATCCACGTGGTGATATTGATAGACTATACCTGCCCCGAAAATCAGGTGGCAGAGGATTATTACAAGTGAAGCAAACAGTTGAAGAAGAAAAACATGCACTGGCTGATTATTTAAAAGAAAGTCAAGAACATCTATTAATCGAAGTAAAGAACAAAAATCTACTGAAGGTCCAACAGACGAAACAAGAATACAGAAAAGATGTGATAAAATCAAGACTGAAGAGTTGGCAGAACAAAGCACTGCATGGCCAATTTCTGGAAAAAATAAAAGATAAAGTGGACAGTGAACAAACTTGGTTATGGTTAACAACAGGTACATTAAAGAAAGAAACAGAGTCACTAATCCTGGCTGCGCAAGAACAAGCTATCCGCACAAATGCCATTAAGGCCAACATCGAAAAATCCTCTGATGATGCCAAATGCAGACTTTGCAAAGAAGCTGATGAAACTGTTGATCACATACTCAGCTGCTGTAAAAAAATCGCGCAGACTGATTATAAATTGCGGCACAATTCAGTAGCACAAATGATCCATTGGAATTTGTGCAAAAATTATAATATTAAAACAGCAACAAACTGGTGGGAACATCAGCCTGAAAAAGTCACCGAAAATCAGATGGTCAAGATCTTGTGGGATTTCTGTATACAAACCGACAAAATACTGGCGCATAATACACCAGACATCACACTGGTTGAGAAAAATAAGGTCACAATCATAGACATTGCAATACCAGGTGATAGCAGGGTCGCCGAGAAGGAACATGAAAAAATCGCAAGATACCAGGACTTAAATATCGAAATTCAACGACTATGGCACAAACCAGCAGTGGTAATTCCAGTGGTAATTGGCACACTGGGTGCTATTCCAAAAGCACTGGAATTACATTTAAAACAGTTAAAAATTGACAAAATCACCATCAGTCAAATGCAAACTGCTTGGATCTGCACGCATATTACGAAAATACGTTACGACGTCCTAGGCCCCTGGGTGGGGCCCGACTAGTAACCAATGCCAAATCCGGCGAAACAACTGGCCGCTGTGATACAATTGTACAATAATAATAAAAAACAACTAGGCATGTATATACCCAAATCAAATACATTTAGTTTCTTTGGTATCCTACCTTTATAAACAACTCAAGGTGGCATATGTAATGTATTCTTGTACTCTGTACTCTTATTTTCCCCACAACAACCCTGTTGTTTGGGCTAAGATGGGTGAGTGACCCAAAGACACCCAGACAGCTTTCATGCCTACCTAAGGCAGGACTAGAACTCATGATCTCCTGGTTTCTAGCCTGATGCCTTAATCACTGTACCAATTTGGTTGATGAGCCTGTTCTCTCTCATTGTATCAAATCACCAATGGCTGGGAGAGAAACAGCTATTCTTTCAAATGTATGGTGGACAAAAGTTAGTGTGTACCTATGACATTTCACAGAGCAGGGCTGGCGTGTAAACAGAAGTTTGAGAGCCTTTGTGCTCTGCATAATAAATAAACAGTGACACCAGCAGGTTTGTTCATCTGAAAGAGTTCTTATATCTAAACAGAAGACGATAATATAGATTGGGTTGCATCTACAACATTGTACTGTAAGCAAATGAGCCTATGCTATAAATCCAATGAATTTATTTCCCTAACCTGGGGAACTCAAGAATATGAAGGCTTATAATTCCTACTCTCTCTGCATGTTTTGTAAATCAAAACATTGATGTAATCACAGCATCATCTTGAGGTTAGTAAATAGTACTACAGTCACATTTTACTTAAACAATGAACTACACTGGTAAGTACATTTCCACAGTATCAGCAAAGGACAGTTTGCTTTTTTTGGCAGCGATCAAGGAAGTGCTATCTTAATGAGATCCATTGTTTGCATACGGTTAAACTATCACAATTAAAGACTTAATTAGTGTAACAGTTTGGAACCCTCAGAGGCAATTGTAGTCCTCTCCCCGTCCCCGGACATTGGAGACCATTTACCCGTGCACCAGTAGGTGAGAGAAAGGTAGACTTGCCAGCCTGAAGATGGCTTGAATGAAATCTAAATTTGGTTTATGTGAAAACTAAATGTAGGATTTTCATAGTTACTAGATAAGTTTAGCGGATGCAAAATATACTCGGCACTGTAAGTTGCCACTGGCTCTCATTTTGCAACTTCATAAATGTGCTGCTCTGTGAAATGATACTGTAGGAGAGCATAATGCTTCTATTCTAAGCATTTACCACTTGCTGCTGAGCTACTGCTTCTGCATGCCATGTTAAGTGCTACACTGCCTGGGGGTCTGTTATCCACAATCAAACTATTGAGGTCAGTTCTTGAACAAGAGCAGCAAACAAATCGGATTCAGAATTGCCATCCTGTGAAGCAAACACACACTGGTGTATAGATTTATCCCCCACTCCTGGTTAACAAAATTCTGGCATCCATTTAACCAAGCTTTTCTTTAAATATATATGTATGTGTGTAGTTATTCAATATGGTCCTAAAATTATATATATATACCGTATAATGCTTGATTTCCCCTTTCAGGAATGTGTGACTGGGATTAACCTTGAAATAATTTCAGAACCATATTGAATAAATACAGACACACACACACCACCCTAGGCATTTTAAATTGATCCCTCTGATTACTTCTTTTTCTGTACTGATAGTTTTATTATTTCATGTACTATATTGATATTTTAACTTTTGTACTCTGGTGTTGTTGAATTGTATAAATAAGTAACTTTTTGTAAAGGTTTTTCAGCTTATTTCACTCATTGCTTTTTTTCTGTTTGCAGCGAACCAGACTGTGACTTGGAAGGCTTTCTACTGTGTGTAGCACGGAGATGGAGGCGATGTGAAAATATAATCAAATGGATTTGGGGAAAGGAGAGATGGGGTGGTGTCTGCAGGCCCTCCCCCAAAAGGGCTCCAAATGGACAGTTTTAAAAATTCACCAAGGCCTGCAGGGAACTGTTTTATTGTTTAAATCCCCCTCCCTTTTTTGCCTTCTCTCCCCTTCCCCCCCTTCCTGGCAGTGTGTGTACAAAGCCACATAAGGAATTGCAGTAAGTTATTATTTGGTGGTCTTGACACTGGTTTTGCCATCTGCGTCATTGTTCCAAGGGATTGATTGAGAGTGTCTGAAAGGAGGCTCATGCAGGGAAAGACCCATCTCGTTTCTTCAATCAGCTTGAGCTCAGCTCACCAAGGGCAAAGCTGGATGCATCTGCAAGTGTACTGGTTTCCCACTTTGGTGCTGCAAGCCATGTAAGGCAGGGAGATAACTCTAATTCACGGCTTGAAGGGCTCCATCTGAAAGAAGGCTAGCTGTTGTCAGCAGAAGATCAAGGCTCTTTGGAAGGTACTGCCAAGAAGATTCACTTGCCCGTCATTCCACGGGGGGGGGGGGGGGCACAAAGGGGAAAAATATGCTCACATTTTCAAGGTGGGCAGGACAAGCATAAAATAATTATATCTGTAACTAGTTCCTCATGTCTCCGCCCATTGGTTTATCTCTGTGTAAACAGGGAAGTAATTATGCCCCTCTTAACTTTTGGCTAATACTGTCTCCCCTGTGCTAGAACAACTGGACAACTGTCGTTCTTGCAGAGAGTAAATGGTCAATCTGGTGGACATTCTCTTCAGGCTTGGACAGTATCCTCAAGAGTACTTCAGAAGGGGTGGAGGGAAAGATGTCTGCCAGTTTTTAGAAATTTGCCTTTTTTCTTCTTCCTTTTTATGGTGTTGGGAGAACCTGTAAATGTATAAATTGACTCTACCTGAACCTGTTGATGGAGACTGGAGGATCTTGGATTTTCCAACTCTGAATTTACTCATTCCCTGCTGCATCAAAGGGAAAACAGTCCATCCATATATCTTTAGGAGGCACGGGAAGCTTTTTAGTATTTTATTTTCCACAACCTTTGTGTCTTACAGGCTGATTGGGAAGAATTATCCAGTGGGAAAGAAAGGTTGACTTGTATGTAGGCTTTCCTGTTTGTTGTTGGCATGGTCTCTCTCACCCCACCCCACCCGCCTCCCCAAGATTTGTATGCTTGTTGCCTGTGTCAAGGCTGTCTTCCCTGGTGTGCTTATTGCAAAATTTGTGTACTACTTGGAGGTGGAGCTGGTCTTTGGAGACATGGGAGCCTGTTTCCGTGTTCCTGCTCCATTCTCCACTCTCCCTTGTAGCCGCTGTGCCTACGTAATTGCATGCACAGCTCCGAATCCTGCTATCAGGGAGCAGTTCCTCTGTATGTCTGTGACTGTACTTGCTGTAATTCAAAGCTCTTCTGGTTAAGATACCACAACCAGATCCCTCATCACTGGTTGAATTAAAGAAAACCAGACAAATAATTAAATAACAAGCATGATTTTTTAAAAACTGTTGGGAGTATTAAAGAGAACCCAAACCTAGCCTTAAATGTCATTAAAAGCGATTTTGTTCTCAAAAGTGTTGGTGTGTCTACTGTACCTTTTGGGGTTTATGTTCCTTTGAGTCAAACTCCCTGTACTATATCTCAGGATGAAAGTAGTTATCAATATTTAAACCCCAAGAAACAGTTTCGTTGTCCACCCATTTTTGCCGCTGGAACTTATGTCTTAAAAAGTAAAAATTGGTTCATTTATTTTAATTGCTTAAAATACCTGTTTCATTTCTGGAATAATTTACTATTTGATCAGTCTTTCTCAACACCCTGGATCTAGGCTGCCTTAATAGCAGAATGGCTCATTGTGGATGTTGACCAGATATTGGTAGAGGCCTCTGCGTTTATTAAAATAGTGGTATCAAGATGAAACATTGAACAATGCACCACAGCATAAGGTCTACAGACAGCTTATTCAAAAAGCTTAGTCTTTCGGGATTGTTTTCACTGTTCCGAGAACTAAGTTCCCATTATGGGAGATAGGAGCTTGATCCATTGATTTCCATCCATATAATTAAAAAAAAACAATTAACTGACTGCAATGCTTTCTAATTTTTATAGTACCTTAGCAGGGCAAGGCGAATTTTAACAGAAATTGATAACTGCAGCTCTATCCAAAGATTGATGCCCAGGAATGTCCTAAGGGAGTAACTATAAAGCTGCAGGATTTCTTCCTTCGCTATTCCCCTTTGTTAAAATAGGCCATTTTTAATGGGTTATGAGCTATCCAGAGAATTTGGCCAAAGCAGAAAGGCAGCCACTTCACAAATTCTATTCTTGCCTTGGGTTCCATCGCTGCTTGTACGGTAATGGCTAACAAACTTTAAGCATCTGTTTACATGAAAAAGGGAATGTTCCCAAATTAAAGAATTGAAATCTAATTAATAAACCAGATCAAGTCCAACATGTGGCTGTTAAACAGTCTCCTGTTAACTATGCATAATTAATTATCTGCCATAATGCAACCTCAAAGGGGATTTTTCAGCATACATCTTTTCTCAAGAGCTATCATTATTGGTGTCTTCACTATTCCTGGTTTATCAGCTCTACATTTGGCAGATAGTAACATGGAAAAACAAGCTCAGTTCAAAACTAAAGTAGGGTTTGGATCTTCCCCTTGTGTATTTTAAAACCACAGTATTTTTTAATGCTTAATTAAGGCATAGTAATTTAGCCTTTAGACTTAACAGTCTCAAAAGTCTCTATGCTATTAAAATTCAGCAGTCAGGGAAATTCTGTCTTGAGATATTGGAATGCTGTTCATTTATTTCTGCCACTGCTGTGCCCATGTAATTGAAGAACTTTGGTTATTTTTTAATACTGCTTTTTTTTTTTAAAAAAAAAAGGTGCTCGGGGTGAAGCAGTTAAAGCCACTACTATTCTATTTCTCATTAACTAGTATAGCTGATTTTACAGTGTATCAGGGTCATGGTACCTATTCCTTAGGAGAAAAAACAGTTCTAATAGGCCATTATGCTATGCTATAAATGTTTTATACTACCATTCTTTACCCCTCAGATAACCAAACTTCAGCATTTTGTTTTGGAAGGCACAATGCTTTCCCACCAGAATATCCATTAAATCTGTCCACTCCTTTCCCCTGCATAAAAGCCTGCATACATCAGGCTCCTTCCCTCTCTATTTTTCAAGCAATCTGCCCTCCTACCTCTGGTCCGCTGGCAATCTGCAACCCCTCCCCCCAAACCATATTTTTCAATCTGTTCATGAAAATACTGGAACTGGATCCTTTTAAAAACACAATGATAACTTTTGTAAACAAATGGCATTGTTACACAACAATCATCCATGTTTGGGAATCCCTGCTGTGTTTCTGCAAAGGTAAATCAGTTGAATTGTACATATAGGATTGCAGTCCCCAAAAGTCTTTCACCTGCATAAAACTATGCACAAAAGAAATTTGGGGAGGGAGGGTGGAAGAAGCACATGTGAGTACTGTAAAAGCATGTTAGAAAAATGGGAGTGTCTGGAGTTAAATACATTTGCCTGTATTATAAACACACACTTATCTAGGTTCATCCGCAATATTTTAACTTCCAAAAACTGAAGGGCCGGGTTGATAAGTTAAAAAAACAGGCATGCCACACATTTTGGCTACCAAAGTTTGGCAATTAAATGCTGAAAATACATAAAATGACTCAAAAAAAATCATGAATCTTATCTTTCAAAAATATATGAAATTTGAGATATTTACAGCTGAATGAAGCAACAAATATTTAACAAGGAAATTTGATTTTATCAAGGGTTTTCTCCTTAACATAGGCTCATGCTACTTTTCTATTTACACATTTTAACTTCCGTTCTGTTTCAGGAAATAATAGCTTGTTCTTTTTAAATATGTTTTTGCTAAACATGCCCTTATTTTTATCTTCTGTAAGTTAACCCCATATTGTATCAATGTAGCTGTGATTTTACACAGTAAAAGTACACTGAGTATAAAAAGTCTACCCATCCTTATTAAAATGCCATGTTTTGAGATGTAAAAAAAAAAAATCAGGCCCAAGATAAATCACACTTTTTCCACTTTTAATATAACATAACGTAGAATTCAGTTGAAAAACAAACTTAAATATTTTAGGGGGGAAATAATAAAATAATTTGATTGCATAAAGATGCACACCCTTAAACTAATAACTTCATTGAAGCACCTTTTGATTTCATTGACAGTATTCAGTCTTTTGGGTAAGAGTCTATCAACATGGCACATCTTGCCTTGGGAATCTTTGCCTATTCTTCCTTGCAAAAGCGCTCCAAATCTATCAGATTGTGAGAGTATTTCCTGTGCACAGGCCTCTTCACGTCACCCCACAAATTTTCAGTTGGATTCAGGTCTGGGCTCTGACTGAGCAACTCCAAAATTTTAATCTTCTGATAGTTTTTTTTTATTTATTTCCAGGCATGCATTCGGTCATTTGTCATTTTGAAGTGTACAATTCATCTTCATCTTCAGCATAGGCCTGAAGGTTTTGTGTCAAAATTGACTGATGTTTGAAACTATTCCTAATTCCCTCTACCTTGACCAAAGCCCCATTTCCAGCGGAAGAAAAGCAGCCTCAAGGCATAATACTGTCATCACTATGCTTCACTGTGGGAATGGTATATTTTTGATGATATGCAAGTGATGTTTTTAACATCAAATACAGATTTTTGAATTATGGCCAGAAAATTCAAGTGCATCAGACCTACGGCACATTTTTTCACGTGATTTTGTCATACTTGATGCAGATTTTTGCAAAATGTAGCCAAGCTCAGATTTTGTTTTTCTTTGCAAGAAAAGGTTTCCATCTTACCACCATACCCCAAGCCCAAACATATAAAGAGTACTGAGAATGTTGTCCCATGTAGTATACAACCAGTACTTGCCTGAAATTCCTGCAGCTCTAATATTGCTCTAGGTCTCTTGGCAGCCTCAAGGACCATTTTCTTCTTGTTTTTAAAAATCAATTTTGGAGGGACATCCAATTCTTGGTAATGTCATTGTTGTGCCATAGACTCTTGACGTGTTGATAACTCTCTTCACTGTGTCACATGGTATATTCAATGCTTTGGAGATTTTTTTTGGTTCCCTTTTCCTAAGCAATACCTTCCAACATTGAGATCCCTTTGATGGGCTTGACCAGTCATTTTAACTGATGGCAGATGTGACTAGTATTTTTACCATCAGTTTGAATGTGATTAATTCTGAACACAAGCACATCCCTATTTATAAGGGGATGCACACGCTTATGCAATGTTTTTCTTTTATTCCCCCCCCCAACCTAAAAGATTTCAGTTTCAATTGAATTATACAGCTTACATTAAAGGTGGAGAAACTTCTGAAGTGATTTATCTTGGTCTGATTTTTTAAAAAAACATTTCAAAAACCTGGCATTTTAACAGGAATGTGTATACATTATAGCCACTGTAGACACCTGTTTACAGACCATACTCTGCCTTTATGTCTGTGCCCACAAAAAGTTGCTGACAAGAATAGAAACAGCATTAAGCCAAACTATATGTGTTGAGTGTGCAATTGTATGCAGAAGCTGAGACAAACAATGCTTTGAAACACATAGCTCCAGCAGACCATAAAATACTGGCAGGAAACAGAGAGGAAAGTATTACAATGGCTTTCACAGCCCCCAGACTTGAATTTTATTGAAAACCTGTGGGCAGATCTCGAGCATTCAGTCAATGGAAGGAAACCTAAAAATATTTCTGAGCTAGAAGAGGGATTAGAGAGGGGCTTTTAGCTGGCTACAGGAAATGCTGGAAAATTTATTTCTGTCAAAAGGAGGTGAAGGGGGATCAAGGTGGGGCCTTGACCTTGAATCATACAGCTAATAGACCAAGTTGGCAGAAAGGTAGATTTACCACTGCAACATCTAGAGATTGGATGAGCTTCTGTTCACTTACAGATTTATTGGGGGGGGGGGGGAATTGATCCCAGGTTCCTAAACATTCGCGTACAATTGTAAAACGTATTGCATGGAAAGGATTTCAGATTAACTTTTACATGGCAGCTGTATTGTACAGAGGTCTCAAAAACATTTTCAAGCTGGGGAACTTGCCTATGGAAATGAACAACCATTATTGTCCACCAACAGACAATTACCTAAAAATATTCCATGAAGCTTCCAGGTTTTGGTTCTCACAGCGCTGTGCATTTAAGAGTGGAATTCTTCATTTTTGTCATATATTTGTCAGGCGGCTTTCCTGCTGCTGTGGCTGACTGAGCTTAGGCTGAACTCGGTAATGAAACCCGAGTTTCCTGTTGGAAATCAACATTATCGTTCATGGTTCCCCATCTGGCGTGGAAGCAAGCAAAGAGCTTGCTGCCATTAAATGAGAAGACTGGGAATTTTGCAGTTGTCACATGAATGATACAGCTCTGGCCTTTGCACAAAGTCTCACAGTCAAATTATTATCTTCCTACAGAATAAGCCTGAAAACATGAACATTGTGCTGACAAGCATGTTTCATTTTATGATTTCCAAGAAAATGTTTGAATGCAACTATACTGCAAGGAATGATCCAACCATTTCCAATCTTTCCTTGAAGCGTCAGCTTGTCTACAGTGTGGTTATAGTGGATTATCCCATGCCTAAATTGTCACAATCCAAACTCTTGTTAAACCAAACCCACAAGATGAGCAGTAATGGATCACACTCGGACTGCCATCCCTCCGGTGATGGCATCTGAGTAGTTTAGCCCGAAAACTCATCATACCAGGGGACAGACTGGCAACTTGCCAAACATTCCCAGAGAGCAAGTAAAGAATCCACATGCAGCAATTTGTTCCAAAGTCTTGACTGTTATTAGAACCATGTAAAACACAGCTTTTCAACATCCTGTACAATCCTTTTGGATTTCTTTTTAAGGAATATTTTTGCTTCATCTTCCCCCAAAGCAGACATAAAAGAGAATGACAGCAAGACTACATCACACAGAATTACCTTGGAAGGAAGCTCTTTGAGGTGTCAAGAATAGCCGTTAACATGGGACATTTTAGGGTGACAGTGGCAGCAGACCTATCAAGTGCCCAAACGGGGCCGTCTACTGAACTGCAGGCTGTTCCAACTTTCAGCAGTGGGGAAGAGTCCAGAATCCAGAGCTGAATCCCTGCCTCGTGCCTGCACTATTCTGATCCAAGAGTTGGAGCTGGTCCATCAAGATAACATTAACTTTAAAATGAAATACATCTTAGCTCTACTTAGGGAATTGGGGAGGGGATTCCCTGATGTTTCCCTGAGTTTCTGAAGGAACACTTTCTCATACTAAGGAACATTTAGTTCTAGAGCCGATCAAAGTTCGCTTCCATGCAGGAGCTCAGCTAGCTTTGCTCTAAGAGCTTGCTACACCTCATCAAAGTAAAGTTGATGCCTTCCCCATCTTATTAGTGCAATAGCCTGGGGAATAAAGCATCAAAACTAAACCTCAAGAAACGGCCTTATACAGGCTTATTCTGATCAAAATCAAACCAGGCATTACTGAAGTCTAGACAGAAATCCATGGAACTCTTTTAATATAGTAACATAGTTTGTGGAAGGATATTATGGAAGTAAAAGGCTTCCACACCTTCAATGCTGCCAGAGTCTGTTTTCCATCCCAAATAGCCTCTAGCAATGAAAATTCTAAAAGCAAGGCTTGCATATTAAACCTCATGATCTCACTGGAGTGCCTGGATTAGTTCTTCTTAACATCCTAATCAGAGTGTTTAATCCTCATTCTTAGGCATTCCAGATGAATTCCTTAGCAGAAGAGCACATTTGAGATTTATTGAACGTTTTCCTGGGATGTTTGACTGTTGTGGTGAAACACTTTCAAGATTTGCTCTGTCCTGTAACCCACAAGTTAAAAGATGGTTGGAAAACTACCAAGTTCGAGTACTTCCCTCATATCACCCCAGCTTTGGATACGGTTCCAATGTTGTTCTTGTAGAACATGCTTGATGGTTTAAAGTGGCATAAACATGACATTAGGTCCAGTAATGTTTTTTTTTTTGTCTTTTCCTTTGCAAAGACTGCTTTCAAATTATCTTTGGAAGAAATGGAGAAAGGAGGTGGAGGAAGAGATGAAAGAGCAATAGATGGATTGGGCATTCAGAGGATTTAGGAAATAACTAGGCATTACTCTTGATTTCCAAAACACTTTAGATTTCCATTTCATTCATAGAAAGGAAATCTTTTTGGGAAGCCTTAAGCACTAGCTTCCAGTTTTACTTTGGTGGCTGCACTACTAGAAAATGCTACATCTTCAAGCACATCTAAAACTATAGTTTATTCAGATTTTAAATATCTGCTCAATTGTAATCATATGAATATCTTTTCATAATACAGTATGCAGCGTGACACATGCCTACATGTAAAGCTATATTTGAATTGCTAACATAAATAAGACAGGTACAATTTTAAATAATATGCACATGGATGAGTAACCTGTCTCATCCTCTAGGCAGTAACTACTTTCATTTAGGAAACAAATTTTCTTTGTAACTTTACACAAGATTAATACCATTACACAAGATTAACCTCTGCGTGGCCAAATAGGTTTGTGTGTATATGTATTGTTCTCTGGATTCAAAGTATTGTCTTCCCTAATATTAAAGGGGATATATTAATGCCTTGAGAATAAGGAGTTCCTTTCTTGGACTTCATTCCACGTAAAAGGCATGCTGATGAAATTAAATTTTATGGGTAAATTGTTTTGGCGTCTGGGATTTGCTTCAAAGAGACTACTCAATCAAAAAATGCTATATCTTTTGAAGGTAGGTAAACAGATTATTTGTCTTCCTGTCATAGTCCATTCTTTCAAAGAATAAGAGCTCCTGGATCTCTTTCAGCTACAGTTTGACATTTTAGTAGGGTGCTTCGTCCTAGAGTTTCAAGTCTTTGGTCTCTTGAAAAAAACAAAAACAAGCAAAAAAAAAACAACCTCAAAAACAAAAGACATCCAGCTAGGAATATGTAGAAGCTTTTGTTTTTGTGTTCTGAAGGACATCAATATTTTCCTATGAAGGAGCATTTGGAGAAGAGCAGATTTTTCTGACCATTAAATACTTATTTTTGTAGTTGGAAAAATATGGCTAATTAGCCAATGAGTCAGCCAGCACTAAGGTAACTATGCACAATGAGGAGTGTGTTAAAATTGAAGCTATATGTTGAATAAGGCCTGTGATATGGATGGTGATGGGCAGTTTTGTTTTTTAAACAGCACAATTTCCTATCAGGTGCCTCTCTACTGAAGAGACAAGCTTTGCCCCTGGCCCCATAATTCAGCAACAGTCTTGCTCAAGTATAGTGGGGAGTAGGGCCAATGTCCTTCTCCTATGTCTGTGGGGAAAAAATTAGACCACCATAGGAACTGAAGGGCCATAAGAAGGCCCTTAAAAGTGAATCTCCATCAGTCTGTGGCTGAAAAATATAATCAGGTTCTATTTGGGAGCAAGTGAAAAAGGTCTAAAATGCAAAGCTACCTTTCTATGTTTCTCCAGTATAAATTTTGCTTATGGTCAAGAGTGAGAGGCCACCAAGACAGGTGGCAAGCAAAGGTGACAGAAGTGAATTGCTCAATTATCAGTTATGAAGTACTGAGGTGCACCTGCTCTCCTGCAACAGACACACACACATACACACACAAAAGCAAAAGGGAAAAGGCCCAATCAAATGGGCTTTGCTGCTTTAAAAGAAGACACTTGCATGTTTTCTACACAGAAGAACGCAACTTTTCCACAATTCTAAACCCCGTCTTGTTCCAGAAATTGGGCATCAGGTTATGAGTGCGACATTTGAGCACATTGAAAAATATAGACCAACACTTCTTTAACTTGGACATCAGCTAAGCTTAAAAAAAAGCAACAACTAAAAAACTAAAAAGAAAAAATAATCTCCTAGTCTAGAACAATGCACCTAGTCTGGTGCTGCCTGGGTAGGTATAGGGCAGAACACAAGATAAAATATATGCATAAATTAAAAATATTCAATTGTCCAAGCTCAGTCCTAGATAATATTGAACTCTTTACATGTCCCATCATCTGCAACCTAACGACATGCAAATTGGAGCCCAGAATCTGGATGGACATGGAATTGCCTCCCCTCTACAATAAACACTAGGCTCCGCTTCTTGGCATCTTAAAGTAACACTACACCTTGCTTATTAGAATTCCTTGAATTGTCCATTGTTCTTGCAGTGGGAAATGTGTGTCACAGATTTAAGGCATGAAGGTATTTAATGTGCATCTGATGCTGCAAAATGTAACTGATGTAAAAAAGAAGAGGCATGCACTGCAGAATTATAATAGTCTGAATGAGTTACCACACCTTATTAAAAACAAAAGGAATCCCAATTACAGAAAAACTGAAAACTCGGAGTACAAAATATTTCTCATACACCAAAGAGGATTCCACCTTTTCCTTCTGTTGAATTTAACTGCTACCAATGCAGCCATGAATTTTGCATGCGCTGAAGAAAATCTCAACTGGATTATAAATCAAATAAAAGCTTTGAATCTTTACCCTTGTGAAAGTAATGCATCTCAGTTTCTCCAGAACACAATTCTACTTGGAACTGCATCCTGGAGAAACGGAGATGTATTACTTTCACAACTGTGTAGCAGCTAGGAAAGTTATAAACTTGATCAAAGACTACTTTAGGGAATTGTCTTAGCTACCAATATTTTCTCTATTTTTCTTCTAATATCAGTGCAAGAACTGTTTATTAATCAACACAATACTCATCTAAGGTAAAAGAGTATTTCCAAAGGGATGCCAATGGCACAAGGGCAAATAAGATGTCACAACTTCCTTAGGATGTGAACGTTGCATTGTAGTGCAATCAGAACACTTCTTGCTTGCATTCCAAACTAATACTTCCTGTAATAGATCCTTAGAGGATCCATGCTCATAAATTGAGGATTGAACAAACTTAGAAACACCGGATAGCATATTGCAAACCTTCTACCTGACTATCTGGATTTCTCTCTGAAGCTACCCATGTGTCTGTAATGTATTGAAAAGTTCAACTGAAGGGACTGATGGGATCTCCTTTCTCTTGACTAAATGGCATCACTAAACAAGGAGGTATGGTGGAACGAGAGGAACCAAACTTTTAAAAAGGCATGTCAAATTGTCTGATTTTAGTGAAAGGACACACATATGATGTGTGCTTGATATGCATAGATGCTATGAAAATTAACTTCCCTGGCATATATAGTATGCACAGCGTCATATGTAATAGTATATTAGCTACAGTACTAAATTGAAACAGAAACATTACTATTGCTACTGGGAAAAAAACAAGTATTACTGGCCCAAATTTCGAACTGACCGGTTTCTTCTTCCTAAAGTAACTCCTTTTGGACTTGCTGCTCTTCTGAATTATGTCTTTCATTTCTCAGCTGCGAGGGTTTGGAAACACTGATCTTTTTAGAAAGTTAAATTTGTTAAAACATTTATCTAGCGAGGAAAAAGATGAGACGTATAATTCAAATACTTTGGCGAACCACCCGGATCTTGTAAGAAGCTCTGTGCAGCCTTTAGCTGCCGGCCTGGCCTGGCCTGGCCTTTGAACTTTAACCTGAATTCCTGAATACATTTTGATGAACAAAGTGATCACCTTCCTAATTTTGCTTCAGGCTCTGCCTTCCTTTCCAAACTCTTATGGAAAACATTATGTAACCCAAATTTCCTCTTTCCCGGTAATTCTAGAATGTGACTGATTTAGACATTTGCCCCATGGGAGAACAGCTTGAAGAGAACGTGTTCTCTGAATGTGCTTTGAAAATCTTGGGTGGTACTTTTGGTTTCTGAAATGCAGGTGAACCACCCGGAACATTTTGCAACTTCTGAACACAATCACCAGCTACCTCAACTTCTCCGGGGACAAGATTGTATTTTTCGCCATCCGCTGTATGACAATGGCTGGTCTCTGGCAAAGGGAGAGCCAGCTGCTTTTTGCTCAAGCAGTCTTGCTCCGTGGCGTAAGCCAAATGAAGAGGGGTGGTGGTTTTTATAATTCTGAAGGGGCTGTGCTGATCCTGCAACACAGGAGACGAAGTAGGCCGGGCTTGGAGGCCCCCAGGCAGCAAGAGGGCATCACAGCCAGGCTCAGAAAGGACCGGCACGCTGCCTCCCCCAGACAATTGTTTGGAATGTGGCAGCATGGGGAATGAGGTGAGCTGGTCATCAATTTTTGGCAGTTCTGCCAAATCTGTCATTTCTTGGGTTTGCTTTTGGAGATGGTCTATCTCCCCAAGTGAGGCAGACTTGGGTATAGAAGACCTTAATACTGGTGTGCAGAGTTCAGTTTGTGGTATTGAATCTGCCAATTTCGTAGAAACGGGCGCTTGTTTTTCTTCCTCGTTTTCGTTTTCAGACAGATTTTCGTACTGAGATACATTAGAAGGCCGTCGCTGGCCATCTTGGAAGTGGGGTGAAAGAACAGCAGATGTCCTCTCTCTGAATGGCACTACTAGATTTCCTGGCACGTTGTGTGGTATAAAGAGGCCGTGTTCTGCTGCAGAAGAGGCCTCTGTACATGGGGGATGCTGTAAATCATCTTTAAGCAAGGCAGCATCTTCAGATACTAAATCTTCAGAGGAGCAGGTTGTGCTCTCCTGCTCAAGAGCAGCTCCATTTTGCACAGAGGGTGCTGAGTCTAAATGATGCAGTGACTCCGATTTTGTTAACGAAGTTGTACTGTCGTGGCTGGTAGACAGGTCAGCTTCCAAGGGTTGAACCTGCAGGTGAGACTCCCAGGCAGAACTGACTGTTGTCTGAGCTTGTAGAACAGGGGGAATAATGTGGTCCCTTTCATCTAAAGGAATGTGTTTATTTTCCTGTAAGCTGCACTTCTCAGAGTTACTGCTTTTTAATGAATTATCTATCCCACTGTCTGAAGCCACATGTTGATCTCCCCCCACTGTCTCAATGTTATCTAGTATTATAGGATTCTCCACGGAAGATACTTTATTGGCACTTTCTTCCTCTTGGTGCTCCTCAGTTTCAAAAATTTCATTTGGTGGAAATCTTTGGAAAGGATTGTTATGCATATCCGCCAGTTTGTTCTGCAAGGCTGTTCCATTGTGCTCTGGAGAAGTTCTTTCCTGTATTGCCATATTTGAGTTATCAATTCCTTCTTTCAGGCAGTGAGGATCTTTATCGGGAGAAGATGGTATTATGACATCTTTATCATTGTTGAAGTCACCGACGGCTGTTTTCTGGCCATTATTGGCTATACTGGATTTCATTGAGAGTAGATTTAGAGAAAGTTCCATCCCCAGGGATGTTTTTGGGAATTCTTCAGATTTTGCTGCAACAAAAAGATATAAAGTCTATTAGACGAAATCCATGGACAAACATGAAAGGTAGTGACCTGGATTTTATTTTGTTCAAGTAATGAAAAGCAAATTAAGCATTGTAAGCAACTTTCTAGGGACAATAACCACTGGGATTAGGAAGAGAAATATGACAATTATCTCAGGTTTTCTTAAACAGTGTATGAAACACTTAAAAAGGTTTCATACACAGGACTCCTAGAGAAGAAATGGCAGAGCTGATGAGTGTGACTAAGAACAAGAAGCTGATAAGTAGATTGGCTCCTTCAACCCTCTTTGGAGAGGATGCAAGATTTTTTAGATTTTTAAAATCTCGCTTTTATTATTATTTTTAAATAAAAAACTCAAGGCAACCAACATACTCATTACTCCTTCCCCCTCCTATTTTTCCCCACAACAGCAGTAATGGTAGGTTGGGCTGAGAAGGAGTGACTGGTTCAAATTTACCCAATGCCTAAGGAATTGTCCATGTTCTCCCTACAGTTGCTCTTCACAAGGAGTTTGCAAGATGGGAGAGCTGGGAGATGGGAGAATTTGCCATTCTTGCTCCAGCCACGGTGAACCTTCAAGGGAGTTCTAAATTTGCCCTCCCCCCCTTTTTTTTTTTTGCTAACCACCTTAGAAATTGCCTATTAAGTCCTTTAAAGAAATTAGTCATCTTCAAAATCATAACACTAGAAAAACTGGGTGAGTGCTTAATCCTTAATATAAGATAATGAAATCATATTTTTATCAGCTTTAAGAATTCAAAAATAAACAGGAAAAAAAAGATAAAGTTTTGGCTGTAGAACATTTTAAATGAATGAAGAACAATATGTACAAGTATTTATCACTGGATATAAAAAAAATTGAATGAAGGTATGAAAATTAAGAGGGAAATAAAAATGTCAAATCAAGAGAGTAATGGGAATAGTTTCTTCCTGCACACAGATCAGCTGCAGCTGCATATATAATCACAAGACAGTGTCTGAAGGTCAGTCAATCAATTGGTCATCTCAACAAGGAAACCTCTCCAAGAAAGCATATATGCTAATGTCCCTTCAGTGCTCACACTCCTTTCCATTTCTGACGGGTAGATTTTCAATGAAATTGTCTTCAGCACTAACTTTTAATGTTCTCTTAAAAGTTTAAAACAGTAAACTTAAACAGATTACTTCTGTTTTATGGTGTTTGGCCTGGAAAGTTTTAATTGTAATGAAAAAGAAACCACTCATTGTTATGGCCACATAGTTTAGCATAATCTACATCCTAACTGGCAGAAGAAGCACAAGAATTTAGACTAAAGTTTCCATCTGCTCTGAACCTGAGATCTTCAAAATGGAATACAGTTATTTCACTCTTGAGTGTGATCCCACCTGTAAGAAATCCAGCTCTCTCTTTTTCCTCCAACAGGTGATTGTGAAAATGTAGTGCTTTAGTTAGCAAATAATTTTTGAGTGCAAATTCATATAATGATACAAAAGGTATTGTAGATTAATACGATGAAACTGGAATTGTTATGGTTGGGCTTTATGGTCAAAAACTAGAAAATAAATATGGGAAACATGTGAGACAAAATTAGTTTAGACATAAAGATGGAAAAATAATGGAATATCCGCAGAAGATTGGATTGTAAAAATTGATGGAGATTGTGGAAATGAAAAAGCTGGCCAGTTTCGTCAACAAAAAAAAACTATACAGACTTTTCAGAAAGACTGGAAGCCTTAACTGGACTTTAGTTGAAAGTAGAAAAAGCTGAATTGATAATTTATGGATTAAAAAATTAAAAAGAGTGAAAGGAGGAGGAAAGAATAAGGTGGCAACACCTTAACAGAAAGAAGGGTGGAAATCATAATCCTATGGGGTTTTTTTCATTTTTTTCTTTTTCTTATTTTCTGTACACTTATTTTTCCTTGCTCTTTTAGGGCTTTTAATTTTATTCATTTTTGTTGTTCTGCAAAATTATAACAAGAAAGAAGGAAAGAATGTTGTACTTGTGATCATAGTTCCCCTTTCAGCTAAACTAATTTTGTGAAAGCTGCTCTGTTAGACATGTCATTCAAGCAAGTTAAGCTGCTCTCTATTTATCTAACAGGAATTAAACCTTCTATTCACAACAATGCTTTTAAAAAATTGCATAATTGTTTACTTACCTGGAGGTGGAAGATCAAGTTTCATTTTACGCAGTTCTGCCATGGATGCTTGTAAATGCTCGATTACAGCATCATCTTCAAACTGCAGAGAAGCAGCAATTTTTTCTTGCAGAAATTCCCGCAGATCTTCGAGGCTCATTTTCAACAAGCGTTCTAAGCAGGAAACAGAAACATCAGCTTGATAAAGACGTTGCCATTATGCTGATACAATTTCTACTGAATGACATACCCAGTGCAGTGGGTGAAAGATGTTATTTAAATGAAGCATAGTAAATTTATGGTTATCTTTTAATATATTCATTTTCTGCCTTTGGGGTCAAATAGATGTCTTCACATCTATCCTGGCAAGACTTTACAGATGTGTAACTTCAAAACTGTGCACTTTATATTAATTAAATCCTTTTACATGAATAAAACCATTCCCAGCATTTGCAATTAAATACAAGATGATTCTGATGTTCTACCACGAGGGGGAGTAAAGCTACATTCTGCAACTTGATGCAATCTGCAGCTGAAGTTCAACTACAGGTAGTCCTCGACTTAAGACCACAACAGAGTCCAAAATTTGCTAAGTGAGACAATTAAGTGAATTTTGCCCCATTTTATGACTTTTCTTGACACAGTTGTTAAGTGAATCACTGAAGTTGTTAAGTTAGTAACATTGTTTTTAAATGAATCTGGCTTCCCCATGGACTTTGCTTATCAGAAGGGTGCAAAAGAGGATCATGTGACTCTGGGACACTGCAACCGTCATAAAGGTGAGTCAGTTGTCAAGCATCTTGGGGATGCTGCAACAGTTTTAAGTGTGAAAAATTGTCATAAATGGTCACTTTTTTCGGTGCTGCTGTAACTTCCAACGGTCATTAAACGAACTGTTTTAAGTTGAGGACTACCTGTACATGCAAGGCAATTTGGCCAAGCACATCTTCATGATTTAAAGAACATTATTTTGCATTCAAAATGTGTGAGTTAAACTCATCTTGATTTTAGATTATATCTCTCAGGAATATTCTGTATGCAGTGATCTGTTACGTTTTACAAAATAGAGATCTGGGATATTACTTTTGTTATACACCAGCATAAATTATGTCTGTCTCAGGAGGTTTTGAGCTACAATAAAAGATTTTGAGAGGGAGAGGTAATCACACTCGTTATGCCAACAGAGGTTTGCCTGCAAACTGCAAATGTTTAAGATGCTATGAGACTCATTGTTCTGTTTTGTAATATCAGATTAAGATGGCTTCTTTTGCTGGATTTTGTCAGAAAGGCCTATCTATCACTGCCCTTTTCTGGCCTCTCCAAAACCCCAAAGCCAATCCAATAAACAAAAAAGAGGCACAAAGCTGAACCTGTCTTTTATAACTTCTCTCAGGCAGATTTAATTTTCAATACAAAGTTGCCTCTGACCTATGGGAATAATAAGAGTGTGAATCTTAAGGCAGACACTTTTTTGTTGTTCATATTTTGTGTACAGTACTCATTTGTGGAGACCATTTGGTAATCTTTATTGATTTTACTGATGATGGCCGCGGAATTCTGGGAGTTGAAGTCCCCAATTCTTCAAGTAGCCACAGTGGAGAAACATTGGTCTAGACTAAGTTGGATTCCAAATTTCAGCACGGAAATTCAGAGAATTCCAGCATGGAGGAAGAGACATGGCAGCTTCTGCCACTGTACAACAGATGAATTTTCAGGGACATTCATAGGCACATTCAGGGACATTCATAGGCTCATAGGAACAGCAGCATTAAATGGCACAATAATTTCTTACAGATATAGCCACAACATCCAATAGAATTTGAAAGTTATCTTCTTAAAAAATTAAGAAATCCTGAGAGGAACCATAATACACTGTCTCCAGAACAATTCCAGTTCTGCTGAAATTCTATTGTGATAGCAAGGACCCACATGAGTAGATTTCAGTTGTCATGCGGGCAAACAAAATAAAACCCGAAATCTGCCATCCTGTATTTGGGACAATGAAAGCACAATTTTCTGAACACTTCTGCAGCAGCCTTGTCTTTAAAAGATGCTTCTCCTTTTATAAATGTTGTATCAAGTGGTTTGTTTTTTTTAAAAAAAACACTGAATAAACAAACCAACTTCTTACTTTTATGCAGTTTGAGAATGGTGTATGCCATAGCTGTAAGCACCCTCTCTCCTTCCAGGATGTAAATATCCCACAGCCGCAGGGTTAGTGTAAACGGAGTCTGTGTAGTTAAGAAATAAAAGGTGTGACATATTGACAATATGCAAACCACAATGTATCTATAGAGCAGCAGGTCTCATCAAAATAATGTTTTCAAGCTAAACCTAAGACTAAGACTCAAGTTCATTTTGTGACATATTTTTATAAAAATTCAATAAGGGAAAGTAAATAAAAGTAGTCTCCATCTGGGGGACATAATCTTAAAAATCAAATCTGATCAATCAAAAATCCCATATAACATGGAATTGTTTATCAGTCAGAAATTAGACTAGATTTTAATAATGGAATAAGAGATTGCATTAATTTTACATTAATATTATATAATTTTTCTCTTTTTTCCTTAGTTTCTTTACCCCTTAGTTTATTTTAACCACTGTAATGCATGCAGTTTGTTTTTAACTGTTTCTCATATTATATCTTACTAATAAAATAAAAACATTTAAAACATGAGATTATAATTCTATATCAAATGAAAATAATTACAAGAAGAGAGATACAATGTAAATTAGTATTATAATGACATTGGAGGAGGCATCTGAAATGTTTGCTCCCCCAATCACATACCCGGTCAATGAAGCACTGTAAGAACCACTTAGTTGTATAAATTCCTGTCAACATCTGCTCCTTATCCTAAGAAGGAAGGAGGGAGGGAGGGAGGGAGGGAAACCATATTAAAAAAATATATCATTTTATAAGACAAGCAAATTAGAGATCTGTGAACTGTAATTCACATGCTTTCAAGCTCTCAAGTTCATCTCATAGATACTGGTGGTTTTCTTTCCTAAATTAAACTAGCTACCATGCAATAAGCAGCATTTTTTTCCACTGTTTACTCATTCTAATTCTCTTCAATATCTATTTACTCAGTGGATAATATAGTCCCTTTCCCTCAGTACAATTGTTGTGAGCATATTAAGGTTCATTCAAGATTGTCTTTGTAATTGTGGCACAGTGTATATTTTATCCTATGTCATTGAGTGTTTTGCATGTATTGCCAAAAGAAGATTGAGGTTTTTAATTATTATATATTTTTAAAAAACCACTTTTCATCTTGGTCTACTTTCTCAAAGGGATGGCGGGGGATGGGGGGAGGAGACTGTCGTCCCTGGAGATACAACTCAGTTACAAGGATCAGGAAGTGGTGCCACGGAATGTATTTTCCCCATATTTCTCCATACTATTTGCCACAAGGCAAAGGGGCTAAGAGATCCTTATCAGTCTCATGCACAGGATTAATGGAAGGACTCCCTTAGCACAAAACTAGCAGCAATTGTAACTATCAAAAAGTATACCAATATAGGAAAGTGAGCAAGAGGTTCCTGGGAGAAGTGGTGTGATTTTTCCGGCTACAGATTTATCCCTGCTGCTACAAATATATTTCTAATAATATATTTAGAGATGACACTTTTTCTGGTATTTGATACGATGAACACTCTAAAAAAGAAGTAATACATAGCAAACAAAAATATATTTCAAAAATGTATGAGCAGAAACCAACACATCCTGATATTACTGTTGTTCCCTTGACAAAAGAAAGCATTACCAAGTGTTTCTTCAACTTTGGGAAAAGCTTGTTTAGGATTGCTTCGTGGTGAGCTTGGAATCTCTGCAACTTTGGAAACCCAGGAATGAAAAATCCTTTAGCAAAAAGGAAACAAAAGTACTAACAATGTATTAAAGAAATACAGCAGGGTGTCTTAAGTCAATGAATAATAAGTACTTGTATTTCCTAAGACTTCTAAGCAACTCTAATATGTTTGTGAAAATGCATTTTTATATTTCCTATCTATTCGTTTGTGAATTTTGCATTTGAACAAGATCAGGGATTGATGTGTCTATAGATCTGTGTATATAGTTTTGCGCTCTGTATTATACACAGTCAAAGCAACCTTGCCTAACTTGTTGATGAGGGGACCTGGGAGGGACTTACCTAATGCATAATAAATAACATTTCATTCCATCAGGAACCACTCTCAAAGTTTGCTTGATGCACAGCGAAAAAAGTGTTTGTGTACATCACAATCCTTATCCCCATTCTGGTGGTTCATATTTAAAACACAGCCTCTGGCTGGCACTACAGGACTATGAAGTTGCAAAACAGCATTGAAGTTCAAAGGTTAAGGCTCCAAGAAGAGCTTATTTGTACATCATGCTCAAACTCAACAGTAATAAATGCAGACATGAAGAAGACGACTACAAGAAGCACATAAAAAAGGAAGAATCTAGACTTTCAGCCAGACTGAACCCAAATATGGCATCATCTAAAATATAATAAAGAAATGAGCAAATAAATGAAGGTGTTTGCCACTGAAACCTTACCATGCATTGCATGCCGCTGGTTGGTAAGCAGTTGTGCCAGGGCCCAAAAGGCATCCTCTTCATTCAAATACATCAACAAGATAGCTGCAATCTGACTCATGCCCTGGCAGTAACTCACTTCCTGGATGATTACACAAGATGAGCAATTTACAGGGTAGAGTGTATTGCACATACAAGCACAAAATGAAACTTCCCTAAGTTCACAACATAACCCTAGCATTTTATCTCATTATTTTTTCAGACAAAAGCATGATTTGTTGACTCACAGAAAAATTCATTTTAATGGCAAAGTTCACTAATAGACAATGGGTGTGGCCTTGAAGATGATACAGGAAAGAGGCCTTTAAGAAATAGGGCTGGGTGACTTGGTTTAACTCAATCAATGGTTATGATGATGCACTTACAAATTATTGTAAAATTTTTATGATCTGAACCAAAGCTGCTAGGAAGATTCCCTTGCAGCCATTCAGAAAATAAATTTCTCCACTTCCACTTTTCAACCCAGAAATATTTCCTGCCTCACTTTCTGCCCAGCAGCTTGTCAAGGTTCGAGCAGCTCCTCTTTGCCTTTTTCTTTAATAACACCTATTGCTACTTTAAGAGGCTCCCCCAAATTCTCTGGGAGGCTCAAAGAATCCTGGATAATTTTATCACATTATTTTCAATCCAAAACACCTTTTAAAAATATAGGTAGAACCAAATATATACCGAAAAAGAGAGATCAAAGAAAACACTGTCCCTCCAATCCCATCCCAGGGACTTCATAGTGTCAGAAGGAAGAGGCCAGATGTCATCTTTCCTAAAATCTGAATCTACAGATGTTTTATGGAAAGAACCATTTCAGCCCTTGTTAGAAGGGTTAAAGAGTAGCTGGTTCTTGTCTTCCCTCACCTTCACTACTGGCAAAGTAACAGTTGGATGAATCTTAGGAGACCCCGTTTTAAAACACTCCTTTTGGGAAAACAAACATTTTCAAAGGTCTGGAGAGTTTTTGCAATACCTGCAAATGGACTCCTCCTCCCTTTTTCATTGGGTGAAAGGTAGGAAAACTTTGGAGAGAGATTTCTTCAAAATGCTCAGAAAAGATTTCAGGAAAGCACCTGGATGTATCTGTTTTCCAGTAAGGGACAGAACTAGTTGGGACTCAATGGATTTGGGAGGTTAAATGTTAAATTATTGATCCAGAAATTCAGTCTGAAATATTTTGTAAACATTTTGACAGCTACATGAGGAAAACAATGCTATATTTAGATTCTAGGGGAGTCTCTAATATAAAATTAGCCTTAAGACATAAAAAGAACTATTGTCACTTCTCACATTTTCATGAACTGAAATTATGTAACATGACATTGCATTGCAACATAAAATAAGGAAAATGCTCAAAAAAGCCAGTCTAATTTTTTGTAAAGGAAGAAACACCATCTAGGAAAAAACATAGAAAGAATGTGTTTCCTGTTTCTTGGACCACCTAGAGTAATATAATTAATTAACTCCATTAATTAAATTAAGTAATTCCTGTTGGCACATTGAAGCAGCGAATTCTGTATGTAATTTAAAGATATCATAATTTCTGTGCCCTTTGACTAGAAATAAGACAAGGGACTATAACAAATTGGAGTCCTGCACCATGAGGTTACCACTGAACGAAGTAAGAAAGATCACACAGAGAATTTAACCAACATCCTCATCTGACTAGAGTCACAACTATTTAGAAAGAATGAGACCATTCCTTTGCCTAAATAAATAGAGGTTATATAAATGATTGCAGTTTGAATACATCTTGTCTTCATGAATTAGCCTGTATTGAAAGTGATTCCTTTTTTTATTTTTAGCCCAAGGATCATGGACTATCTACACAGTGGTTGGAACAAAGATGTGTTTGTGTGTGTGTGTGTGTGTGTGTGTCTTTCATAAAAATGTATATTGTTTTTAGATAACATTTTAATATACTTTTAATCTGCTTAATGCCATTCTGAAAGTCTGCTTTGCCATCTTAATCTAATCTATACTGTACTTTTATTGTCAATTAAAAAACACATGTCAGATTCTTGTAATGTTCTATTTCTTACCGTGTTGTAAACAGAGTAAGCTGACAGGACATGGAACAAAGCTTGTTGTCTATATTAAAAAAAAAAAAGAATATCAAGATGGTATTTCAGAAATATCTTACGATTTTAGAGTAAAATAAGGAGCAATGTTTCTTGATCAATAATAGATTCATCAAATATAGGTCTGGTGCTTTTAAGAATCGGTCAACAAAGAGAAGGACCCTGTTGTTAACTCATATGTTAACTCCAAACACTATAAAGTGGATGATGTGATCTGCCTTCCATCTTCTGATGACATTAGGAAATTAATATCCTAAACTGACCAAGAATATTCTCTGTTCCACCGATAGAAATTTCACCAGCCACAAAAGATTAAATGGAGATAAACCAACATTTATTTTCTACAAATACATATATACTTGTAGTTGATAGGCAAAACAAACACACAGAAACAATAAGAAATAAATAAATGAGATCCCATATGAGAAGCTTACTTTACTCCATAGCGGTCCCGAAACATGATGTGGTTTCGAAAAGTGCGATTGACATCCAGATCTATTTGTTTGATTTCTGCTGAGAAGCTTCTGGCTTGTTCTTTCATTTTCTGGGCAAATTAAGATGAATTATAGTATTAGAACTTTAAAATCAGAAGTGAAAAATGTTTCTGGCCCTTGGGCTAGATTGCTTCTGGAGCATCTTTCCAAAATCTTTCTATTTGTCTGCATGGAAGACCTTCATTCTCCAAAACCACAGAAATATGACTCTACTAGGTTCGGCTTCCCATAGTAAAAAGTGTATGGTCAGAAAAATCCCTTTTTTTTTTTTTGTAATTAGAGAGATACACAGAAAGACCTGGCCTTGAGAAAAGATCTCTGTCTCCAATGCTCTGGAGAGAAGAGTTCAGGAATTGGTCCCTAAACTTAGCACTTCATGTCTTTATGTTTTCATGTGTTTTTCTATACTATTAATAAATAGCAATAGCAATATTAATATATTACTATTAATATTAATATATTACTATTACTATATTGCTATTACTATTACTATATTGCTATTACTATTACTATATTGCTATTACTATTACTATTACTATATTACTATTAATATTAATCAATGTATTACTATTAATATTAAAATTAATATTATTAATATTATTATTTGCTTTATGTATTAAACATGGAACTCAGCCAACTAACCATTCAAAAATGCATTACAAATACCAGTGACTGGTGCTAATGGTTGATACGATTTGCTGCCAGCGTCCTAGGTATCAACCAAGTGTCTTCTTAAAATATAAGATGTTCCGAGTAGCAGTTTTTTGCAGTTCCGCTGATGTTATTGCAGGAAGTTGCAATTTGTTGATGTATCTTGTAAAAGTCTTGGACATGATGCCAAGTGCCCCGATGACAATGGGTATCACTGTTACATGCTTCATCCATAGCAGTGTAGTTTTGAATTATTATTATTAATACTTTATTTATTAAACATGAACTCAGCCAAATGAACATTCAAAAATGCATCACAAATACCATTGACTGGGGCTAATGGTTGATGCGGATTGCTGCCAGCGTCCTAGGTACTAACCAAGTGCCTTCTTAAAATATAAGATGGGTATCACTGTTACATGCTTCATCCATAGCCGTGTAGTTTTGAATTATTATGTTGCTTTTATAAGGATTATTAATGATTATGTATGTCAACTTACATTACATGCCAAGTATACGGCTATATGGAAGGAAGGAAGGTCTTTATTATTCAATTGTAAAAAGCTATAAATAAAATAAGTTTCAGTTGCAATCAAATCAATTTTAGAATCCAGTAAGAAAATTTGCTGGCATGGTCTTTTTTTTTTTTTTTGGTAAGGTGGTTAACGAAATTCTGATTTATAGATAATTGGATAGAGAGTTCTCTTGCCCTATGTGGCAGGTATGATTTAAATACATTTATACACATTCAAAACACACAGATGATTAATATATACAGATACAAAGTAATATGCACCTAAAAATAGAGGCCTGTGGCCTTACTAAATTACTTCTATACTTAAAAGTAAATGGAGATGTTTTCAGCATATGCTACTAATTAAATAACTAATTGAAGTAAATTGGTTGAAAAAGCCTCATCTCAAAAAGCAATTTAAGTAGAGGTGGTAAGATTTCTGGGCATAAAGTGACTTTAAACCAGTAATGCACAACAAGCAACAGAGAAAGGAAAAGATAATCATCTCCCTCCCCACTGCCACATGCTTCTAGGGAATTCTGGGATATATATATAAATATATATAGCCATAAAACATACAAGAGATTTCTCCTTTTAATACTTCAGATCACGCTTACGACAAACATTTTGTATTACTGAACAACCAAAATTGTGTTACAATAACAGTAGTTTAATGGCTGATTAATTCCTGATTATCTACACTCAAGAGAAATGTGAGTATATAGAAGCCAATATGAGACCAGACATCATCTTGATTCCCAACATACCTGCTTTTTTTTTACTCTTAGGCTGACCACAGATTTTAAAAAAGATATTTCACTGCTGGAAATACCAAGCAGATATCTTACTGGGAAAACTGTACAGGTAGTCCTCAACTTACAATCATTCGTTTAGCGACCTTTCCAAGTTACAATAGCACTGAAAAAAGTAACTTATGACTAGTTTTCACACTTTCAACCATTACAGCTGTATTGTCCTGGGCTCATGTGATCACCGTTTCTATTATTAATTTTTTTTATTTTGTTACATAAACAACACATGCCCATACCAGTGGGAAAAGAAAAACGGTGATCACCGTTTCTAACCTTCCCAGCTGGCTTCCAACAAACAAAGCCAATGGGGGAAGCTAGATTTGCTTAACAACCACACAATTCACTTAACAAGTGCAATGAGTCATTTAACAGGTGTGGCAAAGGTGGTAAAATGGGGTGCAACTCACTTAGCACCTGCCTCACTTAGCAATGGAAATTTTGGGCTCACTTGTGATCGTAAATCAAAGATTACCTGTAATGCAGGAATACTTGAGTTCCCAAAAAGGGTTTCCAAGAAAAAAGAAATGAACAATAAAATGTAAAAAAGCCCACTGATTTCAAAGAAAGCCTACGTTCCCCTAAACAAAAAGCTTTTCTCTAATTCCAACTTTGTTCTGTATAAATATCAAGTGGCAAAAAGAATAGGAAGGATTATGAATAGCCAATTCTCAGGATTTATGTTCATCTACAGTCTATTATACTATAATTCCTTTAGTTATTGCAGATCCCCCAGGAGCTTAGTTCAAGAGCTTGTGACTTCTATTTATTCTGATCGCTAGCTATGAGACATGGCCAAATAGTAACATCCTGTAAGGAGGTTGCAATGGCCAAGATAAATAGAGAGAAACAGGTTCTTAATCTGTGTCACTATCTGGTTTTATCTATCCCACTTCCTTTAACTTGTCACACCATGCTGAATTGGCTACGTTTTACAAAGAATCAAGCCATTTACTTAATTTTAAAATGTCGGTGTGTCATCCTTCAAAACCTGGTTAGCATGAATGTTAAGGGCATGAGAATTACCTTTATATTTAATAGCAATATTAACATTAAATTAATATAAGGTTGCATAATATGATTAAATTGCCATTCCATCGAAGGATCATTTCTTTTTAACCCCTTCAATTGGCATGGCAGCTCTGACCCAATCCAAGGGAATGCACTGTCCAAACTGGACTAATAAAATGCCAGTTACATGAGGCTGTCTTTGATTAAGAATCTTCAGCCCCCAGTTAATTAGCCAAGCAAATCCTATTGCACCACTTGTGTTAAAAATGCATCAACCGTGTTTCTAAACCCAATTCAAATAGCTGATTTTGATTTTTAAAGATGTAAATGTTTACCGATACCTTTAAACTCTAGACCAGGTCAAAATTACTGAGATTTTTTTAAAGGACTCATTTACTTGGCTTTTAGCTGAAAATATTTTTTAAATATACTGCCTTTGCTAATAATCCATTCCTTCATTGTTTATAGTTAACCGTTTATATTGACGTGGAACTGTAGGCTTTATAATTGAAAGACCTTTTGGAAAGATGGCAACCTTGAAAACTAGTCATGTATATTTATTAAAGAAACCAATCAATAAATAATGCAATCTCATTAAGTGTGGCTTTTAAAAGTCAATTCCTGTTATCTGTGCTAGTGTATCTACTCAAGCAGATTGTAAGTGGTTCCTGAAGGCTTGCAGTAAACACAAGCTCTTAAACTTCAATTCTATTCCAGATTACCACCGGCATGCCTAAGTATGATGATGACAGGTCTATTTTAATTTATTTTATGAATTGACTCTGTTTGCTTTCCTAAAGAAATGCTTCATTTTTTTTCAAGTACAGACTTGCAAATGGTGACTTTAGTTTTGAAGGAAGAGCTCTTGTTACTTTTAGTTAACGAAGAAAGCAAGAGTATTCAAATATATCCCAACAGACAGGAAATCTGAATGATCCTCTTGCATCCCTGATCTGCTGCTTTCATAACAAAACATTTTGGTGTTGTTGTGGGTATTTCTATCATGGCTGGATTTTGACAGTTCCACGGGATTTGAAAAAGGACTGCTCATCAAAGTATTTGATATTCCAAGCAGAAACATAGAGTAGCAATAGATACCAATCGGAAAGCAGAGCAAACGCTTCTTTGGGGAGACAGGTGTTCAGTGATAGGTGATGGGCAATCAAAGTTCTCCACAGAGAAATCCTGAAAGGGCAGCTATTGAACTAATGCTTCTAAAAGCTACACATAGCAAAAAATGTTACTATTTGTCTGACATGTGAAATTGAAACAGACAGGGTTTTTTTCCTCCCTCAATATAAATGCTTATAAACACTGAAAAGCAGAGTTAAGAGGAATATGTCTCTAGGCTTCCAGAAAAAGGAATTTGTCTCACCATATTTTTTTATGATGAGGTTATCTATTGGTCATCAAAAGCTCACCACTGTAGCAAATAAATTGTTAACTGGCTTCATCCTTAGATAAAGCTTGACTTTCTCATTAGATTGTGGCATGGGGGCTCCTGCAGTCAGATTAACGACTATTTGTAAACCACTAGGTTATCACGTTGTAATTCTACACCACATTTCAGCCACAGAATTACATTTTTGAAGAGTAGCAGAACTGAGATATTAACATGAAATTGACTAAAGTTACTGCTGTCAATTACCTTTCATGGCCAAAGGTTTTCCCACAAGCTCTAATGGGAATCAGGACCATTCCTAGCAGGAAGCATGGCTTCTGTCCCTTTGAAATTGTGTTAAGCTGGCCAATGTAAGCGGAAACCGCCTAATCAATTAAAAAAGGGAGATCTCACTAGTCTGATAAGTATTCATTAAGTGATTGCTATCTATTTCTACAGAAGTGAAAGTGTCATACCAGCCTTCTACATTGGCAGATGCCATACCCTGAAGGCCTCTGAATATATCCCCATCTGTGAATACCAGAGAAAGGATTACCTGCCACCTCACTGAATGGGAATATACCAAATATTGCTGACAAACCAAAAACACTGTGAAGTGCCAGCATCACTTATAGCACTACTGGAGAATTTCTCTCTGAGAGGATTTGGTGCCTGGCCTCACCTAACCCAGCAAAAACGTGATTAATTTGTCCTTGGACTATTTGAAGTATGGTTATGGCACTCTGTTCCAGCATGATATTGATCTGCATTTCAAACTTTTAAACATGTGAAATTACTTACCCAAACTTATCTCTATGTGTATTTTGGGAAAGATACTTGGGCTAAGAGCTTAATAGAAGAACTCATTTATCAACTAGAATGTAGCTGCAACATTTCCCTTTTCTCCCCATCCTTTGATCTAAATTCCTCTTGGACTACAGTAGTTTTAAGAGATATAATCTCCAGCATCAGCAGTCTATGGATTACTGAAATGAATGCATAAAAGTCCCTGGCTGCTTCTTTCTTTGTAGAAATAAAACACGCTAAATCTTACAGTGCTTCTGGGGCAGAAGGTAACTTGTAGGTTTAGATGGTTATAGTCCAATGTCTTCCTAGTCTAGGAATTAATCTCTGAGCACTTTCTTAACTTGGATAGTTTTGCCTATTGGGCACAGAGAGCCACTTCCCTCCTTTACAACACTTCCAAACTACAAACTTGAAATTCTGGATTCCACCAATTTAGGAGAGCAATCTTCCTCAGGTTGGGCATTTGGGAAATCTAACAGCCTTTTTATAATTTCATAATTTTAATTTTTGCTAATTGTGAACTAATTTGTAAGGTCACTGCTGATTCCACAAAAAGCCTTTGGGGTGAAGTCTTTCCTTTATCTCATTTTAGAAAGCCCTAGGTTTGTTCATGGCTGCAAGGGCGGTAACTGAGCTACTCTTCAAGAACAATGTTGCTGTTATGTGAACAGAAATCCTTATCCCGTTCACATTGGAGGTACCGTTTCTTTAAGGTACTTCTGGGTTGAAAGGATTAGCCAGGGACACCACTGCTGCCTGGGAGTCACCAGGAAGGGGGGGGGGTCCATGCCAAGGAGCTGGAACAAATGATGGGAGCTCATCTCTCCACCCAGCAGCACTTGCACTCCGGTCTTGAATGCAGGCTTGGTAACCTCCAACCCAGTGTCCTAACCACATGAGCCACCATATTCCCATGCGAACAGGAATGGGAATGTAGAACACAATGCTCAAATGTTGAAGGGCAGAGGTGGGATTCATGTTTACCTTCCCTACCGCTTCGCAAATGTGAGCATGATCACAGCCTTCTGCGCATGTGCAGTACTCACACATTATTTCGGGGTGGGTGGGCAGAGCCTCCTGCAGCCACTGCTACCGGCTCTCCTGAACTGGAGAGAACCAGCTGAATACCACCTCTGTTGAAGGGTGTTAGTAAGTTTTTCCATGAGGCAACAACGTAACTACAAATAGTTGGGGGGGGGGGGGAGATGATGGCTAAAAACACTTTCCCCTAATCTTGGGATGCGGGAAAAAATAATCCTGTTTATCATATGTACAGGTAACCATTAGACTGGATATTTATTTGGTGCACTTTATACTGCTATCATGGATTATAAGATACTGTACCTCATACTTCCCTTCATTCTCCATCTTAATCTTTTCAATATCCAGTAAGAGTGACCAGACTTGACCTCGTACTTGGAGGGGAATCCCTTTATAAACTCTGCGGAACATCTATAAATATATAAAAAAAGTGTCACCATGGTCCAATTATCAAGAGCTAACCCAAAACTATTTTCTTCTGAATTTCCTTTGGCAGATGCAACCCGGCATGATTAAAATATTATGCATAGAAAAAAAATATGTGTCTTAACATTTAAAGCACAGATTAACAGACATTTTCACTTCAAATATTCTGAGTAGTTTATCAGATGACTCAAAGTTTGGGTGGAAATCCTGTCCAAAAGATGGGAGCTTCAGGCAATATGTATGTTTATTTACATTTAATTAATGTAATTTGGTTATAGTTTGTCACAAAAGAACATCTTGATGAGTCATTGGCAACAGTAGCTAGTGTTGATACAATATGAAAGCACCTGCTGATGCATCAGAGACTCCCCCAATCCCAAGACTGAACATAAAGATTTATTTCATTCACTTTCAAAGAGAAATTTCTCATTTAAACCAATGGCTAAGATCCTAAATTCACCCCTTAGAATTAACTTATAGAATTCAAGGTTGTTTTATCATTCATCAATCATAGGCAGTATTTTATACTTGGGATAATTAAAGAATTTTCTCTTTATGAATTGAAATATAATCCAACCTGATCCACATCTCCCTATCTGCAGATTAAACTGCATCCTTAAAATAAGCTTTTGAATCTGATAATTTTTAAAATTTATTTTGTGAGGAAGCAAATGCAAATACACACAGCCAGGAAATGGCCTGATTCACCCCTGCACAGTTATTGAAAAGGATACTTTACTTTATATTAGTCAATGCTGATAGGTTGCCATGCATTATTGAACTAGTCTTTATCAATAGAGTGGAATATGCATTGCAAATCAATATGATTTTCTACAGGCAAGGTTCCATTGTTATTTTAAATACTGAGTCATTAATGAGATCTTTATTTATACACACACACACATACTTACATACATACATGCATATACATAAACACACATATATCTCATATGATATCTCACATGATATATTACCATTATTTTTGTTTTATTGCTTTATTGTTTTCTTTTTTAATATATGTGTATGTGTGCATAATATTTTTTCTTGTTTTATAGTCTATAGTAATATAATTTTAAAGAGCATTTTATTTTCTGATTTAGGCATCAAGATATCTAAAATTTATCTGCAGACTTTGTACCTTGTCTGCAATGACTCTGGCACTTGAAGAAAATAGACTTGAAGAAAATGCAGTAAAATGAAGGGGAGTCCAACTCCCATTAGCGAAATTACAAAATAATATGCAAGTGTTGTTCTAAATTGGAAAAGCTGTATTAGATTTTGAGTTATTCACTAACATTTCAGTGCTATTGGGGGAGAGGGGAGAGACAACTGCACGTAATGTAGAATTTAAAGCTAAAATGCCTTATCTTGTTTGTCCACATAGAAACAATGACGAATAAAATTTTCTACTGATGTGGTTATCTGACTTTGATATATTGAATGTAGAACAATGAAGTTGGCCTGAGCAAGGAATGGAACAGGCGAAATATAGCCAAAGAGCAGTGAATAAGCTCATAAACTCATTGATCAAATTGTCAACTTTCCAAGGAGTTTAATAAATTGGAACAAGTTCAGAAAAAAATTAACTCAATCACTTCTTTCTGCACACTAGGATGTTTTCTTGGATGGAGATTTACAACAAATGATTTAAATTTAATTATGGCACAAAATTAATTGGTGGAATACAGAGGGGGGAGGGGGAGAGAGAGAAAGGGGGAGAGAGAGAGGGAGAGAGTGGGAGGGGAGCGGGGGGGGAGGAAGAAGAGGGGGAGGGACAAACACAGAGAGTACTATACAATGCATACATCTCTCTTTTTATGTGGACTCTTAATTAGATTTCCACTTCAGGCTTGGGAAGAATAGATAGGAGACCAAACAAAAATTAAACTATAAGTAATAGTAAATGTAGAATTTATAGAATCAAATATAAGAAACTGTGACCACAAAAAGAAAAGAAAGAAAAAAACTGAAGTATCCAAGACTTCCTTAAGAAACAAGTACAAAATCTATACTGCAACTCAAATACAGTAAGTGAAGTATAATGAACTTTTCTAATGTTTCCCTTAGCCAAAAAAGCTGGCACTTCTCTATTATACAGTAACATCTCTGATATTTACTTTCATTCAGTAGAACAATTTCTTCTCTTGTTGTAATGATTGCCTTTCTCACTTCTTCATCTGTACCATCACATTTGAATGTTCAGATGATTCCAGCAAAACAGAACAACATACAACTTGGAAATAATTCTCAATATGTAATATGTTAAATTACAGTACATATATTCCTTCTCCATCATTTCAATAGGCTTGGCTTAGTCTTATTTTATTGTAATTCATTTCAGTGTCCTAAGTTTCTTGAAAGAAAAATCTTAAATACAGTTCACATTTTAACTAAAACCTTCTGTTCTGACCCATCAATATGAATTTCTTTTAGCTGAGATTTCTATTGTGCACCTGCTTATTTCACTCATAAGATTTTGGTATAAGTTAAGTCTATTTTTAATTTTGTTTTCCCATGTATTTCTTCAAGATCAGTTCACAGAGAGTAAATGAAAGAGCTGCACCAGCCTTTTCATTAGTAGTGTTAGGAGTTGTTCAACAAGAACTCTATATATTCCTTGAAATAAAGGGACAAGCAAAAAATAATAATAATATTAAAATGTGTCACTGTTTTTACCTTTTCACTATTTCTGTATTTTCCCCATTTTCTTAACATCTTCAGCCATTTGTCCACTCTTTCAATCTCCTGAGCTTTTTGCTATAAAAGAGTTTTTAAAATGAAGGAGAATTTAGGAAGAAAAGGAAGATGGAAATATAATATCCAGGTTAATAGACTATGGACTCATATAGTTTTACAAGATAAACAAACAGTAGTTTTATACTGAACATCTAAGGAATTATTCAATTTCATTTATTCTCTGTTCTAAAAAAAGTAGCAATTTAGTTTATAGTCTTTATTGGTTCATTATCTTGAGCCTTGTCCTAAATGAAAACTGTACACTGTTGATCAACTAGAGAGTGCCATATTATTGGGCTCTGAAACCATAGTTCTGAAGATCAAAAATGTTACCTTAGCAGCTAAATGAGAGGTGACAGTAATTTATGAGGCATATAGACCAATCGTTTCCATCAATTATTTTACAGAATAAAAAACTTGTAGAACTTACCTTTTCTTCCAGAGCACTATGAATTGGTAACTCATGCTCACTGAAAAAGTAAAAGAAAAAGTCAGATTGAACTAATGTGTAATATAAGAATGCATAAGGAAATGCAAAAAAGAGATATTAAGTTATGCTCAAAAGAAATGGTCAAAGATTAACTGATATATTAGCTGATATTTTTTCGTTAACTTGGGTCTTTAATTAAAATTCAGAACAATCACCTAAATCATATAATATGAACATATAATAAATAATATATTATATTATATTATATTACATTATATTACATTATATTATATTATTGGTTATATTATATCATATTATATTTATTATATCATATCATTTATTATTATTATTCGCAACAACAGAATTGTATCACAACAGCCAGTTGTTTCGCCGGATTTGGCATTGATTACTAGTTGGGCCCCACCCAGGTGCCTAGGACGCCGTAAGGTATTTTCGTAATATGCGTACAGATCAGGGGTGGGTTTCAACCAGTTTGCGGCGGTCCCCGCGAACCGGTTGGTCGGCGAACCCGAAAGTAAGTAATTTCCGGGAACGGCGAAGGGCCCACCCGCCCGCCCGCGCTCCTTACCGGTCTTTGAAGGCTTCTGCGCTTCCACGCAGGCGCATGGCACATACAGTGCCTGCGCGAGTCTCCGTGAGCAGCTGGAGCATCGCGCAGGCGCTAAGATGCATGCGTGAACTGCGCGTGTGCACGAGGACGCCGCCGGCCCCATTCCAACCAAACCGGTTAGAACGGGATTAGCAATCCACCCCTGGTACAGATCCAAGCAGTGCGGCTTTTTGCATTTGACTGATGGTGATTTTGTCAATTTTTAATTGTTTTAAATGTAATTCCAGTGCATCATCATCATCATCATTATTATTATTAAATAAAAAATATTAGAGAGCTAGTCTGATGTAGGGGTTAAGGTGCCAGCCTAGAAACCAGGAACAAGAAATCAGTTCTAGTCCCACCTTAAGACATGAAGCCACCCAGTTAACTTTGGTCCCATCACTCTTTCTCTCAGCTCAACCCAAGCCAAAGGGTGGCTGTTGGGAGGAAAATAGGAGGCAGGAATATTATATATATATAAAAAGGAGGATTAAAACAACAACTCTTGAGTTCCTGTTTTCAATGGATAAAAATATTGAAGCCTGCTCAAGCAGCAAACATTTACTTCCTCTCCAAAATCCTCAAAATATGTGCTCTAGTGGCTCAGTCAAGGGATGCATGAGGTTTGTGGAGCAAGGGGGAAAAGATAATACACATGCTGTTTTGCTGAGACAAGAAGTTTTGCCAGCAAGAGACCTAAACTGGATTATACACTTATAAAAGTATAATTTCTGCAGGGATGACCAAATGAAAAGATTGGGATATTTCCAAATGCAAAAAACACACATCAAAAGGATCGCCAGAGAAATCTGGAAATTTCTGAATGCCCTTAAAGGGGTTTTCATGGTTACAGGAATTCTGATTACATGGCAGCAGTTTTAAACATGCCTGCATGTTTAATTCTGAAAGACCAAGCTTTATCAGAACTTTCTTAGGATATGATGGCTGAAACTCTTATATACAAGATTACAACTGACTTGCTCATGTAATAGTAAGTACATTCATGGCAATATTAAGTGAAGACCATCTAAGGCATGGAGTAGCCTCAAAACAACCATGTCAATGAAACATACTTTGTTTTAGCAAAGTATTAAGGGGATTACAAAAAAACTTACTGCAAAAACCCAAATCTGTCTGTAACTTTGTAAAGAGCAAAGTCAGCATCTTCCCATGGATCAATCTGAGTTCCATCTTGCCTTCCCTGTAAAAAAAGAAAAGAAAAGTGGCACAATGAAGCTCCCCGTAAAAGAGCCTAACAATATAAAGTTTTGTCATACTGGCATTATTTTAAAAAGCTATATACTGTAATATGAATAGTATGAATGCATGTGTGTATATATATATGTAGATAGATAGATGATAGATAGATAGATAGATAGATAGATAGATAGATAGATAGATAGATAGATAGTTAGATAGATAGATAGATGATAGTCTTGTACATAATCAGATGATATGTTATATCACTTATTTTTGCAAAGTGGCATTACTGTATCATGGACGAGTACACTACATAAAATGCTTTCTGGTCACATGCCTGCAGATTTGCAATATGCAATCCTTCACCAGTACTTTTCACTATAAATCTGGGAATGATCTTTTAAATTTAAATCTTTCAAAGTTACACTTTTATGCTTCCATATATAGGCAGCCCCCAAACAAATCATTTTTTGCAAACTGGCTTTTTCAGCAGACTGTTACTAATAAAACATTGCATGCTTGCCTCAATGGAGAGAAACAGCTGTCATAAAAGCAGTTTCAAGGAATATTGTCATTGCATTGTCAATTGCATTCTTATGAACAGCTGGATGGGCAGCTAAATACTGAGAATCCTGCTTGGGACATATGGTCAAGCTCCCTGAAATTCTTTATAAGAATTAGCAAATTAATGGACAAAATAAATTATATACCTTCTCATATTTAGCAATGATTTCTGCCCTTTCTTCTGCTATTAAAGCATCTATATCTTTCTTCATGTCAAAAGCTGCAAGAAAAACAAATATTGAGCAAAATGTATGTATGTACGTACGTACGTACGTACGTACGTACGTACGTACGTACATACATACATACATACATATATACATATATATATCAAACAATTGGGTTAGTTTGGTAGGAGGTGGGGTGTTTTTTTTGGTAAAAATAATCATAAAAAAACATACTATAAACCAGTATTTTTGAATGTTTGACTTTGTAGGCATGCATAATTAACATCAGATATAAATACCAATTCAATTGAAACAATTTTATCTTAATTATTTCAAATATTAAAAACTATAAAGTTAAAGATTCCCCTCACAGATATGTGCTAGTTGTTCCTGATTCTAGGGGGCGGTGCTGATCTCAATTTCAAAGTCGAAAAGCCAGCGCTTTCCAAAGATGTCTCTGTGGTTATGTGGCCGGCATGACTAACTGCCGAAGGCACACGGAATGCTGTTACCTTACCACCAAAGGTGGCCCTTATTTTTTTTACTTGCATTTTTACATGCTTTTGAACTGCTAGGTTGGCAGAACCTGAGACAAGTAACAGGAGATCACTCCGTTACGCGGCACTAGGAATTCAAACCGCCGAACTTTCTGATCAACAAGCTCAGCATCTTAGCCACTGCGCCACTGCATCAGAATATGCTAATTCTGCTACACAGTGTATCATTCCAGATTAGTTGTGGGCCACAATTTAAGTGGATGCTAGAATTTTGTTAACCTAAGCCTCTACTTATGTTCAGTGGGGCTTGCTTTCAAGTAAAAAGTTAGCAGAAAGTTAAAAGTTACTTCAATATAAAATATCTAACAGGTATCTGTTTCAAGGCTTTTCAGAAAAGCCTGTGGTAAGTGTATTAACAGTGCACCGTGCATTTAGTCATGCCGGCCACATGACCACAGAGATGTGTTCGGTCAGTGCTGGCTCTTTGGCTTAGAAATGGAGATGAGCTCGCCCTTAGAGCCAGAAACAAATAGCACACAAGTGCAGGAGAACCTTTACCTTTAAGTGTGTTAAAATCCTTTCTAAGATCTAGGCTTAAAAAAGCTCTTCTAAATGCCAGCTTTCTTACACTACATAAAATCTTTCTAATTTGATAGGCTTTTAGAGAATTATTCCTATTTCCAATTTTATACTGCATGTTACTGATGCATTTTTAAATGGATATATTTTATATCGAATTTAATTGTTTCTAAACTGTTTCAAAAACCTGCAAATGGCCATGAGAATACAAGCCACCTTGACCTCATGTGCAAACAATCATAGAGGAAGGGGGGTTCCCACAGAAAACAGAAAATTTCCCAATTTTGTTCTATGTTGGGCTCAGGAGATAAGCAAAGTGGTCAGTTCTTGAATAAGAGACCTCCAGAGAATACCAAGGCAATAAATTAAACTGGAAAATTGAAAAATCATTCTGCAAGAAAGTAATAGCAAACAATTTCCATATTGCAGCCAAAAACCCTAAGCGGACACAGTTATTCAAATTCAATTTGAAGACTTAATCTTACCACAGGCCAGGAGGATCACAGTCCACCTTAATAATTATCCCCTACTTGTCAGTCACATTTATTTTGTTCTGTCCAAGCATAATTTTACATCAAATACATAAAATAAAATAAATGAACTTTACACACCAAAAGATGATAGCTCTTACCTAGGATGGCTGGTATGTCTTACACTGCACCTGTTGAGGCTCTGGATGGCCTCTCCCTCTTGATGCTACCAACAGGAAACATTCCAAATGCACAACATGAGCATTCAAAACAGCTCCTCCGTTTGCTGCTGATGGTTTTCAAGCAGTCTTTAGTTTGGTCATTCTCACTCTTTATCATACATTCCAGAGCCTTGAAATCTTTTCTTCATTTGGTTTCTCTACAACAGGATAAGACATTGGTCATTTGAAAGAAATACTTCTGGGGAGTCCTCCAAAAATGATATGCTGAGCGGCAAGGCATTTTTTTTCTCCTGACAACAAACAGCTGATTTTGCTGCTAAAGCCAACTTTTTGGTGGCGCATTCCCCAAATTCAAACAGGAGCTATTAAGAATAACCCAAGACAACTCTTGGATGATTATGGACCTGTATAGGAACAGGACCTTGATGGATGCAATTCCTTCTAGAAGTGGACAGAGAATTGGGTCTCCATCATTTCTTTTGGCTGCTTGCTATTCTTAAGCATGCCTCAGTTTTAGCTACATGTTTTCAAAGTTTTAACTATACTTTTTCTTTTATTTTTATTCTTATTTTTAAATATTGATTGACTGGTCAAATGCTGATCTATTTTAACCATTTGTTGAATTTTAACATGACTATTTTTTTTTGTCATTTTACTGCTTTATTTTGTTGTTGCAAAGCACTTTCACTTTCTTCATATGGACATTGATGGCAATTTCCTGGGTAGTGAAGGTGATCTGATTTGATTCACATTTTCATCTGATTTTTACCACAGATATTCTACATATTAATTTCTACAAGCCCTGATCATTTAAAAAAATTGATGGAATCTTCCCTTTTTTCTCCCCATCCATTTTAATTGTGGGAAACCGCTATCGTAACATTTAAAAGTAAAAATTCCTAGTAGCTCCTGTTTGAGTCTGGGGCGCATGCTGCCAAAAAGCCAGCCTTGGGGCAACATCAATTGTTTGTCAGCAGAGAAGAAAAATGACTCTGCTGCTCAGCATGCCATGCTTAGAGGATTCAAATTAATTTGCTTATTAAATTAAATTAAACGTATTTATTTTGCTGAATATTATAAGAGCTGCATAGAGACCCTACTTTGGTGTTACTTGTTTGGTACTAATATCAGTAAGATATATTCAGAAAATCCAATGGGAAACATACATTAAAAAAAAAAAACACCACTCAATTCTTTTCTCCGGCTGCTGGAGATTGCTCAGAGCAATTTTCTAACCATGAGCTTGGCCTCAAGAGAAAGCCAATGTTTAACTCTTAAAATGGAAAGTTTGGGTGAAAAGTATATTAATATTAATATACTTTGAATAGTATATTCACCATCTGTACCGAATTGTTCATCCCAAGCATTTATTAGGCTTGAAAATCCTGAACCAGCATCCCCTCAGGTGTACTGCTTGTAAAAGAATAAAACCATTCTACAAGCTTAAAGAAAGAAGCAATAGCACTTTATGGTTGGAACAAAGGAATGCTTATAGTGTCCTCTTGTAAAATAATAAAATGGCATCTAAATTTAACAGAACAACAGAATTAAAAAAAAACCATGGAAGGGACCTTAGAGGTCTTCTAGTCCAACTCCCTGCTCAGGCAGGAAATCCCATACCATTTCAAACAAATGGTTGTCTAAAGTCCTCCACAATTTCTGTTAGCGCTATTAATGAATAGCATTAACAGCTGCAACAGCTTAAATTACTATCATCAGCCTAGACTGCACTGAAGACAGATAGCTCTCCTCTAGACATTCTTACAACCTGAGTTAGAAACTTTAGAATCAATACAGTATTTGGCATAATCTTTAACATACACACACTGCCCCCAGAAGATAAATAGATATATAAGGCTGTCTTCAACACTGACCAAAAAATAGCCAACATCTTAAGAAACCCCAAAGACAAAATCCAGCTAGAAAACCAAGGAGTCTACGAAATACCATGCAAAATCTGCCCTGCCACATATATTGTACAAACTAATAGGAGAATAAATGCACGCATCGCAGAACACAAGAATGCAGTCAGAAAAAAAGAAAAAACTTCCTCCCTTTTCCAGCACCTTAAAGCAACAGGACATGAAATTGATTTTGAAGGAACCAAATTAATCTCCAAAACAGAATACTTCAACAAGAGAATAATTATGGAAGCCATCGAAATAGAGAAACACCCCCACAACATGAATAAACGTGATGATACCTCCTGCCTACCAGACATCTGGAAACCAGCTCTAGTCAACAAATGAACCCTACCAACCATCCAGGTCATTACAACACAAAAGAACAATGGACACACAGCCAGCACCTCACCCACATAGGATGATATGAAACAGCCGACCAATCTACAAACATCAACTCCATCTACCAATCAGGATGCAACTACACAGCCAATCAACCCACTTACAGCAACAAAGCCAGCACTCCACACACACACACCAAGATATCTCTCTCTCCTCTCTCTCTCTCTCCCTCTCCCTCCCCCCCCTCTCTCTCTCTTTCCCCACACACACACATTGGACCATTTCATAATAATCACATGAGTCAGTTCTGAGATATATCTCCCAAGGAAGATTACTACATCTGTTCGTTCCACTATTTCACCTTGGGGGACTAGGGTGGGCATGTCGGGGGCACTTGTGGTGGCCCAAGCTCCATTTTCAGTTGCCACCGCCTCCTGCAACCCTCTGAAAATGGAGCAGGGGGGGGCATTTTCACTGGTAGAAGCACTGAAGGTCGGTCTTCGCTGTTTCCAGGACAGCCCTGCAGCCCAGATCTAAATACCCCACAGGCCAGATCTGGCCCCAGGGCCTTGAGTTTGACACCTGTTCTAAAGCATATTACTGATGTCAGGGGAAATTTATCATTTGCCTATTTAAGGCTATAGATATGGATGATATTCAGGTATACTTCTCTTTCAGAAGAATTCAAGATTAGATATCTCTACAATTGCTTGACTTTGAGCTCTGAGAAACGGTTTGTCAGAGAATAAAATGAAACTTAACATGGATAAGATGGAAAATGTTTTGCTACAAGAAGTATATTGGTTCAAAAAACCCTAGCCTCTTATTGGAACTCCCTCTTCCATGAGTAAAAGGTTCCAAAATACTTTGGAAATGTTGTTATCGGCCAAATAAGTTGACAGATAAACTGGAGGATATTTTAGTAGTGAGCTGTCCAAGGATATGAAGAATAGATATTCCCTTTGCTGTTTGTTGACTACAATAATAACTTTATAAAACCTGTATACAATTTAAAATAGAGATATGCAAAGTTGAAAAGCTACTAGAGAGATAAGCTACCTTAAAAAGCAGCTACACTTCAGAGTTGACTTAATTTTTCAAACTTTCTACAACAGTATTGCAACATCTGCTATTTTTAGACTTTACAGGGCATAATTAAGACAGACAACATTTGTTTTATTTTAACTTGGAATTTATCTGCCAGATAATAGAAGCACAAATCATTTTTTTTCTTTTCTTGACTTAGATATAAACAACTCAAAAATCTTTTTATTTAATTTGTACTAATCTACACAACCCATACTGCAAAAAGCAGAAAAGTAAAGAAACATTTTTGAAACCTACAACTATTTTTAAATTTTTTCTTTTAAAATTTTAAGTCAAATAAATATAAGGCTAGTATGAAATTCCCCAATTAATATTACTGGTAATACATTTTGATTACACTTTGCTAATATGCAGTAATACAATTTGTTTTATTTGGTTATTCTCCTTAAATGGCCGGAATGCCCTAAGTGTACGCTATTTTGTTCCTTGCTGATTATCTAATAATGTGTTGTTTCTAAACTGCTGTTATGTGTATTAGTTACATTTTTTCTTCTTCCATTCAATAACATCCGATACTCAGAGGCTGCCTGGACAAGTCCTGTGGTTTTCTTGGCAAGCTTTTTCAGAAGTAGTTCCCTACAATATGTAGTAGCACATTATGACTACAAGGAGAAAATTCCTCCTCAGTTAGACTAAGCACATATTTGCCTAAACCAAATACAACCGTCTTTTCAACAAGTCCAATCATGTATATAATATAAAAGCATAATTGCTTTAACTTCCAAAATTGAATAAAGAACATAGCCAGCTTCAATTCAAACTCCAAGACAAATGCATCTGAAATCCCTGCAGATGCTATCCAAGTTATTATAGAGGGATTCAAATGTTTGATTTGGATCAAGGAAACCAAAATTCAAGTCCCTGAGAATTGTAGTGCTCACTGGAGTTCTTTAGCCTCTTCACTTTCTTTCAACACAGGATTGTTGAAGAGGTGAGGTGAGGATCATAGATGAGGTCTTGAGTTTGAGCATTCTAAACAACTTTCTAATCTTTTGATATCTGAAATTCCACATTTCTGTGAGTTAAGGTCCAATGTGTAAAACTCTGCTTTCACTTTGTCATTATGGGGTACTGAATGTAGATTAATGAGGAAAAAAAATGAATTTCATCAACTGCAGATGCAGGCTGCAGCATAACAAAACTGACAAAAGTGAAGTGGGTCTGAATACTTTCTGAATGCTCTGTGTGTGTGTGTGTGTGTGTGTGTGTGTGTGTGTGTGTGTGTACATACATATATACATACATATGCACATGTTTATCACAGTCCATTTTGCATACATAGCAGAAAAAAGTCTTTAGAGTTAACAAGGCTGATACTATATCAAGGATCATAGGAAAAGTCGCTGAGTGAGATGCTGTTTTATTCAGCTCATGCCAATTGGCCAGAGAAGAAGGTAAGCTGAATAAATAAAATGTTAATATATTTTAAAATAGTTCTTCTGTTTTGAAACCATGGTTGACTACCTCTCTTTCTCTCATATTATTATCAGAATACAAGCCAGGTTCTACTGTCTTCATCTCATTTTAAAAGAAATATTGATAAGAACAGAATGCAGGATGGAAGAACAGAACAATAGAGGTGGATGCAATATAGCACTCAAGACAGGCAACTGATCCAGGTCACACATAGCCCAGCAGATGAGACAGATCAATCAAAATAGAGACTGTAGCGTTGGCTTACCTGATACGCTCATTTTCTGAAGAAGTGGAGACAGCATACCTGTGTGGGTTATTCACATGTACCATCCAATAGAACTGAGTCTGCAAAGTTTAAGTCCCGCCTCTTCCTGTTGAGATCCCCAGATGTTTTGACAAGACTAATAAGCAGACAATGTGCGTGAACAAAACTATCTCTCCCAGAATAACCCCCCGGACCTCAAGGGTGGGCTGGATGCTGTCTCCACTTCTTCAGAAAATGAGTGTATCAGGTAACCCAACGCTACGTTTTCCTGACTCAGTGGAGACAGCATCCCTGTGTGGGACATACCAGAACTTGTCCAGCATCACGGGAGGGAAACCATCCAGGACGCATCCCTTGACTAATCCTGACCAGCTGTAAGACTCTCCTCCCAAAGGCCGCATCAGCCAATGTGTACCTGTCAATTCTGTAGTGTCTAATAAAGGTGGACAGACACGACCATGTGGCTATCATGCACACCTCTTATAATGGTGCCTGTGTGCCCCAGGCGGCTGTAGCAGCCACGCTATGTGTTGAGTGTGCCGTAATGTTATCTGCAATGGGCTGAGCCTGAGAGGAATATGCCTTTGCAATGCATGCCCTGATCCACCTCCCCAAGGAGGAAGAGGACACCTTGAGATCCATAGAGTCTGGTTGAAAAGAAACAAATAGGGCTTCTGTACAACAGAAGGATGATGTTCTGCTTAAGTAGATTTTCAAGGTTCTTCGAACATCTAGAGTGTGCCAGCTGCGTTCAAGGGGATGGACCAGTTGTGGACAGAAGTTGGGGAGAACCAATTCCTGCATGCAATGAAAGATGGAATTCACCTTTGGGATGAACGCCAGATCCACCCTGAGAACCACCGGTCCGAATAGAAGGTGCACAAGTCCTGTCGCATGGAAAGACCCGCCAGTTCCAAAATCCGTCGAGTGGACATGATGGCTACTAGAAACAATACTTTTTGTGACATGTAGAGAAGAGTCGTGTCCCGCAATGGTTCGAACGGAGCCTGGGTAAGCACCTGAAGGATGAGTGGCAGGTCCCAAGATGGGTAACGATGTACGGTAGGAGGGCGCAAGTTGGAGGCACCCTTTAGAAATTGCTGAATGAGTGGATCACTTGCCAGCAATCTGTCAAGTCCAGAGCAGAGGATGGAAGAAAGGGCCGCGACCTGTCGCCAAAGGATGTTGGGTGCCAAACCAGCAGTCAATCTGTCCTGTAGGAAGTTGAGGATGTGGCATGTCCGCGCCTGGAGAGGAGCCACCCTCTTCGACTGGCACCAGGTGCAGAAGGCCTTCCAGGTGGCGTCATAGGTTTGAATAGTGGAGGGTCTCCTGGCCACTTGGATCGTCCGAATGACTTTGGGTGAAAGGTCCTCTGCTGTCATTGAGCACAACTCAGCCCCCATGCGGTCAATTTGACCCACTACAGATCCAGATGCATTATTGCCTCCTGGCTTAGATAGGTCCTGGAGGGGGGATCCTCCACAGAGGAGCGACCAACAGTGGCAGGAGGTCCGCAAATCACGGGTGTCACGTCCAGTGGGGAGCCAGACGTACCAAATCTGCCATTCCTCCAGCATTTTCCTGATGACCCGCTGGATCATGGGAAACAGTGGGAAGGCATACAGAAGGCCCGGAGGCCAGCAACATCATAGGGCATCCCTCCCCTCTGTGCCTGGGGACGCGTACCTTGTGTAAAACCAAGGGACCTTCTTGTTGCTGCTGGTGGCAAAGAGGTTGGACACTGGCGTTCCAAACTGTCTGGTGAGCTCCCGGAATTGGGTTGGATGGGCCCCCCCCATCCCATCAGACTGGCGTCAGTGGTCATTGTCAGTCAATGTGGCTCCCGGAACAGGCACCCCTGCGTTATGGCCAGCGAAGACCACCAAGTCAGGGATCTGCGGACCTTGGGGGGCAGCGCAATTCGAACTGTGGAGCAGCTGCTGTTGTCCTTTTGGAATGGTAGGAGCAACCATTGGAGTGGCCTGCTTTGAAGTCTGGACCAGGGCACTATTGCAAAACACGTCTAGTTCAAGTGGTAGTGAGTCACAAAAGCTGGGAATCTCAGCAGGAAGAGGCTGGACTTAAACTTTGCAAACTCAGTTCTATTGGATGGTACATGAGAATAATCCACACAGGAATGATGTCTCCACTAAGTCAGGAAAAAGCACTATTCCCAACAATCAATTAATTGATACTTCCTAGGAAATATTCATATTTGTCCATTCCCCAATCGATATTCTTGAATTCAAATTTTATCAGACTACAAATACTTGAAAGGCAACTCCCATTTCTGAACCAATGCAATCAGAAAGCCTCACTGAGTTGTAGAATAAAACATATGCAGAAAATCTGAAACCTAGAATATAAGGAAAGTAAACACTGACCAACTTGGGCTATTCTACAGTGTTCCAAGAAATCCATAGTGCTTACTTTTTTCACTTAAACAATCTTACCAGAAATATGGACAGCAAGCACTATATGCAATGTCAAAGCTGATGCAATAAGGTTGTAAATCAAGTAAGACTTATTGTTTATGTAAAACATTTTATGGCATTTTCAATTTTCTCAGTGAGTCAATGTAATACATACTGTAATACTTGGAGAAAACTGCTCAAATTAAAAGGGTCAGAGGGGTTCCAGCTTCTTGACCATTGTTGTTATACAAAGCAGGGGAATAATAGTTTGGCCAAAGATGGATTTAACCAACCATCCTCCCACCTTTTCCTTTATAATTAAGCACACAGAAAAATACAATCATAAAAAGAAATTCTGTTTTTGAAACATGGGGAAAATATATATCTTACAGACTGGAAACCAAGCAACATACTTCATGATCACAGTTTAAGTTAAATTTCACTCCCACCGTGCTCTGTTTTACTAATCAAATAAAATTATCCCCTTTCAAACTAAAAGACAATTGTTTGTAATGTACTAGAACTATCTGAATGCCCATCCCAGCTGCACCCAAGATGTTATTCTTAAATTAAGCACGAAAATACATTTTTAGTTGAAGAGAGCTAACTAAAAGTGCTATCCATTTCAGAAGACTAGGAAAAGGAAAGGAAAGTTCTTTTCTCTTTGCTTTTCTCCTGAACTACTTTACAAAGATTATTTATTAAAGAATTTCCAGGGGCAGAAAAATCATCCAGCTTACATCTGTAACTCAATGACATTAATTAGTATTTTTAACTTGGATAATTCTAATTGCTGCCAACCTTCAAGAACTTCTAAATTAATTGCAGCAATGAGACTTACTGACTTTGCCAACTGCCATGTATCTCAAGTCAGATCTAGGACCATCTTCCTCCACTCTGGAAGCCAGCTAACTTTCTGTGTCCACAGACAGATACCTTATGGACCTTGTTTAGGGTGACAATGCCCTCCTGGGAAAGGAGGACTTGGAGGTTTACTTTCAAGGCCATAAAGAAGAATTTGCAGAGCATCTGATGAACAAAATTGCTCAGATTCATTCCAAACTAGATTCTAGCTTAATACAGGTCCTGTAGAAGTGACCTGGGTATGGTCTTGCCTTATTATCTGGGAAAAGTTTGATCCAGTTGTACCTGAGGAAGTAGACAAGGTCCTAGGGTCTGTAAGCTCAGATTCCCAGAAGTTTTTGAGAAAAAGAAATATTTTCTTGCATTTCTTCTTAAGGAGAAACTGACTAAACAGTTCATTAGCTTAGTTTTCCAGCTCCCAATGCAAGATCCACAATATGGCCATGACACACATTTAGAGAAAAATCATTAATATATTTCCATAAATGCTTTTTTTTAAGACAATGGAGTCTAAGAGAGGTTTCAGTATTTATTTTTAGGTATTTTAGGTATTTATTGGGATTTATATGCCGCCCTTTTCCCTAAGGGGACTCAGGGCGGCTTACAACCACAGGAAGGGGAGGTGCAAGGTCAAAACAAAACAATATGTGAACAACAGAAAAGTAATAAAAACCCAACTTTCATTCAGCAGTCAAACACTCGGGCGGGTAATTAGGAGCCTATCCCCAGGCCTGCTGGGAGAGCCAGATCTTGAGGGCTGCGCGGAAGGTCTGGATAGTGGTGAGGGTGCGGATCTCCATGGGGAGCTCGTTCCACAGGGTCGGGGCAGCAACAGAAAAGGCTCTCCTCCGCGTGGTCGCCAGTCGGTATTGACTGGCAGATGGGATTCGGAGGAGGCCCAGTCTGTGCGATCTAATTGGTCGATTTAGGGAGGTAATCGGCAGAAGGCGGTCTCTCAAGTACCCAGATCCACTACCATGGAGTGCTTTAAAGATGGTCATCAGTATCCTGAAGCGCACCCGGAGACCAACAGGTAGCCAGTGCAGCTCGCGGAGGACAGGTGTAACGTGGGCGAACCGTGGTGCGCCCACTATCACTCGCGCGGCTGCATTTTGGACTAACTGTAGTCGCCGGATGCACTTCAGGGGCAACCCCATGTAGAGCCCATTGCAGTATTCCAGTCTAGAGATCACAAGGGCTCGAGTGACTGCTGTGAGAGCCCCCCGATCTAAGTAGGGCCGCAGCTGGCGGACCAGGCGAACCTGGGCAAATGCCCCCCTGGTCACAGCCGACAGCTGGTGATCAAAAGTCAGCTGTGGATCCAGGAGGACTCCTAAGTTGCGGACCCTATCTGAGGGGTATAGAATTTGACCCCCCAGCCTAAGCGTTGGTGTATTAGCCAAATTATTGGGGGGGAAACACAACAGCCACTCGGTCTTATCCGGGTTGAGTACCAGTTTGTTAGCACTCATCCAGTTCTTAACGGCCTCCAGACCCTGGTTCATCACGTCCACCGCTTCATTGAGTTGGCACGGGGCGGACAGATACAATTGTGTATCGTCCGCATATTGGTGGTATTTTATCCCGTGCCTCCGAATGATCTCGCCCAGCGGTTTCATGTATATGTTAAATAGTAGGGGTGATAGGACCGAACCCTGGGGTACCCCACATGTTAGGGGCCTCAGGGACGATCTCTGCCCCCCAACTAACACCGACTGCGACCTGTCCGAGAGGTAGGAGGAGAACCACCGCAGAACAGTGCCTCCCACTCCCACCTCCCGCAGTCGTCGCAGAAGGATACCATGGTCGATGGTATCGAAAGCCGCTGAGAGGTCCAGGAGAACCAGGATGGACGCATAGCCTCCATCTCTGGCCCTCCAGAGATCATCGGTCAATGCGACCAAAGCGGTTTCTGTGCTGTAACCAGGCCTGAAGCCGGACTGGAAGGGGTCAAGATAGCTAGCTTCCTCCAAGGCCCGTTGAAGCTGAAAGGCCACCACCTTCTCAACAACCTTCCCGATAAAGGGAAGGTTGGAGACAGGACGAAAGTTATTTAAAATGGCTGGATCTAACGATGGCTTCTTCAGGAGGGGTCTCACCACCGCCGTTTTAAGTACGGCGGGGAAGTGCCCCTCCCGAAGGGAGGCGGTGACAACCGCCTGGATCCAGCCATGTGTCACCTCCCTGCTGTTAGCCACCAGCCAGGAGGGACACGGGTCCAGAATACAAGTGGAGGCACTTACAGCTCGAATGGCCTTGTCCACATCCCCTGAGGCAACTTCCTGGAACTCAACCCAGAGCTGATGTAACAGATGATCCTCCTGCGTCTCAGCTGGATCTACTGCGGTGGAGTCCAGGTCCGATCGAAGCCGAGCTACTTTGTCCGCCAAGAATTGAGCATAATCCTCAGCCCTACCCTGCAAGGGGTTTCCCGCCTCCCTCCTATTAAGGAGGGAGCGGGTTATCCTGAACAGGGCGGCTGGGCGTGACTCGGCGGACGCAACCAAGGAAGAAATATATGATCTTTTCGCAGCTCTTAATGCTCGGACATAGTCCTTGGTGCAAGTAGTTAAGAGTGCTCGGCTTGCCTCGGACCTATCGGACCTCCACTGGTGCTCTAGGCATCTCCTCCGGCGTTTCTTCTCCCGGAGTTCCTCGGTGAACCAGGGAACTCTCCGGGATCCACTGACCCGGAGGGGCCGTAGTGGCGCAATCCGGTCGAGAGACTCCGACGCCGCCGAGTACCAGGCGGCAGCCAGAGTCTCCGCCGAACTGTGGGCGAGGGTATCAGGAATAACCCCAAGCTCCGTCTGGAACCTCAGAGGATCCATAAGTCGCCTGGGGCGGAACCACCTGGTCGGTTCCTCCTCCCTACGGTGGGGGTTTGGCCTCCGGAAGTCAAGCCTCAGTAGGCAATGGTCTGACCACGACAGGGGTATGATCTCATTACCCCTCAGACCAAGATCACACATCCACTGCTCCGAGAGGAATACGAGGTCGAGCATGTGACCCGCTGCATGGGTTGGGCCCCGAATTACTTGGGTCAAGCCCATGGCCGTCATGGAGGCCATGAACTCCTGCGCCCCATCAGAGCGTTCACCGAGCGATGGCAAGTTGAAATCCCCCAGAACTATAAGCCTGGGGAACTCAACTGCCAGCTCGGCTACTGACTCGAGGAGCGAGGGGAGGGATGCTGCAACGCAGTTGGGAGGCAGGTACGTTAGCAGCAAACCCACTTGACCCTTGAGGTCCAACTTTATCAGCAGAGACTCACACCCGACAAGCTCCGGAGCAGGGACCCTACGAGGTAACAGAGACTCCCGGATTACAATAGCCACACCGCCACCCCTTCCCTGGGCTCTCGGCTGATGAAGCACCTGAAATCCCTCTGGGCACATCTCTACAAGGGGGACTCCTCCTTCTGTGCCCAGCCAGGTTTCAGTAATACATGCCAGGTCTGCCCTCTCGTCAACAATTAAGTCCCGGACGAGGGGAGCTTTGTGAACAACAGACCTGGCATTTAGCGACAACAGCCTGAGACCAGGGTCCTGACTACTCGCGCCATCTGGTCTTGGAGTGGGACTCCTAGGGCCGGAAGGAGGGATCTCTGTAATGTAGCGAACCCTCCTTCCCCGGTAATGGCCAGCCCTAAGGTCCCCGCCGTATCTGCCTCTCCCTGTCACGACCGCTATGCTCCGACCCACTCCCATGTCCATGGTCCCCCCAACCACCCCGGTTCCTCCCGCCTTCCCCAGCAGGTCCTCCGAGTCAAACATACTCATTTATCCACTCTAACAATTCCCACGTAAAAATTTAAAACATATAAAATACAAGGGTAACAATTACTAAAAGTGGGCCATTCATTCAATTCCAGCCAGCTCCCATACACTCAGCATTCTATTTAAAAATTGCGCAGTTATAGTATATAATAATAATAATAATATGGGAACAATGGAGGAAGCGATGGTTTGCTCCTCTCCCTTCTTATGACCTGGGGAAATGTCCTAAGCCACCAAATCAAAAGTACGTAGTATATCAGGTGGCTGTAGGCAAGCGAGATTAAATATAAGACTCCAGAGTTCGTAAACGACATCCGTATAGTCTTGTCCCACTGGTGGAGGTTAGCGGGCTGTATATTCGAGAGTCTCTTTCCCAAGGATATATAAGGGCCCCAATGTAGGAGACCAGAGTTCGAGGCTAACTTGCACCGCTCTTGGAAATGGAAGGAGAAATGCTGGTATTCTCGGGGCTCAGTCCTTATCCCTGTAGTCGCCATCCTCTATTGCTCCCCGCCAGTTGGCCACAGTCCTACTCCTCCTACTAGTTAAATGAGCAGGGAGCAAAGTCCGGAGGGGGCTACAATGACGATAGACAGCAAAGCAGCAGATGATAAATAATAAAATGGCGACAGATAGTACAGTGAGCGGAGATAGATCCGAGGGGGGGGGGCGTCTAGGGCGATAGCAAGCACGTCCATTCAATCTGTAAATTCAGTGCAGCCTCCAACAGCTTCCGACAGCCCCCTTCTTTAAAGTAAAATAAATTAAAAATTCACCCCTCTCAGTTCACTAGTCACCAAGACTCACAATCTCAGTCACGACTACTCAGCTCCAGCGTAGTCAGCAAGCTGGCCGGAGGAGAGGATGTAAAATGTAATACTGTGAGTCAGCTGTTTGGCGCCGCCATTTCCTCCATGCTTTCCTCCACGTTTCTCTTCCAACCTCAGCAGCTGCTGTTCCGCTGCTCTGGGATGGATGCTAGGACCAGGGGCCAGCAGGTAATTGGTACCTCAGTACACTACAAAAGTCACTACAATGTAACTGTTTCTAATCTGTCTTTATCTTAATAACTTCTGTAGACATTTGGATGCTAAGAGTATACAAGGAACACCATCAGCGAACCAGTGCAGCAGTGCAGCAGCAGTGCAACAAGGAACATTATCAGCCAGTTATTATAACCATCACCAACTGGCTAAGAGTCCAAAAACTAATTAAATCAGTGTCTCATTCTCCAGGATCATCATGAGTATCAGAGCAAAAAAATAATAATATCCACTGAGCCTCACTTTTACCAAAGTAAAATAAACTGAACTATGTTTTCCTCTTTTTACTCAAATTGATTTGCTAAAAAATATGTACCATTATTACAAAAAAGAGCCATTCCAGATGCAAAGCTGAAGACCCTACAGCCAGATAGAGTGGGGCAAGACTTCTTGCCAATGGAAAATGATATCCCTCTGCAAGAAAATTGCAGAGTGGTAGGGTTGACAGAGAAAAAACTGTGAAGGAAAAGAAAAGATTGCCTTGAAACATTGATGAATTGATAGAAACACTGAGATTTGGAGCTTGTTGTGAAAGGGTCCAAATAGCCTCTGTGAAAGTACTATCATAAGATTTTTAAAAAATGTCATTACATCTGTAGCATACAAGTGAAGCCAGTGCTATAATCTGGTACAGTTGCTTCCCCAGCTGTTCTATTTGGCTATTCTGTTTCTGTCTCTTGGGACTAAATGAGGAGCCTGTAATTACAGGGTGTTTTCTTTTTCTTAGGAGATGGCATTTGATGCTGGAGGAATCCAGAGAGCTCTGCCTTCATTCCTTCCCTTCTTCTCCTTCTCGGTTTCTTTCTGTTCCATCTGCAGCTTCAGTTTTGTAGTCACATGGATACATAAGGAATTTCAATTCTTAATAAGAGCATCAGGAAGAAGCAGAGTAACATGACAGCACCTTAGCAGATAATTGCTCTATTGCCATTTAACATCAATTAAATCAATTTCCACATCAATCCTGTGGAAGTATGTTAGGCTGCAAACAGTGTCTGACCCAAAGCCATCCAATGAAGCTCATAATGGAGCACAGTTATGAAACCAGGTTTCACCCTCTGACCTTCTTACCACTATCAACCTTAAATCGTCCCATTCACTACCTTCTGAACTTCTTTTCCATTTAATTTTGGTGCTCACAATCCTGTGTATATTTACACACTATGTGGTCCTTCAAGTATCTGATGCAGTGGGACTCTTCTCCCAAAACATTTATACATGTTTCCTTTAAGATATTGCAAGAATATTTGCTGATTTGAGATATTTATCTGTTGTAACATGTTCACCTCATGGAAAATGCAAAAACTAAGAACTTTCTTAATTCAGAACTGAAAACAGCTTTTTAAAAATTAAGCCTCCATGTATGTACTGTAGTTCAAATATATGAACCACAACTGCAGAACACAAGGTAATCAAAACACTATTTGTGAACCTATCTCTAAGTTTACTTTCACTGCAGAGATCTGGGCTGCTGTAGCTTCCCCTCATTTGTCCTATATCCAGCAATCAATCCCCACCCTTAAGACTCCCATGATGCATGTCACAGTGCATTTTTCTCATTTCACATACAACTATTTCCTGTAAACCACAAATATAAGAATAGGACTCATTTATTAGAAACAAAGTATTATTAGAAATGTTTGAGTTAAAAATACACACTGTGAAGTTCATATTAAGCTCTAAAAATTATTTGGGCTCCTGGAAAAGGCTTGAGCATGCAAACAAAGTTTGCAATTTTTCCTTCCCACTGAATGGCTGAATGGTTGTAAGTTGCCAACTTTCAAACTCCTTTATTTCAGAAACCATCTGACCCTACAGAGTCCAAAAGCGGCAATACTTCTTCAAGCTATTTTCAGTCACAATATTGCAAACCCCAGGAGACTGACCTGCAGTTTTTTCTGCCATAAGTTGCACAGTGGTGCAGGCTGTAAGATGCTGTTCAGTCTGAAGGTCTCTAGTGCATGTAGTACAGCAAGTCTTAAGGCTCCATCGGCTTGCAAAATTAAATTGTTCTTGGAATCCTAATTATTGATCATAAGCTTGTAACACAAAATAAGCCACCTCTTAAGCAAACCATATCCAAACAACATTCCAAAGCCCCAAAATTGGCTGCCAATTCAGCAGCAGTGATTTTTTTCCAAGTCAGCTAACCAACAGTTTGACCCTCTTTAACATAAACCATAAACTTTTCTCAAGTCATTGGAATAGCACAATGAATCTTATAATGTATCAAGAGTAGTGGTGAGTTGCTAACTGGTTTACTACCTGTTTGCTCGTGCTCATGCGTGCACATGGGTGCAATGTTTCTTCACATGCAAAATGTCCAGCTGAACCAGGCTGAACGGCAGCAACCCACCTCTGATCGAGAGTCAGTTTGGTATAGTGATTAAGGCATCAGACTAGAAACTAGGAAGCCATGAGTTCCAGTTCCCCAGTCACAAACTCAGCTGGGTGACCTCAGCCCTAGGAAGGAATTAATGTCAAACTACTTCTGAAAAATCTTACCAAAAAATTCCAGGCAGTCACTGGGAATCAAAAACTGACTCAAAGGCAAAAGCATCATCAGCTCAAGCTTTTAAAGCAATTTTATTATTCCAGAATAAGTTTTCATTTTTTATAATGGACACAGCACAACAAAAATATACAAGCACTTAATAATAGAAGAAATTAAGTGTCAGGAAGTTTTGGTTTGAAGCACAAGTATTTCCTGTAAAGCAACCACAAAATAGTAAAAATAGGTACTTAAAAGCAGTATAAAGATATATATCATAAACAAGTACGGAAAGAAAGGTGCATATTGTGACTTTATGAATAGACTCTGTAATCGTTTCTTCATTCATTATGCTAATTTTGAACAGAGATTTAATCTGATCCATTATTTACAAGGTAAGTTTAGAATCTAAATATGCTGTGCACAAACTAGGTAAAGAAGCATTAAGGAAGTTACTAAAAGGAACAGAGAAATCAGAAGGCAGAAGTTCTCTTCAATGGAAAACTATCCACCCATCAACTCCAGGGAAAATTCTGCATCATTATTGTCACTTGTTTCTTCTGAAGAAGGCGTCACCAATTCACTTATGAAATTATGCATTTTTGCTTGCCTTGGTTGTCAGAAACCTCAACGCATCACAGAGATACAGACAAGGATGACATAAATTTCAGTTCAAAATGTCTCTGGTAGAATGGGATATATGCAATTTCTCATCATCTGAATTATATCCTCCAGGAACACTGCAATTTCTCCTCCATTTTAAAAAATGAATCTGGAAATGTAGCAATTGAACCAATGAGAAAACTGAAGGCCAATTTAAATGTAACTGATCAGAGATACTGAGGTCTTTTTCATTCCCCCAGTGATGGGGAAGGGGGATTGAAACAAAGCTTCAGAGCCACCAACTCTGGTATTACATATGTTAACTACACTACAAGTTAGTATGTCAGAATGAGAAGAACAGCTCTGGCAAATAAGCACTCTTCTGTAGCTACTATTCAACCATATGATGAAGTTTAAAGGTTTTTGGAAATAATACCTAAATAGAAAATAATTGCATTTTCTTTTTGAGATATTGCTTTGTTCAATAAAATGTTTTCTGAAGCAGAGTAAAAAGTCTGAACATAGTATCAAAACAATTCTAAGAGGAAAACCTTTTTACTATTTTAAGTTATTGATATTAAATTATTTCTGTCTTGCTTACAAATTGTTGCCAAGAGTGTAGATTTTAACTGAACATGGGATAAATGTGAAAAGTAATCATTTCAAATCAGATTTAATGGAAGTAGTTTTAAGATACTATAAAGACCTCTATTTCTCTTTTAGCTTATCATTCATATTAACCAGCATAAAAATTCTTATAATGATGGGGAATGGAACAACCACTGGAGCAGAGAAGCCATTCTTGCAGCCAAGTGAATCACGCTGCAGTAATGTGGGTGGAAAAAAATCCCAGGCTTAACATTTAAGGACATACAGCCTTTTATGGTATTTTTAGAGTAAAAAGCTGATCAAGTAAGTTTAGCCCTCAGCTGATTACTGTACCAATGTAAACACAGAATTATAAAAATGGGTACACTGGAAGGGGTTTTTTTTGTCTCTAAAAGTTAGAAATAATTTGGGAAGATTTCCAACAACCAGAGGGAGAGGCTTTCTTCTTTACAGATCTACATAACATTTTTTCTTCATTTACCTAGAATTTGGGCACAAGTTTGATTAGGAGGTTAGATTTATATTCAACCTTTTCTCCTTCCTCCAATCTCTTTTTTCTATGAAGTAAGTCACAGCTAAAGGCTCACAATGAAGATGATCTTGGCTATTGCTGGGGAGACATAGCTTCAATATCTTATCAGAGCCCCTAATGTGGTATCTCTGCTGTACACTGAAACATAAGCAGAAGTAGATTGTAAATGATCAGCCATCTCCAAAGTTTTGAGCAGGAAAAAAATGTTTGTCAACTTCCAGAGATATTTCATGAAAAGTCAGTTTTAGGATACCCTGGAGTACCTAAATCCTGCTGAGAACATTTTCCTGCTGGTGGAGGCTTATCATTAACTTCAAAATAGGCTATTTGGATCAGTGGTGGGTTGCAGGCGGTATGCCCCAATACGGGTGTACTGGAGCCTGCCTGGAGCACCGGGTACCGTTCCGCTGCTCCGGAGGGGCCACCCACCCGCCTGAGCTCCTTACCTGTCCTTTAATCCTTTGGTGCTTCAACACACGTGCATGGCGCGTACAGCCCCTGTGCGATGCTGTACTGAGCAGCTGGAGTGTCGCAGAGGCTTGCGGAAGCATCGCAGGCAAGTACGACACATGCGCATGCTGCACTCGTCCATGTGGGTGACGCCAGGCCCGGTTGGAACAGGATCCGGAACCCACCACTGATTTGGATCATTGCTGGTTCTGTTGTAAACATTTCATGGAACCACAGTTCATAACCAAGTGCAAGAACAGAGAGTAAATGCAGTTGCCTTCAACACAGGAGAATATGGTACACATTCTATTAGAGGAAGAGTACTTTGTTTTTCCCAAACTTCCTTTTTTTTTCTTTTAAAAATAATTTTTATAAAGATTTTCACAGAAGTAAAAGATAAACCCAAAACAATATAAGGTAACATTAAAGAAAAGAAACAGAAAGTGTGACAACAAAAGAAATAATAAAAAAACTTATGACCTTTATAGCAGTTACAAACTTATTATCTGTTCTCCCTCTTTAATTCCCATATTCAACCCTTTTTTAACAGAAAATCCGGAACCACTTGTTCATTTTTTCCATTTTGTGCAAAAAAATCCATAAGAGGTTTCCAGTTGTAAAAGCACTTGTTATCCTATCCCTGATATACATGTCAATTTTGCCATTTCTGTAAATTCTGTCATCTTCAAAATCCTCTATTGTGGGTTTCAGTATTTTTCCATCTTTGTGCTTATAATTTATTGCAGTTGCCACGGGTCTTTTCTAATTGATTATCCATGAATCCCAGTTTAAAAAAAAAATCTGGTTTCATCTTAATATTAATCTTTAAAATTCTTTGAATCATTATAGGTATTTGTGTCCAATATTATTTTGCTTTTTTGCAAGACCACCATGCATGGCGAAATGACCCGTCGTATTTTCCACATTTCCAACATTGATCAGAAGTAGCTTTATATGTATTCAGTGCCCCCTGGGCAGAAAAATAGGATACAAATCACATACACGAGTATAAAACTGTTTCAAATAAAAAAACTGAAATCAATTATTTCAGGTCAGTGAAGGCATTGAGTCTGGATGGTAGCAAGGGAGATATAGCCAGGCATTTTTGCACGCCATCATTTGGCGAACCAAAAGCATATTATCTAAATACAGTACAATTTCAAACTACTAAACAAATGTGCTCTATAAAAAAAATCTAAAATGGTGACAACAGAATAATAATGCATTACAGGTACTCTCAGCATTTATCTAGAAGTCTGCTGCTCAAGGCTATCAAAATATGTTGCTTTGGACAACAGTTGGATTGGAACCTTTCCATCTAGAGACAGACTATGTTGATATCCAGAGCAATGTCTTTCTATAATTATGGGATGGTGGAAGAGTTACTGACAATCAATACAGATACAGTATATCCGAACAAAGATAACTGACTTGTGAATTCATTACTGGAATTTCAGAGGAGAAATTTGTTCTACTTTTTCAAAATACAATGTAGTTTCATTTAAGATTTTTTGGAGCCAGTTTTTCACTATCACCTTTATTTTGTAATGTCAAATGTTCCCAATAACAAACATGGAACTTTTCTTTATCTATTATTTCTTTATCTATTAAAAGCACAAACAAAGCAGAGCAAGAATTAACTAACCAATTATGGCTATAAATATTTATAAGTGTAAATATCAAACCTGACCTGAATACAGAACAGCAAAAACCACTGACAATTAGTTTGCTGTATTGAGTTTCAGTCCAAAATAAGAATATAAAAATTATCTATACACATAGTCCTCAACTGATCTTTCAAAATTACAGTGGCATTGAAAAAAGTAACTTATGAAAGTTTTCACGTTTGCGACCAAGCATTCACATGTTATATGAACACAATTCAGCCACTTGGCAACTAAGCATGTATTTATGACAGTTGCACTGTCCCAAGATGATGTGATCACCATTTGTAACCTTCTCAGCTGGCTTCCAACAAGCAAAGTCAATGGGGAAACCTAGATTTGCTTAATGATTACAATGCTTCACTTAACAACTGCAATGCTTCACTTAACAACTGTAGCAAAAACATTGTAAAATGGGGCAAAACTAACTTAACAACTGCCTTGCTTAGCAACTGAAATTTTGGGCTCAGTTGTGGTCATAAACTGAGGACTACTTATATATTTATATTCCTACTATACAGCATTTCATTACATTTTCTACGTGCAATTTAAATGCATTGAGGAAAATATTAAAAAGTCAGAGAAGCAACTGAATTTGGGACTCACCATTTTCCTTAAACCTTATTTACTTAAATATTTTAATTAGCTCCCAATAATACATAGATGTGCTATCTTAGCCAATACATACTGACCCTTAGCTGATTTTTTTTTTCAGGAAATCATTCACAAAGTCCATGAAGTGAAGTGATCTGAAGTGATCATAAAAGCCCTGAAAGACCAATGGTATCAGCAAACCCAAAACAAAGATGACTCAGGCACAAATGACAGTTGTACTATATTGTTTCCAACAGTTTTGAATCTTCACTTTGCCTTCAGTACATGAGCAAAGACTCAGAAGCTCCTGAATACATAGCTGGCAAGTTAATTTAAGATAATTTTTGATATATGTGTTGTATCATCTGATTCATGGAGGAAGGGTAAGAAAAGAGGCATGGTATAATCAACAGTAGCAAGGCTGGCAACCTTGGTAATTAAGCTGTCTTAAATCAAAAACAAAGCTAAAAAGTAATCTCAAGAACCATATTTTGGATGGGTTAAAATGAGGAAGCGTAGGTCTGCATTGTGCACATCTTCCCAATCTGCTTCTTCAAAATACTGTAAACAGCACTGCAAAATAATTATAGGAAAACATTTTGTCGCTATAGGAGACTACTGACTATCTGCATAAATACTAAGCCATAACGTTGCAGTCCATTTATAGATTTCAAATCTATGCACTCAATGGTCCCTAGGTATTCCTTCAGTTTTCAATTACAATATCGATACATAGAAACCTAAACTCCATTTTTGAAATAAGATAAGCTTGGTTAATGATTAATTATCCTGACTTATCCCAATAAACCATTTGGACCATAGCTTAAGGCAAATGGGTGGTTAGTTAGAAATGGAAGCAGGGAGTTCTAGACCTGGGATGTCCCATTTTCCCATCTGGCTGTGAAATTCTGGGAATTGAAGTCAACAAATCTTAAAGTTGCCAAGGTTAGACGCTCCAGTTCTAAATTATCCATCATGGTTTCTCCAGAGTAGGAAAGTGGAGAGGATGAACACGAAAGCTCAAGTACAGAGTATTATGATTTAGTGTTAAGTATGAATCAGGCAAACAACTGCAGACACAACCTTATTTGTAAAAAGTAACATTTCCTTTGAGATGGATAATATTTTAGAGGCCATCTCCCTGCCTTTGTAGTCTTCCATAACTGAAAAAAAACAGTAGCAGGGTGGGAAGGAACCTACGCAACCCTGAGGCTATAGAGAAACACACAGAAAAGCTCTGTTTCTGGCCTTGCTATTTACAGCCATGCTTACTGTTAACCAAGGACCTCTCTAGTTTCCTGTGGGAACTTAGCCTTGTGTTATACTGGCTGGATTTTCCACGATGTCATCACTTCGCCTAATAGTCAATACCATAAAAAGCTAATCACAGCCTGTACAAGCAGATAACTTAGTGATTCAGAAGCCCAGACAACTTCTAAGAGAGCTTTATGACGATTACCCAAATTAAACATGTTAGAATTCTATTTATAATGCTGTCTATAAAATGACTGCATTATCTATTATATTATCTTCTCAATCTTTCCATTTTCAAAAAGGATATAAGCAAAGTTCTGAAATTAGATACTAACTTGATAATTTATTTTTCAGTATAGCCAATTAAATAGGGCAACTATTCTAACACAGAAGCCATGCATATCCAAACTCAGTGATGTAGACAAAAATCTCTGCACAATAACTCTCATAATTTGCTACCACTTGTTATGCTGACTAAGATTAACATGAGGGGATGTCCATGCCAACAAAGAATGGGAACATTCTTAAGACACCCTTAAGAAGCACATTCCATATCACACTGCAAATAAACTCAGTGCTGAAGTTTTGCTCCTCCTTCTTCTGGAAGATTTCCAAAATAGTTCACATTCTCCAGTTTAGACATGTGTTTGTGATAAATCAGATACCCATGCACACTCACCAATCTTCTCAACTATTAACATTACCCGCATAAGAAAGTCAGCCTCTATGCAATTACTGTAAGCCAATGCCAAAGTTCATATCAAATCCTTTGGTTGCTTGATGTTGCCTCATGAATAGCCCTAGGTTCCTTTGTTTAGTGGAACACTTTCACTCCTCTTCTCACATTTCAATGTATGTATAGGGTGGAAAGTAAAAAATCAGAGAGGAAGGTTAGAATAATTCATTTATCTCACAGCGACTCCCCTGCTTCCTCAAACTCCCTTGGGTGTGTGACAATAAATTATATTTAAAAATAAATCTAAACAGTATTTCATAAACAGATTTTTCTGCAGGATCCAATCTGGGTCAGTCACCAGAAGCAGAGATTTTGTCTTCCAAGCTTTTGGACTCATGCTGGAGCTCATCTTCAGGGAACTTCTTTCTAGCAGAATGTGCTTTATTCTGTGAGTGGTATTTATAGTTCCTGTTGTATGTGGCTTTTTAGATGTTGGTTGGGGTGTGTTGATGGCTGGCTTTTAAGTTGTTGGCTGCTGTTTGCTTATATTGTACAGCCCTCGCTTTCTTAATACTTGATAGGCTGGTAAATCAGCACTCCTGTTGACTGACAAAGGACCCGTTTCCCAGGCTTCAATCACTTCCCTGGCTGTTTTTGTACTTGCTCGTCCAACAATCTTAGCAATTGCAAAATTGAACATGTGTCCTTGTTCATTGCTACCAATGAGTTCGGGACTCATCGTCTGATCACTCACTTGTGTTCTTGCAATCTGGTGGTTAGCTTCCTCATGTCCTACATAGTCACAGGGGCAATCAATGCAAGAGATTTGATAGATTACATTGGAAGCATCTCCCACCTGTGCATAATTTGTCCTCGTATGGTAGCCTCTGGACACTGTGCAATGCCCACTTGCAGATCTCAGAATCTATGTTCTACAGCTTCTGAAATGTTTTGGAAGTATGGCAGGGTATGCCATGTGGTTGGTCTTGTACCTTGTTTCTTCCTTTCTCTCCCCACCGTCTTGTACAGACATTTTGTGACAAATTATTGTGGGTACTCATTCTGCTAGAATTGTTCACATATGTACCTATTCTCCAACTATCCAGATTGTGGGTGCTACAGTGGATTCTCACCCTGCCCTATAGTGTTCTGATGCAACTCTTTTTATGTGTTAGTGGATGGTTGCTGTTGAAGTTCAGAATGTGTGGAGTGTTGGTTGATAAACTGTGGTTTCTAGACTTCCATCCTCTTGTTTGTTGACAAGTACATCTAAAAATGATAATTGCCTACCTGTTTCTTCTTCCATTATGAACTGCATGTCCAGGAAGATGGAGTTCAGTATGGTATGATAGTCTTTAAGGACATTTTTTTTTTTATGATGACAAACCAGAGGTGGTTTGGACAAGTTCGGGCAAACCAGTAGTGGTATGCTGGCCTGGGTCACTGGAACCAGGAGTGACCTAGGCTGGTCACACCCCTGAACCAGTTCCCTCAGTCACTACTAACATTCCCAGCATGTTTTTTTTGGATTGCCAGCATGTTTTTTGGCTGGAAAAGGGGCAGAGAGATGAGAGAGAGATGAGAGAAAGAGGGGGGAGAAAGAGAGAGATGAGAAACAGAGAGAGGGAGGGAGAAAAAGAGAGAAAGAGAGGGGACAAAGAAAGAGATGAGAGAAAGAGACTATTTAAGTGAACCTTGTGATCATTAAGGGAAACTTGTGGTCATTAAGCGAACACTGTGGTTGTTAAACAAGTCATTTTCGACCATGGGCATTTTTAACCAGAAATCAAAAGGAATTGTTGGAAACTGGCAAAAAAACAGAAAACCTCAGTCACATGACTGTGGGATGTTGCAACTGGCCATAAGTGTGTGTGTGTGTGTGTGTGTGTGTGTGTGTGTGTGCGCATGTGTGTGCGCATGTGTGTATGTGCATGTGCATGTGTGTGCGCGCGCGCGCGCATGCGCGCACACATGGCTGTCAACACTCCAAAAACAGGTCAAGTAGCTCTGGGGAGGTCAGTTGTAAATTACAACATTTGCTAAGCAACTGGCCATTAAGCGAGGACCACTTGTATTTGGTTTGCCTTAAGGGTTCAGAGTTGTATGGAATCTGTATGGAAGAAAGAAGGAAGGAAGGAAGGAAGGAAGGAAGGAAGGAAGGAAGGAAGGAAGGAAGGAAGGAAGGAAGGAAGGAAGGAAGGAAGAGGGAAAAGTTAAGCACATATAGTTTCATGGTTGGATGGATGGATAGATACATGAAGGGAGAGAGGAAGGAAGGGAGAGAGAGAGGGGAAAAAAGGAGAGGAAGGAAGGACCATAAACCCTAGGACTAGAGGTGGCTTCAGAAGACACTTTGAAATAGCACAGCTGTTTCAGGGCTGGAAGGGATCTTGGAGCTCATCTAGACCAACCCTCTGTTCCAGCAGAAGATCCTTACAGAATCATAGAATAGCAGGGTTAAAAGGGACATTGGAGGCCATCTAGTCTAACCCCCTGTTCCAGCAGGAAACCTTATATTGTCTGGATTATTTTGGTGCCTCTAACAGAGAGGAAAATTGCCAGAAAAGAGAAGTTTATGAGAACAAGTCTGCCATGCAGAGGAATGCAGAGGTAGTCCTTCACTTATGACTACAATTGAGCCCAACATTTTGGTTGCTAAGCAAGAGCGTTGTTAAGTGAGTTTCACCAGATTTTACTCAATCCATGACATCTCCTGGCTCTAACAGTCATGTGCAGGCTAGGGAAGAACATCTGAAGGCATATGTAATATTCTCATGTACAGAAGTTATAGTTAAATGTGTGGCAAAAAGTGGATACTGGGTGTGTTTTTCCAAATGCAGTAAGTGAGGTTGAATGTGTATCGTTTTAGAAGAGAGGTGTGTGTGTGTGTGTGTGTGTGTGTGTGTGTACACATACAGTATATATAGTAGATAATGTATCTTTTTGTGTGCCTATACACACTTTATACTATGTAATATGTATGTACACATATGGCATATATAGATAAGATTAAATAGTATAGTTTGGATGTTCAAAAGTAGTAAATAAATAGACAGAGAAATTGTATCCTGTTGAGGCCTCTGAGGCAGGGAGAGACCAGATAAAGCGCCCCTTGATGTGAGTGACATCAAGTTGGCTACGCCCACCCATCATGTTACCAACCAGCTATGCTCACCCAGTCACATGACCACCCAGTCACATGACCATGAAGCCACGCCCACCCAGTCACATGACCAACAAGCCATGCCCACATCACATGACTAACAAAACCACACCCACAAACAAGCCATGCCCACAGAACTGGTCGTAAAAACTTTTGTGACAAATGTGTCACCCATAAGGTAGCACCAGAATTTAGGTGTGTAGTTCTAAAATGCTCTGGTTCACGCAGGACTGTTTCTGCAATAATATAAATATTCTTGCAGCAGCTAACTAGATAATCTACTGTCTAGGTGGCATTTACTGTATGTTGCTGTCTTCTAAATTCTGGCTTTGTATGCAATTATTCTTAAGTGTGGCACGACAAAACCGCGGTCCACTAAAGCGCGCCCGATTAAAGCGTGTACGTGACATCAGCAGCAGCGCGACAAATACGACCGCGGAGAAAAAAGGCGCTTTAAAAAGCGCTTTTAAAGCAAGCCAATTCACATAAAGGTAAGGGTTAGGTTTAGGGTTAGGGTTAGGTTAAGGGTTAGGGTTAGGTTTAGGGTTATGTTAAGCGTTAGGGTTAGGTTTAGGGTTAGGTTAAGGGTTAGCGTTAGGTTTAGCGTTAGGTTTAGGGTTAGGTTTAGGGTTAGGCTTAGGGTTAGGTTTAGGGTTAAGTTTGGGGGGGTTAGGTTTAGATTTACGCGTTAATTTTAAGTTTACCGCTCACAGCATGCTGTTTTCGTCGCGCTGTGATGATGTCACGTACGCGCTTTCATCGAGCGCGCTTTAGTCTACCGCGGTTTTGTGGTGGAACCATACTTAAGATGTTATGCAGCCGGACTTAGCCCCTCTGTCTCTTTCTTCAGTTAACCACCGCTTAGACATTGCTAAATCTTTTTGCCTGATAGTTTTCTCAATCTCTCCCCCACCCTCCTGTGGCTCTCAATCTGTGGTCTGTGGACCCCAGGGGAGTGAGAAATTGTCCAATTGCATTTTAAAAAGCACCTTTGGGACTTCAACACTTCAGTCAGGAAATTATATCCTTCCTTACCATACTGCCCTACAAATGCCGTTTAGTGTGACAGGCATAACCTGTTATATTTTCATGAGATTGAGCTCTGTGGGTAAACCAAGAACTAAAGGGAGGAATGGAAACCCATGACTTTAACCCGCAAGTGGTCCTAGATCCCGGATAATATGGAAGGAAATTTAAAATATGCGAAAATCTAAACACAAGATGTCTAAAAGGTTAGGTAGACTAAATACATGAAATTACAGTAAATGAAACCAATGCAAACCACTCCACACAGCAGCATGAACCATTTGGTTACTCAGAGGCTCAATATGCAAAGCATCTTGTGCTCCGGGGCAGACAGATCTTCCATCTGAAACTTTTAAAACCAGGACATCCTGTTAGTGGGGTCTATTTATTCATAGTCTCTGAGCTGTGTGAAAAATGAGAGCTGACAGAAGAGCAATACAAGCAGTTTGTGTGCTGCATGCTAGAACTGCATGTGCCGGCTTTATACCATAATTGGGAGATGAAAGGAATTTTCTTCATAAAGAATATTACAGTTTTGGAACATACTTAACACACTCAAGTTGTCGTTCCCACTTTTTCTCATGTGTTATATGCCAATAATATGGAAAACACATATACAAATATTTTTCCTATTATTCTGTTTTAATTACCGTATGTCTAAAATGTTGAGCTTGTAATCCAAAAGCAAGAGAATCCCACCCCCATCTGCTTGACTACAAAAGATGATAGTATCCAGCTGTAATGCTGGCAAATCAGATTCAGAACCTATGGCTGATTCAAGAACAGCCAGTTCAAATTATTTCAGCTGTTATACATAGCAAGCACAAAGAGAGCAAGAGGACAACTAAAACAACAGTAGTTCTATGACAGGAAGGTATACTTCTGTTTGATACAGCCAAGCTACAAGTTGTTATCTAAATGAATATGTCTGCATAATACTAAATAAACTGAAGAGCCATTTTCACACTAATTTTTTCTCTCTAAGTAATAATTATATTTGTGACATTTACCTTGATTCTTGGCCCTGATTTGTCAAGAGGCCCAAAGGATCTATTTTCTCTAACCCCAAAAAGGATACTCTTTTGCTAAAGAGGTGTGGTCCTGAGTGTGAATAAGAATCAGAAATCATTCATTGGAGAAAGTATACTTTAAAGGTTTCCTTTAAAAATCCAATTAATTAAAAATTATTTAAACTAATTATTGTTTTCATTTTTTTATTTTTTTAAAAAAAATTAACTGCAATATATGCTTTGAATTGTGAGCTGTCTGCTAAGATGGGAACTCAAAAATAAATAAACAAACAAACAAACAAACAAATAAATAGAAAGACAAAATATAGGTGTAAATATGTGAAAACATCATCAATACAGAGTAAAGGCAATGTTCATAATGCAAATACATAAATAAGCAAAGAAAAAATTCAGTTTAGGGCAAGGGTGTCAAACTCAAGGCCCTAGATCTGGCCCCCAGGGCCACCCTGGAAACAGCAAAAAACTGGCCTGCGATGCCTGTGCCAATGAAAACGCCAGAGGCAGGAGGCCGTGGGTGGCTCTCCAGAGCTCTGTTTTACTGGCAGAGCATTACAGGAAGCCATCAAGTGCGAACACGGAGCTCAGGAGTCTATTTTCGCTGGCAGAGCGCTCGGGCCACCACAGACACCACCGACATGAGTGACAGAGAGCTGGCCATGTCCACCCTGGTCACACCCATCCCAGCCTCCCCAAGGTCAAACACAACCTTGATGCAGCTCCCTGTGAAATCAAGTTTGACACCCCTGGTTTCAGGTGTATACCAGCTCCATTCTTAAGTCCTTTAGCCCGACAGAATTAAGTGTGGAAGGAAACCCATAGTCTGTGAAAACCCCAAACATTGATCCCACTTTGAGACTACTGAAAATTATGAGTATTTCTTTAGTAAATCTTAATGGATAAATTTATTTTTTAAAGCAATTAAAAGGACAAATCAGAAACCATAAAATATTCTGAACACTAAGAAATTTTACTTCCTTCTTTAAACACATTAATTATTTATACCAATTAATATAGTAGATAAAATAATTTCCACCCAAAAAATACTAAAAATATAATTTTTAAATCACTTATGAATGTTTAATACATTCCCTTCCTCTTTAATAAACATATATTTATTTAATATGAAAGAATACTGCAAATCCAATAAGCTGTAAGTGCATACTTATAAAGTGTTCTCATATTCCATATTTCTGTTTAACTAAATGCGTAGGTCTCTAGTTTAAGCATATTTGTGTAGCAAGCTTTGTTTCTAGGTGTTAAACACTTTAAATAAATCTTTCAGATTAAACAATCTGTTTTGAATCTTAGCATTCCCTTTATTGAGAAACTTTGAAGAATCCATTCTAGAATGGTTACAGAGACTTTAAATAAAATGTGCTTTATTTATAGGATTGACTTAGACAAACATACATCAATTACAACAATTCTATAAAGATACTGGTTTTGAATAATTAACAGAGAACCATCAAAGCTGATTGAGATAAGAAGGTAGAGAACAATCCCTACCAATGGCTATTTCCTTGAGAGAAGTGATTGAAACCAAACACATGCAGCTACACAAACAAAAATGGGATTTGATGGTGGGGGGCAGAATGGTTTCTAAATAGTATTTCACAGGCCACAATTTTTTTCTAACCCTAGATTACATCAAACAAATAATGAATCAAGTAGAACATACAATCACCTAAGAAAAGAAATTTATTAAGAGGCATCCTAGTTTGATAACATGTTATTTTAAAATAACAACTTGTTTTTACTGGTTCACGGTATGGCTGTCATTTATTTATTCTTAACAAATAGCTGGAATGGATCTTCATTTATAGTTACTATACCAGAGATCGTCTGATATAGATTTTTTTTAAAATTACTATCTTCCACATAATTATAAAAAGCAAAAAGATGAAATGGTATTGGAGATACCATGGAAGCAAATGTGTATGTGTTGCTATAAAAACCTTCCCAAAGACGACTTACTTAACAGAATAACAGACAAAGGTCACTCTTTTGAAGATGGCAAAGTCCGCATTTTGGATAGAGAGGATCATTGGTTTGAAAGCAGGCCATTTATGCTAACATTGAGCAGCCTTCTCTCAACAGAGGGGGAAAGATAAGACATCACATATCTTCAGTCTACGTTCCAAGAAGATTCCACAAGCAATTGCACTCTGATTCAAGTGATCCTAAGGGCAAAGGTAAGCTCCCAACTGCCCTCAAGAGCTTGCATGGAGAGTGCTAATAGCCAAGGACTGCAAAGAAATACAATCCATCCTTTCTCCCCTCCCAACCATCTGGTCAGAACCTATCCTTCCATCCTCCACCATCCAGTCTCAATTGTCAGTACCTATCCTTTCATCCACCACCACCATCATAACTGATGAAGTCTATTGAATGAGAAATGAAATGTTTTGTTCTTCTTCCTCAAGGAAAAACAGTCCTCTTGCCTTTTGAAAAATGACCTTTGAGACATCTATGACCTGGATGACTGAGAATCTCCACAAACCTTTGGCATGATCTTGATTCTATCCTCTGTTAATGCAGCCTAGGACTGTGTTGGCTTTTTGGGCTGCTGCAGCACATTCCTGACTCATATTTAAGTGATTGTTCATTAGAATTTCCAAGATCCTTTGAAGGGATGGTTCCATGTGAGCAGTGGACATTTGTACAAGCAACAAGTGTGCACAGTCACTGTTCATATAATCATGCACTCGTGCATGCGCCTGCTGCTTGCACCACCCAGTTCCAAAAGGGCCACAACACAGTATCCAATCACAGCCAAGTGGTCAGGGACCCCTGATATAGAAAAAAGTAAGGTTTTTACATTTAGGTAAGAAAAAGCCAAATGCACAACAGTGTTCCCTCTAAGGTGCGCAGCTGCGCAGCTGCGCGGCCGTGCATGTGACAAGAAAACGCCGCGCAGAAGTTTCCAACTGCCGCGCAGTTATTTTTAATGTCACAGCTCCGCCCTGACCCGGGAGGAGGGAGAATTTATTTCACTTACCTACCGCTTCGGCTGCCCTTTTTTTAAAAAAAGAAAACCACGTGCAACTTCCGTGCGTTCTATCTCAGATCCCCCCCCCCCGCTGCCGCCGCCTTTTTCTTTTAATTTTCTGCAGGCTTTTGTATCGACTCCTTCCTCCCGATCCCCAATAAGCGATGCGGGAAGGGGAGGTGCGAAGAGGGAAGAGAGATAGAAAGTTGCGGTTCTATTTAGCTGCCTGCTTCCTAGGAATGGTTGGGGGGGAGAGAAACTGCCCTCGCCGACGTCCTGAGTCATATATTCTGGGTCATGCTCTTCCCTTTTTGCACTCCCATCTTCTCTCTCTCTCTCTCTCTCTCTCTCTCTCTCTCTCTCTCTCTGTCACACTTGCTCTTGTTTTTTTTCCGTGTTTGGAACTTTATGCTTCGGAAACTGGGAAGGAAAAGGGATGCATGTGTGTTTGCGCACTTGCGCTTGCCTGCCTGCCTGCCTTTTAAATCACACACACATTATTTTTTACAAGGACAAGGGAATTGCAAGAATAAGCGAGGACCGGCGAGATCTGGGCTTTTTGCAGGAGTGGGAAAGAGCCACGCGATTTGGAGGGGCTGGAGAGAGAAGCCGAGGGGGCAAAACTTAAACAATGAAAGCAAAGAGTCCACCTCGGCTCAGCTGCTAGCTGAGCAGCCCTGCGCTTCCTTTCCTCCTCCTCAGCCTTGCAAAGAGCCACCAACTCTTTCTCACCTCTCTTCTTCATCCACCTCTATTTTACAGTGTTGCATTTATAACCAGGCATGCATTAATGGGGGGGGGGGGGATGCTGTTAAGCCTTTAATTCATTCCTTCTTGCAGGGGAGGGGAGGGCTGTGAGTTCTGCAGAATGAGGAGGCTGGAATCTGGGGAGGCAGTTGTAGGGAATTTGGGCGTGGGTGTAGGAAGCTGGTTTGATCATGAGGTGATCGAGAGCTCTTCCTTACCCACCCACCCAAAATCACTTCCGAGAAATCTACGCGGTCCGTGAAGTATTTGAACCAGCGCTGCATGGGATGGCTTCATCAAATCCATAATAGAGAGGGGGAGATTAATATATATAGGGTTTTTTTAAGTGGGAGGGGGAGTTTCCCAGGGAAAATTCAGCATGGAGTCTGTCATTTGCCAGGTCCTATATAAATCCCCCCTCTCTATATTCCATCGCAGGCTGGCAAGCGACTCCAGAGTTGCATGGTTGCGTGGGTTACGTGTGTCCCTTTCCAACAACTCATAGCCTCCCCCCCATTTCCCAAAGGGGCGGCCACCGCCACCACATTGGGGTCCCTTGGACGCCCTTGTTGTCTTGGTGATATCTGTGAAAAAAATTCAGGTGCTCAGGCATGAAAATATACTGCTCAAACACTATACTTTTCCGCGCACACTGAAAAAAAATTAGAGGGAACATTGATGCACAAGTGTGGAATAGATGGTACATGTCTCAACAGTAGTAACTAATTAATTATCTTAATGTCTCTATTAATTAATATTAATGGCTCAAAAGTAGTAACCTATTAATGATCTTATATCAAAACATAGAATTTTTTATTGAATTTGTGTGCTACCAGTTTGATTGAACTGATGGCAGTTTATAACAATTTAATAATTAAACTAATGTCCAGTGACTATAAGAAACCTAAAATATTTCCACATATCTCCCTCTTGTACAGTATTTAACTGAATGCATATCTAGGTAGTCAACCCAGGCTGTGGCATATTAGTCAATAATCAAACTATTTACTTTATTGTTCTTAACAATGTTTCTTATATTTTCTTCTCCACCAAATAGTATCTGCATAACACATGTCTTCCATGAGTCAAGCACTGGATCCCTTTGTTCTTAATGGCTAGCAGACTGTTCTGTTAGCAGAAGGATGTTTCCCCACATCTCGGGGATGCCAAAAAAGATAACCATTTCTGTTTTACTTAATACCAGCCCTTCACAAATAGATTGCATCTGCAATTTTTCCCTAAAATTCATTGGATTAAAGGGCTCTTCATTCTATACAAGTCATATTGAAATCACCATAGCAAATCTAGAAAGCTACCGTATTTTCCGGCGTATAAGGCAACTGGGTGTATAAGATGACCCCCAACTTTTCCTGTTAAAATGTGGGGTTTGGGCTATACTCGCCATGTAAGACTACCTCTCTCCCGAGGCACACCAAATAAAAATTTTAAAACATCAGATTTGATTTCAATATTGTCCCACAGCAAGTTGGCCGTGGCAGGTTGTCCCATTCCGGTCCAGGACAACTTTGCCAAGGTGCGGGTGAGGGGTTGCTTGCCGAGGTGAAAAAAGTGAACAAGATGGGACTGCAGGGTAAATGTTTAACTCACCCAGGTTCAGGCTGCTGTGGAAGTAGAAGGTGACCAGCAGCAAAGAGCCCAAGCAAGTGGCCAAGAATATGCGGTACATCCTGCTTTTCCTCATCTTCAAAGAAAAGCCAGAAAGTCCAGTTGCCTCTTGAAAAACAGCACATTTGGAACAACTATGGGCTGGATGACTGAGAATCTCCATAGACATGTAAAAATGTTGAGGCAAAAAAGTCACAGCTAGTCAACCTTTTCAGAATTGAGCTGCATTCTGTTCCCCCAAAGCTAAATTTAGAAATGGAAGAGGATGAGCAATGTAATATTTCTTCACCTGTTTTAATAAGATTTACCCAGCAATCAAGATCAAATGAACTATTTTCAACAAATGGACTAGACTTAGTCAATTCATTATATCCATCTAAATCCTTCAAGTTGTTGCTTTCAATTATTTTTAGAGCTACACAATGAGTGAAGACAACTGGAACACTACATACAGTATGAAGGAACAATGAGGATCAATTTCAGACGTTAATCCCAGGGATCTATCATAAGGTTAATCACTCAGCCATTTCACTTTTGGATAAACAACTGTAGGGGATGATTTTTTGGGGTGGGTGGGGGATAGTGCTTAGAAAATTTTTCATTCTCGTGTGTATGCATTTATTTGTATGCACATGCCCAGCTGTCTTTTCCACTGTTTTTATAAAACTAGACAGATGACATTTCATGCAAATAATACATACATTCACATTTTGAAAATTAGGCAGCCATGCTAATGGTCCACAAGTAAAAGGCTGTAAAAAAAAGAGTTTGTTTGTGCTACCAGAGCCCCATGAAAAATATTATCTAAATTTAACCGTTTATATTTACGAAGTTATATCACTCACTGGCATTTTTTATTATAACTATCAAACATTGTGAGGATTTCAATATTGAAAAATCAATAGAAAAATTACATAAACTCACAAATCCTGTCCCAATTACGATGTGCGCTATACAATCAGAATTACAATTAAACAAATAATCCTTTTTCTTGTTCTATATGGTAGCCTTCTTTAAACTAATGTCTGCCAGAAGCAGTAGATCACAATACTTGTGGCAGCTAGTTTAGAATGTGCATAGAAAAGCTGCTTCAATCATTCTGATTTGGGTGACAGGAGAAAGGACAATACAACATTTATGTATTGAAAAATATATGAAGGAACATACTAACATATGAGAATAGCCTTCTACTAGTTGTGTGCAAATTATTTATATTTAAATTATTTTGAGTTCAGAATGTGCCATTTCAGGCTTGGAATACTTCTAGCTATTTTCAGTTCAAAGCATTTTGAAATTAATGTACACAAACCTCTTTTCTTTCTTACAGTGAACTGTAGTTCCTGAGAATATGGAACAATTCTTTTAAAAGATTTCACAATTTTTTTCCAACAGCACAGTGTATAAGAGTCCATAGCGACTTCCTGCTACCTCGTCTCATAAATATGAAATATGAACTAAAGCTTTTGCAAAACTATTTGTAAAAACATTTTATTGGCATCCTAAAATACATTTTTCCTCAAGATTTTTTGAAGAATGATATGCAAGCTATCATTGATAGGAATCTAGTGATATTATTCAGCTATTGATATATATGGTTAAAGGGCATATAGGAAGATTTGAGAGTCTTGTATTTGTGTGTCCATTTCTCTATTCAGTACTGTACTTAATAGGTGATAATATACTTATTGGGTTTTTTTCCACAACCTTAAAGATCAATACAACAACAGGTATTTCTTCTAAGACACTAGGCTGGAAACTGGAGACTCTGACTTCTAATCCGGTTCACCGACAAAACCGCGAAGCCCTTATCCGCTCTGACATAAACGCGGAGGGCAAATCCGCGCCGTCCGAAGCGCTAAGGAAAAAGGCGACCCTAGCACGACGACATAAGCGTGGAGGCCAAATCCGCGCCTTCCGAAGCGCTCAGCACCCTAAACCTAACCCTAAACCTAACCCTAAACCTAACCCTAAACCTAACCCTAAACCAAACCCCTAAACCTAATCCTAACCCTTACCTTAATTTAAATCGGATTTCTGAAGGCGCGCTGTTTTAAAGCGCCCTTCTGTTGCCGCGCTGTTGTCGCAGCGCTGATGATGTCACGGTGATGACGTCGCGGTTTTAGCGACATGGTTTTGTCGCCGCTATTTTGATGAGCGCGGTTCTGTCGGTTCTGCCTTAAGCAAACAGCCAGCTGGGTAACCTTGGACCTGTCACTCTCAGTCCTAAGAGGGATGCAATGATAAACCACTTCTGAAATATCAAAAAAAGTGCAGGGATTTGTCTAGGTAATCGGCAGGAGTCAACACTGAAATCAAAGGCTAATACGCACAACAAGGTCCTAGAGGGTAGCAGGGTAATAATTTCATTTTTCTAAAATGAAATTTCATTTAACTAAATATACAATATGTATAAATATACAAATTTATATCTGTACTTCCTCATATAAATGCATAGAAAGACAATAGAACTGATCAGAAATCACCAATACCAGCATTTCACCGAAAAAGTAGAACAATGAACTGTATGGTTATATTATTTGCCCTATCTATATTAAGAGTGCCTTTAAAAACAGAATGAACTATATTATTAGCCTCTATTCTTGTAACAGGTCTCTTAATATTCAACTCTTTTCTAAACTTACTTTCAAACTCTTTTGTTTCCTAATTGCCATTATTTCCAGTTTTCTTCCTAAAGACAGTGGGAAACATCTAAAAACATCTATCATCAAACTATGGTATTAAAGCCTTACAGGAGGCCAGAAGAATTAATATTCTTGCTTTCATGCTTGCTCCTACAACAAATCATTCTCCAGAGCAACCAAAGCAATTCAGAAGCAAAGGTGAAATTTTGCCGGAAATGGTTTTAAAACAGAGTCTGTGCTAGAATATACATTTTTTTAAAAAGGAAAGTACTGTATAACAAATTCCTTTTCCCAAACCCAAATATATTAATAATGGTGTATTATTCCATGCGCAGTAGAAATACTTTCACTTCTTCTGTTTAAAGTTTAACTATGGTGAGTTTTGGCCTGCTCAGCACAAAAAATGAAGTCAAATACTTAAACATTCCAGTTGTCATGCCAATAATTATGGAGAACATGCCTCAGTTTAAAAACCTCATTTTCCTGGCTGCAATGAAGGAAAATGTTGGCTTGGAACTAGATTAGCAGACCTTGTTTCAAAAGAACACGCACACAAACCTTAGAAACTCTTTCACAAGTTAAACAATTTGCATGAACTCAGAAATCTGGCTCCATTTCAAAGGATGAAGCCTGGCAGATGAAAACATCACTTGCTTAAAGGTTTCGTTCTATGCCTTTTTACAGGTATTACTAATTCTCATTAAACCTATCTCATTGCCTGTAACCCACTCTGGCCAAAGCCAACAGGTGTACACGGACACAATCATTACTAAGCCATTTGAATAGCTTAGCAGAGAATTTGGGAGGAATTGGGAGTTATGTGAGGTACCAGAGATAAATTCTACTTTCCTAATGTTATACATTCCAAAAGCTAACCTAAATATTTACGTTGCCATATACAATACAATGACCATCACAAATGGATGTAATATAGAGGAAAAAGAAGTATTCTTCTCCCATAAGATCTACTCACAGTTCTCTGGAAATCTTTCTAGTTATTTATTTACATGCACTCCATAACTGCAGTTGCCTGTAAAGATTCACACTTCTTCTAGATATCTTAAGAAGTTTCTAGGAAATAGAAATGTTTTTCTCAATCTAGGAGAGAATACCAACTGAGTTCTTCCCTTGGCAGAATTCCATATGCTGTGGAAACATTCAGATTCCCTACCCTGATCTAACCACTCCCTTAGCCGATTGTTGAAAAACTGCAGTTGGTCCAAGAGTATTATCTAAATCAGTGTTTTTCAACCTTTTTTGTGCAAAGGCACACTTTTTTCATGAAAAAAATCACGAGGCACACCACCATTAGAAAATGTTAAAAAAATTTAACTCTGTGCCTATATTGACTATATATAAAGTGTTTTTCCCACGGCACACCTTACACTATGTCACGGCACACTAGTGTGCCGCGGCACAGTGGTTGAAAAACACTGATCTAAATGATCCAGTAACTGGTTCTAATGATAATTTGTCATGTTAGTCCTTGCAACTTGAAAGAGGGGTAGAAATTGGGCTATAATCAGAAGAATAAAAAAGTGACACTCTTATTTTTAGTGTGCTATCTTGCTTCTCAAACATATTGGGATATAAAGGCAGATTTACAATGCTGCAACAATGAAAATTCCAAGGCAAAATATGAGGAAACTCCTACCATGAGCTTTTTCAGATTGGAAGGTGTGGGCAGCAAGACTTGTATTGCAGTAAACATCAGCAACAGCAGTAGCAACACTTCTTCATTTTTGAAAACAATTCTATTTTTTGAAAAATGAAGTCCAAAAATAGCATCCCAAAAAATCTGAAAGAAATTCTCAAGCATACTGACAATAAATTAAAAGACCAGGTAGATTATATGCAATACTCTATTTGCAAGGTTTATTCATTATGATAATGCTAATGGTTTTGCTGCTCTTTTTTCTTCGTTTTCCACACAAAGTAGCTTGTCTGGCACCACACTTCAATGCCATCTCTGCTTAGTACCAAATGTGACTGAAAACAGGAAAATGAATTAATGTCTGCTTGCCAGGAGTGGAGGCGGATCCTCCTTTTTTGGCTGAGCTGATGGTCTCAACAATACTCGCTCTTAGCAATATGGTAACCAAACTTAAATCTCTTAGCAAAAGGCAAACTCCAAAATAATATTGCAAATTCATTCCTGGAATATAAGTATGAGGAATGTTCTCACCTCAACCAAGAGAGAAATAAGGACTTATCCAAAATCAGCCTGTGGGCATTGACCATGAAATACCATGATTTGTGGATTTAATTCACAAAATGAAAGAGAATTAATATACCAATCAGATTTGAGCTGAGGCATACGGTCAAAACGTAAGTTCAATATAAGGAACAGGTTTAATATATGAAGCTTTAAAAAAAGAGAATTTGAATAGCTATAAGAGAGCCAATATGGCCCTAGTGGTTAAGGTACCAGGCTGAAAAGCAAGAGGCCATGAGTTCAGGTTCTACTTTAACCATTATAGCCAGCTGGGTAATCTTGAGCCAGTCACTCCCTCTCAGTCCAACATCTCACAGGCTTGTTGTGGAGAAAATAGAAAGAGGAAAATGCATTGGATATGTTTGCCAATTTGAGTTATTTGTAAACTAATAAAGATGATTGATAAATAAATAAATAACTTGAGTCACTAGGCAGCCCCTACCCCTACTTCAAATTCTGAAAATTTCAAAGAGAAAGAAACCCCAAGTAGTTTTCTATCATGGTAGGTAAGACAGAGGATGAAGAGCAACAAGAACAACATAATATATAACAACTGAATGCAGACATTCATCCTCAATTAAGGAGGGACAAGGAAGGACAAGGAAAATTTCTTAATAAAAATAAAAATAAAAAACAAGCAGAAAAATGAAATACTTTCAAGAAGATCAAAGAAATCACAGGCAAGTATACAACTAAGATTTTTTGGATATTCCTGGATCTAATAGAGGAATGCATGAGACACAGGAGAAACACGACTGGATTGCAGGAGAAGAGGCAGTTAAAGTGCTACTAGTAATTTGTCAACAACATGGAACAAAACTTTATGGTCAAGAGATTTATCAGAGACGGAATTCTGGACCTAGACCAAAGAAAGGATATGCCAGAGAAGGTGCTGATTGCTGAACCACTGCACTAATTCTGGAGGAAAACAAAAGTCAAATATATGGAGACAGAAATGCAGATTAGATTGTACCATCAAATGGATAAAGGAGAGAAGGTGATTTAAAAAGTAAGCTTGCTTTTAGTGACTACAACAAGGTCTTTGATGGTTTAGGTTTATTTATTAATCAGATTTATATGGCTTTCCATCTTACAGAAAGCAACTCTGATTGTCATATAATTGAATAAAATATACAATAGCAAACATTATAGAAATATAAAAGGGATTATTAAAAATTAAAATGTTATTAAAATATGCAAATCTAATGGGAGAGTTAATGTATCAACCACAGTGGAACCATCTAAGAAAGTCTTTGATTCCCTGGACCCCAGGCTTTGTGATATAACCAGGTCTTGGAGGACTCTCAGAATAGTAATAGCAATAGCATTTAGCTTTATGTACCACCCCATAGAGTTTTACAGCATTCTCTGGGGTGGTTTACATCAGCATATTGCCCCCAACAATCTGGCTCCTCATTTTACCACCTCAGAAGGCTGAGTCAACCTTGAGCCCATCAGAATCAAACTGCAGGCTGTGGACAGAGTTTGCCTGAAATACTGCACTCTAACCACTGCATCACCAGGACTCCTTAAATAATAACAGGGATGGAGTTAACCTAACTTCAAGGAGGTGGGGAGAGAATGACCATTGTCTTACCTGAAGGGTCATTTTCAGGGCGCTGCAAGGAGAGTCCAAGCAAGGGTTAAATACAGCCAATCTGCCCAGAACTGAATTGAAACTTTAAGCCACACCTCTGGTGCTGACCATCTTCAGATTTTTTCAATGAAGGCATGGAACTGTTGCGCACTGAGAAGTTCAACAACAAGTCTAAGAACCATATCCAACGTCAGAACAATATCCAAATGTAAATTCCAGAATGCTGCACGGAAAACAACAGAAATAGACCCCAGGGTGGGGTTGGACTCTCCTTCACAGCACCCTGAAAATGACCCTTCAGGTAAGATAATGGTCATTTTCCAGGGCACTGCTCTGGAGAGTCCAAGCAAAGAATATACCCAAGCTAAATGTCACTAGGGTGGGAAGCAGTCACGTTCAGGGTATCTCCGTTGGTATGAATGCCCTGGAGAACTTGCCTCCCAAAAGTCCCTTCCGCCGAAGCAAATTTGTCCAATTTGTAATTCAAATGGACAAATGGAGATAAGGAAGTCCAAGTAGTCGCCCTGCAAATCTCTTCTAATGGCGCTTGCGTCGCGTAGGCCGCCATGGTGGCGGCACTTCTCATAGAATGTGCCGTGATGTGGCTAGGCACAGGTTTGGACTGAAGAACATGAGCGAGGGTAATGCAGGCTTTCAACCACCGTCCGATGGTAGAGGAGGAAACCTTGCGGCCCTGGGAAGCTGGTTGGAAACAAACGAAGAGCGATTCGGAACGCCGAAACACAGCTGTGCGTTTGACGTATTTGCAGAGAGTCCTACGGACATCAAGCATGTGCCACCGCTTCTCCCTCGGGTGTCTGGAATGCGGACAAAAATCCAGGAGAATGATCCCCTGGGCCCAGTGGAACGTTGGGTGGAATGTTAGGGGTGAATGTTGGGTCCAGCCTGAGGACCACCCTGTCCTGTTGTATCAAACACAAGTCCTCCCGAACCAATAGGGCTGCCAGTTCTAAGTCACGCCACGCAGAAGTGATGTCAATTAAAAAGGCAGTCTTAAAGGTCAAATGTTTAAGGCTGGCTGACCGAAGTGATTCAAATGGTGGACCGATCAAGGCATGGAGGACTACGTTGAGGTCCCATGAGGGGTATCTGTGGACCACTGGGGGCCTCAGATTGATTGCACTCCTCAGAAAATTATGGATAGTAGGATGACGTCCAAGGGAGGAGTGTTCATCAGAAGCAAGCATCGTGGAAATTGTGGCCACCTGACATCATTGTGTGTTGTGCGCCAGGCCTTTGTCAAGTCCATCTTGCAAAAAGTCCAAGATGATCGGAATCGTAGCTGAAGTCACCGATACATCATAAGAGGTGCAGCAGGTGTCGAATGACCTCCAGGTGGTGTTATAGATCTGGGTCATGGAAGGCTGCCTGGACACCTGGATGGTGTGGATGACCTTGGTAGAGAGACTGCTCCTGCTCAGGAGATCCCTCACAAGTGCCAGATGGCCAGCTGTAGCCACTGGGGCTCTGGATGTTGAAGTGCCCCTGGCTGAGAGAGACCGCATGCGGGGGAATCCGCCAAGGAGGGTCGACGGAGAGACTCACCAGGTTGGCAAACCAGGTCCTCCTGAGCCAGAACGGGGCCTCCGCTTCCTCCAACAGGATTTTCCGGATGACTCTGGGAAGGAGAGGCAATGGCAGGAACGCATACAACAGTCCCCATGGCCATGGGCAGTGCAGGGCATTGACTCCTTCAGCTTGCAGATCATGAAACCTCGTGAAGAACCTGGGAAGGTGTGTGTTGGCCGGAGTGGCGAACAGATCGACCAGCGGACAGCCAAACTTCTGGGACAGGCGGTGGAACAGTTGCGGATGTAGTCGCCACTCCGAGTGGTCGACCGTGGCCCTGCTTAGTCAGTCCGCCTGGATGTTGCTTATTCCGGAGATGTTCTCCGCCTGTATTGATTGGAGGTGTTTCTCCGCCCACTGACCCAGGGCATCGGCTTCTGTCATCAAGGATATGGAGCGAGTGTCCTCCTGGCAGTTGATTTGTGCTTTTGTTGCTACATTGTCTCTTAGCACTCTCATGTGATGTCCCTGAACATTGTGGCAGAAATGGATAAGGGCCAATCTGACTGCTCTCAGCTCTAGCCAATTGATGCTGTGAGAGGCCTCGGCTGAAGTCCATCTGCCCTGCGCGATTTGATTGCGGAGGTGGGCTCCCCAGCCATAAAGGCTGGCATCCGTCGTGATGGTGAGATGGGCCTCCCTGAATGGGGTGCCCCTCGCCAGTGCGGGAGACAGCCACCACTTGAGGGATTGACGTATCTTCAGGGAGACCAACACCAACCTCATTGAGCTGCTTTCGTTGGCCCTCTGGTAGGGCAGCAGGAACCCCTGCAAGAGACGAGAATGGAGTCTTGCCCACAGAATGATGGACAGGCAAGATATCATCTTCCCTAGGAGTTGCGACAACTGCACAACCTTGGCGTGATGAGATCGCTGCACCTGTAGGACCCGTTCTTTGAGGCTCGCTACCCGCTCTGGGGACAGGAAGACCTGACAGGTGACAGTGTCGATGATGGCACCCTTGTGCTGCAACCTGGATGTTGGTTGAAGATGACTTTCCTCCAAATTTACAGAGAAGCCGTGGTCCTGAAGGACCTTCATGGTGTACCTCAGGTCTTGAGTCACCTGCTGTGGCGATGATGACTGGATGAGGACGTCGTCTAGGTAGCAATGAAGCCGCACTGGCTGCCACTGCTGCCAGGATCTTTGTAAATGTCCTGGGGGCCGATGACAGGCTGAACAGCAAGGCCTGGTACTGGTAGTGGCAGCCAACGTAAACGAATCTCAGGAACCTGCAGTGAGCTTCACGAATGGGGATGTGGAGGTAGGCCTCTTTGAGATCTATGGAGGTTAACATGTCTCCTGGCCTGATGCAGCCCAGGATGGACTGCAGGGACTGCATCTTGAATTACCGGTAAGTTATGTGATAGTTTAACCTTTTTAAATCTAGGATTCCCCTCCACCACCACCCCGGAGCTTTTGTGGACCAGGAACAGGATGGAGTAAAAGCCTGTTCCTTCCTGACCTAGCGGAACCGGTTCTATGGCCCTGATGTCCTTGAGATGATGGATCTCCTATTCCATGAGAGCCCTCTTGACAGGACACGAAGGAGTGGGACAATGCATGAAGTGGCGGGGGGAGGGGAAAGAAACTCTAAGGTCAGATCCAAGCAGATTGTCTGTAGGATCCACTGGTCCGATGTGATCTGCTCCCATTGGGCGTGGGACAGCTGGAGACGCCCTCCTATGGGAGCTATCCGGTGGTGGTCACTTATATCTCTTGAAATGTCGGGAGCCAGACCCTCCTCGGAAGGGATGCCTGGAAAAATTCTGCTGGCGACCTCTGTCGCAAAATGGTTGACAGTCCTGGGACCTGTCAGCATGCTGTGAGTATGGCTGATGGAAGGGAGTGGAGCTGGTGGAGGACTCTGCGTTCTGAAAGGGCTGCCTCCTATAGGAGTTGGAGCCCTTCTGGTCAGATTTCTTAGTGACCGATGGCATTACTTTCTTTTTATCCTTGTTTTCCACAAGAACCGGGTCCAGGACCGCCCCCAAAAGCTTGTCCCCTTTAAAGGGGGCAGAAACAAGCTTCCACTTGGAACGCATATCAATGTTCCAGTGACTGAGCCACAAGAGGCGACGGGTAGTGACATTGGACGCCAAGGCCCTGGATTCAAACTTGGCGATGCTCAGAGTGGCGTTGGCGGTATACTCAATAGCCGCCACAATTTTATTGACATCCTGTATTAATTTGGTATCTCCAGCTGGAAGTTTGGTGAGCAATTGTCTCAACCAGAGAAGGGCAGCCCTAGAAAGGAAGGACGCAGAGGCAGATGTTTTAATCGCCCAAGCAGCCGCCTGATGAGTTTTATGGCAGGCGTTCTCTTGTTTTCTTGTCCTCTGCCTTGAGTCCTTCCAGGAGATCAGGGGGCAGCACAGAGGATGAGGTAAGTGCTGCCATAGGAGGATCAATGGGAGGTAATTTAAGCAAGTCTTCCAGACTGGCATCTACCATGTACAACTTTTTATCATTGCCACTGGGAGTAGCAAGGGTGGCCGGTTGCGCCCATTGCTTTTGCACCACGTTCAGAAACTACGACAGCTGCCTGTAGCTCTATGGCGCCCGAGCAAGCCCAGGACACCAGGAGGATCAAAAGGTGAGCAATTAGCCAATTAAGGGGAAAGACATTTTTCTCTCACCAAGCCTGCTCGTAATGGACACAGTTAAAGGAATATTTCCTACTTTTAAATCTAGGAGAGTCCAAGCAATCTGTGGAACTGAAGAAAACTCGAAGCGCGTCCACTGGGCTAGCTGAACTGAAAAAAACAGAAAATGGTCAGCACCAGAGGTGTGGCTTAAAGTTTCAATTCAGTTCTGGGCAGATTGGCTGTATTTAACCCTTGCTTGGACTCTCCAGAGCAGCGCCCTGGAAAATGTTCCATAAGCCAAACACCAGAACAAAGAAGACCCACCAAATGTAATTCCGTAGCAGACAGTACCAGCAATATGCCTTTTCTGACAGTATACATCAATGCCATACTGCAGACCATAACTTTGTGGAGAAAAATGTATTTGCCTTGCTCCAGATTTTCTGCTATTTTCCCCCTATGTCTTTCCTACTGAATGTTCTCAGAGCTTCACATGAATTATCCAAATGAATAAACACCATCAAGGTTTGGGGCTAGATTCATTTATTTCACAAAAAGGTATCTAGCATGCAATATATCAGTGCAGAAAAATTAATTGAAACCTTTCAACTGAGTAAACAGTTGCACCATTTTCAGCTGCACTAAGAGTTATCAAATGCTTCTGGTAACTGGTGACCAGTTTCGATAATTCCTGTAATCGGTCTTATTTGCATATTAAAGCTAATGGATATTGCATTGTAAGAAAAGCATAAAAGCTAATGGCTGCACCAGAATCTTTACAATGAACAAGAAGTTAACATGCAAATTAAATTTAGGAAAATAAAGTGATTCAGAAATTGAAGCAAGTGAATAAAGGATGTGTATACTGTCTCTATATTGGTTTTAACCTTGCTAATTAGCAATAGCATTCAGACTTATATACCGCTTTATAGTACTTTACAGCCCTCTCTAAGCGGATTAGAGGCATCTTATTGGTTCCAATAATCTGGGTCTTCATTTTACCAACCTCAGAAGGTTGGAAGGCTGAGTCAACCTTGAACTGGTCAGGATCGAACTACCGAACTGCCGGCAGTTAGCAGTTAGCAGAATTAGCCTGCAATACTGCATTCTAACCAAGATTGGAATAGTTGACAGCTGGAATCAAAACTGGAGATCAAAAGCACTATTTGTGATACCCAGATGATATCACTTTGTTATATGAATGTTTATTTTAAAAATTAGGAAAAAGTCATTATCAAAATAAAATGGAAAGTGGAAAAAAATCTGGGTTAACATTAAATATTAACTAAAAGCTAATTTCACTAATGTGGTTAATTCTGGTGAGGAAATGTTACAAAGGGTATAGATACTTCTGCAATAAGAGTATAGTTAAAACAATAATTTTTCCAATAATAAAGTAGGTTATGAAAGCCAGAGGTTAAAAACAAGAAAAAGAAGGTAAGTGCTTTTGAATTATTAAATAGAAATACTATAGTTATTAAGAGTTTCATAGCAATAGCAATAGCAAAAGCAGTTAGACTTATATACCGCTTCATAGGGCTTTCAGCCCTCTCTAAGCGGTTTACAGAGTCAGCATATCGCCCCCACAATCTGGGTCCTCATTTCACCCACCTCGGAAGGATGGAAGGCTGAGTCAACCCTGAGCCGGTGAGATTAGAACCGCTGAACTGCAGATAACAGTCAGCTGAAGTGGCCTGCAGTACTGCACCCTAACCATTATGCCATCTCAGCTCTATTTTTAACCTAGTCAAAATCAGATCTGGACTACTTAAGGATAGATTACTCTTTTGAGACAATGTTCACCAATCAGAAACTCAAATATTTCTGGCATGTGATGTCTATGGATGGGGAACTAGAAAAACTCTGCTTGATTTAGAGGAGGGAAACAAAAAGTTTAAGGTATATAAATTGATTTTAAAAATCACTAAAATATCCCTGAAAAAGCTAGAATATATTACCCAAAAATGTTGAGACCAGTATTTCTTCATACATGACATGAATGGGACCTAATATACTATTTAATCTTAAGCATATTAGTGTTACATTTTATACTTGTATCCTGATTTTCCCCCCCAGTAAATGGTAAGGTAAAGGTTCCCCTGCACATTCATGCTAGTGGTTTCCGGCTCTGGGGTGGTGCTCATCTCTGTTTCTAAGCCGAAGAGCCAGCGCTGTCCAAAGACGTCCCCATGGTCATTTGGCTGGCATGACTAAATGCCAAAGGCTCATGAAGCGCTGTTACCTTCTCACCAAAGTGGTCCTTATTTTTCTACTTGCATTTTTTACCTCCTTTCAAACTGCTAGGTTGGCAGAAACTGGGACAAGTAATAGGAGCTCACTCCATTACACCGCATTAAGGATTCGAACCGCTGAACTGCCAACCTTCTGATCAACAAGCTCAGCATCTTAGCCACTGAGCCACCATGTCCCTTCAGTAAATGGTACAAATCTCTTAATTGGTGGGATATAGTCCACATCATGTTGGCTGGCAAGGCAGTCTCTAAATTAGAGATCCAAGCTTGTCCAGAACAGTACAAGCATGATTTGGGGGGGGGGCTGGCAGGGAAGAGCTTTAACTATGTTTTTTTACTTATTGGGCAATGGCATGACTGCATGTCGTCTAGATACAAATTGACCATTGACTTACCTGAAGGGTCGTTTTCTGGGCGCTGCAAAGGAGAGTCCAAGTGTGGGTTAAATACATCCAATCTGCCCAGGACTGAATTGAAACTTTAAGCCATGCCTCTGGTGCTGACCATCCTCAGTTTTTTTCAATGAAGGCGTGGAACTTTGCGCGCTGAGAAGTTCAATAACAAATCTAATTCCAAACAAGATATAACTATATCCAAATGGACAGTCAGCAAGCCAAAACACTCTGAAGAGAGACACAGAAGGCAACTGATCGCAATTGCAGCCAAGGTATATTTCTGGTGTGAGCTCTAACACTCCCAGCACCATGCAGATCAGAGAGAGAGGTGGAGAGCAACCCAGAGAAGCCACGATCTCCTTGCCGCACCCCCACTGATTGCAAGCCAAAAGGGACAAGAAGAGACGACCTGCAGGGAGCCAGGCGACCAGGCAGTTGCGGCAATGTGCTCGAGAAACAGAAAAGAGCAACCAAAATGGCGGCTGGAACTTCTGACCTCCTCAAAATGGCCACTGCGACAGTGAGGCAACCAAAATGGCTGTTGGCTCCCTTAAGAAGCACAGACAGTGGCAGCAGAGACCTCAGTGGGGACTCTGATCACAGCGGGACTGCTTCGATCACGCTGGCATTGGCACTCCGACCCATGCACCTTCCTCAACAGCTGCCTGTAGCCCTGTGGCGCCTGGGCAAGCCCAGGACACCAGTAGGGCTAAAGGGTGATCTTCTTGCCAATTAAAGGGGAAGGAAAACAAATTTGCTCACCAAGTCTGCTCACCAAACTGAAGAAAAAGATATATAGCAAGCAATCTGTAGAAATGAAGAGAAACTCTAAGCGCGTCCACTGGGCATACTGGATTGAAAAAAAAACTGGGGATGGTCAGCACCAGAGGCGTGGCTTAAAGTTTCAATTCAGTCCTGGGTAGATTGGATGTATTTAACTCACACTTGGACTCTCCAGAGCAGCACCCAGGAAAAAAGATTGGTAACTTAGCCTACTCCTTTCTTTCTTTCTGTCAAGCCATAGCAATTCTTTCCAACAAAAAGTCTAGATTCTCACAAAGTTCTACATAAGTAGATTTACTGGGCTAAATCTAAAAGGGGGACTCACGTAACAGAGTCTTGGGAACTGGATCTATCTATCTCAACAACACATTTCTAATAAGTTAAAACATAGATTGCTTGATTCTCTTAGGATCTGGTCATACCAGTTAGTTACCTTCTGCTACCAGTATTGTATGTGTAATTAGGGTGCACATTTTCCAAGAGGCAAGTATCAACTGCCAAAAGATTTGAGAAGTAATAGTTCTTCAGAGGAATTTGAACTGGCTGTTGTCATCGTCACTGACCTAGCGTGGAGGAGACAGGAAACAGGTGCCCTCGATCAACTCAGCAAGAAGACCAGCAGTATTTAGTGCCATTAAAAATAAACTGTTCTGCTCTAGCTCGGTGGTATACCAGCTTGAAATTGGTAACTGTTCTATTCAAATATATTTTTCACAGAAATGTTTCTCCTATTCATTTAATTTCTTGCAGATCCAGAAACAAGAATCCAAGACAAGGTTTCTGAAGTTTAGTTTTCTTATCCTATTTCCATAAATAATAAATTCAAATAATAGTTTGTTTTACTTCTGGTTGTGAGAAAGGAATTTAAATGTGGAAGAAAAGAGCTCAGTAGCATAGTGCAGTGTTTTTCAACCTTTTTTGTGCAAAGGCACACTTTTTTCATGAAAAAAATCACAAGGCACACCACCATTAGAAAATGTTAAAAAAATTTAACTCTGTGCCTATATTGACTATAGGCAGGGTGTTTTTCCCACGGCACACCTTACACTATGTCACGGCACACTAGTGTGCCACGGCACAGTGGTTGAAAAACACTGGCATAGTGGGCAACACACATATGACCACTTGTAACCAATTGTGAACCTTACATTAAAATAACAGAGTTATCAAGGACCAAACTACATGCCAAATTCTATCATATAATCCTTGATTTGGCTTATATACAGTAAAACTAAGATAAATGAGGTAATTTAGTCTGGACTTAAGCATGAATAAGTCTGGATCCAACAAAATATAATTTTCTGCATCAGCAATCACTAAAGGCAGTAGAAAGTTTTGTTTTCATGCATGTTCTCTTTCTGACACAGAAGAGAAAGAAATTGGAAGCTATTTTGGGACAAAAACCTGTCAACTGAGCAATAGGAAAAGGAAATTCCCCAGCTGACTGGACTGCACACCTTGTCCGTTCCTGACTATAGCTTGCAGATATATTTTTATTACTAAAAAAAGAGTAGGTAGAAATTGTTACATAGGATATCCTTGAGTAAAAAGAGTACAGTACAAATATAATACAGTAAATATTGAACATCTAATAAAGAACTTTATTTTTTTTCTATTAAATTCTCATTTGAATTGGTGTTTCTGACAGCCACAGATTATTTATCTTTTTTAATGTGTATGCTTACAAATCCAAACAGACTTATAAAGGCCTACAATTAAAGTAAACATAACAGCAGCATTCCTAAGAGGCACACAATTTACAATAAATATTAAAATAGAAACTGTTATAATGAAAATTATAAAGATGTAAATGTACATATTAAGATATAAGCAGCGAATTAATCCACCAGTGAATAATAATAAATGTTTCCATTCAAAAATGCAAGGTCTGTACTGTAGGAGAAAGTTTAATATCTAACAAAAAAAAACTATTTTGCAAAGGTAGTGCCATTGCAGAAAATTATGACATCATTTCATCCCCTTATGAAAATGCAGGGCAACCAGGAGCCTCTCCATACTTGTTCGTAAGAGACAGATCAATTAGTGAAGAAGATGGATATGGAATGACCGTTGACTTACCTAAATGGTCGTTCTCTAGATGCTGGGGGAGTGTCCAAGCACAGGTTAACTTCAGCTTGCTGCCCAAGGACTGAGTTCAAAGTTTGTGTAGCCGCGCCTCTTGCTCCCCTCAGAGGCTCAGTTTTAAAAAACGAAGAATAAGTCCCAAAAGGAAGATGCATATGGTAATGCTCTATGCCCACGAACTTGGTACACATGTCTCCACGGGCAACCCCTGGGTGGGGTTGGACACTCCCGCAGCGCCTAGAGAACGACCATTCAGGTGTGGAGTGTCCGAGCACGGGACATACCCAAGCTATTCCTTCTCCCAAAGGAAGCCTCTGCAGACGCAAAGACATCAAGTCTGTAGTTTCTCACGAAAGGAGATGGAGACGACCATGTAGCAGCCTTGCATATCACCTCGATGGGCGCTTGCGTGGCCCACGCAGCCAAGGTTGCGGCGCTCCTCGTTGAGTGAGCTGTAATGCGAGGAGGAACCAGTCTGGCTTGTTACTCATAGGTCAGCTTGATACATGCCCTTATCCAGTGCCCTATTGTGGAAGAAGTGACCTTTCTGCCCATGGAGACGGGCTGAAAGGACCCAAAGAACACTTCCAATCTGCGAAAGGAAGCAGTTCATTTCTTGTAGATGCGTACAGCATCAAGTTTATGCCACATGTGCTCTTTTGGATGCTTGAGACGTGGACAGAAGTCCAGAAGGATCACCTCCTGTGTTCTGTGGAAGACACTGTTGACTTTTGGCACAAAGGCTGGGTCCAGTCTGAGGATGACCCTCTCTGGATGCACAATGCAAATGTCGTCCAGCTCGGAAATCCTGCGGGCCGAGGTGATGGCTATAAGAAAGGCCGCCTTGAGTGACAAGTGGCGCAACCCGATGGATCTAAGCGGTTCAAACTGGGCTGTGGTCAGAGACTGTAAGACGCAGGCAAATCCTAAGTCGGATATCTGTGAATTGTAGGAGGGCTGAGGTCGGCAGCCCCCTTGAGGAAGCTACGAACCTGCGGATGCCTACTAAGAGACAGCTGTGACTCTGTGGACAGGATGGTGGCCAAAGTTGCTGACTGCCGCCGGAGCGTGTTAGGCAAGAGGCCTTTGTCCAATCTTCCTGCAGGAAGTCCAGGATTTGTGGAACGGTTAAAGAAGTGGTGATGAAGTGATGAGACTGACACCAGGTTGAGAAGGCCGACCAAGTTGCCTCGTAGATCTTGACAGTGGAGGGGCGCCTGGATGCCTGGATGGTGCAGATGACCTTGTCAGAGAATCTGCTGACTCTCAGGAGGTCCCCCTCAAGTGTCAAACGGCTAGTTGCAGCCACTGGGGCTCTGAATGCTGAATGGCCCCTTGGCTAAGGGAGATCTGCTCCTGAGGTATGCGCCAGTGCTGAGTCACTGACAAGCTAACAAGGTTGGCGAACCAGGACCTCCTTGGCCAGTGTGGAGCCACGAGTAACACTTCCGCCCCCTCTGTCAGAATTCTCCTAATCTCCAGTGGAATCAATGGAAGAGACGGAAAGGCGTACAATAGTCTGGGAGGCCAGTGACACCAAAGGGCGTCTATCCCTTCTGCTCCGGGGCAATAGAACCTGGTGAAGAACCAGGGGAGGTGCATGTTGGCTGGAGTGGCGAAGAGGTCGACCTTCAGAAGACCGAACCTCTGCAATAGTTGTCGGAACAGTGATGGATGAAGGCGCCACTCCGAGTTCTGCATGGTAGTTCTGCTAAACCAGTCCGTGGCCACATTGTCCTCCCCCGATATGTGGTTTGCCCGCAGCGATGTCAGGTGACTGCCAAACGGCCCAGTGCCTCCACTTCTGCCATCAGGGCCAGAGATCGGGTGCCACCCTGGTGGTTTATGTATGCCTTTGTGGCAATGTTGTCCCTCAGAATTAGAACATCGCCTTTGATGTGATAACACAGGGCAAGGCTCGCGGCCCAAAGCTCCAACCAATTTATGTTGTGGGTGAGCTCCGCCTGAGACCACCTGCCCTGGATAACGTGCATCTGGAGATGAGCACCCCAACCGAATAGGCTGGCGTCTGTTGTTATGACCAGGTGCTCCAGTTCCCTGAAGGAGCAGCCCCGTTGTAGGGCCTCCGACTGCCACCATCTGAGAGAGCGCAATACCCTTGGAGGGAGACGCACCATTCTCCTGGAGTTGCTGGCCTTGCGTCTCTGGATCGGCAAGAGGAACCACTGGAGTTCTCGTGTATGCAGACACGCCCATGGCACCACCGAAATGCATGACACTAGTTTCCCCAGCAATTGGGAGAAAGAGACAATGGACGCTGACCTTGCCACACAGATGGTTCTCACAAAGGATCTGATGTTGTCCACCCTCTCCCGCGTGAGGAAGACCTTGCAGTTCCTGGAGTCGATCATCATGCCAAGATGCTGGATTCTGCAGGTTGGTATCAGGGGGCTCTTGTTGACATTGACTGAGAACCCGTGGCATTGTAGAACTCGGATGGTGACATTGAGATCCCTCTGGGCTTGCCCCCTGGATGACGAGTGGATGAGAATGTCATCCAGATAGCATTCTAGTCTTACTGGGAGAGATCGGAGATGTGCTGCAATGGCGGTTAGAAGTTTGGTGAATGTTCTTGGGGCCGACGAGAGGCAGAAGGGAAGGGCCCTATACTGAAAGTGCTGGTTGGCAAACTGGGACCTCAGGAACTTGCATTGCGCTGGTTGGATTGGGATGTGCAGGTATGCCTCTTTCAGGTCGATGGAAGTCAGGAGGTCTTCCTGCCTGATGCAGCCCAGAATGGTCTGAAGGGACTGCATCTTGAAGCGCTTGTACGCCAGATGGATGTTGAGTTTCTTGAGGTCCAGTATTGCCCTTACTCCTCCTGAGGATTTGGGAACCAGGAAGAGGATGGAGTAGAATCCCCTGCCCTCCTGGCCCCTGGGGACCCTCTCTATGGCCACTATCTCCAGCAAATGACCTGTCTCCGCCCACATGATTTGGCGCTTGTGGGCAGATTTGGGAATGGGACAACGGACAAAGGTCCGTGAGGGGGACGAGAGGAATTCTAGGGTCAACCCGTGACGGACCGTATCGAGAATCCAAGTGTATGTCATGGTCTCCTCCCATTGAGAGGTGTAAAGTTGGAGATGACCGCCTATGGGAGGGGGTCAGTGACGGTCACTTTGACTTCCAAAAGGAGTGATTTGAATACCCCCCCACCTCGGAAGGATCTACGGTTGCCCTGCTCCCTGTTCTTTTCCCTATAGGAAGATCTGTCTTGGGGACGATCCTATGGTTGGGAGTATAATCGGCTAAATCCTCCAGAGGAGGTGGAGGGTTCTGCATTCCGAAAGGACTGCCTACAAAAGGGCTGACCCTTATGGTCCACCGCAGGTAAGATTTTACGTTTATCCTTGGATTCGATTAAGACCAAATCCAGGGCCTCCCCGAACAGTTTCCTCTCTTTGAAAGGAGCAGAAGCGAGCTTCCACTTTGCTTTCATGTCTGCCTACCAGTGACGAAGCCACAGTAGGCAGCATGAGGTCACATTGGAGGCGAGGGCTCTGGAGGAAAATGTTGTGGCATTAAGCGAGGCGTCGGCCGAGTATTCAATGGCTGCTATGATTTTATTGACATCCTGCTATGTCTTGGTGTCCCCTGCCGGTAGGCTGCATAGCAGTTTGCAGAGCCAAAACAGCGCTGCCCTGCTAAAGTAAGAGGAAGAAGATGCCCTCATGGCCCATGCAGTGGCCAGGTGAATTTTATGAGAGGTCTTCTCCACCCTCTTGTCCTCCACCTTTAAGCCTTCCAGCAGGTCAGCTGGAAGGAATGAATTAGAAGTTAGAGATACAATAGGATCATCCACCTGAGGAAGTTTTAAAAGATCCTCAAGGCTACTTTCCATGGTGTAAAGTTTCTTATCTACCCCACTGGGATTGGCCATAGAACCCGGCTGGGCCCATTGGCACTGTATAACATCAAGGAACAGCTGTGGAGCTGGAACCAGATCCTGGGGAGGAGAGGTTTCCTTAAAGAGCCCGGCGCCTGGATCCTGGGGTCCAATGGTATCCTTGGAGCCTTGATCAGTGGAGGATTTATCTGCCTGAGCAGGGAGACCCATTTGGTTGGCAGAAGCCCTGGCCTTGGTAAGGAGAGCCCTAAACAAGGAGGGCTTGAATAAGCCTAAGAAGGCAGGCATGTCGGGGAGGGGATTCTCATCCTCTGAAAGATCCAGGGCGTCCTGCTCAACCTCCTCCCCCTCGGACACCTTGCTGACCCCCAGTAGGAGCTGGAGAGGCTTCCCTAACTGATGGATCCCGAGACCCTGCGGTTCGGCCCCTGCTAGGATTTGCAGTGTGGATGGGCAATTTTGAGGCTAACTGTTAGATGCCATCCGCAATCCCCTGGGAAATAGCATATGCGACCACATCCTGCATTTCCTTGGACAGCTGAGACTCCTGATCCTTGGGCGGGCCTGAGCCAGCCTCAGATGGGGGCAGGGACTCCTCCTTCATGATGGACCCCATGTCATTCAGGGATTCCCCAGGGGGACCCCAGAGATGCCCTAGAGGGATTTGGCGAAAAGCCAAAATCCTCATCAGCTGCCAGAGGACCCCTCTCGCTGGGGAGTGGGAAGGGAAGGACCTGCCCCATCCTCCCTGGGTGGAGAGGGAGCTACTGCCTGTCTTTTTGCTGATTGAGCCTTTTGAAATTCCTTTTCAAGGGCCTTTTGACACCTCTCAGCCATCTTCTTAGCAGCTTTGGAAACCTTTTTAGTCTTGGGATGTTTCCCCTTAGCCGGGCACCCAGCCCCTTCACCCTTAGCAGCAGGATTGGGCCTGCTGTGCTTACTGGCGGTGCGGCCTGCCTGGGAATTCACTTCAGCCTCCATGATGCTGGCCATGATGAGAAGCACAGATGTAGGACTGGATGTTGTAGCTGGCAGGAAGAATGGAGCTTTGGGCCGCAGATGATATAGCCGTGATGAGAAGGCTTCTAGCAATTGCTAACGTCCCAACACGAGGCAGAGGCACGATAAAATGGCGCCGGTTATAATTAACCCAGGCACTCGCAGATCCGCGCAACTTTGAATATCAGGGACTGGCCCGGCAATAGCCAAAATCCCTGCGGCCGCCTGATGAGAGTCCAGAGGAGTGGGCGGCCTGTCTTGAGACCCGAAACGAGGCCAGTTGGTTAAAACACCTCCCAGCGGTGATCTGCAGATGAAACAGGCTGCAGTGGCAAGAAAAACCTCAGAATAAAGCATGCCAAATTTTTTGACTTTAAAACGGCTGCTGTGCTCCTGGAGCGGCACCGGGAAATTGTCGGAGGATCCAAATACTCAGGATAGTGTCCGTCTAGCTAATAGTCCTCCAAAATTCCTTTGGGGGACCCTGACTGCCTATCTGTTCCCAAGAGCTCCTCAGCAGCCGCTGAACGAGCCTCCTGCGGTGTTGCTGTAATTGTGGCAGCGCAAAAGCCAGCCATGCTCCAGGCAGCCTGTTTCGCGCGTCCGATGGTGATTTTACTTATATGGATCGGGAGCCAAAAACAACAAAAGTTACAGGAATTAACCTAACTAAACACAAGAGAAATTAATAAGGCTATACTACACTAACTAGGAGAGTCCAACCTATTGCTCAAGGACTGAAACTCCCCAAAAAAGTGTCCTTTAGGGCAACTGAGTTTTTTAAAACTGAGTCTCTGAGGGGAGCAAGAGGCATGGCGAGCATGAACTTTGAACTCAGTCCTTGGGCAGCAAGCTGAAGTTAACCTGTGCTTGGACACTCCAAGCAGTGCCTAGGAGAAAACTGGATTCCAAATCACAGATGACTTTCTATGTCTAAACAACCGCTCTGAATTGTATTTAGAAATCTTTTGATAGTCAGCAGACCACAGGTATGATCGATATTAATACTTACCAACAAACAGGCCACAGCATTCTGGAACAACTGAATCTACTGAATGAATGTCTTTGAAGGCAGCACTACTTAAAACACGTTTTAATAGTCCAGGAATTTGATAGTAAAAGTTTGAGTTGTTATACTGAGGTTCTTTCATTCCATAAAAAGGCACAACTGGGGCAATAATCAGGATTGAGCAACATTATACATCTTCTTCCACCGGCTATATATTCTATTTCTCTTTTCAGCAGGAATCTTAAGTCCAGGAACCTTGAGTCCAGTCTTCTATAATGAACCTGCTCTGTGAGGATTAATGCCTTCCCCTCAGGAGATAATACTGGAGCTGAGTTCCTAGATAACAAACAATGACTTCCTCCTTCTTGGGGTCAGTTTCTGCTTGTTTTATCCCATCCAAATCCTGATGGCCTTCAGACACTGGAACAATATGCCTAACTTTACCAGAGTGCCAATGTAAAGCTAGATATGATCAATATATAGGTAGTCCTAGATTTACAATAGTTCATTTAGTGACTGTTCAAAGTTACAACAGCACTGAAAAAAGTGATGTATCACCATTGTTCCCACTTATTACCTTTGTAGCAGCCCCATGACCATGTTATCAAAATTTAGATGTTTGACAACTTGGATGCAGACTGCAACTTTCAAGCTGAAGGCATCAACCCTTCTCACAATGATACATTATCCATTTTCTTAATCCAACCAATGACATTCCAGGTAAAATCAATAGCTTCTCAACATGAAAATGAATTTATTATGTCTTCCAAGGCAAATATGAGCTAATGCATGACCACTAGATAAGCCAAGGCCACGATCACTTTGGATTTTTTTGATACAGAAGATAATTATGAAGTATCATCAAAGATTAAAAATTATATCAAGAGAAAATATATATTCATAAATAGTAGTAAAGGATTGACTCAGTGAGTCCTGTATATATTTTTATAATCAGTGATTTACATATTGAACCATACCACCGATTTCCTGTGACAAATATATTTTGGTAGTAATATATTTCATGTAAATTATGTAAGAGTTAGAATCAGGTTGATGTAAAAACTAACACCTTGTATAAAAGTTAAACAAGGATGCTTGGTTTACTTAATATAGCAATTGTGTAAGCCTAACTTTAAATTCTGTCTCAGAAGCAGATAAAACTTGAGCAGTTACTTTGTTTTTGTCATGTGTTATTGTCAGAACATACATTAAATTCAATATTTGACTGGCCTGTTTTGATTATTTAATTAATGATCTAATTATATTATTGTGGCGCAAGACCACAATACCAAATTCAGGAATAAATATTTCTCCTTTTGCAGAAATTAAGACAGTGGTTTTTTACCCATCTGATTAGCATAATTTGAAGAACATACTCTTAAATACATAGCCATGAAAAATAGTTCTGATTATAAAGAGTATTTTACAGAACAATAATAGTAAGCAAAATAAGCAGATATTCTGACAGAGAAAGAAGCCAGCCCAAATTCACAAGTCCCTAAAAGTCCTATTTCCTATCCATTTTATAAACAACTATGACAAAGTACAAATGATTTATAAGGTAAAAGGTTAGGTAAAAAGTGTGAATGTATTAAGCACAGTTCCAGATTGTTTTAAAAAAATGTATACTAACACACATCTGCCTTTCCTAACTTAAAAATTTTCATATGCTGGATTTCAACTCCCCAAATTATTAGTATAAAGTGAGAATTCTGGAAATTCAATAAATGTATATCCAGGTAGGGAGATTACTGTTGATATTCATTCAGATGTCAGTCTCATTGAGTTGAATAAGCATACAGTTCTCGATCACATGGCTTTATTTTTAGAAGAGTTGCAGTTTCACAACAAAATACACAAATTAAATATTAATTTCTTCTCCCTACATTTAAGGAGAAACTATTTGCTTTCTCCTAAAATTCTGAATCTGTCCAATAAAGCACATTATTTCTATTCAGAGGAAGGCAATATTATGTTGCATAAATGCGAAAGAAGTAAAAACTGATAAATTCACAATAATATCAACAGGTACATAAAATTATCATTTAGGATTTTTGATTTCCCCCTCCATTATTATTCACACCCAAACCCACCTCAAAAATATCCCAAGATATGCCACTTTCCTTCTTTCTCAAACTTTTCAGGATTGCCAATGTAGTACACAGAAGCATTGACCGAAACTGTTGTACAACTCCAGCATTTTCTGTGCTCAACATCTGAGTCCCAAGCTTACTATAGGATTAACAGAATACTGAACCACATCAAATAATAACTAGGAACAACCACACCCTTCTTATATCTCGCCGCAACAAAACGAACAAACAGGTTCACAAGTAACATTGCTTCATGTAATCATTATCAGCAACAGCAACACCATCAATCTTTATGGAACATTAATAGAACATTTTTAAAAAACCCACACTATAAAACAAATTATCTTCCATGTAAAATGAGGAACTTTATATTGAAGCCAATCAATTGAATTCATTCATTTTAAATACCGGTACTAAAGAAGTGAGAAGAATAAACAGGTATTCTCCATTTCATAACACATTTGCTGGAAACTTACTGATTGTACCAAATCAGAGGGATATGGCCCTGAGGACAAACTTTATAATAAATAGCCCTTCCTAAGAAACACCCTGCCTTAGGGGATTGGCCCAGCACTCTTCTAATTGGTGTTTCAAAGATGGTAAATACTATATTATTTAATTGGGTGCTTGGTGGTTGACTTTAGAGTATTTAAAAAGATTTATAGCAATTTTACAGCGCTTGCTTTGGTGGCATATAATTATTGTTCTGGAGTTCATTGCCTTTGATGTTGTGGTGGCTGTTTTTAATTTTGTAAAATCCCTGGAGACATATGAGCTGGGTGGTATATACATTTTTGTAAGTGAATACACATATTGTTAAGGATTTCTCAAGCTAGTAGAGTCACAGATACAGTATTCCTCGACTTATGACTATAATTAAGTCCAGAATTATGATAGTTGTTGCAATTGTTAAGCCAGTCACTATGTGATCTCACCTAATTTTATCATTTTTGCGGTGGTCATTAAATGAACACCATGTTCATTAAGTGAATCATTTTATCCAATGGATGTTTTTGCTGGAAATCAAAAGTAAATGCAGGAAACCAGCAAAAATCATAAAACATCACAATCACAAGACTGCAGGACACTGCAAATGGCCATAAAGGTGAACCAGTTGCCAAGTACCCCAAATGTGACCACTGACTGAAGGGCATGTGTGTGTGTGTGCAGCCATCGTAAGTTTGAAATTGGGTCATAAGTAGTTTTTGTGGAATCCATCAAAACTTTCAAGAGTTGATATTTGTATAAAGACTTGGGTTTTTTGCCCCACTAAATGTTGTTTTACTATGCAAAAGTGTTTGCAATTACCCTGCTTCTTACTGTCAATCTTAAACTTCTATTTACTATAATTCTTACAAAATTTCTACTTTATTTAATTTATGAATTTGTATCTTTACATTTTATTATTCCTATAGCCCTTAGCTCTTCTGGATGTCACTTATTTCCATATTTCAGACATTACTCAATTCACAAATTTTCATGTTGCAAATGCGAACTTTTGCCAGTATGAACAAATCTGTCTGCAGCTCAGCTTCAGAGAACATGGGATAATTTTTGGATTTTTAGTAATCAACATGGAAGGACATTTTAGTCACTTGCTATATAATTTCCTACTACCACCTGATACAGCAACTTTGATACCTGCTTAGTTCCCTGACATTAAGTTGTACTCAGTCGGCATGCTTTGTCTATAAAAGCTTGTTCTATTTGTGGGCAGTTTCAAGCTTCACCTGATGCTGCATCAGTTCAGTTGCAACATCCTGTTCAGAAACACACAAAACCACAGATGTTCGTAGAGAGAAAGCAAAGAGTCAAGCCAATTGCATATTAGGGAACATTTCTTGACAAACTCCAGTGTTTCGAATGAGGACACAATTTTGGAGGATTGGAAAAACTGCTTACTAAATAAAACAAAGGGCAACTTCAAACATATGAACATCTGCAAAAATGTATGCATAGAAAATTCAGCAGCAAATTTCTATCTATACACTACCCATTAATATTCAAAATTGTGTGTGTAATAGATCTAGCACATATGGTGTATTTAGATATGATCAGATTTAAGAATAACCCAATTAGACTAGATATCTGATTATGTAGTGCTCTGGATCTGAACATTGTTATAGTTAATATTAACAGTGCAATCTTCCATATGTTGACTCAGAACTGAATCTGAATTCAATAGCATTTACCATATTTTTTGGAGTATAAGATGTTCCGAAGAATAAGATGCGCCTAGCTTTTGGGAAGGAAAACAAGGGAGGGGGGGAAATCTACCTGTGCCTCCCAGCAATTTGCGTCCTTGCAGCAAACAGCCTGTTTCAGTTTCAATTTCAGCACAGCTTGATTAGCACAAGAAAAAAATAATCTGCCTCTGCCTTCCTTGAAGCAAACAGCCTGTTTGAGTTTCAACCAGCACAGCGCAAGCAGCTGATTGTTGGTTGGATCACTGTCCCTACATCAGCTGTTTCAGGCTGCGGGGATTGCTATACCCTGTTGCCCCCCATTTTTGGCTTCCGCATCATGTTTTCAGCCTCTGCACACCCCATTTTCGGCCTTCCCGCACACCATTTTCCACCTATTCTGGGTGGCAGGGATCAGAATGGGCAGAAAATGAGGCCGAAAATGGGGCAGAGGCAAAGAGGCCAAAAATGGGGCAGAGGCAGCAACAGCAATCCCTGAAGCCTCAAACAGCTGATCATCGGGAGGCCAATTCAACCAACAATCAACTGCTTGTGCTAATCAGGCTGTGCTGAAACTGAAACTGGCTGTTTGCTGCAAGGAGGCAAATTGCTAGGAGGCAGAGGCCAAAGGGTGGGGGCCAGCGGGTGGGCGGGGCTACATTTAGTGTATAAGGCTCACCCAAATTTCCACAATCTTTTAAGGGGGGAATGTGTCTTACACTCTGAAAAATACAGTAATTAAACAATTATGATAGCAGCATAAACTTTTCAGCAGAGGATATAACAAGGTAGAAGGTATCCCAAGAGAGACAGGACATCTATTCCTCATGGATTCTATAATCAGCAAACTGTATTAAGCAGGGATCTGAACAAGAAAAATAAGTATTTTTTTAAATACTAATGACTAATGTTTCCTGGTAGTTTACAAAAATAAAAAGCACAAAAACAAGTTACAAACTAAGAATACTAAAAAAGTTCAATAGTTAAAACCCTACTGCAATACTCTAGATATTTGTTAGAGCTTTTAAAAGACAACCAAAGTATTTGATTCCTTAATTCATTAAGAAATATAACTTGGAGATCTACATACATAGAAGGCTCAGCCTCAATTTGGCATGGGGCAATCTCATGGTAATTGTTAGTACATCATCTTGGATAACCTTAATGAGTGGAGTGGAGAGAGAATCACCAAAGATTTCTCAGATGATCTTGGCTTTGAAGGTAATATACAGCACTGTGTATCAAGTCCAGAAATAAAGTGGCATTAAAAGGTGTTCAGCACAGATGTCATTTCCTCCGGCCCACAGGTTGCTTAAATCTGGTGCTTCTGCCAGTGAAAACAGAGGTCAAGAGAGCTGCATACAGCCCCCCCCAGCTCCATTTTCACTGGCAGAGGGTTGCAGGAGGGTGTCACAGCCAGAAACAGAACTTGCAAGGGCTGTGCACACCAGCTCCGTTTTCACTGACAGAGGGTTGGAGGAAGGTTGCAGAGGGTTGCAGGAAGCCATTGGGGCCGAAAATGGAACTTGTTTTCACTGATAGAATGCTTCGGTCACCACAGGTGCCCCCAACACGAGTAACATTGAGCTTGCCACACCCACCCTGGCCACGCCTACTCCAGCTCCCCGAAACACAACCCTGATGCAGCCCTCAATGAAATCGAGTTTGACACCCCTGCTCTAAGGTTCTGATCAACTTGATAAGAGTAAAAAAAAAAATTTGATTCACAATGAGAAACTCATTAAAATATATCTATTTCAGGATGGCTTCATCTTATAACATTTGATGAAAAGCAGGCTTACATTTCTACCAGCTTGCCTGACTTTAAAAAAGAGGTTGGACTCCTGCATCATGGGAATCAATGGCTATCAGCATTGATGGCAATAATTGCCTCAGGAGGCCACTGTTTGCAGGCTTCTAGGGGGCTTCCTTGCACAGTTGGTTGGCCACTGTGAGAACAGACTGCTGAGCTAGATGGGACAGAGGTTTGATCCAGCAAGGCACTGCCTGTGTTCTTATATACATTCAGACATGTCATAGCAGTACAGCAAGGGTGTCAATTTCAACTTAGGGTGCTTAGATTGGGCCCGTGGGACCACCCTGGAAACGGTGAAGTTCCAGCCCACCATGCCTCTGCCAGCAAAAATGGAGCTTGGGAGGGGCCCCAAACTTCATTTTTGCTGGCAGAGGGCTGCAGGAGGCCATCACAGCCTAAAACGGAGCTTGGGAGCTCGTTTTCGCTGGCAGAGCGTTCAGGCCACCACAGGCACCCCAGACACAAGTGACATCAAACTGACCATGCCCACTTTGGCCATGCCCACCCCATCCCCCCCCAAGGTCAAACATAACCCTGATGCGGTCCTCAATGAAATTGAGTTTGACAACCCTGCAGTACAGTATATATAATTGTCCTCCTAACATCCCATAAAGGACACCGGTTCTAGTCCCATGTTTGCCATGAAAACCAGCTGGATGACTTCGGGCTAGTCTCTATCAGCCTGATCCACCTCACAGGTTTGTTGATGTTGAGAAAATAAGAGAAGGAAGATTAGGTATGTTCACCACCTTGAGTTAAACCATTAGTAAAGGTAGTTTAAAAAAAAAAAAAAAAAAGCAAATAAAATTAGTATTCAAAAGTATTTAACCGCATGAATGGAATATCTATTTCATAAAATCTCTTTATCAGATAAAGGTATTTATCTCCTGAATAGCACTTATCAGGCTAACTTAGTTCTTAACTAAGAAATGAGCATTTATGATCTATGCAATTTCTTAAGAAAAGGCACTTCTTGCAAGCCCAGCATTTCTTTGCTATACATTAAAGCACACTTCTTTTTTTCAGGGTTCCACATAAGCTTGGAAAAAGATGCTATTACATTAAGGTTCTACTCCTGAAAGTTAATGTAATTATTACAGCAGTGACAACATTTTTCTGACTACAGTAGAAACCTGAAAAAGATACTTCTTTTTCTGCAACTTGTGTAGTCCTCGACTTACAACTACAATTGGGTCCAACATTTCTGTTGTTAAGCAAGAGATTTATTGAGTGAGTTTTGTCCCATTTCATTATCTTTCTTGCCACAATTGTTAAGTGAGTCACCGCAGTTGTTATGTTAGTAACACAAGTGTTAAGTGAATCTGGCTTCCCCATTGACTTTGCTTGTCAGAAGGTTGCAAAAGGTGATCACATGACCTCAGGACACTATAATTGTCATAAATCTGAGTTAAGCATCCCAATTTTGATTATGTGAAAGTGGAGATCCAGCAATGGTCATAAGTATGAAAATCGGTCATAAGTTCACTTTTTTCAGTGATGTTGGAACGGTCACTAAATGAACTGTTTTAAGTCAAAGACTACCTGTAATTGCTTTAAGAATAGCAGTGTATTAGTGTGTCCTCATGAGTTCTAAAACATTTTTTAAAATATTTTTAAGCCAGTACAAGTCAGTGAAACTTTACAAAAATCACTATTGAATTTAAGTAATTTTTAACTTTATAAATAATCTGAATTATGGGTAAATAAGTATATGGTGAAGATTGTTGACAATACATATTTATTTAAAGTTGTTTTAAAAAGAGATTGTGAAAAACTCCAAAATGAGTCTTCCAAACCATTAGCTCAGTGTAAGCAAATGTAAAGCAATGCAGACTGAGACAAACATATTTGCTAATATGGTTTGACAAAACACTTTCCAACTAGGATAAGAATCTTGAAGCATAGAAAAAAGCTAAAGGATAACTCTGAAATTATAGAGACTTTCTCTACAAAAGGCAAATTTGATATGTGGGAAACTTAGGAGATAACGTAAAAATAAAACTATAGTTTCAGAATGACTTTATACAATATATGTTGTACGTTTTCGTCAGAAAACTGTGCACAAGTTATCACAACTTAAAAATAGACATGTTAAAACTGAAAAAAAGACAGAACAAGCAAGCAAACAAAGCAATGCGCTATAAAAGCTCTTCTATGAGGGGAGATCATAAGATCTGCAGTTTCTGATCTAGGGGAAAAAAGGTGCTCAAAGAGGGAAGTATGATTTAAGTTTATAAACTGATATGCCAATTTTTATATGTTGTAGACATAAAAGTATATCAACAGACAATTTTGACAAAGAATGCTTACATTGAACTAAGCATTCTCATTCCCCTAATAAAATCATTTGGTCCTATTTGGACAGTTTGTAGTCTGCTCAAATTATGAGCTTCCCCATCTACAAGTTTGGCTATCACAACACTGTAAAGTTATTTTAGCCTGACCCAAAAGATAAAACCTGATCTTACAATATGTGCTTCAGCATGCCATTCTTTCCTAGTGGCTAACACAGCAGGGCAGAAAGCCCATACTTACAAAAATAATTGGACTTTAACAAGGAAGTAATTATGCTGACATCAGACAGAGCAAAATTTGAGAGCAAATTTCCAGCAAGCAAAAGTTGCCATTCATTGATACCCCGCCCAAAAAAAAGGGGGGGGGATCAGAGAAATTAGAATCTACATTTATCTCCTTTCAAATAAACATACATTATATTAGAGAGTATGATCATAAATTACACATACATTGAGAATTGAAGACATTTGCTCTTTTTTATATTCATTGTTGTTAGCTCCAAGAATAGGTTTCACCTGTCAGTGTAACAAGAACAGGAATTAACTAATTACACTTGAAATATGGCTTAGATGGGATGAGCACCCATAAAAATCAAATTAATCAATACATAAATGATAGCAATCTTCACTTAGGAATATATACCACTTCATAGAGCTTTACAACCCTGTCTAAGTGGTTTACAGAGTCAGCATATTGCCTCCAATAATCTGGAACCTCATTTTACTGACTTCAGAAGGATGGAAGGCTGAGTCAACCTTGAGCCAGTCATAATTGAACTGCTGGCAGTAGGCAAAGTTAGCCTGCAATACTGCATTCTAACTGCTGCACCATCACGATTTTATATATTTTATCAATATTCCCTGTAAAAATGGTCAAAGCATTAATTCAACACAATATTAATCACCTCAGATATTTGCCTATTTAGATTATGTGGGCCCAAATAATTACAATCTATAACAACAGAAGCAATTTTGACTCTTTTGGCAGTATGAAGATAATTCCACAACTTTTTCCAGTTTCAGCAGATAAATCACTTAGAAAATTCATCAATTTATGTTAATACTTTCTGCTGCCAAACACACAGCACTTCTCTAATTTTAGTGGAATATCTTGTAAAAATAATTTTACAATATCTTTCTTTAAATACCTGCTCTATGTGCTTTTGAATGGAGGTGAGAGGGAAACAAACCAATTTCAAATGATTAGAGGTAAGCCAGTAACACTCTCTATCCGACCTCCTGCACAAGTTCTCCAAAATTAATCTCTAAAAATTAATCTGGAATACTTCGCCTCCATCCTCAATGCTAAGAAAATTAAGAGTGCCTAAATGCTCTTGGTAATATTGTAGGATTTATTGGTTTAATTGTTTTACAATGTCATCTTCATTTTAAAGATTCAAGAGAAAGAGTTCTTTGGGGGGGAAATATCTCAGATAGGATGCAATGTATTTTTAAACAAGAAAACAGAGAATTAACTACATTTCATATAGTTAACAAGAGAAGTTAAAAACATCCACTATACTTCCAATTATCAGATTTTTCTACTTTCTAGAGCTTCTTTAATACAAAACATAAAACTTGAAATTTAGTGCATGTAATGAATCTTTGCATGAATTAACAATTTTAAAGTGGTCATATTTTAAATACTAAGCTAAAGGGATCATATCAGTATCTCAAATGTTTTGACACTACTCTAAGCCAAGCATGTAGGACCAAATGAAGGGTATGCTATATGTTCATCACTTTTTCCATTCTATACATACCATCATAGTTTGGCAATCCATAATTCATGACCTCTAAAATTTGAACTAAGAATTTATACAATCAAAAGGATAGTTGTTAGTTTCCAATCACCTCACAGTCTGCAATAAATAAGAGCTTTAGGATAGCATACAAATCCTATTTTGAAATAATGTCTTTAAAATGTCTACTAGAACCCTGTTTACCCAAAAATGTGACCGCCCCAGATAATAAGCCCTCCCCAAAAATATTGCAACATAGCAGAAGCCATGAGGTGACCACACTCGCCGCCTCTTGCACCTCGAAAATAGTAAGACCTCACTGAAAATAAAGCCAAGTGCTTATTTTGGGAGTCAAAAGAAAATAAGACCCTATCTTATTTTCAGGGAGAGACCGCCTCCTGCCAATTACCTCCCTTCGACCTATTAGATCGCACAGATTAGGCCTCCTCCAAGTTCCATCCGCCAGTCAGTGCCGACTGGCGACTACGCGGAGGAGGGCCTTCTCTGTAGCAGCTCTGACCCTTTGGAACGATCTCCCCGTGGAGATTCGTACCCTCACCACCGTCCAGACCTTCCGCACAGCCCTTAAGATCTGGCTATCCCGTCAGGCCTGGGGATAAGGATTACGCCGCCCCACCCGAATGTTGAATGACTGTTGTGTTTTATTGTTATTATTTTGTTTATTCACGTATTATGTTATATTGTCTTGCACTCCCCTTCCCATGAATTGTAAGCCGCCCTGAGTCCCCTCAGGGAAAAGGGCGGCCTATAAATAATAAACAATTCAATTCAATTCAAACATGTTAGTACTGTATTTATTTCTACAAATTTCTAAGAAAGCAAAAAAATCAATTAATTATATATCTGAAAACAATAAGAAATTAAAATGCACTTTTACATGTATTTTGCCCAACCAACATAAAATCACATAAACTGAACATCAAACCCAGTCATGGTTACCATTAAATATTCAAGCTTCCTGAAGAAATAGAGCCTTTTACTTTGAGATCCACTGTAAGAAGAAAATCGTATTAGTCTTTTAGTGACTAAGTATATTAAGATGGTAATCTTAACTGATCAGAGACAATACTAATTTTCTAAAGAAATAAAATAGCAAGTCATCTACTGTCCTGCTAACTATGGTAGTTTCATTAGAAAGTAGAAAGTAGGTAGAGTTTCATTCAAACATGTATCAAACTAGATTTTGATAGTAGAGTTTGTTTATGAATGTGTGTAACTGTAGATCAGTGAGACAGATTTATTTAATCACAGACCCATGAGACAATCAACGCATTTAAACTCCTGGAAATCTCAATTAAATTCACTATAATTCCTATATTTGAGTGTAAACCACCTGTGAGAGAATGATTAATAATGGCATTTCTCCACTTTACCAGCAAATCTCTGAATAGATGGCATACAATATTTACCTGGAACAACTGAAGAATTGAGTTTTACACATTTATTTTTATATTAAACCTGAGGTCTTAAAAATCCAAATTTATGGAATATTTTTAATGTTATCATCTTAACAGGTTATGCTATACTAGAACAAGCAATATTTAGCAACTTCAACTCATCAACTTTCTAATTATTCAATTCTTCCATCTCTTACACCAACTGAAAGACAGAGCAAGTGGACCATTAGTTCAATGACTGACCTAAATCTATTTCAACAATCCTAATTGTTCTGTTTCTCTGAAATGTTCTAAAGAATAGTTTCACAATATTAACTAATAAAAGGAAAAAGGTAGATTTGGTGGTTTGGGAGTCAGGAATTTTCCATGGGAAAAAATATTTAAAAAGCATTAAAGGGAGCAAAAACCCCACAAAGCCAAAGTTTATATAAGAACAGATTTAGTAGTAAATAAACTATCATAGAAACAAAATTGGCCTGATTTTTTCTGTACAGAACCCCTAATCAATCCTTACATGCTTTAGTATTCCATATACAACTATCATGTAAAGAATAATTTCATCTTTCATACACATACTCACTGGGCCTCTTGCTATGGATACCACATGCCTCATAGACATTTTTCCTGGTTTGAAGCCAAGAAACCTCTAAAACAAGGGAAGTCTGTATGTGCTAAATGGGATAAATGTTCAACGGAGGGTAGTACTGTGATTTCATATACACACAAACACACATACTTCACTATATTCAGGTATTTACTTTGAATTAAGATGTAATATTAATGGTTCTAAAAGGCCTAGAAGGAAGATTTTCAATGATTCCATTCAAGAGTAAAAGCCTTCCTTTCTGCTCTTATTTCTAGCAGTGAGCCAGTGTTTTCTATCTTAGTCTTCCTTTCTTTTTACAAAATTATCAACTGTGACAAATAATTACTGATCACTAATTACTACTGAAACAGTAGTACTACTGGAGCAAGGAAAAGTTAATAATGCCTCTTGTTTCTTATGGATAAATTCAGAAAAAATATCATGATTATTAATTTAACTGAAACTTAAGCACATCATTACTGCCTTCCCATTGTAATGGAATGTATTGTATAGGATCACAACTTACATATTTCAGACAACAAAATAATGTAAAGCATCTGATCTCCTTAGCAACACAATAAATCAAAGACCTGAGGTTTAAAGAAAATATAAATTCAATGTGGTCTTCTACTGTATTATATCATATTTTAGTTTAGTGTGATATATGAATCCAACCATTGTGAAAAGTAAGCATAGTTTATTATTATTAATGCAACAAGCCACTATGTGTGTTTTTATTTTCAAAACATTGGTAAAACAAATGATGGCTTAATGAAATATGTTAATCTATACTTTATTAAAGCTGTCTCCCTTAACACATAATAGATTTCCTATACCTTGGAATTTAGAAATAGTCAATTTTCACACTGCTAAATTGGACAATTATAAATTCTTAAACTGATTTTAGTAATAAATGTAAAACAGCATCTTTTTACAACTAATGCTTATACTAAAAGTTGAACTTATACAGATTCTACTTGCTGAAAAGAGCTTTAAGCAATTTGTTTAACATCAGAACATAAAAAGGCAAATAATCTCCATCTGAATTTGAGCCTAGCTTCACTCTGGAAGTACCTTCATGTTGCTCAAACAGAACTAGCAGGCACTTTTTGGTGTTTAATTTAGGACTTCATATTGGTGTCTTATAGAATATTGCCAATCTTCTCATTATATTCCTTCACTTAATTGTTTCTTATTCTTCTAACACAAACTGTTAAATGAGTTAGTAATGAAGAAAACAAAGCAAATATCTGCAGCAGTTCCCATTTAGGAATTTACAGTTGCCTTGAAAAATTATCTTCCCATCTAATTTAGTAACTACACAAGAGGATGAACAGAAGAATGATGAGTTAGTAATGAAGAAAACAAAGCAAATATCTCCAGCAGTACCCATTTAGGAATTTACAGTTGCCTTGAAAAATTATCTTCCCATCTAATTTAGTAACTACACAAGAGGATGAACAGAAGAATGATAAACAGTGGCAAATCAGAAAGCTGTATCACACCAATAGTAGAAACAAAAATTTTATCCTTACAAAAAATAGTTTGCTGAGGAAGAGCACTCAAGGGAAGACCAGACCAGACTGGACTTTTATAAGAAAGGACTTGTGAGCTTGATGCAGAAATCTGATCAGAAATTCCTAGGCCCGGGATGGCAAACGTATGGGACGCATGCCACAGGTGGCATGCAGAGCCATTTGTCAGGGCACGCGAGGTGTTGCCCTGTCAGCTGGCCAGCGCACATGCGTATGCTGGCAAGCTGAGTTCAGTCTTTTTTAAGCCATTTTTCACCCTCCCCATGCTCCAGAGGCTTTATAGGAGCCTGGGAAAGGCGAAAACAGCCTCCCCCACCCCGCTCCCCCAGAGGCCCTCTGGAGGCTTAAGGAGCTTCCCTGAAGCCTCTGGAGCGCAAAAAACCAGCCCTACGGGCAAACCAGAAATCCGTTCCCAAACTTCCGGTTTGCCTGTAGGGCCGTTTTAAGCCCTCCGGAGCCTTCAGGGGCCTTCTGGAAGCTTCCTTGAAGGCTCCGGAGGACCAAAAATGCCCCTAAGAGCAAACCGGAAGTCACTTCCAGTTTGCTCGTAGGGTGGTTTTTTGTCCTCCAGAGGCTTCAGGGAAACCTCCTGAGGGCTCCTGAACGCTAAAATCAGCCCTACAAGCAACCCGGAAGTTACTTCCGGTTTGCTCATAGGGTAGTTTTTGCCCTCCAGAGACTTCAGGGAAGCTCCCGAAGCCTCCAGAGGGCCTCCATGGGGGCGGATGAGGCTGTTTTTGCCCTCCCCAGGATCTTATAAAGCCTCTGGAGCCTGGGGAGGGTGAAAAAACCATGCAAAAAATGGGGGGCCATACCTGTCATGCATGCATGCATGCTGGGGGGTCACACATTGCATTATGGGTGCAGCATGCCCACGCACGACCCCCCCCCCGCGTTCCCCCGGCTTATGACACGCAAGCCAAAAAAGGTTCGCCATTGCTGTCCTAGGCTAACCTCTCTGTTATTGTTCTCCATCATCCTGAACTATTTTTTGGCATTTGCTTCATTGCAGTCTTGGGAGTTTTAGTTATAAACAAAGTAGAATCCTCTAGCCAGTCTGCCTACAACTGCAATATATCGCAGATAGAACCACATATAATAATCACCTTTAAATCTAATTAGATTTAATCATTTTAGATTTGAAATGATTTTACAATTATGCTGGCCACGCGTCATTAGAAAATGTATTTATCAGGAGTTCTCCTAAAATTAATAGATATGCAACAGTAAAGCTGCAATAATAATAATATATGTTTTTGCTTTCCCAAAATGTGAGTAAACGTTAATCATCATTTACATTTACAGTATAAAGAGAGTGTATTCCAGTAATACAACAGAAATAAGATTAATTTGGTGTAATTACAGAGAAAGAAACTTGCATAACATATTTGGAATATCTTAAGAGTTGGTTTAAGTCCTGAAATGTAAAAAAAAATCAGATGGGGGGGAGAGACGACAAAATCATGTTTCATGCATGTAAAACTGCAAAGAGGTTATAATTTCAACATCACTATTAATTTCATTTTGACACAGTACTAAAAGTGAAAGTATTCTTAAGTGTTCTTATTTTTCAAAAACAATGAAAAAAGTTTGCGCAAGTTTATTTATTTTAAATAAAATCCATAAAAACAATACTACTTTTAAGCCCACCAGTATTTTATAACACAATAGTAGTAAACTTCTGAGTTTCTAAAAATTCTTCCTTAGACAAAACAGTTAAAGCCAGGAGTAAAAAGTAAAGGTGAGGAGGGGTTATAATAAAGAAAACTTTCACCAATAATACAAATTCAGTAATACAATACCTACTAATAAAATAACTTCTGGTATTAAGAGATGGCCGGCTTTCACTAGCAGGTATGATTCAGAAAGGAATTACACTGCTTCTATTTCACATGCTTTGCTTCCTAGCATTGCAATCCTTTATTATGAATAATAATTTTTACTTGTGTACTCTCATTTATCCATAAAAATAAAATAATGTCCCATCACAGATACTTGATATTGAAGCTTCAAAGCAAAATTAAGACTATACCCTTCTTTGCATATACAGAATGTAAAATTTAGCAGCTTGACTAAAAAGAGAGAAATCCAGTGGTTTAGTTGGAATGTTATTACATCATGTCTGTTTTCTTGCTTATAAAAAATCAAACTTAATGATATTAAGAATCACTGCAGTCTCAACTGCCACACATTACATCTTCCTATAAAATATGAATAGCTAGTTTAACAATTCCAGGATTAGTTCACATATGAAGTTACATTTTTCTTATATCCTGACTATTGTATATAAAATAATTTTAGTATGAAATAGACTATACAGAAAAAATATTCAAGCCATTTCTACAAAGAATTATATTATAATTAGCCTATAATAACTAGCCCAAAGTCATTCAATGAGTTACTATGACTAAGGGAGCCAGAGCTCCTGAGTTCTAGTCAATACATTGATCATTGCATTACACTGCGCTACACTATGCACACCTATAATATAGTGTGTAAAATTATGAAAAAGGCTTGATCTAAAGATCATCTCAAAAATATGTAAATTTGGTAAAATGTAGCTAATAAGATTTATCCTACAGCTTCAATGGAATTTAACCTGAATCAACATTTCTTAACTGTAGAGGAGATAACTTGATAAAGGAATGTATGGATGGTTAATTTGATCTGAAAGAGAGGAGGACATGAAAAACCTGAGGTGACTTCACTTTCTTTGGTTAAGAAGGGGAAAGAAAGAAACGCTGTCAGACTTTCAAAGTTACAATATGTTATTGTACCCTACAACCATAAACTATAATTCCAGTGGTTCTTATCTGGTTTCTAACCCAATGTACCTCAAAAGTTTGATACTAATGGATGAGGAAACCATGATGGCATTGAAAAGATGTCCAACATTCCCTAAATACTACTTAATGCATTTCAGTATTTCATTCACATAACTCTTAGGTCAGAAATTCACCATTGCTTATTAAATTTCCACTATGTGGCAACACATAAATCAAACAAAAAATGCAATAAAAAGAATGACTTCGTCTCAATATACAGAAGTTTGCCTACATTTGTACATGTTTTTAGTTTTGAGTCAATTCATTTAGCCCATCCTGCTCTATACAATTGAAATTGTTTTAGAACACAGTGTAAATTGCTCTCTGTATTAAAAAAATACAATAGATAGCCCAATTATTTTTGTTTATCTTTTCTATACTGCTCCTATACTGCTCCTATTACAAAACAAAAGTAATTGCATCATGCAAGTTCAGTTACATAGAAAGTTCAAGTAATCACTTGTAATTCAACCCAACTCAAAGCCTACTATTAGTCAGAGGAAGAACTAAAAAACCCATAAACATGAGAACAGACAATGAGCTGTTTTAAAGTTTCCACTGTGTGAATGTATGTGTTCATACTGACAAGGGGCTTTTTTTGGCACAGAGACAAACACCTGGACCAAGCCCATTTAATAATTGCAGGAGGTTTAGATTACTTGGTGCTATTCATGGTCTCTGTAAAAAGATGACAAACAGCAGTGTTTGCATGTCTGTGAAGTGGCTCTGTGAACTTTGTCAGGATCGTGGGTGTTACTATTAAATTATTTCCTGGGTCGCTGGAAGGAACATAAATCATTCCCTTTCTTCCCTTCCCTTTATAGTCGAAAAAGCCTGTTACTCTCAGGAGCATGTTTTCTTTCAAGAATCACATCAGCACGTTGTGATGCTCATTGATTTCTCCTACACAAATCCAAGTACTTCTCATCTCCAAGAAGAGGAGCTCTCTTTTCTAAAGATATCCCGTAGTGCACATATAGCACAAACTTAACTATTGTACTCATAAAAGTTCCTCAAGTTGAGCTTCATGAAGAGATCAGAAATGCAACTCTCCTCGGCATTCTCTTCTTCTGTCTCTCAGTCTGTTTCTCTTTCTGTCTGTCTCTGTCTCCCTCTCTCTCTCATGCATCCGGTGTCTCCAGGCTTGGTAACCCTCCACAGGGTTACCTACTATTCCTACTTATTTCCTTTCTCCACTTTCCCGTCTTCCCAGCCCAAACCAAACGGGACCTGCCCAGAATCCCACAAAAGATTTCCAGAGTAGCCTCCCCGTGCACACACAATGGCACAGCACACCCCCTTCTTCCCCGACCCAGTTGCCACCCACAGCAAACGAATTCCACCCTCCCACCGCTGAACACACTCTCTCTCTCTCTCTCTCTCTCTCTCTCTCTCTCTCTCTCTCTCTCTCTCTCTCTCTCTCTCACGCACACACGCGCACACACACACACACACACACACCTACCTCTTGCCCTCCCCTAGACAGACGCGATCCCTAATTCCCCTTCCATCAGGGTCGCAGCCACACGCCCTTTCGCCGCAACACAAAACCTTCCAACTCTTCCGAGCGCCTCAGAACAGCCCGCCCGCGGGTCCTTCCCCACTCCCGGTCCCCTCAACCCGCCCGGCCTCTCTCTTTTCCTCACGCGCCACCCAAGAAACGGGTCATCCCGTCTGGGCTTTTCTCGCGCGCGCGCTCACTCTCTCCCCCTCCGCGTGCGTGTGCGCGCGCGCGGCCAGGCACCTCCATCCCGGCGGGGACCGCAGCTGCGGGGCTGGCTGCCCCTCGACCCTCCTCCGGCAGCTTCCTCCCGACAAGCCCCTGCGGAGCGCCACAAACGCTTCTCCCCGAGCCTCTCCGACGGGGAAGGTGGCTACGCCTGTCCTTTTCCCGGGCGGTCGCCGTTGCCGCCTCAACGACCCACCACCGGCGCCGGCTCACCTCAAACCAAGAGAGGGGTCCGCGCTGCTCCGGCTACCGTGCCTTCCTCCTCCTTTTTCCCGCTCTTCCATCCTCCGCCGCCGCCGCCGAGGTCGCCAGGAGGGACAAGAAGAGTAATGAACGGCGCCAACCGCCGCCGCCGCCTCGCCCAATGCAAAACGAGCCTTGTTCAGGAGCAACCCGCTGCCATCCGCGGCGCTTCGAGTTTCTCCTCCCGGAGGCGCGCTCGGCAACACCGAGCGACGCATGCGCTGTTGAAGGGTCATGGGAAGTGTAGTTTCCCCTATCTTGCTTTCTCGAGAGGCTGCGTTTCCAGCCCTTCTTCCCTCCTTTGCTTGCTTTATAGTTAAGGAAACGAAATTTGGAACAACAAATTCACTGAACTTGGGAATAGGTTGAGAAGACAGCATTAACCATAATTTGGATAAGTGCTTCAGAATTGCTCTATAAGGCCAAAGAAAAAGAGCCGAAACAGGCAAGGGGAATTAGCTCAAATGGTAGAGCGCTCGCTTAGCATGCGAGAGGTAGCGGGATCGATGCCCGCATTCTCCAAGTGTTTTGTCCCTCTACTTTTTATCTATATTAGTTGTATTCTTTTAAACTATCTGAATATTTTAAACGATCCTAAATTTCACAAGTCATATTCATTTACTGGAAAGAAATCTTCATGAAAAATCTTCATGAAAAATCCTCATAATGCTGTGGGTTTAGAGAACTGGTATTCTGATTTATCTTTTTCCTTCATAATAAAATACAAGTTCTTGTAACTTTTTCTTATTATTGCATTCCCTTCATGTGCATTAATTAATTATTGCTTCACCAGTTGGGATCCTCAACATTTACATACAAAAATGTTCTGTTTAATAAACCAATAAGCAAGTATTACATTCAGGTTGATTAATAGAGAACAGGTAACGCGAACATGAAAAAAATATTGTGTAAGAAGACAAAAATAATATTTTCCTCTTTAATATTTTAGCTAATCAGTTCTACTGAAATTATAACGCACCCTAAATTAGCTGTTTTTTAACAGCAAGGCTGTAATCATTCGACAAACTACTATTATTGGGTCTAGATAATAAGATCAATTAAATATGAAGTTAGAGAAATATGCGTTGCATACAAGAATGAAAATGTAATATTTTCTTCAACTGCCAATAGCTCTAAGCCCAACGGTCCTTTTCAACTTCCTAAAATAATTTATTCCTCGTTAAACAGAGGTTGGTTAGAATGTCTCAAGCCCCTCAGATGTGCATAGGCTGCCCCCTAGTGGGCAGCATAAAATTGTTTTAGGAAAGATGGAGGTGGGGGTGCGCACATACAAAACAAAACCCCTTCACCACCTTGGGTTGTAGGATGTGCTGTACAGCGAGACCTTGTGGAAATCAGTGAGGCCACGCAACGCACCTCTCTTGCAATGAAGCACAATGATTTCACTCTGCTGCATTGTTCAAGCAAATGCCGGGTCTCTAACGGCGCGCGATAATGCCAGATAATTCGTTTTGGAGGAGTGAAAAAGAAACAGATAAACCTCCAAATGCTTCGACGACCCTCTAAAACAGTGATGGCGAACCTATGACACGCGTGTCAGTGCTGACACGCGTAGTCAATTGGGGTGACACGCACAGGATTTCATGCGATTCATCCTCGGCTCCTGCACGGCCGCCGAGGATGAAAGAATCTGTGCTGGAGGAACGGGGGGGGGCGGGACGTGTGATCTCCCCCGCCCACACTCACTTACTGTATCGCCGCCGCCCCTTTCTGAGCGCAGGGGCTGCTGGTAAGGCGTGCGTGCTGTGCGCACACACGTCATCAGCGCGGCGAGGGAGGACCCGCAGGAGAGGAGCGCGGGAACAGTGCGCACCTCTCTCCAGTCAGGCCGGCACAGAGAGTCTACTCCTGGGACTGTCGGTTACGACCGCACCACAGCAGGGAACAGCGGAGTGCCAACGGGAACTGTGAGCGCCATTAGCAGCAACTATTGGGGTGCCATGGACTTGTAATTGCCCACAATAACTGAGATAAGTGAGGGGGAGGTTGTGTTAGCTTGTTAGGCTAGTTAACCCCTAATTGGCTATCTATAATTCTATCTGCTGTCACTGGCCCACTGATGGAGCACCCAAAAAATAAAAAACAAAGGTTAAGTAAAGGGAGTGGTAGTGGCAGTGGCCGACCCTTTCAAGAGACATGGAGCGAGATGTATGGCATTATAGAAAAAAATGGCAGATCATTTTGCATTCTATGTACTGAAACGGTAGTAAGCAGAACGTGGAATATAAATAGACATTTTGAAACTAATCATTCCCAGCTCTTGGAAAAAAGTGAGGATGAAAGGAGGGAATACATTTCCAGGAAGCTACACCTTTATAAGAGCCAATCTAACTCCATCCTTAAGCAGGTATGTTAAATAATTTGTTTTTGGTTTATTAAATACAATTATATATTGCAATTATACATTTTTGTAGTTTAAACTATAAATTGCGCAAAATTATGTTTTTGTCGAAGTGACACACAACGCGAGTTATGCTCGATTTTTTGCCGATTTTTGACACACCACGCCAAAAAGGTTGCCCATCACTGCTCTAAAAGGATGCAAATGGCCAGCTGTCTGCAAGGAATATAAATCCTTCCATTTCCCATTAGTCTGTCAGAGCTGAAGAATCTTCTTGGTTGAGAAGTGAAACTTCCTCAAAGAAAAAAATAAGTGCAGTTGCCTCCAGAAAAAGCACCTTGGGACAACCATGGCTGAGAATCTCTACAGACTTCCATGCAAAAAAGATGTAATCGTAATCTTTCCTCGCATATTCAGCCTGGATTTACACCTCATGGATATGCAAACCCTAAGCATGCAATAAAATAGGCCTGGGAGAAGCATAAGGTAGGGAGGATTTATTTTCAGAGGAAGGATTGTAAGGATTTCTGATGTTCCATGGACCAGTAGAAGTGGTAACATAAGTATTCTCCCTCCCCCCCCCATGCTAATGTTAAAATTAAGAAGGGGGGGGATATTCAAAAGATTCTGCCAAGAGCAGAATTGCCTTTTGCATCACCAAAAAGCCTGAAGTCTTCCCACCTCATGTGTAAATAATAGGCCTTGAAAGGAACCCATTCAAATGATTTGATAAAATCAAGCTTTCTTACCAAGTTCTCATAGTCTCACCCTTCCTTCCTCCCTTCCTTTTTATTTCTTTCTCCTTTCTTTTTTTCTCTCTCCCTCCCTTGCTCCCTCCCTCCCTCCCTGATCTTGCATTGGCATATACCGTAAGTATTTTCCTACTATTTCCTCACTTATTTTCCATAATCAAGACTCATGATATTTGTTGATCTTGGAATTAGGGTACCTCCGGATCAGAAAAGCAGCCTGAAACAAGTCATCATGTCAGTGAATTTATTCAACAAATAATGTGGAGGGTCGAGTGCAGTGACGTGCGGTCAGCTTTATGGCTGGTGAGGCACTTTTTAGACTTGTGGACTTCAACTCCCAGAATTCCACAGCCAGGCATGCTCAGTTCCGATTTAAAGCGACAGCATTTTTCCCCCTTGCAAAATACGTTTTCCCATTTTTTTTCTTCTCCCTCCCCCTCCTTCCTCCCTCTCTCCCTCCCTCCCCCCTCTCTCAAACAGACACACACACCGTTGGAGGTCCGATAAGTCCGAATCGAACCGAGCAATGGTAACCACCTGCACCAGGGAATATACTAGGGCACTTAGGACAGCTAAAAGATCACACATAGCCTCCCTGGTTGCATCCGCTGAGTCCCGTCCAGCCGCCCTGTTCAGGATAACCCGCTCCCTATTAAACAAAAGGGAGACGGGGGAACCCCTGCAGGGCAGAGCGGAAGAATATGCCCAATTCTTAGCGGACAAAATTGCTCGGTTTCGGTCGGACTTGGACTCCACACCCGCAGTTCCAGCCGAGGCACAGGGGGACCAAGTAGAACAGCTCTGGGTTGAGTTTCAGGACGTTATCCCCGGGGATGTGGACAAGGCCATGAGAGCTGTAAGTTCCTCCACCTGTGTTCTGGATCCGTGTCCCTCATGGCTGGTTGCTAACTGCAGTGAGGTGACACGAGGCTGGATCCAGGCGGTTGTAACCGCCTCCCTTCGGGAGGGGAACTTCCCCGCCTCATTGAAAGAGGCGGTGGTGAGACCCCTCCTGAAGAAACCATCCTTGGATCCAGCTGTTCTTAACAGCTATCGCCCGGTCTCCAACCTCCCCTTTCTGGGGAAGGTTGTTGAGAAGGTGGTGGCCTTTCAGCTCCAACGGTCCTTGGAGGAAGCAAACTATCTAGACCCCTTCCAGTCTGGCTTCAGACCCGGTTACAGCACAGAAACCGCTTTGGTCGCATTGATGGATGATCTTTGGAGAGCCAGAGATGAAGGACATCCCTCCATCCTGGTCCTCCTTGACCTCTCAGCGGCTTTCGATACCATCGACCATGGTATCCTTCTGCGACGACTGCGGGAGGTGGGAGTGGGAGGGACCGTGCTACGGTGGTTCTCCTCCTACCTCTCGGACAGGTCGCAGTCGGTGTTAGTGGGAGGGCAGAGATCGTCCCCAAGGCCCCTAAATTATGGGGTGCCGCAGGGTTCGGTCTTATCCCCCCTGCTATTCAACATCTACATGAAACCGCTGGGAGAGATCATCCGCAGGCACGGGATTAGATACCATCAATATGCGGACGATACTCAATTGTATCTGTCCGCCCCGTGCCAAATCAATGAAGCGGTTGACGTGATGGGCCGGGGTCTTGAGGCCGTTATGGACTGGATGAGGATTAACAAGCTTGTGCTCAACCCAGAAAAGACCGAGTGGCTGTTGTGTTTCCCTCCCAAAGATTTGGCCAACATTCCAACACTCAGGCTGGGGGGTCAAATTTTATACCCCTCAGAGAGGGTTCGCAATCTGGGAGTCCTCCTGGATCCACAGCTGTCATTCGACCACCATTTAGCGGCTGTGACCAGGGGGGCATTCGCCCAGGTACGCCTGGTGCGCCAGTTGCGACCCTACCTGAACCGGGAGGCACTCACAACAGTCACTCGGGCCCTTGTGCTCTCTAGGCTGGAATACTGCAATGTGCTCTACATGGGGCTGCCCTTGAGGAGCATCCGGCGACTTCAGTTAGTGCAGAACGCGGCCGCGCGAGTGATCGCGGGTGCACCCCGATTCACCCGCATAACACCTATCCTCCGCGAGCTGCGCTGGCTACCTGTCGATCTCCGGATGCGCTTCAAGGTGCTTTTACTCACCCATAAAGCCCTACATGGCAGTGGATCTGGATACTTGAGAGACCGCCTTCTGCCGATTACCTCCCTACGACCTATAAGATCGCATAGACTGGGCCTCCTCCGCATTCCATCGGCCAGCCAGTGTCGGCTGGCAACTACAAGGAGGAGGGCCTTTTCAGCAGTCGCCCCGACCCTTTGGAACGAGCTCCCCGTGGAGATTCGTACCCTCTCCACCGTCCAAGCCTTCCGCACAGCCTTGAAGAACTGGCTCGCCCGTCAGGCCTGGGGATAAGGACCGTTACCCCGCCCGAATATTGAATGTATGGTGTTGATTTTATTATATGTTGTCGCCTTAATGTTGTATTCCCCCTCCCTTGGTTTCTGTGAGCCGCCCTGAGTCCCCTCAGGGAAAAGGGCGGCCTACAAATGTCAATAAAACCTAAAACCTAAAACCTAAACACACAGAGAAAATGGATCCCTCTCTCACTCACTCACTCTCAAACAAACACAAACACAGAAGTTGGATTGGATATATTTTCCAAAGGCTTGAAAGCAGCTCCTCTGCCATACCCCCCTTCCCCTGCTGCCTTCCAATCAAACCTTTTGAATTCCTCCCCCCTCCCCACACACACACCTTTTCCAGCTGTTTCAGAGACGATTTCAACTCTGCTTCTGCCTGCCCTGCCCTCATGAAAGGCCAGAGCTCTGAGTCAGACTGAGCTAGTTGCTCCCAGAGAACTCTAAAAAGCCTCTAAAAATGCTCTGTACAAGAGGCGAGAGAACACGTGCCTCCTTTGCATACGAAATTTTTTGCTTGTTAACCCTTGCTTAACTCTTAAAAGGCGAAAAATTGCTTATGCACAGGAGGACCCTATTTCTCTGGCATCCTCCTATAGTTAACACTAAGCACTGTTCCAAGTCACTGTGAATATGGTAGCAACTACCTTGGCTTTAATTATTTTTTAAAAATTCTTTAAAATTCTTTCCTTTTCCTCATGACTGGTGAGGCCACGCCTCCCCTGCCTCTAGTGACTGTACGTCCCTGGTCGAGTGTTGTGTTCAGTATGAATAAAGAAACAGAATCCAAGACCCTCAGCCATCTGCATCCTTTTAAAAACTTTTAGTGTACTTCCCAGGGATCTAAAAAAGTTATTAGCAAATTACAACATTTGACATCATAAAAGAAGAAAAATGTTAGAAATAGGATTGGAGAGAGTATATATTGGAATTGCACTGAAATTTGAGATGAAATAAATCCAAATTAGCTTTTGTTCTGGCCCCACCCACTATATTTTTGATGCCTGTTATAAGGATGTCATGTTTTTAGCATTTTTGCCTGGAATTGGATGGATAAAATTCTGTCTTTGATTCTATATTGTATGCAGTTTTAACTACATAGGACATATGACAATTTGACTATTTACATGATGGATCAATACAAAGCATGTCAAAAAATTAAATGCTAAATTTATTTTTGACAAAATGGAGAGAGAAAAGTTATTCCTCAGCATCAAACACACCATCTTTTATTTGTAAGTTGAGGGAAACTAATTTGATTTTTTTTTAAGGTGAGATTTATCACTTGTTTAACTTCAGGTCAGAGGAGGAGGTACAATGCATGCTCACATGCTTAATATTTTCTGTTGCATTCAAATCATAATGATTTATTAAATTTAGCCCCAATTATATGTACTCAAATGAAATCCTTATTGTAAAAAGGGCTGTGATATTTCATGAAGTAATCAGATAGGACTGTCAACAAGCATCTCCATAAATATTGGCATATTAATTTGTAAATTTTGTTAAATTAAATCTTTGCATAATTTGCATAACTTCTGTCACTTGGCTCCAACATTTTACTCTACTTTTAGTTGAGTTTTTTATAGCTTTCAGTTGTGTATATTACATAGAAATAATAAAAACAGTTTCAGAATTGTCATCTAAAATAAAGAGCTCAAACCGCCTGGACAAAAATGTATCAGATTAAAAATAGAACAAATAGCCATGGAACTGCAATATTTCATATGGATAATACCCTAATGCACTATTGAAAAGCACAAAACCAAACTTTTAAAAAGTCATTTTCTATTTCTTCTTGCTTTGGCGTACATATTTCTCATTCCAGGAAAACTTTTTAATTGAGTTGGATTGTTCAGCGAATAGCATGAAAATCAGAGGTGGGTTCCTACCAGTTCGCACCAGTTCGGTAGAACCGGTTCGTCAAATCTACCGCACCGGTTAGAAGAGGTTCCACCAGAAAGCAGGTCACGCCTACAGAAGAGGTTCCAAAATTTTTTGAAACCCACCACTGACACACACAGACACACACATAGACACACACAGACAGGCAGACAGGCAGACTCACACAGAGAGAGAAAGAGAAAGAGAAAGAGAAAGAGAAAGAGAAAGAGAAAGAGAAAGAGAAGAAAGAAAGAAAGAAAGAAAGAAAGAAAGAAAGAAAAGAAAAAAAGAAAAAAAGAAAGAAAGAAATAAAAAGTGAGAGAGAGATGAAAGAAAAAAAGGAAAAAGGGACAGAGAAACAAAAGGAAGGAAAGAGAGAGAAAGAAAGAAAGAAAGAAAACACATGGCCGGCAAGCCACTCCCACCAGGTCACATGGCCAGGAAGCCACTCCCACAAAGGAGGCCACACCCACAGAGTAGGTTCGAAATTTTTTTGAAACCCACCACTGATGTAAATCTATAAAAAGAGAAGTGGATTTTCTTGCCTGTTTTGTTGTAGAGTATCAATTTCAATTGTGTTATTTTATATTTTGAGAATTCTGGAACATGTTCACACTGGTTATAATTATTGCTGTGGAGTAGGAAAGGGAGTGAAGAGGAAAAAGTCAGAGATAAAGAAGATTTGTCAAAATGAGGATGATCTTTTCTCTGGCGCTGTTAGAATGATGAGCTTCCTAGTGACACATACCAGTCCTGTCACATTAATAAACTTCTAATCAGCTCAGTAGTCCTGAACTTCCTTCTGAATATTGTTTTCCTACCATGCCATGCTTAATAAACCTCAGTATAATAACATCCTGAGCCCTACATCTTATAAAATGTGCCTGCTTACCCATTCTGTTTTTCATTTTGGCTGGCTCACAAAAATGTGTGATTTGAAAGGGTTTAGCTCAGCAGTTTCTTTGACCCAGCTTAGCCCTATGGAATCTAATTTCACATTATCTTCCTATAATCTGTAGACCAGGGTCAAACCTCACAGAGTCGTAGACATAATCCACCTTCTTTGCTTTTCAACATTGCCATTATCCATCAGGCTTGTAACAATGAAGGTAAATATAGAGTGTGTACATTGAAGATATACACTTGGTATAATTCCAGAAATTCCTTGGCCAAATGCCTACATTCTCAAAGAATATGTATGTGTATGGTGATTCATATTTTTATTATGATCTATAGCAGAGCTCTTCAAACTTGTCAACTTTAAGACTGGTGGACTTCAACTCCTAGAATTCTCTAGCCAACTGGCTGGAGAATTCTGGGAGTTGAAGTCCACCAGTCTTAAAGTTGCCATGTTTGGGGACCCCTGATCTATACTTTGTATTTATTTATTTATTTATTTATTTATTTGAATAAACACAAACACACAAAACACAACAAACACCATAAAAACATCTTCCATTACAAACTGTAAAAAGTGTGTCAATTGGTTACAACAAACTTTCGTGCATCCCTTCCACAGTCATCACCTATGATTCATAGCAAATTATATATTTTACATCTGATATATTTATATATATTACTATCATCATACCTCATCCTATGTATCACTATAGTTGTTTTAACTTCCCTTTATAACAAATATTCCAAAATTTAAAACAAAACCACATAATGGCATTCCATTATCTATTTTCAATATCCTCCAGCAACATTATATCTTTATGACACATTCAAAATTAAAATTAATTATGTTTGATAACAAAAATTTTGGACCTCTTTTCTTAATAGCAGTAGTAGACTTATATACCGCTTCATAGGCCTTTCAGGCCTCTCTAAGCGGTTTACAGAGAGTCAGCATATTGCCCCCAACAATCTGGGTCCTCATTTTACCCACCTCGGAAGGATGGAAGGCTGAGTCAACCCTGAGCCGGTGAGATTTGAACCGCTGAACTGCTGATCTAGCAGTAGCCTGCAGTGCTGCATTTAACCACTGCGCCACCTTGGCCACCTTAATCACTGTTTACAATTTTTATCCAATTTCCCTTTTATCATGTCAATACAATCATTACATTATTATCATTGTTATATTATAAGTTTTCATATATAACAGAGTTTTTAAACTTCCTTTCATGGTCACCATTTAAAATTTATACCAAATTTCCTCTTATCAAACCAATAAATATGTGTACATTGTTATCACTATCAATTATCTAGCTTTATCCATTATCCCTTCATTTTTAACATTATGCTCTAATTTTAACTACGTTTAACTAGTGTTTTGTTATTCATTCCCATATCTCAACCTGCGACTTTCCAGTAATAGTGTAGTCCTATTTCTTTTGCCATTTGTGGAATTAATCTCCTAGTTATTAATCAAATTTGTGTGGACTTCTCTTCGCAACTTGTTGCTTATTACATATCTTGTAAAATCTCGAGACCCTCCATCAGCATCTTTAATCAGCTTATCTTTGGTTATCAGTAGTGCTTTTGTCAAAGTCTCTCTCCTTAAGTCCATCAATTCTTCTCTTTTTTTCTCCTTCTGTACCTTGAAACGTGGAGTAGAGCACCTTACCATCTATCTTCCCTTTCCATGTTCCACTCTTTCCATCTCCAACCACACTCAGTTCACTATCAATATCCACAATTATCTTGCCTCTTTGTTCATTTTTCCCCTGGGTTTTTAGGACTCTAGCTTCTACTTTTTCCATTTGCTGGATATCTTCCATTTTTCCATCAGGTTTTACCACATTACAATTTATATTTTCAATATTTTCCAATCTCTTCTCAACGCTTTCTGTTATTTCTAATAATTTTTGAATTTCAAACATAATCTGTTGTAATGTTATGATTTCTTCTTGGTGTTGCTCCATCCTTCCAGTTAGTAAACATTGCCACTCTAGTTTAAAAACAAAGGTTTATTTTGACTTCTTTCCAGCTACAAAGAGCATCCAAAGAGCACCTGCATAAACAACCCATGTTCTTCTTTTTATCTCTTCTATAAACAACCTGAGTCCTTTGAAGTGCAAGGTCAAAATGATCAAAGAAAAGAAAGAAAAAGCAATGTTTCCAGAACTCAACCCCCAAGTGGCAGTGTAACTTATTTTCCCTCTGAGGTTACTACCCTCTTTATATTCCTTTTATATCTTCTTTATGTTTCAGGCTTAGAAGAAACAAAATTCTTAAATGAAACAAAAGAAAAAATCCATCCCAACCAGTATTGTAGAAATAAAGAAAAAGATTTAATCCATAGGTAAAAAAGAAGTAGAAGAAAAACTGATACTTTCACTTTAAAAAGTAAAAAATGTTTAGAAAACTTCCATCCATAAAAAAAATAGAAAAGGATAACACACTGTCCAATAATGCTTAATTTCGCTGCTTATTTTCTTTTCTTAACCAATTTAATTTAGCTTCAATCTTTTTTGGGCAATCTTTTATAAAAATAAGATTTCTTCACCAAATGGACACACTTTCTCTTTCCGCTTTCCTCCTGTTGCAGAGCTGTCCCGACTTTGGCAGCCTGGGGCTGTGCTTATGTCATCGGCAAGAAGATATTCTCTTGGATCAATCAGGGACTTTGCAATGTCCCTGAGATCAGCAAGACATACTCTTTCCTGTCATCGTCTCTTCAGGACGGTTTAGGTCCAAATGAACCGCCCAGCGGCAAAAGTATTGACTGCGATCTCGTAGCTCCAAGATCGCACTTCGTGTCATTGTGACGTAAGCTCCTGTCTCCAATACTTTGTATTTCTGTAAAGAAAAAAAGCAATACTCCAGATAAAATAAAATAAAAATCAGTGAAATACAAAGGAAATAGTATGAATCCCTTCTCTTAAAGTCTCACTACATTTTCTGTTCTCTTTTTTTGCCTTCAAACTGCTATGTTGGTGATGCATTGAGAGGCTGACTGGTACACTTCTGGTATAGCCATGCATAGGCAAGTGCCTATACCACTATCTGGGGAAAAGCGCACCCCCTGCCCCAATCACCTTGATTTTTGATGTTTACAATATTTCTGAAAGCTTTTAGAATTTCAAGACCTGCTCAGTCTTTTTGAGGCTCCTAGCAGGCTTATAGTTATCTGAATCCTTTAAAAAAAACTTGCAATCCATTTAAAAGTTGCTCCTGATCAACTAGATCACTTTAAAATATTTATTTTAATAAAGATAGTTAAATATTAATGCAGAAAAGATTGAAGAGTCCTAAAACAAAGAATTCCAATTTGTTATGACATTAGGTTGGTTTTTGGTGTTTAACTCATGTAAATATTTTGTGGAATAGAAGAAACATTCTGACAAGATTTCCTCAGCAGTTTGTACTTTGAGCCCAAATTGCAGCCACAAGTCACAAGACACCCCCCCCCCACAAGTGTTTAATGCATCCACTACTATTCAAAACATGCTCCATGGTTCTGCAGTAGCATTTTGCAATGTATCGGTAGTAATCATAATTCAGGCTAATCTTTGGATATGCTACAATGGATTGCCACTCATTGAACTGAAATTATCATTGCTGTTCTAGAAATCAGACGTGGATTATTTAATGACAAGACTATGTGTTTCTCTTTCAAATGGCCTTAGCTGAATTTTAAAGTCAAACATGCCACTGGCAAGTTTCAAACTATATTCGGCAAGTTGCAACTACAGTATTATGTTCTAATACTTTACAATGATTATATGGGTCAATTAATATAACAGGCATGAAGTAAATGGTATTTTAACGAGATGATGGAAGGAAATTTATTTCAGAATTAACAGACAGTAGCAGTATATCAGATTTAATAAATAAAGCTACCTTAACACTGTTGCCTTTGTAGCCTGTCTCCCCTTGTTAAATGTTATAACTTTTCTTTTTACAAAGCAATTATTTTGTTTTATACAAAGCCAATATAGCTATTTTTGTTTCCTTTTTTGATCATTTATATTTCTTCCATTTTCTATAATATTTTAGTGAGGCTTCTTGCAGTATGTTATAAAATCAAAGCAAGAATGTTTTGCCAAAATCCATTCAGAACTCTTTCCTCTGTGTGCAAATGTAATATAAATCTCAGGAGAGTACCTATGTCACATAAACAATTTATTAGTGATAAACATAGAATACATAGACATTTAAAGACAAAATGTTTTGGTTACTCTCTACCGTCTGTAGTGCTCTGAAACAGGATGGGTGATAATTGCAAATGTTATAGCAATATAAACATAGCTAACTGTATCTCTGTTTTGTAAGTAAATATTTTTCTTTACAGTGAAACATATTATGTCATTTTTAATTGGTGAATGCACTGGTTATATTCACTGTTCAATCAAGTAGTTTGATCTGTATGAACACAGACAAATCAGGTGAGCTATTATTATACTTCAATTGATTTAACTGATATTACTTCTGTTTATCAGTTTGTCATACTATAAACTGCTTTAACATGCAAGTGTACCTTTGACAAGCCAGCACCACAAGATTTCCTGGCTTCCTGAAATTGTGAATGTGGTCTTTTAACTAGCAGTCTAAGTTGGGCTTGGCAAGCCAAACCACAGATGCAAACAAGCCAAGGTCTCTGGATAATTTTCAGCATAATCCTAATAGCCGATCACATCTGGTATTTCTTTAAAACCAATCAGACTTGCTATTGAAACGGGGAGGCCGGGAGGGGGAAGTGGATAGAATGGGATCCCCTAGCTGTCTCCGTGGCAGACTTCCCACACCCCATTTTAAACATCTGTCCTGCTTAGGAGCCTTTGAGTGGCATTCGCAGAGGGGGGGGGGGAGAAGCTGAATTAAGAATTACGGGTTTACATAGCATTCCGTATCAGATTTAATGCATTTAAGCAGCTTTAGCGCCGCCACCTTTCTAGTTCCCTTTGTCTCTCCCTTTCCAATGCAATTATCATCACGCATTTCCGTATTCAAGTTCGGGAAACTCAATGCATTAAAAAATGAATCCATCATCTCCAAATTTCGTCAGACCCTGTTCAATAAATAATCCTTAAATTAGCGGGGCCCGACGCGCTCCAGGTTTCGTAAGGTTGTCCTTTGCATTTGGCAGCACCGAAGGGTATTTAGACCAAACACGGCCGGTTGCCCGGAAACGAAGACAGTAGGAAGTTGTCGTCTGACGTTTATTGCCAGCTTCCTTTTCCACAAAATCCGTGGGCGGTGAGTATGGCCTGGCAAATTGGACTCCCGGGGTTGGGAGACGCGACGATTGATCGACTGCGGAAAATGCGGCGTGGTAAACCGAGCCGGCCCTTCTACAAAGAAAAGGGGGTGTTGAAAGGGAAAAAAGGAAGTCGAGGCTGTTTGGAGGGAATAATGATCGCCCTTTTGGGCAAGCTCCGGAACTGCTTCGTTCTGCCGCGTGGAGCCCGGGCGTTTCCTCTTGCTACCGGGTATCGCGCCTGGGGTTTTCCCGAGGGATGTAAGTGGGAGAAGATGTCTCGCCCCTGGCAGGCGTACAAGAAAGGGCGCGGTTAGTCTGTAGCCAGAAAGCAAAGGCGAACGCCCACGTTGCGAATGTAACTGAGGAGTCGCTGAGCGAGCAAATGGGCCGCTTTGTGGCTCACTACCATGCCGCTTTAGAGCAAAATGCAACCAAAACAGAACTGCCTAATTTCCTTCCTCAGATTTTTGTATACTGTTCTTCAACTAAATATCCAGGGTGGTTTGTAAAATGAGTTGTCATAAAGCTGGGGGGGGGGGAGAATTGAATATTGTTCATTCCCAAATTCTTTGATTCTTGGAAATAATTCTTGGAGATCATTTGAGGTACCTAAGTCTCCTTCAAATTTCCACAGCGGGATGTTTTCAAGATTGAATTTCCAGCATAACCAACAGGGGTTGAGGTATTCACAATGACTTCCAAAATGTCCTAGATATGGATTGTCCTGCCTAAATCCATAATAAGAGGATAGTATATTAAATGGATTTTAGTTTAGAGAAACACATTTAAGTTTCAGTATTTGATTATTCACCTGGGAGAAAATCCATTGAACTCTTATGAGATTTCTTTCCAAATAACTGCAATGTTTATAATTCTATCCTGAATACAATTGTTAAGAAGAATCTCTTCTTGGTTTCATTACTACTGGTATATACAAGTAGTCCTCTGCTTACAACATTTCATTTATTGACCATTCAAAGTTACAACAGCCCTGAAAAAGTGACTTACGACAGTTTTTCATATCTACGACCTTTGTAGCATCCCCATGATCATGACATCAAAATTCAGATGCTTGACAACTGGTTCATATTTATGACTTGCTATATCCCAAGGTCATATACTTTTGTCATTTTCTGACAATCAATGAGTAAGCCAGATTCATTTAACAACTGGGTTATTATCAATTGTGATTCACTTAATTGTGGCAAGAAAGGTTGTAAAAATCACTTAAAATGTCTCAACATAAATTTTGGACTCAATTGTCCTATGTTGAGGACTACCTTTATTTAAGTTTATTAGTGTTCTGATCATACTCTCCTATTTCTGTGGAACATTTCAAATATGAATAGAATAGAAGGCTTTGTGCCGATACCTATATAGGCTATAGGTTCCCCTTTTAGTATCCATGTTAACCTTCCTTCATAGTTCTTACCACTACAGGAGTGCAAAATTCCTATTTCTTTCTATTTACACTCAGGTAGCTTCTACTTATTATCCTCCTAGGCCAGCTGGTTAGGCTTCCCAAGACTTTGTAGGACCACTATTTCCCCAATAGTGAGTTGAGTTTTGGTTTTACTTGTTTCAACTTATAACTTGTGCAAATGCACTTTCCCAACCACTGAAGTTAAGCCACAAAGAAAGCGGTTACCAGAAATGGAAGGTATAGAATTTCATAATCAATTTCAGTGCATATCCTAGAGCTGAATGATGGTTCTTAAATGTGCTCAGGTTACTGGAAGTAAAAGAACACAATATGCAGGCCCTAGGGAAAATAATTAAGACAGAAGATAGGATCACTTGTTAGTCACAAACCTGTTCAACAACTGGGTATTTTTTCAAAGTATGCATTTCTGAAACTGAATACAGGTAGTCCTTGACCTACAGCCATTTATTTAATGACTGTTCGAAGTTACAATGGCACTACAGAAAATGACACAACCAAGTGCCAGAGCATATCCATGATCACACATTCAAACTTTTGGGTGCTTGGCAGCCAGCATATATTTATGGCAATTGCAGCATCCCAGGATCATGTGATCTCTATTTGTGACTTTCTCAACCAAACCAGCTTTTGATAAGCAGTCAGTGGGGAAAGTACTACTTACTTAATCACTGCAGTGATTCACTTAACAGCTATGGCTAAGAAAGAAGAAAAATCAGGCATGACTCATTTAACAACCATCTTGTTTAGCACCCGAAATTCTGGCGCACCAGTTCTGATTGTAAATTAAGAATTACTTGCACAGCCCCCTCCCCAATACCATGTGCTATCTCGCCATATGGGATTATAATTTGGATAATCTATTTTGTGTTCTTCACATCTGGAAAACACCACACTGAGGTAAAAGCCATTATTTGCAGTTGTTGAAAAAACTGATACAAAAGGTTAAATCTGGCAGTTTTCAAATAGATTGATAAGAAAGACAGGGATGAATAACCACTGAGGTTATCAGGAGATGGCATTTAGTCTTATATTACTTTAATGGCTCAATTAAAGTAATAAATTGCTCTTAAGAGTTTATTGAAGCTGCTCAGAACGTTGCGGAGCAATGTTTGAAGATAATTGACTTTTGACATTAGGATTTCTGATCCCTTTATTTTTATTTTCTTTTAAATATTTTTGCAGGACGCCTATTTTACAATTGAATTTTAGTTATGTAACTATATTTGTTTGTAGCCTGCCTTTTACTCTCCACCAAATAGCGCGAGGTGGGCTCCCCGAGAAAGGGGAGTTTTAAAACTTCGCAGAAGGGATTTTACTCCTCTTTGATGTGAGGAAATAAAAAAGCTGGCCTTCATCTCTGCTGCGAAAAGGGCGTCGCGAACCTTCCCTAGCAACTAAATAATTGCCGACCTCTCAATCCATGGAAAATTCCCTATGGCCTCATCGGGATTGTGAGCAAGCCCGAACGCAACAGGATACGCCTTGGTTGGGAGTGGGCTGGGGTGGGGGGCGAGGAGGGCGGAGCAATGATGAATGTCGGTTTCACTCTCCTCCAATTGGCTGCGAGAGAAAAGGGCGTGGCCGAAGCGGAGAAGATATTTTCCCGTAAGGGGGTGGGGCTGAAGGCGAATGATCTGTTAGTCGTTTTTCGTCTTCCCGACAGTTCGGTAAGTTAATGCCTCCCTTGACTGTTACTACTGTTTAACCAGGTGTGAGAGGGGCGGGGTGGCGGAGTGCTGGCCATGGTGTTCGTATAGTCGGGTTTAAACTAGGTAATTTGGGTTGGGGGGATAGAAGAAAAATAAGGGGGGCGGGGGGTCAAAGCCAACTGCGAACCCAAATCGTGCTTCGTTGGCAACGTAGTAAGAAAATCGCGGCACTTTCTGATTTTCATTCCTGGTCCCAAATTACTACTTGGGGTTAATTTGGGGGGGGGGACCCCGTTTGAAAGCTGTCCTGGATGGTATTCGTGAACGGGCTCACGCCCTTTTCGTTCCGTTGGAAAAACTCGGCTCACTTGCAGCGAAGCAACTCTGGCTCCCTTCAAAGAAGATGACTTGACAAAACGAGGAAAGGGAATCGTTAACGGTGACTCAGAGGCTTCGAGTCATAGGTTCGCACTGAATAATAGCTGGAAATAACTTTTCGGTTGAGGAGAAAGACCGTGGCGTTATTTTGTCTATGTTTAAAAGTTTCTCCGTCATTTTAGGAGTCCCGGCGCCATTCCAGGTTAGAGATGCCGTTTGGATTCCTCTGCCTTAAGGCAATTGCAGCCTTAAGCAGCAAGCCTTAGCTGCCAAATGAATTTAATTCACTTTTATTTTCTCGAACCATGGCTAGCTAAGTGCATGAGGTCTGCCCAAAATCCAGTGACTGGCAGCCATGACATTTTTAGGTTTAGAGGGTGCCAGAAGAAAAGTGTCCTCTGCTAAAAAGTTCCCTTTAAAGACGTTAGAAATAAAGATACCCCATTTAATCTCCCTCCTGTTTTTTTTTAAAGTAATTTGGGGTTTTACTTGTATTTATAAGATGTTGCTATGTATAGCTATTGTTTGATTATCTGTGTAAGCCATTAAGTCTTTTCTGATGGGGTGAATGTAAATTAGATTAATAATTGCAGAGGCAATCTTAACTCTCTGCCCTCTAATAGTCATCTGATTTTTTTCCTGAGCAGATGTGGGTAGCACATCCTCTGAAGTTTTGGCACTACATTTTGTATAATTCTTTGGTCATATGACCAGAAGGACTAATAAATGAGATATAAGAAAGTTGTGGCCTGTAAGGCACTAAGTTTGGTGTGGTGCTTACTTAAATAAAAGAAACTTCAATAATTTGTTAGTCCATTTACCAGTAGCAGGCTGCTTTTAGTCTTTCTGTGTATGAGGGTGGTTTTAATTTGTGGAAGGCATTTTTCACTGCCTGTTTTCAGATTTCCTTCCATAGGAATCAAGTTCAATAATCTTTCAAATTTTTAACCATGCTACTAATAAAAAAGCAACTATTTTTCAATTCTTGCTTTTGTTTGTCTTCTTTCGCTCTCTCTCCCCCCCCCCCAAGCTTAGAAGAAACATTTAACTGAAGTTGCAAAATAAAACACTCACTTTTCTTTCTATCTAGATTGTGGAAATGTGTACATTTCAAAATAATTTGGAAGAAACACTTCTCAGCCTGTCATAATGCATTCCTCTTTACAATGTTCATTATAGCAGTTTCAACTATTTCCAGTTTATGTGCAAAAACTGATGCTAGTGCTGCTTGAAGGAGTTAACTTGTTAAAGCGGCAGCATTGTATGGCTCAATCAGGCACCTGGGGGAAAAAACCAGGACTGCTTTATGAATGGTGGAGAAGTAATATGTGCAAAAGCAATTATCCAAATTTTTGAAGCATGCAGCACCTTTAATTTTAAATGTTAATACTCCCATGGGTAATTGGCACTTTGGTGGTACTTATGCCTTTGGCAAGAGAAAGGAAAAAGTTTTTGAAACATAAGCTAGGATCCAGAGTTTTCATTTTAAACTTCAGGTGTGATTATATTGCCATTAAATAACTATATCTGGAACATTAAATCTAATATGCTATAACAATAGTTTTATGAATTCTCTTGAACTCTTCATGGTGAATAGGCAAGAAATAAATTGACAGGATCAGTTTTTAAGAAGCTCCTTGATTATATAGTTTTAAATATGACAATAAGCAAATCACCATCTCAGCTGACATTTTCTTTTGAGTGATGGCTGGTAACTTGTTCCACTTGCTTTGCCTAGAGCACACTTGGACAATATGGGCCAGAGGACACACTATTTAACTCTTAAGATGAATATGAAGATGTGTATGATCTATTAAATTGGATTAATTGATATAGCAGATGATAGATTTGTACCTTATTAGGGCCTTGAGACCCCAGGGATATTTACTACTACTTTTACTTATTTTTGTGTCATTTTCCCCCTCTGGATAGACATGCTTCCAAACAAACCATAGTACTGTGTGGCAACTTAATTTTTACCTTGTAAGAACACCTGTGGGTATTATGAAGGTTTAGGAGCATTCTTAGAAATAAATACGAGGCTAAAAGCTGGCATAGTGCTTTATTGGATGCCAGCTTCTTACTGATAATTTAATAAAAGAACCAAAAGGAAAATAGAATGAGGCAAAGAATAGAATTCAGTCTTTCTGAACCTGCTATGGAATTACAGAAGACAGGATAACAATTTCCAGGCTGTGTAAACGTATCTAAATGGCATTGAGTTGAAAAAGCTGTGGGATGACAAAGGTTATGATTTTTATTATCGGCAGTAGCATTACAGTGAAAAACATAATTGGAAGTTTTGTTGTCTTAATTATGAATAGAGCAGCATTCATAAAGGCTTATTTGCACCAACCATTGAGCAGCCACAGACAGTGATGGTAGTAAAATCTCCTTTTCACTGAACTGAATTTCTTCAACTTAATGGATATTATGCCTCATAATTGTATTAGAAGTAGTAGGAAGGTGGATTGAGATTGCTTTCTTTTGGAATATATTTTTAAATTACCCAATTGGAGGATTCCCAGTTTGGTGTAGCGGTCAAGGCGCCAGGCTGGAAACCAGGAGATGTGATTTTTAATCCGGCCTTAGGTATGAAAGCCGGCTGGGTGACTTTGGGCCAATCAATCTCTCTCAGCCCAATTTACCTACCAGGTGGTGGTTGTGGGGAAAATAGGAGAAGAAAGGAAAATCAGGTATGTTCACTATCATGAGTTGTTTATAAAAAAAAATTAAAAAAAAAAAAAAAACTAGCCAAGCCTAAACCCTGTTTATTTTCAAAGTCTAAACAAGATCAATTTGGCTGCTTCCTGCAGAGAGAGTCCCAAATAGAATACATGTTCCCAAGAATTACTTGATATTATGAAGTATTTCTTTGTCCATAACTAAAGGCAATTTCTGGACCATGCTCTCTTCCCTCAGGATGGGATAATGGCTTGTATATCTGAAAGTGATTGGCAAAGCAACTATAGAATATTTGGAATTTTTAAAAAGTGGGGTGGAGAGAAAAAATAATAGGAGGATTTGAGTTGCACAATTGAGTTGTCCATTCTTAAGAGTATGTTGTCATCCCAGAAATAAACTGCTAAATCTTAGTGATTACATATAGAACAATAACAGAATACCTTATCTAATACTCCCATATCTTTGGCTTTAAGCTGGCAGTGTGGAGCAATTTTCAGCCAAGGACAGACACTATATGTCAGTGATGGTATGGTCAAGACAAACTAGATAGACATACATTGTCCTTCCACCTTGTTTAAGCTTTAAGGTAGTGATGGGGAGTCCTTTCACAGAAGTCTTGGGGATTTTCTTTCTATAGTTATTGGTGCGATTGCAAGGTTGACTTAAAAGCTCCATGGCTTCCATTTGCTTTAGCAGTCCAGAAAAGATGAAGATACTGAGCACAAATGCTCAGTCAGTAGATGCAGCTCGATTGAGGGGGGACCCCAAGAACAGGAATTACATAGGAATTGGGGCCAAGCCAACTTATCTTCCAGGAAAAGTGGGAGCGAGTAGCACTGAAACAATACTATGCAGAACTCCTGCTCTGTACAGACCTGCCTGCCTGAAGTTTCATGTATCATATTTTGAAAGCTGGAAAAAACATTCCAGAAATAGGTTTTTGTTGCCCTTAGAATTTAAAGCTTAGAAATTGAAAGTGAATGAGGTTGACAGTCTATGTATTCAGAATGAACAGACTAATTTGCACACTGCATAAAGCTGTTCACCCCTTCAGCAGTTATAATTATGGTGAATTCACTATTAGAACATCACTTCTATGTGGGCAAGATTATATGTAGAATGCATTGGTACTTAGGATGAATATTAAGGCCATGTTTACTAGAACTGATCAATTACATATTTTCTGGAAAGTTATCTGATGTGAATAATCATTGGAATGACCTGTGTTAAATAACTCAGTTTATGCCAAGATTCATTTATAAATGTGTTAAGGAAATTTTTTACAAACTTAAGTGAGTGTCTAGAGTCCACAGGACCTATAGTAACTAACGCATGTGTCCCTGCAGAAATTAAATTTACTTGATTGCAGTTGTAACTCTTGGAGAGATTCTAAATAATATTAGAGGCCTGAGCACTGTGTTTAGAATCAAATTCAGCATAGGCACATAAGAAGCTAACATCAGTTCACTAAGCCCTTCTAGTCTAGATGTGGGAAATTTTCTTGGCTCTACTAAGGAAGATGACCAACCAGACAAGAAATCACCAAAGTAAAGGGGGTAGGTTTTTTTAGGAATGTTGAGGCTTATGGTGAACTATTCCCCCAAACCCTTGAAAATCAGAAAAATGAGCAAAAAGATAGCAGTTTTTCTCAGATGTGACTAACAATTTTCCAGGATTTTCACGAGAATATTCTTGAGCTCTACTTAAAAGTACTAGGAATTATACCATGACTTTTGGCAAGCAATGCACGTGCTTTGCCTCTATTATACTTCCTTCTTTCTGGTAAGCTAAGCTGCCTCTTGAGTGTAACATTTCATAATTTATCTATGTGTGCTGCAAAAGTATTGCAGCAGTTCTGTTCAAAGGAGTCTTTTTAAAGTTCCAAATGACTTCAGACAGAAGTATTTAGCTCTTGAGCAAGGTAGGCGTCTATGAAGAAATTCTTTCTTGAAGTGACTGTAATTGCAAAAGAAAAATGTAACTCTAATAGTTTGCATCCAGTCATGCATTGAAGGGGGCTATTTTTTTTAACCCGAGGATGTCTTTTTCTCATCTCTGTAGTTAAAACCTCAGAAATGGACCTTGACTTGCAGTGCCAAGAATTTGAGGCATCAAAATGGAAAGAACTTGTTGAATCCATGAAACAGCACAAAACAATTAGGTAAGTTAACAACATTTAGTGAATTTCAAGGGCTTTTTGAAGGCCTTGTTTAACAATTCTAACATTTCCCTTCATGATTTGAATTGGGGAAAATTAATAATGGATTAGCACAAAAATTCTTCTGGAATGTCACTTACATAAAGAATAGTAATCCCCCCCCACTTCCCCCCTCCAATGTTTTGCTTTCCTATATACCCATGTTTCTCATTCTTGGAAGTTTTAAATGTGCGAACTTCAACTCCCAGAATTCCCTAGCCACTAGCATTGAAAAACACTGCATATAGTGTTTTCTCTTTCTCACTCCAGTCCATGTGATTTCCAGATGCTTTTGCTCATAAATCCTCTTTAGCCATCTTGGACAAATTGCTGAAAGCACATTGCATTGTTTGTGGAGGGAGGGAGGGGAACGGTGGGGAGAATCATGTATGTTGAATCATGTAAGCAATTATGTATATTGCTCCAGGACATTCTTAAATACTTGAGACACATGCTATGCTAACCCTAACCCTGTTAGATTTTATTCAAGCATTTTAAAGGTGTACTAATAAGCTTAGCCTGGGAGGGTGCTGTAGATGGCAGATAATTCACCTGGCTAAATTAGAGCTAATGTCTATTTTCTCCCTAAATTTTTAGATTGGATGACTGCGGTCTGGGAATTAGCCATTGTGAAGATCTTTCTGTTGTTCTGACTACCAACCAAGAACTAACTGAACTGAATCTAAGCAACAATGAACTGGGAGATGCTGGTGTAGATGCTCTATGCAAAGGATTGTTAAACCCCAATTGCAAACTTCAAAAACTAAGGTAAATATTCCAAAATTCATAATGGCTTTAGTAGCTTTGGATTATACCTCCCACAAGTGGAAACTTTTATATAGTTATTGCCTTCCCTGTTAATCTCTTCCAAATGTGGCTATACAAGTAGCCTAGCATTTCTCCCAGGTATAAATTCTCAATACAATTCATTGTTGATTGTTATAGGCCAACTATGGTATTTATTACATCTGGTTAGAATAGCAAACATATAAGTAGTCCTCAACTTACAGCAGTTCATTTAGTGACCATTGAAAGTTACAACAGCGCTGACTGAAAAAAGTGACTTGTGACCATGTTTCACACTTATGACCATTGCGGCATCCCCATAATCACATGATCAAAATTTGGATGCTTGGCAACTGATTTATATTTATATCTGTTGCAGTGTCCCGGGGTCATGTGATCCCCTTTGACGACCTTCTGACAAGCAAAGTCAACGGGGAAGCCAGATTCATTTAGCAATCGCATTACTCACTTAACAAGTATAGTGATTCACTTAACAACTTTGGCAATACAGGTCTTAAAATGAGGCAAAACTCACTTAAGAAATGTGTCACTTAGCAACATAAATTTTGGGCTCAGTTGTGATCGTCAGGCTAAGACTTCCTATAATGTGATGTGACTCACTTATGACAGCAACCTGGGCACTCTCTATTGCTGCCATTAACTGAATCCCACTGGCCCTTAATCAAGGATCTCCCCCACCATCCAAGCCATTTCCACATTGGTCCCTCCCAGCCCTGAGCATCAGAAAGGTAAGGGACTATCTCCTTATCAACCCCCCAATACCCTCTTTTCCCCCATCTCTGCCTGTTTGGTTACATGCCTACCAGCTTCCCTTGCCACCAACAAGCCTGCCACATTGTCTGTCACTACTGTACCAGCCAGGGCCTTCTTTGAACTCCTTTCTTTTGCTGCAGGGCTGCCTGGGTCTCTAACATAGCCGGAGAAAAAGGAGAAACAAAAGAAAGCCCTGACTGGCACTAAATTGTAGGCCTTGGACAAAGAGAGAGAGAGAGAGAGAGAGAGAGAGTTCCCACTGGCATCGGCACAAAAGGTGCCATGGACAAGGCCCCAGCTGCTGGAGAACTGATGTGTGGCAATAGGCGGGGCTGGGTAGTGTGGGCAGCTGATGGATACTCCAAAGGGAGCTGTAAATGCAGGTGGGCCTGAATTTGTTCACATGACTGCAGGGGTCCTGCAGGGGCTGAAACTTCAAAGATATAAGTCCCTTCCTTCAGCAACTTTGTAATGGTCGTTGAATGGGTAGACGTTAAATAAGGACTATCTGAAAACAGCAAGTATAGGAGATTTACAGTCAACTATATTTAAATGATTTTTCAAGTTGGGTTGATAGGATAATCATGTTACACTCCTTTTCCCTGGGGAATACTTCCTTTGTTTCCACAATAATACCATATTATAAATTAATAAATAAATATAATAAATCACAAAACTCAAGTTCTTTTGCGTTGAATAATACTAAGAGAAGAATATGGAAGTTTGAATTCTCACGTCTCTAAACAAGCATTGTTTTCATATAGCAAGGAGAGCATTATATTGGTATTTAATTGGAAAGAATGAGGGCTGTGGTTTAGATGCACCTTGACATAAATAAGTGAAATGTGTAAATATTGAAAAAGGCACATATACATTGATTCAGCTGACAAATGAAAACTAGTATAGCAGGATTAATCGGTTCTATGCCACCCAGTCAGTGTTGACTCTTAGCAACCACATAAGTAGAGTTTGTCCAGAAAGGAACAGCACACTAACCTACCATTTAGAAAATTGCTGCTTGCTACACCTGTCTCAAGCACTATCTTTCAAGGCAATTGTTCGCTTTATGATCATGTAGCTGTAATATTGTTGATAATATATATTACAATGGTCATGGCCACTTCGACCTGCTTCTCGAAACGGCTCCAATCCCCACTCAGGCAGATCTCTGGAGAAAGTGCAGGTAGACCTGAGACAGAGGCGGGCTGCTCCCCTGGGAGTTTGTTGTTGCCTCTCCTTCCTTAGTTTTGTATAAATACTGATCCTTCTCCCCTTCCCTCCAACCCCCTGCAAAAAAAAACAAAACATGAGATTTCCAACTGCTTTAGATTGTATTTTTTTTAGTTTTGAACCAGAATTTCAGAACCAAATTCCAAAAAATTGAGATCCAACATAATTAAAGCATGTCAGGTTGGCGAAATCAGCAATTATTGGCAGTTAAATCTCTAGGGATTCAAACGGGTTTCCAGCTTTTGTTAGTAAATACCAAATATTGAATTCTACCTGTATGCAAAAGAGCTGAACATTATATTTATAATTGCTTGCCAATTTTGAGATGGCGCATAAGATATATGATGCATCAACATTATTTGTAGAGTTTATTGCCAGTCATTGAACTCATAAAGAAAAAACAGAAAAGCTACCCTGCTGGAATAGAGGAGTGATATTGGGAGAAGTGTAATTTGCCTTAACATCTTTCAAGCGACTCTTGACATGGCGGCTCTCAGGAATGGGATTTGTGGCCTTCAAAAATGTGTTTGTTTGACTGCCATGTTCCAGCCAGTATGACTACAGCGTTCAATGAGATGATACTTGCTATCCGCTCCTACTCTCAAGCATTAATGGAATTTACACCCATTTCATTATTCCAGGTTACGGAACTGCAATTTAACTAAAGCTTGCTGTGAGAAGCTACGTTCTGTAGTTAGCAAATCATCTCTGACAGAACTACACCTGGGAGATAACAGTTTGGGCTCCTCAGGTGGAAAAGCACTGTGCCAAGGACTTGTGGATCCAAACTGCCAACTAGAATCACTACAGTAAGTATTTGAAGTTCTTCAGTACATATAAGACAGCAAATATGTTTTGAAGTTTAGAAGTTTCTCACGTTAAAAAGCTTCTTTTTCACCCATCTTGTAAGGACCAGAAACACAGAATTGGATAAACCAGCAAAAATTAGGAGAGAGTATGGGATAGTGGTTGAGGTACGCAGGTTGAAGTACTAAGATTGAGGAGATCAGTCATGAAATTATATCAAATGAGGGATCCAAAGTCATGAGCTTTCATCCAGACTAAGCTAGCAATTACATGAGTCTCAGGGAAGGGTGGGGTTGGCATCTTTACAATGATTCATCCTTGTAACAGTACTCATTTTACATATCAGGTCATTGACTTTTCAGCAGCCCTGGTTTCTGGCTGTTACTGCTTAATACCTAGTCTGCTAATAGTAAGTTTTCTGTCTTGGAAATCTCAGGGATTTCCCAATTTTATTTATTGATGGGGTTGTACGCCTGTATACAGATTTCTGAATCCAGTTGTTGAACTTTGTTTTATGATGTGTAACTAGTTTCATTAATTTTCCTGACTTGGGTTTTGATGCTCTAATTGTTATTTGCTTGCTTGTAAACTGGAGAGATAAACTTGCTTTCTTACTTCAATTTTATTGATGCTTTGTTGGCTGCTTAGAGTTGGTGTTATGATGGAGACCAGCTAGAGGTAGATTAATTAAATGAATAAGAAAACTAAACAAAATTGGGTTGAATAGAATAACTTTATTGTCACTTTAAATGTACACTAATTGGCATACATTAAAATGAAATTACGTTTCAGAAAGCTCTGCCATAGGTTATTAATATGTATACAGTATATCCTCTGCACCTCCCCCCAAATGTCTTCACTATTATCTTTTGGAAGTCAACTCACTCCTCTCTCTTATAGACTACAATTCTGTGACCTCACAAAGGAAAACATAGAAGCTCTCTGCTCTGTACTATGTGTCAAATCGTCCCTGCAAATGCTCAACCTGAGTAATAACAAGCTAGGAGATGAAGCAGTGAAAAACCTCTGCCAAGCCTTGGTGAAGGGCTCTTCTAACTTGGAATCCCTACAGTAAGTTCATATTTGTCTGGAGTTCTTTCTTTTGGGATATGTCACGACTGAGAAGTTTCTAAAGAAGTGGTTGTCTACATTAAAGGGTAATCCACCCAAGATGGACTGTAATAGAGTGAACATTTAAAACAGTTTAAGATTGGAATAGCTATTTCAGTTATTCTGAGTTCAGAATAAAACAGATTTATTACGCTGAGGTAAAATGGATGGCCAAGTGTTACACTAAAGCAGGGGTGTCAAACTCAAGGCCTGCGGGTCACATCAGGACCACAGACAGTATGGTGAGATCCGGCCTGCAGGGCAGTCCTGGAAAATGTAAGAGGCTGGCCCCTGTGGCTTCAGCCCAGTCTACCCAATGCAAAGAGGGAACATCAAGCCAGTGTGGCTTCAGCTACCCAATGCAAAGAGGAAACATTGGGCCAGTGTGGCTTCGGCCTGGTCTACCAGTGCAAAGAGGAAACATGCCAGCAGTTTGGGGAGTGTTGTCAAGCTGGCCATGCCCACCTAGTTGGCCACACCCACCCAATCAGCCACACACACAGACCCACACACACAGACCCGAGGTCAACCACCCTTGGTGAGGCCCTCAATGAAATTGAGTTTGACACCCCTGCTCTAAAATAAGAAGGGCAGCCAATAAATAGAGTTTCAGAGTTTTATCCAAACTCAGGATAAAATGAGTTTTTATTCCACATCTTTCTAAGTAATTCACCAAAAGTTGAAGATTAGAAAAGTGCCATTAGCCAAATTAGCAGATCCATAAGTATTATAAGCAGGTTGTCAAATGTAAATTGTGCTTGTATATTCACAAATAATCCCTATTGCTAATACTTCAATACTTCATCTTGCAATCATATTACAAACTACAACTTGTACTGGTATGCATTGTATGCATTAGGAAAAAATCTCAAACTGATAGTCTAAATATATTTTTTCTGTTGTTAGGTTATTTATAGGTTGTGTTAAAATGACTCCATTGCTCTTGCAACTATGCTGGACTGTGTTTTGTGTTAAGCACTTTTGCAGCAAAATACTTAACAATTTTTTTTGTCTACTGTGTGTATTCATGTATGTGTTTTAAAAGCTTGATACGTTTTAAAATCCTATTTGCCAGTTTTGTAAACTGGATGTAAATAGCACTGATCATCGATTAAATCCCTTCTTTGTGGCCCTATGATGAAACACAAAGCAGGGGACTTATTTAGAGTTCCCATTGTGTCAAAATATGTGAAATACCACAATTGTGGCTATTCTCTTCCAAGCTCAGAACAATTTTTGTTATATGCACACTCATAGAAATATAAAGCCATGTGTTCTGTAGTTGCAAGATTTCCATCTCTAACACTGTGATTATTGTAGGCAGAGTTGCTGAAAAAACAAAATTCTTTTGTCAGTTTTCTGGTGAAATCCAGTGCAGCTTTGGAACTGTTTTTTATTTATTTGCAGATTAGAAAGCTGTGAGATCACACGTGCTAGTTGTGAGGACCTCAGTACTTTCCTCAGTAATACTCCATCCTTGAAAGAGTTATGCATAGGAGACAACGATATTGGTGATGCAGGGCTAGCTATCCTCTGCCAAGGTGTCCAAAATCCAAATTGCAAAGTAGAGAAACTATGGTAAGTGGCTCCCTAAATATTGGCAATCTTCAAATCTTGTATGAAATGTCCTTTGGTAACAAATATCAATTAGGCTTTCACAGTGGCTTGTTACATACTGTTAGGTAAGCTCCCCATTGGGAGAGCGAGTACGTTCAGCGAAGCATTGCGAGAGTGTTGTTGGAGAACACACAAACCAGCATACAGAGATACTGCAGTTTAAGTAGGCTTTTACTTTCGTGGAAATAGAGGTATCAGAGTCCATCAAACAGTCCAAGTCATACACGGTTAAGATAGTCAGTCATCAATGTCTTTCAGGTAAGGGATAATCCAAATAACATAGTCCAATAATCATACAATCAGTTCAGTACTTAAGGCTTGCTAGCAGTTGCAAAACTTACAATAGCTCACGGCACTTTCTAACAGCCAGCTTCCAAAACACTCAGATCAGATCAACCCAGCATCTAACAAACCGTGATCCGACAAAAGCGCGCCCGACAACAGCGCGCCGACAAAATTGCGGCGATAAAACCACGACGTCGACAGCGCACCCACAAAGGCGCACCAACAGAAGCGCCATTACGGTTAAGATAAGGGTCGGTGAACCAGTTAAGTTAGGGGTTAGGGTTAGATTCAGGGTTAGGTTTAGGGTTAGGTTCAGGGTTAGAGTTAGGGTAAGGGTTTGATTTAGGGTTAGGTTTAGGGTTACCTTTAGTGTTAGGTTTAGAGCGCGCTTCTGTGTTCATTCTTCGGCGCGATTTCGAACTCGTGCTTTTCTCCCCGCGGTTTTGTTGGTGCACTTTTGTCGGTGCACTTTTGTCGAGTGCGCATTTGTCGGTGAACCCTAACAAACAGAGCTAACAGTCATTCTGGCTCCCTCTTATGGCCGATTGAGGAAAACAGCAACCAATCACATTTTACAGTATGATTTAAAGAAACAGATACAGCATTGTTATATGATTTATATATTGCCAACCCAACCATTAGATTATATTCCTAACATTCCCCCTTTTGGGTAGGACAATATATACATCTTAAAATCTTAATCCGTATTCCTCGCAACAACCTTTATGCTTTATATTACCTCGGGCTATAACTAGGTTCTTACAGCCAGATTCAGATTGGAAATCTGCTTATTAATGTCTCTATTTTATTTCAAATTGGTAGATAGGGTTAATTTACTGCATTTTTAATATTTAAAACTACACCTATATAATTCTCTTAATATGTTAAAAATCTAGTATACATTTTCAGATATGGTTTTCTGCCGTAAGTCTTGGCAGCATACTATATTTTTCGGAGTATAAGACGCACCTTTCCCCCACCCCCCAATAAAAGAGCGTGGAAATATTGGTGCATCTTAATACACTGAATACAGCCATTTTTGGCCTCCCGAAGTTCCGTACCTACACCCCATTTTTGAAAAAAGCAGGATGTTTTTTGGAAAAACGGGCATTTTCCCCAGTCCCCAGAAGCACTCTGCAGGCTTCAGCAGGGTTGGGGGGGGGAGGCAAAAATGCCCCCGTTTTTGCAAAAAAATGACCGATTTTCCATCCCTTTTTTGCAAAAACGGAGGCATTTTTGCCTTCCCCCAGCCTGCTGAAGCCTGCAGAGTGCTCCTCAGAGCCAGGAAGGACAAAAACTTTTTTTCTTACTTACCTCTTTGAAATCTTGGTGCATCTTATACACCGGTGTGTCTTATAGTCCAAAAAATACGGTCCTTTTTTTCTCCCAGTGCAAGTGAGAATAATTCATGAAATTTAAAGTGTACCCAATCTAGGTTGTGTACATAGGTGTTTTTGGTATTCCCCTATGTGGGGGATTGAACTCCATGTGCAATTTCTGCAATAATTCTTTATGTCTATAAAGTTTATTTCTAAAGGAATGTAGCATTTAACATAAATGAGTCACAAATCCCTGTTTTCATCCATGTTTCTATAAATGGCCATCTAGCTTAATAATGGCCAATTCTTTTCTGTTAAAAGATAATCTCTGATTCTGGAGTAATATCAGAGATGCTACCACCAAATGGCTGCCATCAAATGGGGGTCTCGTTCACATCAAAGACTAAGGCTAAGGGGTGGTGGACAATCTTCAGGGCTCAAGTATGTTGAGAAATAGACTTGGTCTTGATATGTTTTCATTGGCCAAGGGAGAATTTTGATTCTGGGTCATATGTATATTTCAATATTTTTATGCATTACTTACTTGCTACAAGTGAATGGGTTGTAGTTTAAGGAGCAGGTATATGAAGATGTAAATAAATGTTTCAAATGAGGGAATCATTTGAAATCTATCTTAATTGTTTGTGAAAAGCTAAAGGCAATGATTTGATGATTATTTCAGGTTGTGGGAATGCAATATCACTCCAGGTGGTTGTAAGGAACTTGCCACAGTCATTGGTACCAAAGAGACACTCAAGGATATGAGCTTTCTGGGAAATCCTGTGAAAAACGAAGGAGTAGACTTTTTATGTGAAGGGCTGAAGAATCCAGAAACAAAACTCCAATCTCTATGGTTCGTGCATGTTTTCTTTTTGTTGCAATCAGCAATGCTGCTGAACAGGATTTGTCTAGAATGGAGGGACAACGTAGCTTCAAGGGATTGCTTAAATGACATTCCTGCCAAGCTTTTGATTCCAAGAATCTGTAGGGTAGCCCATCCCCAGCAAATATATCCTTGCTGTGAAGAGGAAGCTCTTTAAACCTCCCTTAATTTTCTGAGCATATCTTCGCTTTCCTGTTATTTGCCATTTTTACCACTGAAGCTCTATGGCCAAATGAATATGAAAAAGAGAGTTCTGCTGAAGCAAGGAAAGAATCGGGTGCGTAAACAGAACTAGAGTTGCTGGGTCTTCAGCATGTTCCATATAGTCCAGAACAAAACTAACTGCTAATGCTAATTTGGCAGAAGAGAAAACAAACAAAATCTGGGGAAAGACTTGTTGCGTTGCACAACCCCAGCATTGTAAGAGATGCACTTATTTCTCTGCTACAGGTTAAGAGATTGTGGCTTGACTGAAGCTTGCTGCAAGAGTCTTAGCTCTGCCTTGAGCGTGAACGTTGTCCTTAAAGAGCTGCAACTGGGTGGCAACTCCATTAGAGATGCAGGAGTGATTGAAATCTGTAACGGTATCAGGAGCTCAAAGTGCAACCTTGAATCCCTCTGGTGAGTGACAGTGTAAACTTTTCTTATCCTTTCTGTATACTGCTTTATGTGGGATTCTTCTAACCCTGTTTTTCAAACTTGGCAACTTTAAGTTGTATGGACTTCAACTCTCAATTCCTGAGACAACATACTGGGTGGGAAATTTTGGGAGTTGATGTCTATACATCTTAAAATTGCCCAACAACATGAATAGCCTTTGGGTGTATTAGTCCAAGTGATAGCTTCCTATGAAAAGTTGGCCTATACTAAAGCATTAGGATTCTTTTAGTAAAAAGTGGGCTTATACTCAAAATCAGAATGAATAAAAAGAAATAGCGCAGGGCATTAGATTTTGGTATCATTTTAAATGCCTGATCTTCATCAGGTTCCCATGACTCTCACACTCTGTCATAATTCCACAGTTTTAAGGACTAGACAATTATCATTGAAGGTGCAGGATATCAGATTATGTAGTTTAGTAATTGCATTTGGGGGTGTGGGTGATATATAAATCTATTCAACTGTGTTGTATATACTAATTGCTATTTTTTTAGATACGTTAGCCAATTTGGGTGCCTTTAAAAAAAAGCATAACCTTATTTAGGCAAATATAGGGTAGAGATTGTTTCTAAAGGTAGATGTGACAATCACAGTTGTCTTTACCAAAGCAAAACCGATATACAGTAGAACCTCTGGTCACGACCATAATTTGTTCCATAACTTTGGTCGTAAACCGATTTGCATGTGACCCAAACTTAATTTTGGAAATTTGGTGCTTAGAAAAAAAATTGTGCAAAAGGGAAAATCGGCTGTAAAAAAAAAAGTGAATTTTTTGGTCAGAACCCGATTTGGTCATGGTCAGAAGCGTTCGTGACCAAAGGTTCTACTGTATGCCACAAACCTTTGGGGAACTCAAATGGTTTCACTGATTTTGTGCTGACTGAAGTTTATTTAAGGGTATTGGCCACAATATTTAGGTATATCAGCTACTTTTTAAGCCCTCCTCTCCCTCCCCCCCAGGAGTTTATTGAAGATTAACTAATACATAACAGGTAGTCCTCAACTTACAACTAGTTCATTTAGTGACTGTTCAAAGTTACACTGGCACTGGAAAAAGTGACTTATGGCTGTTTTTCGAACCTACAACCATTTCAGCATCAGTGATCAAAATTCAGACACTTGACAACTAGTTCATTGATGATGGTTGCAGTTTCCTGGGGTCATGTAAATGCCTTTTGCAGTTTTCAATGGGGCAGCTAAATACACTTAACAACCATGTTACTAACAATATAACTTCTGGCAGTATCTTGAAAAACTAAACGCTTACTGTTCCCTGAAATCAATGAAACATTTTTGAGGGTTGGAACAGTTGCTGTTTGCAAATAGAGGCTATAGATAGGAACTGCCCTAACTCTGTAGCTGGAGCTAAGTGTTTGTTTGGTTTCTTTTCATTGTTCCAGTTTTCTTTTAAATGTTATTTGGTGTTATTCCGACTTCTTCCTAGGGTGGGGATGTCGAGTGTTACAGCAGTTTGCTGTGATGCACTTGCCAAACTTATCGTTGAGAAACCTTCTCTACGAGAACTGGATGTGAGCTACAGCCAAATCGGGGATGAGGGTGTGCTGAAGTTGTGTGAAGCAGTGAAAGATCCAAACTGTAACCTGAAATATCTGATGTAAGTATCTCTTGGTTAGCGTGTAAGAACGAGGGTCAAGGGGTCGTTTAAGAGTATTTCTAGAAAAATGGAAAGGATTCAGTCTATAATTGTGTTCCGGTTAAAAACTACATACAGTTTTAATAGAGCTTCCTAAACTGCTCTCCGCCAATTGCCTTTGTTATATTTGCAGTCAGTCTGCAATTATTTCCAGGATGATCAATCACCACTTTAAATATTTCAGAAGCTTTTAATTGAGCGCCTAATGATTGAGTTGGGCATGTTTTTCTTGAGTAGCCTTGCTCCAAGTCATTCAGGATTCTTCAAATGCTCTTGATGTTCCTTCAAAACGATTTGCCCTCAAATGTGTCATCTTTAGAAACACTGTTCTGGTTGATTGAATCTTAATGTTAGAAAGAGCGTTAGCTGAATGCCTGCCTTTGGGGTAGCCAGAACATCTCCCTCTATGGGAAGTAACCTCACTCGTGGAAATGAGATTTTATGTGTTTTATTGTATTATTAGAGATGTGATTACCAACTTTGAGTGATTCTATCCTTGTCTGATGTTTCTCATCTGTAATCTATAGTATTAATAGCCTGAATGAAATTCTTTTTGCAGCTTGTATGACACTTATTGGACTTCTGAAGCAGACAAGAAGGTGAAGGAGCTGGAAAAAGTGAAGACTGACTTTCAAGTGGTTACATGAGTGGGGAAACTTTGCTGGGACCGTTTCTTGTCTTCTGTTGATCTTTGTTGTATAAACCAAGTTACTAGCCCAGTGATTTTTTTTTTTTAATTTCAGAGTTATGGGCATGATGTAATGTACCCAAAAATTCCATTCCATGTTAGGAATATGATAAAATGCTGAGGTAGTTCTGGAGAAAGCTTTTAGTTCTATATCAAATTATAATATATATGTAAAACCAGGTTGGTGGGCTTTTTACCATTGGGGGAAAAAGGAGAAAAGAAGAGTAGAACAAAGTAAAATAAATCTCTGGCCCACTGTCATAAAGCAATAATGTAGATTGTGTTATTTTTTTTTCCAGGGTGGGAAATAGAATTGTTTAGATAAGATTAATTCACAACATTGCTCACTTTGATAACCAACAAAATGCAGTTATATCATATTTTCTGCTGAAAGTATAAATGATCTTCTCTCTCTCAGCCTATGTAGCTTTATTAAAAAATAAAGTTTGTTTGCAAAGATATATTTAGGATTTTGTCTTTTGTTGAAAGAGACACTAAACATTGACATTAATTTATTTTTATATATTCATGGATCAATACAATTTTTATGTTACTACATTATTTTTTTAAAGCCTGTACAATGCAAATGCTTTGCTTTTTTCTTCCCTTCCTAATTTTAATTAACCATAATGCGTACCTATCTGGTGAAACATCCTATGCTAATTACTTACATTGAATATTGTCTCTGAGAAAATAGAGAGTTTAAGTGATGGGCAATGTGGTGGATGCGTTTCTGTTCTTATTCGAATATGGTATTACGGTGCAGTAGATAACTAATTATGTTAAACTTCAGTATGCCTTCCTAAGTTTATTATGTTTGATATACTATTCACATTTATTGGTACCATTTAATAATTGCATTTTTCTTTCAGTAGCTTTTGAATTATTGTTGGAACAATTTAAGAAACACCCCTGTATTGTGGTTACCTATGACTTCAGTATTTAGCTGTTGCCATCTAGGCTTGATAGGTTGCAGAAGATTATAGGGAATGGACTTCAAAGATCATTCAGAAACATTTGGTGGAACAAACTGGAGCTGTTTGTCTGATAGGGACTAGAAATGGAGCAAGGAAGTTTCATCCTGAAGCTTTTGCAGGCTTACATATACCTTGTCAAAACACAAGTCCAGATTGTTACAACCCTGACCTGTGTGATCTGTGGTATTATTTTAGGGGTGCATAACAAACTACCTGCTTTACTTCACTTAAACTAGAACTGAGGCATATGGACTATAGGCAGTCATCTTTACTAATCTTGATTTTTACCAAATTGGCCGCCTAGTTGTAGATTCAGTTTGGAAACAATGTATAAAGCCTTACTAAGAGCACACCTAGAATACCACATCCAGTTTTGGTCACTACACTACAAAAAAGATATTGAGACGCTAGAAAAAGTGCAGAGAAGAGCAACCAAGATGATTAGGGGACTGGAGATTAAAACATATGAAGAAAAGTTACAGGAACTGGGCATGGTTAGTCTAGTGAATAGTAGGACCCGGGGAGACATGATAGCAATGTTCCAATATTTGAGGGGCTGCCACAGAGAGGGAGGGGGTGAAGCTATGTTCCAAGGCACCTGAAGGGCAGAAAAGGAATAATAGATGGAAACTGATCAAGGAGAGATTCAACCTAGAAATAAGGAGACATTTTCTGACAACAATAAACCAAAGGAACAGCTTGCTTTCAGACATTGTGGGAGCTTTATCACTGGAAGCTTTCAAAAAGAGACAACTACCATTTGTCAGAAATGGTGTAGGGTCTCCTGCTTGGGCGAGGGGTTGGACTAGAAGACCTACAACATCCCTTCCAACTATGTTAATCTGTTAATAATTAAACTCGGGTATCCAGGAGTGATCTTATGAAGTCCACTTCAAACAATTCACCAGTGTTGTGAAAATATCTGTGTATTAACACAATACATAAATCAGAACATATAGACATACCAAATGACCAACATACTTGAGCAAGATTCAAAATTATTGTCCTCTACTTAAAAGTTCTTAGAGCCAATATTTTCAGTGTCCAGGAAAATGCTAAACTGTAATACCCCATTAGGACAATCAACAGGTAGATGTGCGAAGGATTCTTGAAACAATCACTAACTTGTTTTAAAAGAGAAAGAGAGGAAGGGGGCGAGCTAAGCATATTTTCAGTTTGTTCCTTAGACAGTTTTTTCATCTCCATCAAATTCTCCATCTGCAGAATATTTAGGTGTGTTTACAGAAGTAGTTTCCAAAATAGTTAAAAGCAAAAAGCAAATAAGCTGTAATGTTGCCATGTTTTTCCCTTATAATTAAGTCATCAAAGCACTTTGTTCTGTTCCTTAGCTCTCTTGTTACCCCCACTTGAGAAAAATGGCTTGCCAGGAGGAAGTTGAAAGAAGTTTGTTCTATCAGCCCATAGAAAGTAAAGTGCAAATAAGGCTGCATCAGGTTTCCAGTGACCATTCTAAAAATGTGCGTCATCATTCATGACTCATCTCCCTCAAAGTAACAGCTCAATTTGCATATTAAATCAGAATAGAATGAGCTAGAAGGGACCTTGGAGGTCTTCTAGTCCAGCCCTCTGCTCAAGCAGCAGAACCTTTACCATTTCAGATAAGTGGCTGTCTAGATCAGGGATCCTCAAACTTTTCGAACGGGGCCAATTCACGGTCCCTCACACTGTTTTTTGGGGGGGGGCTGGACTGGCTGGGTGGGTATTGCTTGGTGGTCATGTGACTGGGTGGGCGTGGCCAAATTAGCAGTCCATTTTGCCTTTGTCCTTGCTGTACTTGCTCAACTCAAAGGAAAAAGAGCGCTAACTTTCTTGCCACTTGCCTAACTTCATTAAAACAGCAGCTTCAGGCTCTTTAAAACAGGCCATTAAAGAATAAAACAAAAAGGATTTCCTTCAAAATAACTCCTGATCATATGTTTCAGATGATCACACAATAAACCAGACTGAGAACTGCAGTCAATTAAGACTGCAACTAAAAACCCCAAGATAGGCATTGAGAGACATTGGAAGCAGGCAGAAGGTGGTGAGAATACACACACACACTCTCTCTCCTCTCTCTCTCTCTCTCTCTCTCTCTCTCTCTCTCTCTCTCTCTCTCTCTCTCCCCCTCCCTCCCTCTCCCTCTCTCCCTCTCTCCAATGGTGAATTAAGGAGGGATAATGGTCCCTCAGACTGTTGGGAGCTGGATTATAGTTTGAAACAAAATGTACAAATCTCTATGAACAATGCACATAGCTTCATTTGTAGTGCAAAAAAACATGAATACAATATTTTAAAATGAAAAACAATTTTAACCAACATAAATAGACTACTAATTCAATGGGAAGTGTGGGCCTCCTAATTTGGGATTACAGAGCTAAAAGTCTTTTAAGCCTGGAGAATTCACAAAACTGATTTGCTTTTTGCTACACTTGTGCGTGTGTATATACACACATGAATATCTACCAAAATTGTTCAGCAACCAATTTGGTGGATGTACTTTATATATGGGAAGAATCAAAGCAGTGGGTGAATTCTCCTGCAGGCATTATACTACTGTTGCATTTGAATTAGTGTTAGCCAATTTCAGCTGATTTTGAAAAAGCTAGGAGATGTGGAGACAAGTCCTCCACACACCCACTTTTAAAGCGCTACTTTAAAAGCAGCCCCTTCCCTACTCACCCATCGGCCCTGGATCACATGGCTGTGAAAAAATCTGAAAGAGTGTTTTTAAAGGACTTTCAAAGACTTTTAAAGACACTACTTTACAAACTGACAGCTGCTTTTCATCCCACGGGCCGGATACTTTTCATTGGCGGTCCGTATCCGGCCAGTGGGCCATAGTTTGAGGATGCCTGGTCTAGAGTCTAGACTCTTCTTAAAAACCTCCAGTGATGGAACGCCCACAATTTCTAGAGCCAACCTGTCTCTAATTGTCTTCACTGTTAGGAAGCTTTTCTTTAATTCCAGGTTGCTTTCTCTCTTTGATTAGTTTCCAACTATTGTTTCTTGTCCTGCCCTCTGGTGTTTTGGAGAATATTTTTTTAAAATGTTTAATTACAGTCATTATTCTACTTTAAACATTCTGCATGTCTCATCCATGCCTCGGCATTCCCATCATAGTATCATGGGAACTCTGATAATTGTAGTCTATGATAGTTGTAGTCTATCATAGTATAGTAGGGAACTAAGTTCTGCTGTAGTCCAACCTTTTTTGGAGAGTAGCAGGTTGAAAAAGTCTGTTTCCGTTTGTGTCTTTGGGGAGATAGATAGTTAACTGGATTTCCTAGGCTTCTTTATCTCCAGACAGTACTGGAGCAGCTCCAATCAGCTTCTCCAATCCCAAAAGTAAAGTTCAATTGTTCGGTTTTGTGGAGTGAGCAAACTTGTGTCAGAATACATTAGTTGAACATTAGCTATGTTTCTGGGTTGATCAAGTAGCAAAGGTTGAGGGGCTACATAAGACCAAGAAAAAAGTTTTCTTTTCATTTCTTAATAAGGTAGTGGGGTCAATTTCTCCAGATGTTGACTATGAGCCATAGAAGAAGGTTTGGCCCTGTGAAAACTCTGGTCTGCATTTTCCTCGGGGAAATGGAGGGAAAAGGTGGTACATTTTTCCACTTCAGTAATTGAAACCTAGTCAGTTATTATGAGACAGAGCTTGTTTTTCTGCTGCAGTGTGCCAATTCTCAATTTGCTACAAGATTTGTGCTGCCATTTAAAAAAAAACCTAAAATACCTCAAAGGCTGATCTTTTTTCCCCCCAGCAATGTTTTAAAAAGTTACCAGAATTAAAATATGGAAGGTAAATCTGTCTGGGTAAGTACCGAAAGACTGACCGCGTTCTTGTGGTGCTTGGTACTTGTCAAGATTTCCAAGAAGAATGTGTGTGTAAAAAGTACCCAACATTTTGCCCTGCTGTATGGGAAATTCAGCAAGCTTTGAAAAGGCACATTTCAGAGGAAGAGTTTGGAGAGCAACATATCCCTTACTTTAAGAACTATATTTCAAGGATTTACCAATGACAGAATAGCGACACTTCTTGGAAAGACAAATTGAGTTCTCTCTCTCTTTTTTAATGGTTTATGTGTTTTCTCTACATATAATAAATGCTTAGTGAACAAGTACTGTCTGGGTCATTTTGCTTACATAATAGCACTTTTTCAGTTCCTAGTTCCTACCTCTATTACCCAACCATTGATTAAACAAGTCCCAAGTTCTAAAATATTCCATGTCTTCTTTTTCTTTTATCTTCAGTGTTACTTGAGTCCTCATTTTTCTGAACTGCTTTTTAAGAGGCCTCCTGCAGACCCCCCCCCCTTTAGCAGCATGACTCCCCCCCAAAGAAGCTTTACATAATATTGTGGATGTGATTGTTTTTATGGACAAGGGTATCAAGTTATTTTATTTTAAAAAGAAAGACAAAACATCGTATTAGGGTAATTGTGGTTATCCTGCTTTTCTACTTAGCTCTTCAAGTACTGAGCAGTTCTGATGAACGTTTGTTGCCTGTAGTAGACCATCTTACCTATTTTGATGATCAGTTATCTTTGTCAACAAAATTCGTAGGACACTACGAAAATCAGAGATGAGGAACTCTATAGATTAGAAGCAAAATGGAGCTCACCAGGACACTTCATCCAACATCCATGTAAGGCTTGGAAGCCATCTTTGTATTGGGCCTCAAGCCTGCCACATATTCAAACGTATTGTACTGTGGGAAACTGGGAGGGGAGATCGTATGAAGCATGGGAGACATGTACCAAAATAACATTCCTTTTCAGAGAGTCAAGATCGTTTTGTCCCTGCACCTGGACTGATGTGGATGGGAGGAATCTTCTTTCATGACAGTGGCTGATTGGGCCATGTGATGGACATGTGGGTGCTGGATCAGGGTCCTGAATTTTCAACTGGTTGGGAGAAACCTGGAAGCTTTCAGATTCGGGTTTTCCCAGATGTGCCAACGTGGCTTCTCTAATAAATTTGAACTATGAGAAATCTCAGATTCTTATTTGATTGAGGATGCTATTTGGAACCCTGACATTTCAGGAACTTGAGCAAAGCTCCTTCTCCATAGGTGCCTTCCTTTCTTATTATTGCCAGCTTCCTAACTGTTCTTTGATTCCATCTTGGTCTTGTAAAAGAAAAAGGAGGAGGAGGAGGAGGAGGAGGAGGAGGAGGAGGAGGAGGAGGAGGAGGAGGAGGAGGAGGAGGAGGAGGAGGAGGAGGAGGATGTGGGGTAGAGGCAATGTCAGCTATTATTGACCCCACAACCACTTCTCCGAGTGTGATCCATTCCTCATTATTCCTCCAAACAGGAATGTTGGAAGATAACTGAAGTGACTAGGATTTCTGGAAACTGCTTTATATTTTCCCTGACTGTATTTTAGGGAAATCCAAGATTTCATGCAGGCAAATCTAGATCCAGGGGTGAGAGTTGAGAGTGGTCTTGCACCAGTCCAAAGTCAGTCAAGAAATTAGAAGAAGCACATATTTGGGTAATCAGATCCCAGAAGGAAAATTATTTGCCAACAAAAATTGGACTCCCAAAATTGGACTCAGGCATGTTTTTTGATTTCAAGGAGCCCCACTGAACATTTATGTTGCACTCACTTGGTCTTTCAGCATATGTGAGGGCTGGGGATCTTTTCCTAACCCTGCTATGTCAGATGATCATCCTGCTGCTTGATCTCTATGATAGAAGTTGGCCACTGCCTATCCATCTGAAACTCCAGGTGTCCCATTTTGGGAATCAATCAAGATAGAATTCATCCAATTTAGAACTAAGGAGAAATTTCCTGACAGTGAGAACTATTAATCAGTGAAATGACTTGCCTCCAGAAGTTGTAGATGCTCCAACACTGGAGGTTTTAAAAAAGAGAGTGGACAATCATTTATCTGAAATAGTATAAAGTCTTCTACCCTCTTTCTTCCTTCCAAGTAAAATTCATTTTCAAAAGAATGACTGAAATAAGAGAGCTGGATCAGTTGACTTCAAGACTTTCCACAACCTTGTGTACATACAAGGGAATGAATTGGGATATCATTGGTCATTGCAAAAGCAGAATAGTTTTTGGCTTCCTTGATCTAAGTGGGTTGGACTTTCAGTCATAATTCCAGTATCATAATTCTCAATCATGGTAGATTTCCACCATACCTGGAGGGCACCAGTTTGCCAAATCAAAGCAAATGTGAAGATGAAATTAAAAGCAACAGCAGAGTTCTTGGTGGCTTGAGACCATTTCTGGATCCTTAATTGGAGTTTCCTGTTGGTATTCAGTACATGAAATGTAAGAGAAGGAGCGAAATGTAAAGAGAAGATTCCTGTCCCATTATATGAGAATTTAACTTTACAAATAATGGAATCAATCTGCCCCATGCCCATTTCTCTGTAGCACTTGAAAAGATCTAGTCAACATTGACTGATTCTAGATCAAATAATTCATCAGGGTTGGATCCTATTAGTAGTTGAATGAAAAATGACCAAGAGATTGAGGCTGTAGGTCTAAACTAACCAACAAGTAGGGGAAAACACTTCTGCAAAAAAAAAAAAAGTGCCACACCACTTTTATATTGTTGGCCAAGTGAATGCCATGGACAAGTCCAGGGAGCCTCTATTTTTACAATAGTCACTCACAGTTCTGATTGTTTAGCTGCCAATGGAACTATACCTCCATCTGGTGGAGAGTTAAGGTAGGTGCCTACTTTGGAAATACTATGGGATAGGATATAATTCAGCTGAATATAAATTGGTTTTATTTACAGATGGCGTTCCCTGTTTATTTCTAAAAATACCCATGTTCCAACAGGGACAAAAGTAAATGGAATGCAGTATAAAGTGTCGGCTATAATCCACTCCAAGTTATTTCAGCCATTAAGGATGAAGATACTGGCATTTGGGACTTCAGCCAGTAAGAATTACTGATTATCATCTCTACACATCCTTTATGCAGAATGTGATGCTCTCATTAAGTTGAACAAAGGGCTGAAAGTTCCAAGGTTGCCAAGGTCAAGCCCCACTCCTTTATTTGTCCAGCAGAAGGCCTTAAAAGGCAAATCTTGACTTGGAATCCATCGTTTTTGTTCCCTGACAGTTCCTCCACATTGTAGGTCAACAAAGGTATGATGCAGGTCTCTTGTGTGGGAACTTATCATCTCATAGGGCTGCAACTCCAGAGGTAATCCAACTCCCTGTCCAAGGAAAAAATCCTTATGTCATCCTGGATAAATGAAGGTTCATTTTTTTTCTTGAAAACTTCCACTGATGGGGCACCCACAACTCTGGAAGGCAAGCTATTCCATTGAATTAGCAATAGCAATAGCAATAGCAATAGCAGTAGACTTATATACCGCTTCATAGGCCTTTCAGGCCTCTCTAAGCGGTTTACAGAGAGTCAGCATATTGCCCCCAACAATCTGGGTCCTCATTTTACCCACCTCGGAAGGATGGAAGGCTGAGTCAACCCTGAGCCGGTGAGATTTGAACCGCTGACCTGCTGATCTAGCAGTAGCCTGCAGTGCTGCTTTTTAACCACTGCGCCACCTTGGCTCTTATTAATATATATTAATTAATATAATTAATATATTTCAATGTCAGGAAATTTCTCCTTAGCTCCAGGTAGGATTGGGAAGCTTTAAGGAGCTTCCATCACTGCTTCTTGTCCTTCCCTCAGGTGTTTTGGAGAATAAGTCACCCCCCTCATCTCTCTGACTATCCTTCAAGTACTGGAAAACAGCTATCATGCAACCCCTAACCTTTTTCTTTGTTGGACTAGCCATACTTAATTCCCTTAACCATTCATCAGATGGTTTAACCTCCAGACCACTGATTGTCTTTGATGCTCTTCTCTGCACTCTTTCCAGGAACTCAGCATCTATTTTATATTGTGGCCACCAGAACTGAACACAGTATTCCAAATGTGGTTCTCTCCAAGGTCCCAGATAAAACAACTGTGGAGAAGAGGAGTATCTACAAAATGGCAGTTCACAACATCTACAAATATGACTTGATATCCCCATCCTTTCATCGGACACAGCTGGAGAAGTTTTTGTGTCACCAAAGTGCCTTACAAACTGAAGACTCTGGATGCCCCAAAGATGCTTTTTTTCAAGAGGCAACTGGAGTTTCCAGTTTTTCTTTGAAGACAGTTCGCCTCTCATCCAAGAAGCAAATTGGTGTGGAGCGTTCTTGGAACTGTTGAACTGTTTCTACAACACAGTCCTTTCAACAGTTCCAAGAAGGCTCTACACCAATTTGAGAAGCGAAACGTCTTCAAAGAAAAAAACCAGAAGGTCCAGTTGCCTCTTGAAAAAAGCACCTTTGGGACATCTATGACCTGACTGACTAAGAATCTCCATAGACATGAAGTCTATGGATATATCGGGACTATACATCTCTTGATTACTGACTAGCTTTTGGGCATATTGGCTGATAATTCTGGCAGCAAATTCTAAAAATAGAAACAGCTCCAGTGCTTTTTGGAAGGCTAGGAGGACAAGGGCCTGCTGAACATCAAGGGGAAAAGTGTTCTATAGAGCAGGGGCTGAAAGAGAAAAGACACAATTCCTAACTCCCATAGAGTGAAAAGGTTTTAGGGAAGAGACCAGGTAGGATCCCTTCTGGTAGGATAGGTAGATGCCCTTAGAGAAAGGCAGTCCTGCAGATAGCCTATGCCAAATAGAGCTTCAATTATGTTGGAAGACTACACAGATGCCTGGAAAGCATCAATCTCTTGTGCCTTCTTCCACTTCCAGAAGTAGAAAACTCCAGAATCCACATTTTTGTAACAATTATTTTTATCAATGAAACATCCCTGTTCTTCCTTCCTGAAGATGTCATTTGGGACTGCAATGTCCTCATTTCCATCTATGCATACCAGCCATCAGCAGCTTTTTGGACAGGCCTTACTGGAGAAATCTGGGCCTGACAATATGAATGATCACTGGGATTGTATGATGCAGTCTGCCCAATGGCCTGTTTCCAAGTGACCCCATTGTTCATTTAGATCAAGGACTAAGTTGTTTGTGATGGGCATCTGGTTCAGCTTTTCCACTTGTGTTAGGAGTGGCAGTAGCACTCAAAACAAGCCCTGTCAAACAGAGCTGCTTGAACAGCAATTATATCACCTAAAGCCTTTGATTTGCTTTCTTCTCACCTGCAGGAATTTCTGTGAAGGGAAGCATCCTTTGATTAAAACTGGTCAATATCTTAATTTGAGCGGTGGTAGTATTTAGCGGCTGAGGCTGAAAGTGGAACCAGGATTGCAGTGAACTATTTGTTTTCATTTCATTGTGCAAGGGCAATTTCTCAAGAGTACAAAAGATCAATTGTATGGAAAGAATCTACGAAAGGCAATCAGGCTAAAAATAAACATATGGTATTTGAATTTAGGCTTCAGTGACCCTGAATTGCTAGGCTAAAGATGGAAGCAGAGTCTATATAAATAAGAGAAAACCAGGGCAAATGATGAATCAGGTGGACTCTAGATTCCCCACCCACCCCTGCTGCCAAACTCAAAGTTAAATTTTGTTCATGGCTAAATATCAGGGAAATGTTAGGTGACTCTTTATAGTGAAAGTCAGTACTGTGGCAAGAACTGGTTTTTTTTTATTTGAATGATTCCTGTTTAATGAGATAGAAAGTAAACAATTTTTAACTTTTTTTAAAAAATGAAGAACAGTCTTGCTTTTTTTTACTTTTATCCCACCCTTTTATTACTTTCAATAAACAAGTCAAGCAGACAAGTCTGATACTCCTTTCTCCTCCTATTTTCCCCACATAACAACCTTATTGGGCCAAGATTAAATAGCCCAAAGTTACTGAGCCAGCTTTTACACTAAGACAGGACTAGAACTCACAGTCTCTCACTTTCTAGCTCGGTGCCTTAGCCACTAGACCAAGCTGGCTTATAGATGGAGTGTGGGTTATTTGCATTTATATTATTTCCAAGATCAAGGAAAGGTGTGCGGCTGTATATACGTCTGCCTTTCACTGTCAACAATCTCTGCAGCAGCCTACAGTTTCCCCATCTTATCAATTAAATCTCGTGTGAAGTCCTCATGAAGAAATATCTTCTCTGGCATGTTTTCAGATTAGGGAACAAAGCCATCAGGGAGCCTTCTGAGTCAGGCACAGTGGTGGGACAGAAAACAAAAGCAATAGTATTCTGTACCAACTGACATCACTAAGGAAAAATGCACAAAAGGAAATGTGACAAGAATTTTAGAATTCTAAAACTTCCTGGGAATGAGTAGAAAAACAGCATCCTGTGCATAGGAAAATTATTCAGGAACTGATAGATTTGCTGTAAGAGCAAACTATATAAATCAATGTTAGTGTGACATTAATCCATTAATTAGTTAATATCACCCAAGTTGAATCACCAGCATCAAAGGAATTGCAACTAATTATAACCAATCCTTAGTAAATACTCTCCCACTTATCCAATGTATTCAAAGCAATGCATTTCAACCTATTCTATAAATGGATATTTTTGTTAAAAAAAATCTTCTACTGATTTACCAGGACGTGATATTTCAGTGTATTATTCCAGAGGTCATGTAAGTAAATAGTAATGATTTATCTGACTTTGTAAACATAGTAGGGGAATCATGTTAATCTGTGATAGCTAAAAAAAAAGTCTGGTAGCATTTTTCAGACTAACAAATTCATTAAAAATAATAGTTTTGTGAGCTACAGGTCATGTCGTCAGATGCAGCTAGATAGATATAGGATTAAAATTTGTGTGATTTGAGAGGAAATGGGGAGGAAAGGGAAGACAGATGTAGATCATATGTGAGACAGATTACAAGTACCTTATCAGTAAAAAATGGATGTCCTGCTCTATGCAAAGAATTCAAACTTATAAGTGCAACATATAAGGACATATTAGTTCAATTACAATATCCATTTACTATGAGCAGAATCATTTTTTCCCATCTCTTTGGTAAATCAGTATCTTGAATTAGTTCCTGTTTTGTTTATGGAAGAATGTTTTCAGATGCTTTTTAAAAGGAACGTTTGTAGACTCTTCCATAATTCTTCAGATTCTGCCCACCAACATCCTGGTGTCCAGACGTTAAATCATTGTGGGAAGCCATTGGGATCTACCAGAGCAGTTAATACCATTTCTACATTGGGGGAGGGGGGAGGGCAGGAGGTGGTATCTCCAATGGGGTGACATGCAGAGAAAGTAGAAACTATGGCCTCTTTGTTAAAGAACATTGTACTCTGTGACTTGAAATGCTCCCACCACTTTGCTTGAGATTTTATGGTGAGGTTGTTTTTTAGGCAAGTATAATACAGGTTAAGGAAATCTGTTACAAAGTAAGTCAACACAATGGACAGTAGGATATTTAGAATATTGTCAAGATAATAACATCCTTAAGTCAAGCTCGGTTCCTGATGGTTTCTTGGAAAAGCAATAACAGAAGTGATTCATCCTTCCTGACTTTTGTTTTCCTCTTCTTTAGCCTGCAATCCTGGGATCTGCAGATAGTCTTCCATTCATCCAAGTACGAGTAAATCAGATGCTGCTGAGATTTATTTTGAGATGACAATTAAAGTTGCTTAAAAGCTGCCACTTACAGAGTGCTTAAGCATTGTGTAAACAGCCTGCATGAGAATAAGTGTTCCTCTGAGAATATCAGCATAGTATATTTGATTATTATTATTGATTAAAGTTTGCCTGGGATTGTGTGTCAATTAATCTGCTTGTTTGGGTTGTGATTCTTGCAGACCTCCAGTTCTGCTGAAAGTCTCATTAAAGAAAACAACAGAAAAATCTACTCATGATTTGTATGTCTTGGACAAAAATGTTCACAGGGTGTGATAAAGAAAGTCAAGATGGCAGCCATGACAGCGTGATTGAAGCACCACCTTTATTCAACTGTTTCCTATGGACGTTCCTGGTCTTGGAGCAGTGGAAAAGACACAACACAGAGGTGGATTCCTACTGGTTTGGCCCAGTTCGGCTGAATAGGTAGTAACTCAGCCGGACACGTGACCATACCGGTTCTATCCTGAGTGCCGCCATTTTTATTTTCTGTTCTGCACATGTGCAGAACAATCTTCATTGAAAAAAATGTAATTTCCCCCCTTTTTTAATGGTGTGTGCATGCCAGTCCCAGAGAGGCCTCAGAGATGGACCGTTTTTTGCAAAAATGGAGGCTTCAGCAGAACTGGGGGAAAGGCAAAAATGCCTCCATTTTGTGAAAAACAGCCCATTTTCTACCCATTTTTCACAAAAACAGGAGTGTTTTTGACTTCCCACAGCCCTGCTGAAGCCTGAAGAGTGTTCCTGGGGGCAGGGAGGACAAAAACTTTTTTTCTTACTAGGTAGTTTGCAGGCGTTCCCTTAGCTCCAGTGAGCCGGGAGCCCCCCCCACCCCCCGGTGAAAACTTTTTGCCACCGTTTTGGTGACATGGCTTGGTGAGAGGGTCATGTGACTGAGTGTTCATGCCCACTCAATTACATGCCATGCCCACCAAACTGGTAGTAACATTTTTTGAAACCCACCTGTGACACAACAGGTAACTTGTTGAACATAAGACAATATAGAGAAGGTATAGTTTAGTTGCACTCCTTTAAGTGAGAGAAATATCTTTTCTGGCCTGGGTCATATCCAGACGACTATTCATAATGAGCATTCTCTGAGTTCCTGGTTATGTTGAAAGCACGAGAAGAAGAACTATGAAGCAAGTTTTCACAATGAAGCAACTCTTCTAGCTGATTCACGCATACCTGAGGTGCAGTTGTCCAGCAGCAGCTTCATGTGGTATTTCAATCAGCTGTCGGTGACTCAGTGACTCGGGGACATGAGTGAAATTATAATCATATGATTGTAAACCCATGTGGTTGGAATGAGATACTTTTGAACAGGCCTATATAGCAGGATTGATCGTCCTTTATCAGCTGGCCATATTGAATTTTCAGAGGGAGAGGACTTTTCTATACTTCCAGTGCCCATCATGATTTATTTTCTACTTCTATTTTCTACCAAGGATGATGAGGAAGATATTCAGTGACGCCAAATTGACTCCAGCAGCAGATTGTTAGTTTGTATAGACCAGTGGTGGGATTCAAAAATGTTTACTACAGTTCTGTGGCAGTGACTTGGTGGGTATGGCTTGGTGGGCAGCGGCAGAGGAAGGATATTGTAAAATCCCCATTCCCTCCCAATCAGCTGGGACTCAAGAGGTAGAGAATAGATGGGGGCGGGGCCAGTCAGAGGTGGTATTTATCGGTTCTCTGAACTACTCAAAATTTCCACTATCGGTTCTCCAGAACTGGTCAGAACCTGCTGAATACCACTACTGATATAGACTACCTAAAGTTGAGAGAGAGTATTAAACTCCAGTGTCTCAATGCGTTCATCACTACAGGACACCACACCGGCCCTCTCAAATTAGCTGGTTACAGAACTTACGTCCACACGGACTCTTTTCCATTATTGCTCCTGCTCAGTCAAGCTTACTTTCAAGATTCATGTTAAGGTGTTTTCACTTTTAGTTATTCGTAACAGAACAGGGATTTTGATATCAGCAAAACAGTTGCTTTGAAGCAACTGTTTGGAATCAAGGAGTAGAAAAACCTGATAGTAACCTCTCCAAGGAGTCTGGCAAGCTTTATGAAATTTACTCAGTGCAGTATTTATAGCTTGGGTTTGGCCACTTGCGACACTCTTTTCAGTTTCTGTAAACTTTGCATAGCCTACAGTGTCTCTGATCTTATGCCATTCTGCTGCAAGTTGTCATAACTTACACATTCTCGTGACTAAGGTGGAGGTGGGGATGGGACTTAGAGCTTAAACCTGAGGAGGCAGGGGTGTCTCATTGTCCTGTTTGTGACTCTGTTGAAAGCCAACATGAACCCAGTGCTCTCAGTTTATAGATTCTGACTTGAGTTGAAAGTATTTTGATTCCACCTCTTTTTCTATAGCAGCCATCCCTGGACAGTTGCTCTCCATATGGTAAACATTCTGGTATGACCTGATACCAGAAACTCAAAGGACATTTTTACATCTGCCGCCTGTTTCCTAGCTTCTCATAGACTTTTATCAGAGCCCAGAAACAATCTTTCATAGCCACAGTAGTTACCTAATTAGCTGTCTCTCTCTTTCCTCCCCAAAACTGCTTCAAGAGAACAAAAGCTTTTCTCCTAGAGAGGGAGGAGTGGTGTGATGTCCTTTGGCTACATGTTAAAGTAAGTAGCTCTATTCAGGAAGATCTTGACAGGTGTAAATTGTCAGGGGAGCAGCTGTCAATCTGCCATTCTAAATGCAATGCAAGAGGTTGCTTCTTCCTTGTCTAAATCAGGCTTTGTGTCAAGATTCCATGTGTCCATTTTGAGCTCCTTATTAGTTCAGTAAGAGAAATTTCAGAAAGGACACCAGCCCTTACCTTGGTGCAAAGAGTGCAGGACATGTATGAGTTCCCATTGTTCTTTATTGCAAAAGGTTTGTAGGAATAACAAAGGTTATCTGTAGGCAGATAACCTTCTCCCTAATGCAGAGAGATGTCAAGCAGGGAACATACTGCCAGTCAGAATTGTCAGTCTGAATTTATTACAATTTCCTACTCCTTTGGCCTGCATTGTGCCACAGCTTGCTGTGTCTAAAAATGGAATGGATTGAAAAAATACCCAAACAAGATTCTGAATAAAGTCTTACCTTAATTCTAGTCTGATTTGCTGGGCAAGTTCCAGCTCAGATCTCTGACAGGAAATAGTAAGGAAAGACACGAAATAGATATAGTGAGGACAATTAACCAGTGGAACAGCTTGCCTTCAGAAGCTGTGGATGTTTCATTACTGCAGTTTTTAAAGAAAAGACTGGGCAGTCACTTGTCTAAAATGGTATAGGGATGTGATGGTGAACCTGTGGCACGCATACCCAAAGTGTCACCCGGAGCCATGTCACCTGGCACGCGCGGCATAACCTGTTCCTCTTCCAGGTTTCTGGTGTGCATGCGCATGCGACAATCAGCTGGCCTTTGTGTGTGTGGCAGTGCTGGAAACCAAAGAGCTGGTCTTCCATTTTCCGCTGTGAGCATGAATACTGGCCAGTTGATTGGTTTGTACGCATGCGCGGCAGTAACCAGAAGACTGCACTGGAAACCGGAAGTTCATTTTCTGGCACGTGCATGCCCCCTGGGCAGCTCCTCTTCCTGTTCACGGCCCAGAGAAGCGCGAAGTGTTCTCTTTTTGGCACTCAATGCCAAAAAGGTTCGCCATCGCTGGTATAGGGTCTCCTGCCTGAGCATTGGGCTGGGCTACAAGACCTCCAACATCCCTTCCAGCTCTGTTCTGATTAAACTTACATGCTGTGTATGTGTGTGTGAATGCACGCATATGCACCTACGTATGTTTAATTGAACCTTCCGCATCTTGACCCATTCCCCTTTCTACTGATTCCCACGGTCCTTGTGCCATTCCACCCTGAAACTCTGCCATGGCAGCAATAGAACTGGAATTGGATGGCATTTTAAAGAGTAGGGCTGGTTATGTGCTACAGGCTTTGAGACAGGCTGAGCTGTCACACTGGGCCTATTGACAAAATATGGGCATTGTGGCAGTGAAGAAATTTAGTTTGAGGAAACTGCCAAGAGCTGCTCCCCGTGCGTGTTCCCCCCCTTCAATTTTCTGGCTTTATCATTAATGAACTTGAAGCTGCTGCTTCTGAGAGAATACACAAGTAGGCAAGATCTCCAAACCAAAGGGTGGGAAGAATCTTGCCTACAGCTTTAGAAGAGAAATGGAATGTACAGAAAGCTAATCAGGTTCATTAGAGCTGGTGGGAAAAATAGTGAGGCTGGCTACCAGCCATATTTTCTGATTTTAAATGGGAGCCACAGTCTCTATAGGCTTTAAGTGATAGTTACTCAGAGTTCACTGGATGTTTTTTTTTTAAAAAAAAAACTGCATTTATACTTATAATGAAATGTAACAAACACCCTCTCCCACTGCTTCTGATGTGCCCTTCTTTCTTCTCCTCTACCAGCCTAACGTGAATCTTTTGACAATGACATCTCCATGTGGGTCTATTTATACATGACAAATGCTATGGGGCATTTATCCTGATAGTTATTGCCACATTTATGCCATTGTTCATTTAATGGGAAATTATTGTTTTCTTTTCTTTTTTGCTATTCAATGTCTGGCTTCATTCCAAGTGATGATCATTCATTCATTCATTCATTCATTCATTCATTCATTCATTCATTCTCCATCTTTGTTACTTTATGGGTAACTTCAGTACAGTATCTTCCAGAGCTATTTCTTTGCTCTGAAGCACGGCTATGAATTCAGACATAAAAGAGAAGTGTGGGGTTTCCTGTGATAGGTGAAATGCAAATCTATGTACCCTATGTGGACAAAAGCAAGAATGAAGGCTGGTAGGGCTTTTTAAAATGCTTTAACTGCACATTCTAATAACCAACAGATTTAACTGATAAAAGGAAAGGCAGAAAAGATGAAGGCCTGAGAAAAAAAACGTAAACCCTTCAAGAGTAATTTGGGTAGCAGTCAGTAATAAAGGACATTGTGTTTGCTACTCCAAAACCTAATCCAGCAGTTTCAAAGATGGGCTCTGTAAACACAAAGATTGCTTGTTTGGCTAATTTGAACAAGAAATGTGTACTACATTGAGTATACTAAATAGGTTTATAAAGCCGATATGTATAGATACCTTAAATGTTCAGAACTATGGGAAGAACCCAGAGGTAGTATTCAGCCAGTTCTGACAGGTTCTGGAGAATCGGTAGCAGAAATTTTGAGTAGTTCAGAGAACCGGCAAATAGGCTAGCCCCATCCCTGCTGCCTCCCAGCTGATCTTCTTTTGTTGCCCTGAACAGGAGAATGGAGCTCGAAAGCAGGTTAGTAGGGTGGGGAGGAATGGGGATTTTACAGTAACCTTCCCCTGCCATGCCCATCGAGCCACGCCCGCCAAGCCACAGGCACAGAACCGGTAGTACAATTTTTGTAGGAACCATAGACCCAGCAGTAATTAATCTGGTCTGAGGACACATTAATCTTATCCTTAATTTAGACATGAAATGGAAATTACAAAGCACTTACATGGGATTTTTTTTTTACATTTTCACTTTCTGATAATCAGATTATATCCCCCATGGCAATTTTAGGTTCCTCTTGGATAAAATATATAGGACTATAGTACCCACAGTGTTTCAATTTTTCCCTTGTAAGAAAAATAGAAGTTTCAATATGGGAAACTGACTGAAATTGCAGTTGTGATCTCAAAATAGATTTTTCATATTCATGTATATTTGAATCCTTAATATATCTGATTTTTATTCATGGTAAAACTCTACTAGGGAAACAAACAACGGTAAGAATTTGTGATGGCAGAGATGTGGATTTTTCCACTAAAGCATATTTTAATCTTTGATTTTGGTTCTTCAATCTCTTCACCTCTCCCTTCCCCTTTCCTTTCCCCCCAAATAATCTACCTCCTTCCACCTTCCTTATTGCTTAAGTGGCTGAAATACTTTTGTTTGATCCAGAATGCTCCCCCAGGGATTCAGGATCCTGGAGAATGGATGTCCCTGAAGACAATCCCTAATCTCACCAAATTAATCATGTGGTAGCCCAATTGATTAATCAAATCTAGATAATACTTGATGACCCATAAAGAGCAGAATCTTACTGAACTACTGTCAGGATAATCTCACATCATCTTGCAGCAGGGGACAATTAATTTCTATGGTGCCAAACCTGAAATGAGGTCCAGGCAGAACACCATGACTTCAAAATCTAAGGGATCGGTTTGGACCAAACTCAACAGCACTTTTTCATGTGGCTTTTCAGAAAAATAGGATCGCCAAGGTCCAATGACAGATATGGAACAGGAAGATCAGATGCTTTTCATCCATCAGATTTTTTTCACTGACAAAACTAGAGAAAGAGGTGATTACTTTGCTGATCTTCTTTTGCCTTAAGGGTTTACAAAATCCATTTGGAAAATTTTGACATCCCTCCAGAAAGTATGGGAGTGGGCAGGGACTGGGGAACTGCCAAGGGAAGCAGGAACAAAGATCATTTCTTTTCCTCCTTGGAAATTTCCTGAGCAGAGCTTTGCTAGGTTAGCCTGATAGAAGGAATTGCACTCAACACATTATATACATTTAATTATATACATTAAGCCGAAGAAAACAGCGTGCAGCTGAATAATTTTGGACTCGGTTTAGGGGTTGCAACAGGGGTTTCACTTTTAAAACTTCACAATGCTTCTGTGGAATCCTTTTTTCTCCCTCATCATAATCTCATTGATTTGGCTTTTTTCATTTTGAAAAAAGTGTCAAGAGTTTCTCAAAATAATTTAACTGATTCTAAAATCTCAAAGCATGGAATTTGTTCTGTATTTAAAACGGATGTGTGTTATTAACAGCATGTTTGCCATAATCTCTCCTGTCTTTGGACATTGATCTTGTTAGTCAAAGTTGAATTATTGGATAGGAAAATAAACTGAACTGACAGTAATTTAGATTCTTCCATGTCAGCTATTCTTTCTCTAATATGCTAATCAGACATCCAAAGTGATTTAGCTGTAAGGATTAAAAAGGCAGCATTTATAGTTTGAAATAATCCAATACAAAATGGCTATCAATGAAGGAATGGCAAAATTCAAGAATAAATAGAAAAGAGCATTTTTTTGTGATTTCCAGAGCCTCCTCATACTGCATCGTTAGAACTCAGCTTCTGGCTATTTTGAGGTACAAAACAAACAATTGAGAGTAAGCCTAAAACATGTAATAAAGTAGTCCTCAAATCCTGTCCCTCTGCTAAACAGTTTTATTCACTCTTATCTCTTGAAACTCTTATTGATTCCCACTCCCTCCATTAAACCTATAGCTTTCAGCAAAGGAAAGGTTATCGGCAGGAAGACTTGATGGTCATTTTGAAGAGTGGAATCCCTGCCCCCCCCCCCACCCTGCCTCCCTCCAAGTTTATGCACTGCAATTTTGATGGTGGTTCTGGAAGAAGTTATGGAGAGCACTTTTGGTTTTCAGTACAAGTGTGTTTATGGATGGCAGAGGAAACGGCTCAGAGAAATTCTACTGCAGCAATGGTCATGCTGCTGTATAATACAAGCCTTATGTCATGTCCCGTTCTTTGAATATTTAATTCAAAAAGGACCAATTTTTAATTCAGAAAAGGACCATAATTATGCAAATCTGCCAGAGAAGCTGGGAATTATGTCAAGGGTAAAAAGGTAGCAACTGACCATCTTCCAGCTATGCAGTAACCCAGCTTTTCAAAATGCAGCACCTTTCTGGATTTAATTTCAAGTTAAACCCTTCATCCACAATTGTTTTAATTTATCTCCCATAATATTTCACTAACTCCATGAATCTTGGTAAGAACTCAATGAAGATCCTTTTTGCTTTTTACTATCAAGAAATACCTGAATCCATGACAAATTATAGAGCCTTATTGCATTGAAAGGTTAAAAAAAATCCCAAAATTATTACTCCTAGAGAAGGGAGAGAAGAAAGATAGCAACCATAGAGGTTTGCTTAGAGTTCTAAACAATAATAAATTCCGGTTTACTAAACAAGGTCAATAAGCTATACATTCTATTTTATAAACCACAATCTTGGATTTACATATTACTATCAACCCATACTATGTAAACCTATACTAAACAAAGTAAGTTGCTTATCACAAGGTGACAGATTAGCTGTGGTTATCTGTAATGAACTGCAAATATGTTTATGGCATTTGTGTGTTAACATCGCATACATATTGGCATTCTATCTAAGTCACCGAAGATGCTTGTACAAGTCAAGCACATTGCTACAGGAAAGGGGAAACAGAATTCAAGACTTAAATGTGGACAAAGAAATAATGAAATATTACAAGAAGAAGACTTTAAAAAGTTTATTTGTCCAATACAAGTTAAGCAGAAAGCACATCAAAGAATAGTTAGGAGATACATTTTCTAGATACCCTCACAAAACTTATACTTATCCGAGTTTTCACATACATAGTTCAATGCATTCTTTGCACAAGAAACATCCACTTAACTGTTGGAAAGGTGGCAGGGTTTTTAAACAAGGAGCAGTGTGCCCCAACAAGGCACCAGCCTGCCACTACTGCCCCAAGCATCCCTCAGCTCCTCCCTGCTTTTCGTTTGCTCCTACTTTTCTCCTTTTAGCAAGAAGCAGCTGCTAGAAGAATTCAAGGCACTCATCCCATTTCTATCAGCCTGGAGAACTTCTTAGAGAAGAATAATGCAATACAACATGACCGCTGCTGAACGTTTAGCATATCCTGGATTGAAACTGTGAAATAAGCTAACAGGAAATAGAAAGACTTGCATGCTCCAGTTTGAGATGTATCAGTATTGCCTTGTTCTACCAACGTACCAGAAAATGAAAGATACTGCATGAAAAGAGAAGCCGGGTTGTAGACGCTCTTGAGTTCTTTCAGTATGTATTAGTGTTAGCTTACCAGTCTTTTTCTGAACTGACTGACATACATCTGTCACATAACAATGATCTTTGCTCAAACAGGTTTCAGCAAAAATTCACAGTGTAATCATTTCCTCTTAAGGGAGAGAGAGAGAGAAAGAAAGAGAGAGAGAGAAAGAAAGAGGGAGAGAGAGAAGGAGAGGGAGAGAGAGAGAGAAGGAGAGAGAGAAAGAGAGAGAGAGAGAGAGAGAGAGAGAGAGAGAGAGAGAGAGAGAGAATATGAATGAGAATGAATTGGAACTTCCCCCTTAATTGGTAGTTTATATAATGCATTGTCAATAAAATATGTTAGTTAAAAAAATAGATACCCACAGTTAACACTTCTTGCTTTTGAAATAAGGGATGGTTCACATTAACACTCAAGGTTTCCCTCATAATACCTTCTAGATTTAAAACATTTGATATTGCACTGTTATATTATCCATCAGCTATCAATTTGCATTCCAGAGACTTATGAAACTGTAAAAAAGTAAACAGCCATTTTGTGCAGTCTTCAGCATTGCATCCGAGTAGTTGGAATTTGCAAAACCTTCATTACAACTACAGTAGCCTAAGCACAGTGGAATTTCTGCCCAGCTGCCTTCCTTATACAGTACAGTGACTGAGTGTCCAGTCTTCAACCTTCACACTTTGAGTTTCCTCTTCTGCTCAAAGTAGGCATCAAATCTGGAGAGTGCATAGTCCTAAGTGGGGGGGGAAAATACCACAATTGAAAAGACTGAAGCTCCTTCAATGTATCCCAATTTCAGGGAACAAGCATTATACTAAAATTTCATGCAGACCTATTTGTCTGATGACACTTGGTTCTCTTTTACAAATAGCAGTGAGCATTCTAAGTGATGCTAAGAAAGCACTTAGCATCACTTAGGATGGAAATGCAATACTTTTTCAGGTATCAATTCTTATTTAATGATTCTTGCTGCAACCTGGATTTAAAACTGAATTTATGTGCCCTGTATATGTATAAACTAGTTTTTGAAAATAAATTAAAAGGACAAGCTAAGAAGAATCAAAATTATAGTTAACTAACATTTAATGTAGTATCATTAAAGCAGTCAAAGCCGAGTTGCTGGTGATAGCAAGTGCCATTTTTTTTAATGACCAGGTGACCATTCATTAAATGCTTGATGAGGCAAATACTCACAATCGTTAGTAACTGATTTTTAGTTAAATTAAATGCTGAAAACATAGGGTTTTGGAGGTGATTAAGATCAGTCTGAGACAAGTAGGGAGCCTGGACTCTTCAGATGTTACAAAACTAATTCCTAGCATTCCTCATCGTTGACCATGCTGAACGGCCTTAGAAGTTCTGCAAAATCTACAAAGCTCCAATTTCTCAACTCTTTCTTACACAGACATAAGTACTCAGCTGTGAAGGACGTAGATGCTTAAAAATGTGGGACTTTTTAAAAGGCATACCATGTATCCAAACTCAATAGATGATATCTTTGCCTGTATAATGGACCACAGACCCCAGAAGATATGAGATGCAAGAGCAAACCTGTCAAAGAAAAACATAATTGAATACGGTCACAGTATGTTTTGATACCAAACACAAAACCACCCTTGCTTCTCTTGACTAGAATATAAAAGGGAGGTGGACAATACATGTCCTCCAACTGAACTCATCACCACTCCTGGCAAGACAGATACATGATGTGGGATGGTGGAAGCCCCTCATACCTGGAAGGCTACGTGTTATCTTCTCTAATCTAAAATGTATAATAGAAAAGGGCTGCTCATGTTCTGAAAAGCTAAAGATGATGGTTTCCTTCTAATAGACCTTCAGATATGAACAGCTTTATAGAGAAGATAACTCTCAGGTATCCTGGACTCTTAATAATTTGAAAGGCTACTTTATATGGTCTCTAATTTTACATAGTCAAATTAATAAGAGTAGGTGTTATTAGCCACAAGCACCCATATAATTTATCTGAGAGACTGTGTCCTCCTATTCATTCATGAAATGTATTCGCTGCCCATGTCATGTCAAATGACTCTGGGTGGCTAAAAGCATAAAAATATTAAGAAACATTAAAATAATCAAGTATAAGATAACAAAGCAGAGACAATTCTGTTTTTCTACTTTTATATCCTTCCAAATACCCCATTAAGCTTCTGTTTCTTTGGGGGGTTATTTATTTATTTATTTCCACTTTTATCATTTTATAAATAATTCAAAGTAGCAACATCAAACACAACTTCCTCCTCCTATTTTTCCCACAACCACCACCCTGTCAGGTGAGTTGGGCTCAGAGAGAGAGGGTGACTGGTAAGCATGCACAATTTCGAAGAAAACATTCAACTGATGTTCCATGCTATTTTTTTATTTTCTAAGAAACCCTATTAAGCCTAGGTAGGTACTCTTGGAAATAAAAATAATACTGCAGGATGGAATTTTGATTTGTAGCTCATTCACTTTCCATTTAGTTTTTAATCAGAGTAAAATAGTGGAGGCATGTTGATTAACATCAAGGAGATATCCAAGGAACCAGATCACGTATCCTCAATTAGTATTAAATGTGTCTTCAACTGTGGAAGCTTTCTCTGTCATGTTTCTATGCTTACTGATCAAACCAGATTTTTCTCAGAGCAGATAGTAAATGAAATCATGCAGCTTAGAAAAATAATTACAACCTAAATAATCAGCAACCTCATCTGTAAGAACTAATTCAGATTAAATACCAAACTAAGCACTGAAGAATGTCACATATAATCTACATGTATTAACTGAAAATGAAGATTTCTGAACAGGATTACATATAATTTTGAATGAAGAGAGAGGCTACCTGTTTATTTCAACCAACATATCTTCTTCTATTTTGGACTTATCTTCATGGCTCAGATTTTCAAATCCACTTTGAGATGCAGCTAGATAACTGGTTATGAAATGGAGCTATAAGCACAAAAGTGTTGTCAGAACAGCAATGGATTTGCTTAACACCAACATACCAAGTTAACATAAATTATTAGAACTTCAGTTTAATTCAAAGCACTTTTTTTTTAAAAAAAGCAGAGCAACAGTATTCATTTTCAAATTCATTCCAGATCTAATTATTTGTATTCCAGTTCATTCAATATTTGCTTAACAATTATTAGAGCTGAGAAAACTGTGCCTCCCTCCAATATATTACTAAACTGTAACACCTAGTACCTCTCACTAGCTGGATGAATTAGATGAAATTTAGAAAATGTATTCTAGGTACACTCAATTAAGAAAACTTTAATTTTCCTACAAGGATCATAGGCTGAAAATACAGAGGTCACTTTTTATAGACAATTACCACAGAATTGGGGAATTTATAGTCTTCTAGATGAGGGTTTGTCAACCTTGGCAACTTGAAGATGTCCGGACTTCAACTCCCAGAATTCCCCAGCCAGCATTTGCTGGCTGGGGAATTCTGGGAGTTGAAGTCCGGACATCTTCAAGTTGCCAAGGTTGACAAACACTGTTCTAGATGATACTTGAATATCATTCTACAGCCAATATAACCAATAATGAAGGATTCTGAGAATTTTAGTTCAATAACTCGATTTGTGGAGGACAATAGTTCTCTATTCTATGTGATTAAGAAATTCAATTTGGCAAGATTTAAGCTGCGAATGCAGATTAAAGTTGAGTACATACAATTTAGAAATGAAATTCAATTTGAAAGTAAAGAACATTATAACTCAAGACAGTTCTTTTTACTGCTTACCTGCTGCTTCTTCGTGGGATAGTTCATGAAGTTCGCTTTGAAGAATGGGTATTTTTCATGCACATAGTCATACATCCATTCACAGAAATGATTAGCAATATCAAACCCTCTAAAGTGGAAACATTATCAATATGTAAGAAATACATTCAGCTCCAAAACTTATGTTCTTAAGAATTTGGGGATTATAGAAAGAGCTGTGCTGGATGAAACTTAAGTTCCATCTTGTTAGAATTCTATTCAGTGACAGATGGATGTCCTACATATAGCATCCATCTATTTGTGATATCACAAAACAATGTAAACTAGTGTGATCAGATGAGCTTTCTCTCTCAAATTATTTGTTGGGGCAAGGAGATCCTCTTATATTTATTGAGAAAGTTGGGAAGATACTTTAGAAATAAGTGGCAACTGTAACTGTTACAATCCACTATTAATCGACCTCATCAACCAGCAGGGTTGAAATCTTCTGGTCATTAAAGGCTAATAAAGTTCATAAATGATGTTAAAACTAATTCAATCTATTAAATAAAATAAACTATTTATTCTAATATATACACTTTGACTGGCAGGTGCATATTACATTTTGTTATTCAATTCTCAAAAATTTACATCTTTTAAGAGTTGTATTTTAACCAGAAAAAAACTAAATCTTTTTCTGCCTGAAGATTACATTATTCCTGCTATCCTGTTTTTGAAAAATTTTCCAATTACCAAATGACATAAGGATCTGTCTTTATTAGCAATTCTTATGCTATAGTAGTATCAAGTAACTGAAAACTTAGCAAAATGAAGCTACCACCCCAGGATCAGTACTATAAACTCTAATTCCTGACCCAGACACATATTCATATACATATACGTTATTTAATCATTGGAAAAAACTTAAATTTGAGAGCAAAAATCAACATGATCATACTATTCTGGCAAAAAACTAATATAATAATCAATTAATATCCTATAAATCTCAGAGGATATACCTTCTTCTCTAAACAATGCAAATACATTTAAAAACTGTCAGTTTAAGTATCAAATTGAACACGAAACACTATCACAACAAAGCATGCTAAGTAATTATTGATAAAAATGAACAGAGTTTTTATTATCTGCTATTTATCTTATAATGTAGCTTTATCATAAAATTAGTTACAAACGTTTGAAATATTTACTTTATAGATAAATTTTATTCAGCTAGTTTTAGCATAAATTTATTACTCCAATTTTTTTTTTGCCAAACACTTTATGTTCAAATACCATGTTAGATATCTACCACAACTTTTTTTAGGCAAACATTGGTAATCCTGATGGATTAACAGCAAACAGACTGTATGCAAAAAGCAATTCATACAACTAATCTGGCATTTGTTAAGCTTGTACTTTTATTCATTCAAGGAGAGTTGCAACATTTACCTATAATTGTAACTGCTGTATTCAAAGTCAATAAGCATCAGCTTTTGTTTTTCAGAATCTTCTCTGCCATCAAGAAGCAAGATATTTCCTGGGGATATAGAGAAGCAAGAGGTATAAAATGATTTGTACAAGCTTTCTGAGGAAATTTCAGAGCATTACATTGGAAATGGCTCCATAGCTTATGACAGCTCGACTATCTTGATTCTTAACATTAGAACTACGAATGTTCCATTAGCAAAATGTCTGTATATAGAATGTGTACATGGAGATGGTGGGAAGCACATAAAGGGAGGGGAGGCAGCCACTTTGGGCAGGATTAATTTACGTGGGCTATAAAAATCCACATATCACTAAATGATATTAGACGGTCCTTGGATGAAGCCGATTATCTGGACTCCTTTCAGTCCGGATTCAGGCCTGGCTACAGCATGGAAACCGCTTTGGTCGCACTGACCGATGATCTCTGGAGAGCCAGGGATGGAGGTCATCCCTCCATCCTAGTGCTCCTTGACCTCTCAGCAGCCTTCGATACCATCGACCATGGTATCCTTCTGCGACGGTTGCAAGAGGTGGGGGTGGGAGGCACCGTTTTTCGGTGGTTCTCCTCCTACCTCTCGGACAGGTCGCAGTCGGTGTTGGTCGGGGGGCAGAGGTCGGCCCCTAGGCCCCTGAAATATGGGGTTCTTCAGGGTTTGGTCCTGTCCCCCCTCCTGTTTAACATCTACATGAAGCCACTGGGTGAGATCATTCGACGGCACGGGATAAAATACCATCAATATGTGGACGACACTCAGTTGTATCTGTCCGCCCCGTGCCAACTCAGTGAAGCGGTCGACATGATGTGCCAGTGCCTGGAGGCTGTCAGGGTCTGGATGGGGGTTAACAAGCTTGTGCTCAATCCAGACAAGACCGAGTGGCTGTTGTATTTCCCTTCCAAAAATTTGGTTAGTATTCCATCACTCAGGCTGGGGGGTGAAATTTTACGCCCCTCAGACAGGGCTCGCAACTTGGGAGTCCTCCTGGACCCACAGCTGACTTTAGAACATCATTTGTCGGCTGTGACCAGGGGGGCATTTGCCCAGGTTCGCCTGGTACACCAGTTGCGTCCCTATCTGAACCGGGAGGCACTCACAACAGTCACTCATGCCCTCGAGACCTCAAGACTGGACTACTGCAATGCGCTCTACATGGGGCAGCCCTTGAAGAGCATTCGGAGACTTCAACTGGTCCAGAATGCGGCCGCGCGAGCGATTGTGGGTGTACCTCGATACACCCACGTTACACCTATCCTCCGCGAGCTGCACTGGCTTCCAATCGGTCTCCGGATACGCTTCAAGGTGCTAGTTATTACTTATAAAGCCCTTCATGGTATTGGACCTGGGTACTTGAGAGACCGCCTGCTGCCAATTACCTCCCAAAGACCCATTAGATCGCACAGGGTCGGCCTCCTCCGGGTTCCATCCACCAGCCAATGCCATCTGGCTATGACCCGGGGGAGGGCCTTCTCTGTTGCAGCTCCGGCCCTTTGGAACGAACTCCCTGCGGAGATTCGGACCCTCAACTCTCTCCCTGTTTTCCAAAAAGCCTTTAAAACCTGGCTGTGTCAGCAGGCCTGGGGTTGATGAGCTCCCTTCCCCTCTCGACAGGTGTGGTTGTTGGTCATTTTAAATGTCTATTTTGTACTTGTATGTTTCCCCTTCCCGTTTAAGTTGTTCGCCGCCCTGAGTCCCTTTTAGGGAATAGGGCGGCATATAAATAAAATAAAACTTAAACTTAAACTTAAATGGCAGGAAAGAGATACAATAAAAGCAATTCTAAGTCTTCACTGCCATTTTGTGATCACCACAGTTTCTCCATTTTCTCTGCCCACCCTTAACTGCTGCACCTTGGGTGAGGATAAAGTTTTGTATCTTTTCATGGAAGGCTGCATCTGAGAGATCTGTTATGAAGCAAAGAGGACTCCCTAAGACCGATTAGATCCCACAGATTAGGCCTCCTCCGAATTCCATCTGCCAGCCAGTGCCGACTGGCAAATCCCCGGGGGAGGGCCTTCTCTGTGGCTGCTCCGGCCCTCTGGAACTATCTCCCCATGGAGATCCGGACCCTCACCACCCTCCAGGCTTTCCGCAAAGCCACGAAGACCTGGTTGTTCCGGCAGGCCTGGGGCTGATGAATTTCCAGCCCCACTTGAAATGTTGTGACTGTTGTTGTTTTTTAATCTGTCTGTCTTTTGTCCTATTTGTATCCCCTTCCCCCTTTGGTTGTTAGCCGCCCTGAGTCCCTCGGGAGTAGGGCGGCATACAAATTAAATAAACTACAATGACAACTACAACTAAACTCATGCCCTGTGCAAATATCTTGGGCAGGTGCACTCAACTCTGAAGTCCATATCAAGAATAAGAGTGCCATTAGTAAATGTGTTTGTGTTATTTAAATGATAGTAGAAAGAAGGAATTTATTAGGGCATGGCTGGATTGAGGCCTAAACAATCCTGCAATCTTAATGACTCTAATCCATTTTAAAGTACAAATTATTTTCACACACCAAAGTTCGTTTCTATACTTCCTTAACTGACAGGTTCTGGAGAACCGGTAGCGGAAATTTTGAGTAGTTCGGAGAACCAGCAAATATCACCCCTGGCTCGCCCGAGTGGAGTGGGAATGGAGATTTTGCCGTATCCTTCCCCTGCCATGCCCACCAAATTACGGCCACAGAACCAGTAGTAAAAAAAACTTGAATTTCACCACTGATGTTAACCAAATAGAACATGTCCTAAATTTAATCAGATGTCTAGATATGAACATTTGCTTTGCTATAGCTGTTGAGTTTTTAAGACAATCACAACTCTAAACAATGCAAAGACCATGTTATTGTACCTTCTTGGCAGTCATTATGACAAAACACAACTGGAGATGGAGTAGCTTCAAGTAAAGATCTAAGGGGGAAAAATCAAAATCATTTTTTTAACTTAAGAACATAAATACAGGAATACAACAGTATTTTCTACATCTCATCTCCTGAATATTTTTCTACCAACTATGTCTTCTCTTATACGAACCAAATCAAGAAAACTTTTTGAATGAAGACATTTCCTTCCTACTTTGTGTTTCCTCAAAGTACAAAACACCAGCTTGACCTACTGCATTCTTAAAAACCTGCTGGCTTCACTCTCCCTCTTCCCATGATGATACTTGTAAGGCAATGAGAGCCATTTGGAAGTCTTGTAGAGTCAATTATTCCCTCCCTTTCTTCAAACCAACATTTGAATAAATATTCTGAGAGACAACACTTGCCATAATTTAGCTGTAAACATGATCTTAGTGTGGACTCGGAAATCTGGCAATGATCAGTATGAAATCGATCGAGTACTAGATTCCCAAGTCCATAGGGATAGACTCCCAATACTTGGTGCAGTGGAAAAGGTACCCCTCGACAGAGGCCACCTGGGTGGTAGGGAAGGACATGCGGGCCACCCGACTAATCTGAAAGTTCCACAAGACCTATCCCCATAAACCAGGGGGAAGGGATGGAAATCAGGCACCCATGGTTACACAACTGTGATTAACGTATATATATTTACTGTCTTCCAGGTGTGGCCTTGGTAGGGGTAGACACCTGTCAAGCCCCAATCGGTTTGCCATACCTGGGGGGGAGGGGGGAATTGGAGAGCATGGGGGCAGGAATAGCCGCACAGCAGTACACCGGCTGGCAGCCTAGGTGGCAATGGTGGCATTCCCACACAGCTGCCTGGCGGCCTTATGGCCCCAGTTGGCTGGCGCTGGAGACAACAGTGTGCAGGCCGGAAATGGTCTACAGCCAATGGGACAGAAGCCCTCAGCACCAGATGGTGGACTGCTAACATGGAATTGGACACCGACGCCGGATGATGGTTGTGTTTGTGGGACTGAGGGTCATGGTCCTGCCTATCCTATATAGAGTGCTGGGAGGCAGTAGCTCCCAGCACTGACTTTGCAACAGACTGCTACATACTCATTTGTCCCAGGCCTCAGGCTTGAATAAACTTGTATCCAACAGTTCCAGAGCATGCTTGTTTCTGTGTTCGCAAGGCCTGGGGAATTGGACATTTGAGTCCTAGCTCTGCTCCATGAAAGCCACCTCCCCCCCCCCTGTGCTTCATGGTCTGATAGCTGAATTATGAACAACTAGCACAATGACTTCTTCTAATTAGAACAAGCAAAAGAGGTATGTTGTAATATGATTTGTAGATGCACCATTTAGGGAATGAGGTCAAAAGAGCTACATTCACAGTTGAACAACATTTGCTGACATTTCATGTCATGCAAATGTATAATGGGGAGAGAAGAGAATTTACTTTCAAATTATTATAATAGGCTGCCATGGATACTTGCTTGGCTCTTTTCATATTAATGGGGTATGTCACTGAAACAGCACACTGGATATGCAGTGGAAGTCCTTTCTCTACAGCTCAGATAGGGCATTCTATAGTATAGTATTCCTCCCTCTCTCCCTGATCCAGAGGTAGGCTTAGAAGATTCTGATGGTGCTTTTCATGGGAGAAGATAGCTCCATCTCGTTTTAGAATGCTGAGCCAAAGAGAGTTCAAAGGAAGCACACTTGAAAAAGTTAGGATACTGGTGACTGCTGCCCCTTGGAGCAGGTGTCCACACCTCATTCATCAGTCTCACCTGAAGCCAGTTGCCTCTTTAACAGATAGCCACATGACAAAAGGAAAATATACATCTGAATCAAAGAGATACTATGCACCTTTTAACCAATTCTTGAATTCAATAGTTTATTTCCTCAGAATCACATCTGCGTGAGGCAGAGTAATATAAAAAGAAAAGGAGGAGTTTAGCTGAGACCAAAGAAGCCCCTGAAGGAACCAACAAGCACATTTATACTTCAGAGCATGGCAGGACCAGATTTTGTGATGTAATGATCTCCTCCCACAGGAACGACTATCGTAATCTTCTAGCCCTGCCTCTACAACCAATGAAAAGAAAATATTCCATTGTGGAATGCAGTGTCTAGACAATGAGAAAACACTGGTACACAGTTACAATACAACTATATTCTTAGACAGCTAGATATAGATGTACTAAACACAGAGACATTAAAAAAATAAGTCATAAAAAGTTTACCTTTTACAATATAGTAATTAAACCAATTACACAACAAAATCATGAACTAACAAACTATTAAGAATTAGAATGATACCTTAAGTTTTTCATTTCTTGAGGCAAGTTGTAGCTGAGAATCTTGTTCAGTTTTCTCACACGTGACTCTCTGGTAAACTTGATTCTCATGACTTGGTTCAAGTACCTGTATGAAGATTTTATTGCATAGTTACTATTCTAGGAAAATATGTACAACCCTTTGCCCACAATCGTATTCTGAAATAAAAATATAATTGAACATTTTAAAAACATTTGTGTGCCTCAAATTAGATAAACTTTCTCACAAAATGAAAAATGGTATTCTATTGCTTACTTCTCCATGGTTCCAAAGAGCCACTTAGGTTCTTTATTAAATGGCATTTTCATCCCATGAAATTTAGCCATTTTTTCAGCTATTTCTGCTGATATATCTGGCACGCTTAGTTCTTCGGTATCCAACTTTCTGCTCTGAAATATATATAGTAAAAAGGACATGAATGATGACAAATAAAGAATCCACCAGGTGAATTACAAATGTACAAATAAGGGAACTCAAATGAGGACTAACATATTTTTATTTTTCAGTGCCGTAATTTACTCTAACAGTGACATTCTCCGTTCTGCTACTATAAAGCAGAATACCCTATCATGTCTTTCATTAACTGAAAGTGGCAAAAATTAATATAGAAAACTCAAGATCAAGTTTGCATTGTCTACATATTGCCCAATCTAACAATAAAACAAACCTATTAGTACATCTTGGCAAATATATAACGTTTGTCTTTATTTGTGCTACACTATCAAATTCAACTACCACTATCACACAGCTTATATCTGGTACATACAGGAATGAATTCCTCCAGACGGCCTTGTGGGAAGATTCCATAGAGTTTTGGTCCAAGAGCTCTTTCTGCAAGAATGGCAAACATAACACTCTCCAGAACAACAGCTTCTGCACCCTACGAAACAAAAGAAAACTAAAGCTTACAAATATAAATGTTAATCAAAACCTCAACATTTATACTGCGGAATAAATACAAATTAAATTGCAGAATAATCCTGTTGCAAAATAAATGTAATTTATGCCTAGTGTAAACTTCCAAAACTTTCAGAGACACTTACGTATAGACTTGTTTACAATTAGTGAGGGTATTTCTTGTTTTTATCATCCTAAATATAGGACAGGATAATCTAATTGTACTTAACCAAGCTTCATATTAGTATTTTTGGTGTTCATTTACAAACTGGCTTTTTATAAATGAAGTGCAATAAATATGAGAAAAAGTATTCTCTTCAAAATAGGGCAAGTAAGGAATGTAACACTTTCCTTAGAGAAGAGGTAGCAATACATCTATCTTATATAGTTACGCTAACCACATAGTTTTATCTTTTTAGATTACAATTTCTATTAACCTTAACTAGCATGGGAATTATTGAAGTTATAATCCAAAACATATGGAAGATTTCAGTTTTGAAAATTAGTCTATGTAACATCCTGGACACTGGAATGCAACAAGGGGGCAAGACAGGGGTGACATCCAGGAGGTTTTAACGGGTTCTGGAGAACCGGTAGCGGAAATTTTGAGTAGTTCAGAGAACGGGCAAATGACTGGTCCCAGTGGGGTGGGAATGGAGATTTTGCAATATCTTTCCCCTGCCATGCCCACCAAGCCATGCCCACAGAATTGGTAGTAAGAAAATTTGAATTTCACCACTGGGGCAAGACGAATGCGGACTCACATAGTGAGAAACTTTCTTCTCTCTAGCAATGGGACATGAGAGAGCGGTCAACTTTCTGTTAGGTATTGAATAAATATGTGCATTACGATAACAATGTACTATTCAGTCCTGAATTATGAATTTCAGTCTTTTTACTAGCTTGTATATCCACCTAATGCACTCAAGAAAGAAAGAGAGATCCCTAACAGAGGTAACATTTTAGCATATTCTAATGCAGGGGTGTCAAACTCAATTTCATTGAAGGCCGCAACAAGGTTGTGTTTGTCCTTGGGGGGGTAGGGTGGACATGGCCAAGGTGAGCATGATTCACTCGTGTCTGTGACGCTTGTAGCCTGAATACCCTGTTAGAGAAAACAGGCTTCCTTCACCTTTGTCAGCGAAAATAGAGCTCTGTTTTCACTGGCAGAGGCACTGCAGCTGGTCCTTTGCGGTTTCCAGGGTAGCTCCCTGTCAATGTTCCCTCTAATTTTTTTTCACGGTGAGCGGAAAAGTATAGTGTTTGAGCGGCACAGTTTCATGCCTGAGCACCTAAGAGAGCCACCGTTTGAACTTCTGTCTCGTCTGCTGGACATTTGCGCAACATTCCAAGCGCCAAGCACCAATTGTGAGCGAGGTTTCAGCCTGATGAATGCCAGGCATGAAAATGTGCCACTCAAACACTATACTTTTCCGCTCACCCTGAAAAAAAAAAGACTTCTGCTCAGCTTTTAGATCATTAGACTGGCTAGAGAGAGACATGGCACCAACAGGTCCTGGGTCCTGGCATTTTGCAGGCAACCTGTCCTCTCACATTCCTTTGGAATGCAACCCATCACATTTGAATTAGATTTTGCCAATTATCCTATTAAAAGATAATCCTATTATTCTAAAATATGACTAACTCGATATTAAAAATGTAAATATTTAATGCTGATAAATAATAGCAGTAATTGTTATTTAGTATGATTAAAATCAGTATTGATATATATCTATCTAAATTGACAATAAACACTAAAATAACAATACAAATATATAATGTGGAATATAAATGTAATAAATATAATATATAAATACAACATAAATGTAATAAAATAATTTATCATGAAACTCTCCCCCTTTAAAGTAATAAGATCAATTAAATAGTCTAGCAAGTTTGGACAATATGCTATATGTTATGTTACTTAAGAATATATATGCCTCAGAATCAGATACAACATCCACATCATTTCCAACTGAGTCAATAAAATGATATGCCATGCCAAAACTATTTTAAATAAAGATATGAAATTAATCAAGTATTGCATTTATTTTTCAAAATGAATGTAGAATTTTTTTTATTATTTAAGTTTTGAAGACTTAGACACAAAAAGAGATAGCTGACTAACCTAATACGATTAAACCAATAACTCAAATGAACAATATACAACAACTGAGAGATAAGCGAAAGGAGAAATGTATTAGGGGTGAGAACCCACCGTCGAGCAATTTGGTTAGACCACAATGTTGGGAAAACTTAAAAAAGCTGATAGGAAATCCGCTATAACTACCTGCTTGGAATTAGCAATTAAACTTCATTTTAGATGAGGCGAGAGGATTTATAATCCTTGCCTCTTTAAGCAAGGAAAGGAAAAGAGAACCAGGTTGTCCTCAGCAGAGGAAAATATGTAAATGTAACAAAGGTTAGAGGGGAGGGAAGGAGGATAGTAGGGAAGTCAGGATGGAGAGGAGAAAGGAGAGGAACAGGAAAGGCAGAAGAAGGGGGGAAGGATAAGGAGGAGGAAGAGAAAGAAGAGAAGGGAAAGAAGGTGGGAAGAAAGGAGAGAAGAAAGAGAAGAAACCGGGGGAGGAAGGAGGGAGGGAAGAGGAGAGGGTAGTAAAGAGGGAAAGAGGGAGGGAAAGAAAGAGAGAAGGAGAGTTGAAAGGAAGGAAGGAAGGAGGGAGGAAAAGAGGGAGATTAAGAGAAAAGGAAGTAGGAGGGAAAGAGGAAGGGAAGGAGGAAAGGTATGTGAGAAGGAGGGGGGGACCGAGGGAGGGAAAGGAGGGGGAAGGAAAGGAGGAAAGGAGAAAAGAAAGGAGGGAAGGCAGGGGAGAAGGAAGTAAGGGGGGAGGGAAGAAAAGGATATGGAAAAGAAGAAATGAGGGAAGAGAAGAGGGAGGGAAGGAATAAGATACCTAACCTTTGATGTTTATAATGATTTGATAGTATGGGAATATCTCGAAATGTAGTTGTATTGTTTTTTACAAGTTATGGATGTTGTATTTTCTTTTTACCAATAAAATCTTTTTTAAAAATTAAAAAAAAAAGTTTTGTACCCTATCTTTTCTAACTAACGTTAACTTTAAAAAGATGTTACATCAGACTACAATACAAGTAATTAAATGAAGACTAAAATAAGTGTTTTGGCATATTGAGCTTTTTATATTTCTTTCTAATATTTCTTCCTTAGTTGAGAACTTCCTCCTCAGCTTACTTACACATTAACTGTTTGTTGCTTTTATGGTTTATTCATTCACTGCTCCATCTTCAGTTTTTTTCACAGGGGGCAGGGTTTCCTTCCTTCCTTCCTTCCACTCCTTTGGCCACCAATTTTGATCTGACTCTCTCTCACTCACTCACTCTCTCTCTCTCTCTCTCTCTCTCTCTCTCTCTCTCTCTCTCTCTCTCTCTCACACACACACACACACACACAGACAGACACGTGTTCTTTGGGGGGGGGGTTTGAATTACTCCACCTCACTGCGCAAAGTCGGCTCAGCATGTGTTCGGCCCCTGCTTACGCTGAATCAAATCTGCAGCCGGCGGGACCATTTCAAAGCCGCCAGTCCTCTTGCTCCTTCTCCTTCACCTCCCCCTTCGCTCGGAGCACCTCAGCTGGGCTCTGGGTTATCCCTGCCATCGCCTCCACCTCCGCCGCTTTCCTACTAGCTCCCGCGGCCTCAAGCACGGCAGAGGAGGAAGGGGGAGGGATAACGCGGGGGCCAGCTCCACGTGGAGAGAGAGGCACCACTGCCACGGGCGGCTCATCAAAACAAGTCTGGGGAGGTCCTTTGCAAGCGGCCAGTTCTAGCTGCCTGCAAAGAACTTCCCCACGTTTGCTTTGGTAGAAAGCTCTGCGCGGCAGTTAGAAAGCTCTGCGCGGAGGTTTTTAGCGACGTGCGCGGCCGCGCACGCGCGCACCTTAGAGGGAACAGTGCTCCCTGTGCCAGATCTAAGCATCCTGTGGACCAGATACGGCCCCCGGGGCCTTGAGTTTAACATCCCTGTTCTAATGGAAGCAGAATTCCAAATAGAATTTATTAGCAATAAAATCCTCCTGGTTCTAAATAACACCAGACAGTTAAGGAACTTGATTTCTTTAAACATGCCAGACATGCCAATGGATTTCCCAATTTGCTGGCAAAGACATTCCTTTGTATTGAGATCAACTCTTATTCATGTGTGGTATGCAGAAGACTGCTCTTTAAAAAGGGGGACAGGGCCAAAACTGGCAGGATGTGAAAACTTACTAAATTATTTAAATTTTTAAAAGTGTATCTCCAAGAAGGATAGGAAAGTTTTGGCAGAAAAGCCAGCTACTTCTTTTTGTCACACTGCCCACTTTTCTCTTTAAATTGAGGACAAACAACTCCAAACCAACTATATCTAGGTATGCCTACAGATAGTTCTCAATTTACAACTATTCGTTTAGTGACAATTTGAAGTTACAAGGGCACTGAAAAAAGTGACTTTTGACTGTTTTTCACACTTATAACCATTGAAGCATCCCCACAGTCATGAGATCAAAATTCAAGCATTTGCGATTGGCTGATATTTTTGATAGTTGCAGTGTCCCGGGATCATGTGATCACCTTTTGCAACCTTCTGACAAGCCAAGTCAATGGGGAACCCAGGTTCACTTTACAACCATGTTGCTAACTTATCAACTATAGTGATTCACTTAATAACTTTGGCAAGAAAGATAATACTATTTTATACTGTATTGTTTAGAAATAGAAATTTTGGGCTCAATTGTGGTCGTCAGCCAAGGACTACGTGTATGTGAATTCCTAGGAGCACATACACTCAACTTCTTGAATAACAAAAAACTTAAAACAATCATACTTAATATTGCTCACTATACATATACAATATAGTATCTTCTTTTGCTGGTATTTCCAGTGATGCTAATTTGAGAAGGCCTGTGAAAACATTCATATTTTAGCTTTCAAATCTAATTGTAAATAGAAATACTTCAGTAACATACACTCCTTTCAATTAATTTGTTTTTATCTTAACAATGATTAATCTCACGTTTAAAAAAACTAAGGCTAAAGTACTAATGATTTACTCAAAGAGTTATTTGAAAGAGATTAGAGCACACCTTTTAGGGACTGCTGGATGAACAGTGTTAATTTTTAACTTTAAAGTTATTGGCCTAATTCAAACAGAGATTTCAAGGTTATTATTTCCATTTTAGTTAGCACTTGTTAGAAATTATCACTACTGCTGGATGTATTCAACCAAACAAGCTTATATGGAACATTAAAATGGGCTGTGCCAATTAGCTCTTCTCCAGAAAGATACAGTAATTTATCGTATAGTCCAAACAAAACGCATTCAAGGTATTTCTACATCAAACTTTTGTGAAAGTATGTTTACAGTTATGATTTGTTCTGCTCAGACATGTCCATTCAGATGTTATAGGCCAGTGATGGCTAACCTTTTTGCTACCATGTGCCAAAAGCGAAGGGAGCTGAGGGGGTAGGTCATGCATGGGCATGTCCACACCCATAATTCTATGTCCGTGATACCCCCCATGCATGCATGTGTGACCTCCGCCTTCGGCGTGCGATGGACCCATTTTTCGCCCTCTCCAGGCTCCAGAGGCTTTCTAGGAGCCTGGGGAGGGCGAAAATGGCTTCCCTGAAGCCTCCGGAGGATGAAAAATGGCCAAAAATGAAGGCTGAAGTCAGCTGGCCAGTGCGCACATGTGCACTGAAGCTGTCAAGGCAACGACTTACATGCCCTAACAAACGACTCCACATGCCACCTGTAACACGCGTGCCATAGGTTCGCTATCACGACTATAGGCTGATGCTTAGTTGTATATCTCAGAATGGGGATACCAGTGAGCATAAGCAGGTATTCTTCAAGCTAATACATTCATATACACATCTGACAATGTGGGAAACCAAACAGATTACTTAGAAACAAATCCCAGAAGCTAAAACTACTACCCCTAATTATGTATAACTGAAGAAAGAAAATAGAACAGTATTTCAAATGGAACAAAATCAGACAAAACAGACATGAAAACAGTACTGCTATGATAGAAAATTTTCTGATTCTTTAAAACTAGGCTAAAATAATTGTTTATACAGCTAACTACTATTGAGTGAATAGTTACAATGTTTATCTTAAATTTTCAATAGAATTGTCACAGGATTCACCTTTTGACATGTACGCTCACCTGCCAATTAAAGATAAATGCGATGTATCTAATGAAAACTTCCTCAAGTTATCTAAGAAGTCACACTACTCCCGATTAACTAGCTAGGTCCACAGAAGTCCAGTCATCTGTGTTTTATATCTATACCTCTCCTGGTTGGTAAAGCCTCCTGGAAGGTGACATATGGTTGGTTTCAGTGGCTAATGCTGGGTTGTGTTATCTGCTTTAAAAGAAGCAGTTATCCACACTGACTTTAAGAAGCCATCACTGAACTGAGGAGACAGGCAGGTGGGGGTAGTTCAAGAGAAGAGAATCCCTTCACTTAACAAGGCTTGGAGGGGGGGGAGAAACCATGGCTTGGATCAGGGTGGTCCTCACCTAAGAACATGTGTGATTTGGTTAACAATAGCAACAGGAACTACCAGGATTGCTATCACTAAGTGAAGGAGTCATGTGACATCAAGCTGTAAGACCATATCGCTTGGCGACAGATCTTCGAGTCCCAATTACTATTAACTGAGGATTACCTGTAATGTTGTTAAGGTAATGTCCAGTGTTGGGGTCCAGATGAAGAAGAACCGGCTTCAATTCAACCCTAGTAAAACTGAGTATATCAGCATATTGAGACCACTCTCCCCAGTTTTGGAGACTTTCCAACCTTATCTCTGAATGCGGCAGCACTAGGCAAAGTTGATGAGCAATCTGAGTCTTCCTGGACTCACAGCTCCTGCTCAAATTGCTAGTGGCAACTGTGGCTAAAAGGGATTTTACACAGGTTCATCTTGTACACAAATTTCCCCTATTGACCAGGAAGTCCTTCTCACAGTAGCTGACTCATACCATCTTATAAGGCCTATAAGATATACAGCAGCTGTTTCTGCTTGCCCACCAAGAACTAAAAGGTCCCTTCAATCAGCAAACTTGAAAGTTGTGGTTTTTTGCTGTTAAGGCACTTGCCTTATGGAACAATGTCCTCCTGGTGATCAAAGGTATCTCTAGCCCTCTTGACCTTACATAAGACATTCAAAACCTGGATGATCCTTCAGACATTTGGGCCAAGGAGTTAAACCATGTAGGTGTATCTGTCACATTTATCAACTGAAAATGGAATCCAATCATATGTTGTTATGAAGACTATTTTGGATCATTATTCTGAAATGTTCATTTTGTAAATTATGCTTTTGTTTTAGAGTCATATAGTGAGATAGGCAATTGTATACATTGTGCCAATAAATTAAATATTTCTTTTTAACATGCGAGTTTGTATACTTCTACTTAATTAAGGCTTCCCATGAATTTGGGGAAAATATCTTGAAGAGGTGGTGATGGTCTCTTCTATTTTCATACTTGATTAGGATACAAACAGGAGCTCAGTACTAGATTGGAACTGTCATAGCTCTTGTTTTTGCTACTAAATGCTTCACAAGTCAAAGTTTTCTCAATACTGCTGGATAAGGAACCCTTTAGAGTGCCTGAAGGCATTTTGGCTCAATATACTTGCTTACATGAGCATCTGTAGCTTTCCCCATGACTGTTACAGCTGGTTTTTATTGACTACAACCGGCTGGTGTTACTTTTGAAATGCAGTTCAAGGTTACAGTTCTCTTCCCCCACATTTTTCTCCAGATAAAAAGCCATTTAATTGTGCAGTTAAAATCCCAATCTAATACATACGATTTTATATATTCTGTATATACTACGTACATTATTTGCTTCATCTGATTTGAGGCACTGATCCTCCCCAGCTGATATGAATATATTCCCGATCTTAATTCTAGGATATCATTCTTATATATTACTCCTGTCACATGTAAGAATCTTTCTCAACAGTTTGTTCTTTTCTCCAAAAAATCTTTTTTGCCCTAGCTCCTGTTGCTGCTAGTAAAGATAAATAATGGAGGTTTTGGAAGTACCATTTCTCTGATGTCTCAAAATGACTCATATCTTGTGGTTTAAGGAAATATTTTTTGGTTAGGTTTTGTATCAATTCAAAGCAGATTTTGTGACAAATTATTGAAGAGAAATATACCGCAGGTCTATGCCAAAGGAAGTTACTTTAGCTCTGTTACTCCTACAGAAGTACTTTTTTAAGCTCTTCCCACCTCCAACAGAGAAGTCATATTCAAACGGTTGTGGAGACAGGGATAAAAGACAAGCAGATAGCAATTACCCTGCATGTACTGTACTAATTAGATATGGAAATTCAGCAAGACAGTACTTACTTGTAAATCATTCTCCTTTTGAGCCTGTCCAGATCCTCCTTTATTACAGGACCTCTATGAATGAGAAAATCCAACATTTCCAATGAGACGTTGAAAACTAATATGAATCAATCTGTAGCCACCATAATAAGGAGAGCCAGGAAGACCAGCTATATTTAGAATGTATGTTCAACAATTATCTTACAAAGTATCAGAGATTTTGATGGAACTCCTATCATTTACACGAGGTATCACGTCAAATTATTCAAAAAGGATGTGCCATTGAACTCCATTGTGTAAATCTGCCTAGAATAACAGACAGACAAGACCATTATATATGATATGTAGTCATCTCCTTGTCTACCAAATATTCCAGGTACACAATATCCTGATTTTGGAATATAAATGAGGGTTCAGCACTAACTAGATATACTAACAAATATAAAGCTAGCATCACAGTATAAACCAATTATTACAGGAGCAACTACTAGATACAAAATCTAGTGGAAGCATTATCTAGTTGTATAGGTAAAGAAGGCACTCACTTATCCCAGTAACCATTTGTTGACAGATGTCTTTTACACTGTAAAGTAACAATATTTTAATACATTTTATATATGCTCACCAGTCATGTTTCAAGGCAATTTAAGCAAATCAAAATAAAGATCAAGGAATTTCAGAGTTGGTAGACAGCAGGGTGTTTCTTAGCATCTAGATTTAAACACATTCTAACGTTTTTGGTTTTGTATTGATGTCTGGTTCAATGGCACATGCTTTCCTTGTAACTAATGCAAGCTTTGTAACCCATTAAGGCTTTCAAAGCTATGAAACACATAGGTCTGTTCCATTTCCCAGTTCCAATGAATATATCATATATGGCATTTTAATGTAATTTCCAATGTTGTACTTCTAATAACAGATATGTTTAAAACCAAACTACATTTAAAGACTCCTACAGAGAGCCTTTCACCAAAATTATTTAAAGGTGATAATGGAACTGAGCATAGTTTTTTATTTTGCATCATACTTCTACAAATTAACAAATGAATAACCAATTCAAGAGTTGTGCTACAAAATTGCTCAATTGCTTCAATCTGAAAACTTTTCTCTACAATAAAGTATTTCCATTAAAACACTATATTAGCAGATACTCATACATTTTTCTATAAAATTATATTTAATTAAAGCAGAGATTATTGTGAATATTCACAAAGGCAAGCTTAGAACTGCATATTAAATAGAAATGTTATGCAAACATTATGTCACTGCCACTAACTGACAATCACTAACTGTCTACTTGTTGAATAACAATCAAAGTTATATATTAACCAGAGGTATTTCTGGCTTATTGCTCCTTTTTGATAGTACAATCCATCAGAAGCAAACTGGATTAGAGAGGCTTTCCTCAGAATTTTAACAGGTGTTTATTTTAACTTGCAGATAGTCCTCAACAATTTTGGGACCAGATTTTCCATTAGTAGGCAAGATTATTGCTAAATGAGTTTTGATTGATTTTACAAGCTATTTTGCCATGATCCTTAACCAAATCACCATAATTGTTAAATGAAGCATTCGAATCTGGTCTCCTATTGACATTTGTTGTCAGAAGCCAGCTGGGAAGGTAGCAAATGAAGATCACATGACCCTGGGATGCTACAACGGTTGTAAATATGCTCCAGTTGCTAAGCACCTGAATTTGGACCATGGGGAAGCTGCAACAGTCATAAATATGAGGACTGGTCATACTGGTTACTTTTGGATGTGATTGTAAAATTTGTCTCTAAACAAATGATTGTAAGTCATTTGGATCGCGCAAATATGGAAACTTGCTAGTATTTTTGTATTTGCCACACTCAAATAAGCACATAATGAACCTAGTTAACATGACTGAGTTTTAATTTAAAGAAAAAATGGGGAGGAATATAATATCCAAAAGATTTCATTGAAAGAGAATTGCACAATAGTCTTGTATACTGCGAGTTACAAATAATGCCTAATACAGACATTCTAAAATCAATGGGACTTGCTTCTAAAAATGTAATCCAGAATTAAGGTGTTTCAAAATTGCTTAGTATATTTGAAAAGAATGAAAAACCATTAGGTAGAATAGTCCTACATCACTTTACATTAAAGCAGTCATATGTCTATATTATATTGATGGCCTGGGCTAATATAAAATTAATTTGTTGAAGATTTGCTTCAGGAATTCCTGAAACAAAAATAATCAGACCAACAGAGTCACATTGCAGTTTACATATTGTGTGCATAAAAGTAGCATATTTTCTCAACTTCCAATAATTTTTTAAAACATTATTGTACAGTTCATTTAAAAAGTTGCAAGATGCAATTCTAATGGTCTGATATAATAGTGTAAAGGCCAGCTATGTTTAATTACAGTATAGTAATACTGTAATAGTAATAGTACAGTATAGTATAACCATATATTTAAGAATCCATGCTTTCTGCTTGGGAATATGAGCTGCTTAATAGATTTTCATGAAGTCAATCAATTTGCATGTGAACTTGCTAAAATGAATATATTGCTTGCTAATTGCTATACAGCTACAGGTAATCCTTGACTTACAACCAAAATAGGAAATGAAATTTCTGTTGGTAAACAAAGCAGTTTTTAAGTCATATCCAATTTTATGACTTTTATGCCACGGCTATTAAGCAAATCACTGCAGTTAAGTGAATCAAGTGTCATTAAGCAAATCCAGCTTCTTCCATTGATTTTTCTTGTTGGAAGTTAGCTGGGAAGGCTGCAAATGGCGATCACATGACCCTAGAATGTGACAACCCTTGTAAATATTCCAATTGCCAAGCAACTGAATGTTGATCTGAATGTGAGGATCCTGTGAGGAGTGTGAATACCAGTTATAAGTCACTTTTTCAGTGCCATTGTGACTCTGAATGGTCACTAAATGAATGATTGTAAGTCTATGATGACTTGTATTAGAAACCTTTGATTTGACAAGTTTTGTAGCATCCAGTGAGTTTCCTTCAATCATTAGTGAAATAAGTTTAAGGATTTAAAACTTTTGGAATAAACAGCAAATGGGTGATTTGAACTCTGACTTCAGAAAGTTACAGACTTAAGGGTTCAGATGGATTCAAAATAAAAATTTGAAATTAATTATAAGAATCCTTTCCATGAGAAAATGCTATTCTTTTGAATTCTTAAAAAAAGATAGGATTGGAATTTGACAAGTGCAAACTAAAGGGAACAGAAGGTACTAAAGATTACAATTAAAAGAGAAGAACATTTAAATTTGATTTACTATTACAGAATGGAGCAAAATACTTGAACACTGGATGCACTGAAGAATGTTTGGGAACAATGGACGCAAAAGTGAATTTTAAGAGTGCTTGCCATTATAGACCAAAGATGTTATAGAATAGGAACAAGTTTCACTAGACTTGAGATTAAGACTAACATTGATCTGAAAGTGCATTTAAAAATGACACACTACAAGAATCATATGGAAGGAGATGCTATATTGGACATGCAAATGAAAGCCGCTGATGTCTTAATATTTAGAGGGGAATATACAAATGCCAAACCAAAGAGTGACTTGGATTTGGGGCCTTTCCCATATTGGATTTATAAAAAAGATGGTATTAAACGTTGAAGAATTTTATGGAAAAAAAGAAAACAAAAAAAATCAAGTTCTAGGATATCTTTTGAATGAATTAAATATCATGATTGTTAAAAATAAAAGAAAGGAATATAAAGTTAGTTTATTTGATCAAGCTTAAAATAGGTATGCTGTCATCTCTGGTAACCCTTAATTGATTCTTACTGACCAGGACTGAATGATGAGGTTTTAAGGATTTATTTATAGGTAAGAGATGAGACACTAGAAGAGATCATTTGTTGTATTTTAAGAGAAGGGTAAAGCCATTTCTTTATATATTTCTTTTCTTTTTAAAAGTATATTCTTATTTTTCTATTTTTTCTTTTCTGCACATTTTTTCTTTTTCTTGTAGTTTGCATTATATTTTTTCTTTTTAATTGTAATGTTTAATTGCTATAAAAATTAAGCTCTTCTTAGTAAATGAATGTAGAGAAAACACTTGTAATCCAGTGCCTTCCTTAGAAATTCAACCATTTGTCTCTGTAAAAAACTGGGATTGAAAGCTTTGTAGAGAGATGTCTGGGAACTATCACTTACTGGTAAATGTATTATATGGCATCATATCCTTCATGGCAGCCATTTTGTTGAGAGCGCCTACACCAATCTCTCAAATTATAAGCATAAAGAGAAATTGTTCACTTTTTATTAAAAATAACATTTTGTGTTCACTAAAAAATCAGATGGGAGGCATTAAATTACATGTTTAATTATTGGTCAGCATATTTATTTGTAGAGCAGGGCTCTCTAACCTTGGCAACTTGAAGACTTATGGATTTTAACTCCCAGAATTTCCCAGTGGGCATGACTGGCTGAGGAATTCTGGGACTTAAAGTCCACAAGTTTTCCAGTTGCCAAGTTTGAAGACCTGTTGTAGAGTACTCAAAGAAACTCCACAGGATATGGGTAGAGTTGCATTGAATATCTAAAGTGAATTTTTATATCTCACAGTTAGTATCTTATTCTGTGGTCTTGATATAAACTGCACATGGGGAACTTCTGATGTAGGGACTTATTAGTAATACGGGTTTTTTTAAATCCCAAGAACATCCCTAATCCTTTTTACTTCTGATAAAGTTACCATTCTTTTAAGGGAGCAGAAAGATGGAATGGTGCAATCCATTTACAGTTTCCATTTAACTGTGCAGATATTACAAAAATATCTATAAAAAATAAGCTTTTTCATCATAGCCTCATACTCTGAGCCCAAAGGAAATGAAACCAGCAGAGAATGCTCCAACTTCAGAGATCTCATACTATACCGTGAATCGTGTCTGTCACCTGGAAACCAGAGTGCTCTAGGCACGATCGCATGGACAAGCCTGCAGCAGAGAACACATGCACATACAACTAAAATGGTACATTACCCTCAGATGACCCTTAACGCCACCCAACAAAACAAGTGTCCCCTTATCAGGAATTCTATATGCCAATAAATAGGCATTTGTAGTTATCTCTTGCTACCAGGTAATTCAAAGCAAAAATTTCAACAGTGAAGGAGCATTACACTTACAGAATTCCACATATTTACTGAGTTACAAACAAATAAAAAGTAGGAAGTAGGTATGCAATACCAAGCAATTGCAGTCAATCTATATGTGATTAGTGAACATTAAATAGTCTTAAATGTTTTCTATTTTATTAAAACTGAGACAGGCTGGTAATAACAACAGAATTCTAATATCTGGCTGATAAAATAGAGCATGAACCATCTCCCCTCCCCCCAAATATTCTCTTTATTTGGCTAAAATGGGATTTCTGCCACAAGCAAACAATACACAATAACGCAATTTGTACATTTTTATAGTAGTAAGGAGTAATTCTATTTATTTAAATTGCTTTAATAACTGCCTTTCAGATGTATACACCGACCAATAATATTGTTCTTTCTATTAATCTCAGACAAGCTGACAAAATTTTTACAACTTACTTCCTAGCCTCATATTACACAGCATAGTGGCACAAAATAAAAGTTGGCTGAGGAATTTCCCAAGTCTTTTCTGCATTTTCTTGTAGCCAACTTAAAGCAATATAATTGAACAGTATGTATGCACTGACATTTGTGTCTTCCAGTATTTATGATAAGCAAACTGGACTATGTTGGGAAGTAAACAGCAGGGCACATTTTTTTTAAAAAGAAATGTCATTTCAGTTGGAATATGAAGAACTGGTAAAGTATCCTCCAATTAGTACTTTTCAAATTTGGAATAAAAGAACTGGAGAGTTAAAAGTTTGGTCCTAAGAATTGATATGAATCTGAAAATGGGAACAATTATTTTCTGAATGCCAGTGTAATATAAGCATTACTTCTAACTTAAAAAGTTAGAAATTCATTTAAATTAAATACAAGGTGCCATTCTTAACTCAGCCTTTATCCATAAAAATTACAGTTAAGAATCTAAATGAAAAAATTGTGAATATGCACTGTAAGATTAACATCAGCTTCAGTTTTATTTTTATTACTTTATTGATTTTTGATTGCAAAGTGTGACACTAGAAAAAAAAATCAGTTTGCTTATGCATTAAAAATAGTTTAGAAAGAGACAAATGTTTATACTGAGACCCTCAATATAATCTGAAAGTGTTACCTTAGGACTGTCTCTGCTTACTTAAACCTTAGTGAACTGCACCAACAAAAACAGTCATTTCACTGCCACTATGGAAATAAAGGAAGTTAGATATCTTCAAAAATCTTAATACCAAGTTAAAAAAAATAGAATACTCAAATGAGCAGCCAAAGTAGGACTGAATCTAAAAATTCTGAATTATTTTCTTCATAAAAAGGCAGAAAATATATTATAAAAATAGTTATTTTGGGGGAAGCTTAAGCACAATCCAATCCAATTTATGATTCTGTAAGACTAAATATTCAGAGTACTGAAATTACAGTATTTATGTCAAAATGCATGCTAGTACATATTAAAGTTCTGAAAACTCCACTATATTTTGAAATGAAAATGAGCTGATCACAACCAGGCGCTAATTTGTATTTACTCTGCAGACAAATTTTAAAAAATATGTAATCTTATGCACTAAATAATAATAGCAGTATGACTTAATTCATTTGTAAATTAATGTAAAATACTAAACAGTTATTTTGAATTGTAGTTCTAGCACCAGTATTTTAGGTCACAGCAATAAATCAGCAACAGCAAAGATCTATTTCTTTGGTTATTGCCTTGCAAGATTTCAACTTGTTACTTTTTACTTTGCAATATATAATCCAAGCTTCAAAACATACAGCTATAATAAATTATGCTCAGGATTACTCTCACTATACACTCAAGTGGCATTTAATATTGAATTTCAATGTATTTGGAGTTCAGGAGTATTCTAGTTATAAGAAATTGAATACAGTACTATCATGAGTACTCTTTTAAGAACCAAATCAAAAAATTGCACTAAGGATTCTTAATGGAAGGAAAGCTATATTACAGTACATTAATTTATCAAGCTTTAAACACAATTTCTACATCTTCTGTCACTACTGAACAATGTTGTGATAGAACACATCTTTAAAATTTTGGGATGATACATTACAAGAACTATTATTTCAATTAATGTCAGATTATCTAATCTGTAAAGCTATCCAAAAGACCTATTTCAGACATTATTATTGTCTTGCTGTATCATTCTATACTATGAATATGCATATGTTTAGAAAGTAAACAACAGTGATACTCAATTATGAATAATGTTAACCTTATAGATTTTTCTGTTAAACAACTGGCAATTTAGGATTACAACAATTTCTACAAATAATTAATTAACAAGCAATGGCTTCAGGCCAATTTCAAACCTAATTTCATAGTATTAGCAATGTTAAAAGTGGTAATAAATACTTCAATGAGCAGAAAATGGTTATTTGTAACATTTCTGTCTCTTTTTCCCACTGGATCAATTCTAGGCATCTCACTTAAAAGCACTACTTGGGAACAAATCCATTTGCTTCATTGGGATTTATATTAAATAATCAGAACATATTTGTGTAAATTCTGTGATATAGCACCACCTTTACACAAAAATGCAGCAGGTCTTGCACCCATTATTGATACAATATCTACATAAGATGGAATTTCATGGGTTTAATAAGGGAGAGCCTTACGAACATAAGCAGATTTTTGCAATCTCAGGGTACTCCAGATTCACTCTATGTAGTCTCAATGACTCCTATATGGGCTGTGAGAATCAGAATCTAAACTTGGTATAGATAAATTAAGTCATTGCTATACATATTCTGATAACGGCTAGGATCAATTACAGGTAGTCCTTGTCTTACGACTATTTTTTTAGTGACCATCAAAGTTAGAACAGCATTGAAAAAGTGACTTGTGACCATTTGTCACACTTATGACCAATGCTGTTTCCCCAGTTATGTGATCCAAATTTGGGATCTTGGCAACTGGCATATATTTACAATATGACAGTTGCACTTTCCCGGGTCATGTGATAAATTTTTGTAACCTTCCCTGCCAACTTTTGAGAAGCAAAGTCAAGGGGGGGGGGAGAGAGCCAGATTCACTTAATGATTGCATGATTAACTTAATAACTGCAATCATTTGCTTAATAACTATGGCAAAAATATTGTAAAATGAGGCAAAACTCACTTAACTGCCTTGCTTAACTACAGAAATTTGGAGCTCAATTTTGGTTGTAATTTGAGGACTACCTGTATTGCATAAACTGTACATAATTTGTTAAACTTATATCTTATATTTTGTCTAGAAAGTCAAAGTGATGTAAATAGATCTCTCTTCTTCAATTCTTCCCCAAAAGCAAGCCTGTGAGATATATGGGAGTTACAGAGAATAACTGCCTCAAAATTGCCCAGTGAGCTTTCATAAGCTGAGGTAGATTTGAATCTGGTCACCTCAATCCTGGTCCAAAACCAATTATACTAGAGAGAATCACCTGTGAAAACTACCTGGAAACTGCAGCCAATTCAACTTCTAACTTCTATATAACACCTGCTGCTGTATTTATTTGATGGTACCTTCAGAATCTTTTCCAGATGCCATAATCACCTGAGGTAATGTAGATATGACTTCCATGGAGAAGTGTGTGCGCGAGGGGGGCAGAGACTAGCACCAATCCTGTTACCTTTTCAGTGCCAGGCATTTTTAAAAAATCCAATATTTATTAAATGTTTAAATCTAAATTTAATCTCTTAAAATGTTCATTAACATATTAACATATTCAAACTATTTACATGTTTGATTGTATCTTAGATTTTTTAAAATTACTTTTATCTTTCACTAAATTTTTAGCATGAGAAATATGATTTATTTTTATTATTTTTCGCCCAATGCCTGAAAGTATACTTGGGGCTGACAAGCAAATCAATGAACAGTAAAGAAGAATCCTTATTATTCCAAAAGCTAATTTTTTTCAATGGAGAGAATGGAGAGGCCACCTCCTGTGTGTTATACAGAATCTTTCTTTTATCATTTCTAGACTAATCCATATCACTATATGGTGGATATGTTAAAAGTAATTAATATTAACACCTGCAAGTAGAAACATGGGAAAGGAGAAACTTATATCAAATGTAATGTTGCTTAAGCAACAATAAAGGCTTGGTATGGGTTTCCTGCAAGAATCATTTTGGAAAAGATGTGTAAGTCACTATTACTCAAGGCTAATGATTCAGTTCAGAGCCAGGGAGTGAACAAAGTTATAAGCAATGTTGTTTCTCAATTCAGATCTGCATAATGATGAGCCAATAATAAGTGCTTAAAACAAGAGTTCTACGTGTATAGTTGACAAAAACTAATAGATATTTTGTATTTCAAACACACTTGAGGTTTACATTAAAAACCATATATTTTAATGCAATAAACCAACATAGGTGGAACAGCTGAAATGTATATTATTCATATATACAATATGAAATCATTTTCCCCATTGTTCTAACAATACTCACCATTTGCAGAATTGCACCATATAAACGAAGAAGAACAGTACGTGGTTCATCTGCAACAGTCTCTATAGTGTCAGGCAAAGAACACTGGAATAGCATGTTGCTCAGTCCTCCTCTACAAAAAGAAATCATTTTTTTAATTTAGCACAGGAGAGTGTCAGTATTCAAAGTAAGATCTGGACTATATGATTCTGAACACAAGTGTGAAAAATGGACTCATATTTTGGATTCAAATCCAAATTTGCTGTGCCTAGATTCATGTAGCTTTCTGCATAAAGACCTTTTGGAGCAGAAAAAAATCAAGTTCAATTAGTGGCCTCTGTTTTGAACCCCAAATCATATTTCTTGCTTGCATTTAATTTGTCTCTTCCTGTTTTGTTTTTTTTCAGTCCGGACAGATCAGTGCAGGCACACACAAAGGGAAGAATTCCCATTTTGTTACTAAGTTTATCTCCATGACAGACATTTATGCTTAGTCATACCCAGAACAGCCATTTTGTGATTATGCTTGTGGCATATTTTCAGAATATTAAATAAAATCATGGGCCTCATTTAGTAAATATATTTAAACAATACTCATATTCAGTTATCATTGCACAAAATTGATTTGGTCTCATAATAATATTCCAATAAAAACACTTTATGAACATATACATTTAATTATATACCATATTTACTGTAGTCCTGTTATTTAATCTTACATGTTAGAAAGACATTAATAGCAGCATAATGGCATTAGTATAATAATGTATTCTGTTGTATAGACTATTAAAAATAGATTTTACAATTAAAGAACTGAGCAGGTTCACAATTTATCTTCCCATTTCTTAGTACAGGAAGTCCTCAAATTATAACAATAATGGAGCCTGCCCATTGTAGTCATACATCATGATGGTTGTAAAGCAACCACCACAAAGCGCAGCTTCCATTACTTGTCCCAGCTTCTGCCAACCTAGCAGTTCGAAAGCATGTAAAAAATGCAAGTAGACAAATAGGGACCACTTTAGTGGGAAGGTAACAGTGTTCTGTGCGCCTTTGGCATTTAGTCATGCCAGCCAGATGACCACGGAGACATCTTCGGACAGCCTTGGCTCTTTGGCTTTGAAACGGAGATGAGCATCGCCCACTAGAGTCGGGAATGACTAGCATGTATGTGCGAGGAGAAACTTTACCTTAACAGTGAGATTCTGCATACAGCCATAAATGCAGGCCAGCTGCCAAATACCCAGGAGTGGAGAGAACGTGGTCGTTGAAACTTCAAATCCAGGTAGCAAGTACCTTCAGAAGTCTGTCATATCTCTGAATGCTTGCTAAGTGACCAGTTATAAGTCATCCCCACCCTTCCTGGTTTTTTTAAATCCATTCTCCCACATTTCTCTCTTAGACTAGAGCCATTTCAAAATGCAGTGCCATAGTGTAGATTTCTGGATCAACAACTGGCTCAGAAATGTTCTGGGAATCAAAATGGGAACTAAAATCTAAGACTGTCCAGAAAACAAGCAGTTCTGCATGTAGCAATTATATTACAATTTTTAAAATTCAAATTTAGCATCTGACAGAGAGGAAAAATTCCACTATTCATTTTTTTTTATTTCGCCTTGATAGATTTTATGATTATGTAGAGAAAACACAGCCTAGTATCTGGCTTTGTCCACTCTAGTCTAGCTCTGCCTAGTTTTTGAGTACAACCTTTGCCACATAAAAAGCCATTGGATAGATTTACCCCACAGCCAACTTAATAGCACTAACAGTCCCACAGACTATTACCAGTAACATCTATGTTTGCCCCCAAGGTAGCACTATTTTTTCTTTCTAAATTTTCATGACAGAAGACAGGTTTTTCAGGTAACATTCCAAAGGTTGTCTTCTTTTTTCTGAAAAGCAGAAGTGAGCAGTCTTTCTTTTGAGTTTCTTTGTACAAATAGAGTGCTTTTCTTTTGCAACTTCAACAAAGTTTAAATATTAAACCCAGCAGGTACTGCTAGGATGTAACAGCTGCGTTTTTTAGTTTTCTAAGGAAGAAAGGGAAAGCAGCTAGTTGGAATCCCAAAACCAGTTGGCTTTCTCCAATAAGAAAAGCCCTGCCTGTAAATTCACAAATGTAAAGAAAATTAAACAATTTGTTTCATGTTGAATTGGACACTATTGTTGCTCTTACTTGAATAATCTCAAATTAGACAGTCTTGAAGAAATTTGACTTGAAAGAAAAATGTACAGGTAGTCCTCGCTTAGTAACCACAATTGGATCATCTTCTCAGTTGCTAAGCAGAAAATTACGTACCGGTAGCTGCAACGAACAGGCAACATTTTCCATTTGGTGATTAAGCGAATCACACTTATGATTTTACTTCCATATTTTCCATTAAGTCTGCTTGTTGCAAGATGGTTGGGCATGCAAATTGTATTTTATTTTATTAAACTTCTACACGACCTATTCCACCTTAGTGACTCTGGACAGTTTACAATAAGATAAACTCCTAACTAAAAGGAGTTAGAAAACATAATTAAGAACAAGGTTCAAAATGGTGATCATGTGACTTCAGGACACTGAAATAATCATAAATTTGAGGATTGGTCACACAGGTTTTTTATATACATATACTGTTGTAACATCAAATGGTTACTAAACTATGCAATCAGTAAATGAGAACTATCTGTGTACACTTCAATAATCCCCAAAAATGTCAAGCATCTTGGCAATTGTTTATGCTGGGTGCTTCAAAATAATGGAGTAGAATACAGGACAGAAGGCCCTGTAAAAATCCTAAACTATCCCTATAAGACAACCCATAACCTCGAGTCATTGTTGTAGAAATATTTCCTCCTTACCATATTCCTCAATCTCTTCAACCATGGCAGAGCTTTTAATACAGGTAGTCTGTGCTTAACAACCAGAATGGTTGGGACCAGAATCTTACTTGTTGAACAAATCAATTGTTAAGCAAGACATCATGTGACTTCTTCAGTCAATGACTGAACTTTCAGTAGCAGTTGTTAAGCAGGGCTCATTATGCAAACAAATGGAGATAAAATCCTTTTTTTTTCTCTGCCTGCACAGATGGTGAGATGCAGAGAAAGGAGGATTTCAATGCAGTGACTGTTTGGATTTCAGCAGGTGAGCTGAAAGTTTCGGTAGGGAGCTCTTTCAGCCAGTCCCAGAGACAGGAAGAATTATCTCAGCAGGGGGCAGCAATTTGCAGCTTCCCTACCAGCTTCACCATTGACTTTCTGGGGAAGTTGGCAAAGATTGCATATGGTGATCGCATGATTGTGGATTGTACCCGTCATAGGTGCACAGATTGCGAAACATCCATATTGCAATCATGTGACCTTAGGGGTACTTGCGGGAGTGCTTTACAAGATGTAACGCAGCCTATCTGAGATTGTTAATTTGACCAGTTGTTAAGCGAGAATTACCTACAGTATATACTTGAAAAATTCTTTAAAATTCAGAGATATATTCAAAGATGGATCTGCCTTAAGAGTAGCCCATGGTGAACTATATAGTACAGTACAATAATAAAAATTAACTACAGGAAATGTTTTATGACATTTTGTATTGTGCCATAAATGCTTTATACTAAGTTTTATGTCATAAAATATTTTTTAAAACTGGCCAAATTTCAATGCCACAAGAGTCACCTCTTAATTTTGGATGTGTTTTGTAAGCTAGTTCATTTGAGATGCTTTAGTTCAAAACATTTTGCCCTTTAATGCATTTTTTCATCCAGTAAAGGTTACAGACATTTGATGTCTAGCTGTCATTTAAGCTAGCCATTTCATAACTACCAAAACTAGTTATTAGAATCATCACATTTCTTGACCAATAGCAGTAATAGCAGTAGACTTATATACCGCTTCATAGGGCTTTCAGCCCTCTCTAAGCAGTTTAGAGAGTCAGCATATTGCCCCCAACAATCTGGGTCCTCATTTTACCCACCTCAGAAGGATGGAAGGCTGAGTCAACCCTGAGCCGGTGAGATTTGAACCGCTGAACTGCTGATCTAGCAGTAGCCTGCAGCGCTGCATTTAACCACTGCGCCACCTTGGCTCTTGGACCATCCATACCATCTTCCCTTCAGAGAATCCTCTCAATTGATCAGCCTTACCATAAGTTCATTTAAGTTGATATTGTTATAAACTTTGCCGTTTTCTATAGCTTGAATTCAAATTAGTTATTCTACAGTTTTGTTCTAGTCCAGGGGGCAGCAACCCGCGACTCTGGAACCGCATGTGGCTCTTTCATCCCTCTGCTGCAGCCTGTTGCTCAAAATATGCATCACAACCGCCAAGGTGCAACATCTGCTGGCAGATGATTTATTGAGCTTTTCAACACCTGGTAGACCAACCATGGTTAAATCCAAGAAAATAAAAGTTTCAGAAGAAAACAGAATGTTTAATTTAATTACATATACTAGTCTCGCGGCTGCTCAGGAAATAGTCAGGCACGGGCAGGGTATTGTGGCTCCCAGTGTTTTATTTTCTGTGGGAAATGGTCCAAATGGCTCTTTGAGTGTTTAAGGTTGCTGACCCCTGTTCTAGCTACTTACTTTTCAATCTGCCAAATGAAACAAGTATCTTTGACAGCATAGAGGTTGTACCAGTGATGATTTTATGCAATCCTATTGTTTAAAAGTTAAAATTAGTCACCGAGTGCTATCACTAGTCTCAAGTATATAAAGGTAGAAAGTGATCACTTCACCCATTCACTTCATATTTCTATATTTTGCTCTCTAAAAGTTAATACTTTTTCAAATATCAAGTATTAAATTTAGGCTGCTAACAGCAGGACTGCTCTCTCCATTAAATAAATCAAATTTGTGGTTTGATTTCCCTATCCCAGACAACATCCACAACTGCAGGAACGAATTTACTAATTACATAAATAGTTCATTAAAAGTTTTAAGAATGCAGTGTTGTTTTGATTATGCATTAAAGAGGCAAGCTTCTTAGATTCCAGTAGGAAATATATAAATTTAGGTGCAACAAAGCAGATGTCAGAGGAGGGGGGCAGCTATTTGTCATATATGCTTTAATTTTCTTTTCTAGAATGAGAGATGCTGGATTTGAAGGCTAAGCAACCTCTTCCAGCTATGCTGGGGGGTGGGAATCTGGTTTTATTAGGGGAAAAAAGATGTTTTAGCAGAATAAATTTCACCACATTTCCACTCAACTCTTTCCTGTTGGCAAAGAAGGCTGCTCTACATTAACAAGGTTGCCACTCAAGCAAAAAAGAAATTAGACCAAAGTTCAACATTTCTCTCTGGTGCACAAACATAACTTTAAAAAAAAAACTAAACTTTTCACATAATTCTGAAAACATACATAATTTTAATAGCAATAAATAAAATTAAGAAACTTCTTAATCTTTATTCTCCTAGCAGTATATGCAAGGCAGTTACTGTTGGGATTATGAGTCAGAGAAAGGCATTTAACGTTTTACAGGAACTTGCAATCAAGAAATGACTCTTATTGCTAAGCGGTCTTATTAAAAAGAGGACAGAAGCAATACAAGTCTTCATTGTCCTGAAACTACCCCATATGGCCCAAACTTTAAAATATCACCTCAAACTATGAATTTATCTCTAAAACATTTTATGCTATGCGTACTTGAGACAGTTGCTAATAGTGACTGTTAAAAGTAATCAACCAATTTTATGGGGCATTTCAAGGGTTTAACAACAAAACAAAATGCATTGAAGCTTCATTAAGATTGTTAAGAATCTGAAGTCATAAAGGTTTTTCCTCATACCAGACTATGTAAGCTTTCATAGTAGATCATTTTACTTAGCATGTAATACCCTCATGATCAAAAGTGACAGTCATACATTTTTAAATATTTGAAGTAATATCTTTACTACAGAAAAAAAAACATTGCAATGTATTACAAAGTTATTGCAAATAGATATATACTCAAAAAAGAAAGGCTTGTGATTATCTTCTATCACAATTTTTTTCCAGTATTAGCTAATCTAGAAAAGGCATAAATAACCAATCTTAGGAAAACTTTATAGATTAATGTGATACCTGAATTTAAATTACCTTGCAAGTCTGAATAAAAAATACTGCTTGAAGCTGGTTTGCTCATCATTATTCATTCTATAGTCTGGCAAGAAGTCTAAATGAGCAGTCTTTCTACATTCTATCCTCTATAGTATAATCGTTAAGTGTGAAGTCAAAATCAGAAATGTTTCAGGTGGTTCTCTAATTACTTTATTTGGTTTCTCTAAATGTTTTTACAAGTAAAAAAAAAAAACCTGGCTCCTGCATTAAATCAAGATTGTTTTAGCTGTAGCATTTACCTTCTGGTGACTGCTTGAAAGATTAAAGGTTACATGTGAAAATCATGTAACCACTGCTTGTTAAAGAAGCTACAGTTTACAAACATGAATTAAATTGATGTCCAATTTCTGCAGCCTAGACCAATCTCCAAAAGCCGGTCACTCCCACCCTTCCCTGTCTCCTTTCCATTAATCATTTCCAGGATGACTTTTTTGTGGCCCTATAACCACCCAACTCACCCCCCCCCCATTATTCCTATCTGGGGAGACATGGGGAGTATGGGTTTGAGGGCTTTTGGAGATCTTTAATGCCCTTCGTGAAGGAGGGAAAAAGCCATCTGGTTATTTCCGCCATTTGAGCACAAAAGACACAAGGTAGACCAAACTAACAGCTCCACCCCCACTTCCCTCAGTTTTGCTGAACGAAACACATACACACACAGACAACTCCCTCACACCACACCCCCGTTTTAACGTTTAAGAGATTTCTCTCTCTCTGGGCGAGCCGACCCAAAAGACGTGGCTAAGGCAACGCACTCCAAACGTGCGGGGAATGTCATAAAGGAGAAGCCCAGCGGCTACCGCCCCGGTTGGAAGGGGCCTAGCCCTCTCCCACGCAACGGCTGTTCGCGGCCCCGTGCTCTACCCCTTTACTAGCGAGATGCTAACCTGATGGGCGTGATGCGCAGCTGGTCCTCCCGCAGCCCCCGCCACGCCCCCCGCAAGAACTCCCGGCACCACAGATACGCCTTGCGCCGGGTGCGGGGATCGGGCTGCTCCTCCGTCGGCGGGGATGGAGGGGTGGGCGGCAGAACAAGAGGCGGCTGCTGCTGCTGCTGTTGGTGGCCCTGGCCCCGGAGCCCCAGCTCCTTCACTTCGGCATCGGCGTTAGAAGACGGGGGCGAGGTGGGCGACTGAGTGAGGGCGGGGGGTAATACCGGACCCGGGGCGCATCCTAGCAGGAAGCCCAGAGGGGAGGAAGGGTCGGCCTCGCCGCCGTTACAGAACTTGGTCTTCATGACGACCGCACGGATTGAAGAGCAAAAGGAAAAAAGACCGGAGGCTCGCACGCAACACTCAAAAAGACGCCGACCGCTCCAGCCGGAATTCCCCGCAGAAGGTCTACAGCGCGCGCGACGGGCTCCACCTAGTACTTATAGGCGCTCCGCACGAGGACGCCAGTGCACGAGATCACCTCATCTAAAAAGCTGTCCCCCCCTCCCTCCCGGCCTCTTTGTCTGTGTTGATTGGCTGCAGGCCCGATCCAACCGCAAGGTTGCGGTCGCGACGCTCCCTGATTGGTCCAGAGGGAAGAAGCGGCGCGGAAAGACCATTGGCTGCCTTCCTCGTTGCTCTGGTTATCCGAGGGGGGGCTAAAGGCTTACGCGTATCCCAAAGATACAAACGTAGAGAATGTAGAGGGGAAAAGGACGGGGGAGGGGGAAGCGAGGTGATGTGGGTACTTTTTCTATTTCGCCTGCGCCACAAGCGGGGGCCTCAGGGAGATCGCATTCCGCCTGTCCGCTTCTCATCCCCCGTCCCCGTAGTAGCTCAGGCAGGCTTGGCCCGCTCCTCCATCTTTCATCAGTGTCTCCCAAACTCCACCACTCCCCTCACCCGCTCCACCGTTTGTGTGAATCCCTCTCTCCCCTCTCCCTCTCCCTCACACACACCGCTCGCTTCACGTTTGTAAGGTTGACTCCATTTTTTTCTCGGCTCCATTCTTAAATTTAACCCTTTTCTTCTCTGCAGGCGCGTGGAGTGCTTTAGATTTGCGGGGGGAGGCAAAGGGGGTTCGGAAAGCTAACTGGAGAGGGTGCAAAGCGAGGGCAGGTACAAGGAAGAAATTGCCCCGGGAGAAACTGGTGCTTATGCGGTGGAAACCGACCGAGGTTGAAAAGGGAATAGCCCCAAAGGTCGCCGCCCTTGTTCCCTTCACGCAACGAAGGTGGAATTTGCCGCACTGGACTCTGCATGGTGCGGCAGGGTTTGTCTAGGCGGCCTCGCGTCTCCTTTCTTTCAAAGCGACGGGCGGTAGCGCCTCCGCTCGAGCCAAGTGCAGTCCGCATCATCAGGCCAAGGCCACCGGGTTGAAGTACAGTACACGGCGTGCTCTGCTCCAGAGAAGGAAGGGGGAGGAGAAGCAAGACGGTTGCTACCCTCTTGCGATTTAAAAAAGCGGAAAGTTACAACTGGTGGAGTGGAAATGAATTGAGGCTATTTCGGTGCGGGAAATGAGCTGCAGGGGGGTGGGGAGGGAAATACCCAGCCCGGAGCAGAAGTAACATCTCCGTAGTTGTGTTTGTACTTAGCTGCAGGTTTACTTGTGCTCCGTTCTTTGTGCTTTTTCTGTGGAGCAAAAGAGGGGCATTCACAACCGTCGGATTTAAGTCCTGTGGTCGAGTGGGCAGGAAATAATTCCTGCTTGAAATTGACTGCCCCTTGTCCAGCCTGCATTGCCGGTGTCCCTAATCATTGGCAACGACTTGACTTTCCTCCAGGTCAGTGGTTCTCAACCTGTGGGTCCGGACTCCTTTGGGGGGGTCGAACGACCCTTTCACAGGGGTCGCCTAAGACCATCGGGGGGAAAAAACATATTTTCGATGGTCTTAGGAACAGAGACACCAATGTTATGGTTGGGGGTCACAACATGAGGAACTGTATTAAAGGGTTTCGGCATTGGGAAGGTTGAGAACCACTGTTCCAGGTTGACGGATGGCGAAAGCTGACAGGTTTTATGCGTCTTGCAGTTGCCCTTGTCAGAATAAGGAGGAAAAGGGTTGATACAACAAAGTTGCCTGAAGCCTGTTTTGCTCCTGGATAGGAGATGAGATGAACAATATCAAATGGGAATATGGGAGAAGATGTGTTTAGATATCAGTTAAGTTGGGAAAGATTCTGTATTGGAAACCTATCCCACAAGTGCCCCTTTTTTTCCTTCAATATTGGGCAATTTGTAGCTGTGGATGATTGACCTCATAATCATATGATAACTATGTCTTATTTTTCTAAGAGAGTAAGAAAGGAATATTTCCCAATACTAGTTTCCTTTACATAAGGAACAGTCATCAAAGACATAATTTGCAAAATAATCTTTGTATCTTGAATTCTGCACTCCAGTTAAGACTAAATTGTGAGTTATATTTGGTGTCATCTAAGGAAACAAACTGAAGTTTCCTTTCCTTGGTTTCATCCAGAAATGACACCAAATTAATTGGAATAAATAGAAAACCAATGCAACACCACTTTTCTTGCTTCTAATGCCTTATTTGTTAATTTACATCTTGTTTATTCCACACTTTAAAGTTACGTTTTTTCAGAGCAATATAATGGGATGAATGACAATGCACCAATGCATAGTCTACCAGTTGTGAGAAAAATTAAAGATCACAAATTAATTATGATTTGTTCTGGGAGAGAAACCGCAAAATATAGTATTGTAACTATGGGAAGGTTTGAGGTGCTTTGAATTTCCTTTAAAAAGTCTAGTAAATATATGCATATGTCCACAATTACTTAGCTATATATGCAAGCATTAAACATTAGTTTTAAAAACATTAGCCAGCAACATACATTTCCTATCTACAGTTCCTTCCCCACACTTATCCAAATAAAAAAAAGTTGCAAAACTGGTTCCACAATTTTAAAAATACCCAATGCCAAACACTTAAATAGTACTAAAATGGAAAATACATGGATTGATATATATGAAAGTTTATGTGATTATTGCTTAAACATAGAAATTTCAATCAAATTCCATCATTCCATTCTATCTAGTGAGGGCGGATTAGATTCAAGTCAGCTGGTGGATGAATGTGTTGCGTGAGTGAGTCTGAACCTGAAAAAATTGAGAAATGCAGTGATTCAAAGACAGATTGGTCATGCACAGGGGTGGTATACACTTACCTTCCCTACCGGTTCGCAAATGTAAGCGTGCGCGAGCACCTCCGTGCATGCGCTTTTGTGAAAAAAGGTCCTAAATGGGATGCCATAGAGCCGGGGAGGGTGAGCGGAGCCACACATGATTTCCACTAACAGTTTGGGTGAACTGGTCCGAACCGGTAGAATGCCATCTCTAGAGCCAAGGTGGCGCAGTGGTTAAATGCAGCACTGCAGGCTAATTCAGCTGACTGCAGTTCTGCAGTTCGGCTGTTCAAATCTCACCGGCTCAGGGTTGACTCAGCCTTCCATCCTTCCGAGGTGGGTAAAATGAGGACCCGGATTGTTGTTGGGGGCAATATGCTGACTCTGTAAACCGCTTAGAGAGGGCTGAAAGCCCTATGAAGCGGTATATAAGTCTAACTTATATACCGCTTCATAAGTCAGGCTTCTGCTTGCTTTTGAGTTTGACTATTCCCTCCAATGACCTTGGACCCACACATTGCTAATAAAAAAAATGGTCCTTTGTATATCATAGTTTTTGATAGAAAAAATTATTCATTACTTAGGGGTTTAGACACATGAAAGATGACTTGTTACCTGCAATAAGAACACCTTCACTGTCTTAAGAATAGCATATAACTTTCATGAAAACTCTCTCCAAGCAAGGTTTTACCATACATTTTCAGGTCAAGGCGGAGTTCCAAGTATATGACTCTTCATTACTAGCCGATCTTGACAAGTGCCATTTGGCTTTTGATTGGGATAGAGAAGCTGAGATCTGTATGACCAGTTGTCAAACCAGAAGAATTTTGTTTTTAATACTGGAGCCCAGGATAAATGAGTCCTAGAGCTTCTCTCTAAGGTTGCTGAAGCCAAATTAAACCTTTAAAACTATAATAGGCCAATATGGATGCTATGTCCTCAGATGACGGAAGTGTCTGGAATTTCTAATATCACCTTGCCTCTCCTTTTGTAAAGTTACACATTCATAAAAGCACAATACATTTTCAAAAAAGTCACCACACTGCAGATTTTTTTAAAGTAATAAACCATCAGATACCAAATCCATTTCTCATTTTTCTAGAAAGCTCTTATCCAAAAATACTATACAGGCTACTTATTAATGTTTTGTAAGTACATATTAACATTAGATGATACTAAAAATATTAAAATTATGAAGAAGTATTAGATCCAGATATTTTTTTTAAAAAAATCAACTGATAAAACAATGTAAGGAAGAAGAAATACAAGAAGTAAAAAAGAAAAAGTCCATTTAAAATAACTTCCCCTCATAACAACTTGTCTTCTATTCATGAATTACACAACTAGTTTGGTTTTTATTATAGAGTACAATGGGTTACAGGTAGAAAAGACCGCCGAACAATAGTCTTACCTCAAAAACTGTCTTTGCAGCATATCCTTGCACATCATCTCTGTTAATTACTATTTGAATTACTCTGTACCACACTTCTTCACTAACGTAGTCCCCGGCAATTCGAATCAAATTCAGTATGGTATCCACATACCATGTATAGTCCACTGCATATTTCTCAGCCAGAATTGCAACTTTGAGTACCTGGAATAAGAAAGGAACGAAGGAAGGAAGGAGGGAGGAAAAGGAATATGGGTTACCTTCTTATTTAAGTACATTACATTTAGTACAACACAAATTAACATTTATCTTTGAACTAATAACAAAGGCTTGATATAGCATAGTTCTACAAATATTCTAATCAAATGGGAAAAAAACTTTTTCACAATGAGCAGTTTGAATACACAATTTAATGAACTGATCAATGCCAGCACCAAGTTTTTTGTTCAGAAGAAAAATGATGCCGAATTTAATAGGGAGGAATTCTTGCTATAACACTAAAGTCCATGTATGACCATTCCCTAACTAATGTGCCTACATGTTAGTTATTCCTCTGAATAGTGTAAGTGTCAGAGCATCATATTTCAAACTCCAACAATAATTCCTGCCCCAAAATAATTTCTAACTACACTGTTATATTTTTTTGAAATAAGTTTAGTTGCTATTGAAATTATGATATGTACATTGTTAAAACAAAATAAACCCCAGTCATGTTACATGCACAGCATGCAATGAAAGCTGAGATACATTTTTAAAAACTTACGATTTCTTCTCTAATAGAATAATCAGCCGTTTCCAGATAATTCAGCATTTCGGCTACAATTTGTTGGGCATTGCTTCGGTCACACACAGCATACAGGAGATCCACTGCTCTCTGTCGTACACTTACATCTCTCTCGGTCTAGAAGTAGCATCATAATTATAACATAAAAAATTAGGGGAAAGATATGAAAATAATTTTCAAACATGTCTGTATACCATGAGACTTTGAGAATATTGAGATACTGAGAACTGAACCAGAATCAATAATTTTGTCTTGAAATCAAGAAGCCTAAATAGTACTTGGCATAAAATGCCTATTAATGTTCAGTGTCTGAAAGAGCCGTATTATTGCCAGCAGAATTCAAGTTGCATTCAGGTACTTTAAGATAAAGTAGAAGATGATTCAATGAATTAAAAATATATGTACATTGCACAGAGTCCTCAGAAACTCTTTAAAGTAGGGATGAAATAAAGAATAAAGGCCAGCATCTTTCCTTATCCAAATATCTTTCTTGAACTGAATAGAACAGGGCCAAACTCAAGGCCGCATCCAGCCCATCGGGTGCTTAGATCTGGCCCACAGGGCTGACCTGGAAACAGCAAAGGACTGGCCCGTGGCCCTCCCGAGCTCCATTTCTGCTGGCAGAGGGTTGCAGGAAGCCGTCGCATCTGAAAACTGAGTTTGGGAGCCCATTTTCACTGGCAGGGCCCTCAGGCCACAGGCACCCCCGACACAAGTAATGTCAAACAGGCCATGCCTACCCTGGCTACACTCACCCTGGCCCCCTGCGGCCCTCAATGAAATTGAGTTTGACACCCCTGGATTAAAAAGTATTGAGGATTAAATGGGATGCACCAACCTAATAATAGGGTCAGCTCTATATAATGTACTTGCTTAGACAGTAGCAATAGCAAAGAAGAGGAAAGCTGTACATCTTACTGCCTGTTCAGCATCCTCCACACTAACTGATATGTCCAGGTGCAGCAAAGGACAATATTCCATCTTCAGTTCTGAAGATAGATTCAAAGTGGGCCATTTGTACAAGGTGTAGGCGGGAGCTTTTCATTTCTTTTTGCCTCAAACAGCAGAATAGCAAGGCCAATAATATGGAGAGAAGGGGCAAGGAAGGAACAGGAATCGAGGCACAGCAGAAAAATGGAAGATAGGGGGCTCTTCTTAGGGTTACCAACACAGCATTGTTCTACTTGCTAAATTCTGATACAGCAAAACAGAATGGGAGCTAAAGTTCAAGCATGGCCTAATTGGATAAAAACTTGAACCTTATTGTGGGTTATGAAATGTTTTAAAGAGGTTGCAAAGAAAAAACATTTTCATAGCCTGCAATAGTTTAATAAAAACTTGGAGAAAACGTGCTAGAAAAACCAATAAAATGCATACCACTTGTTTGATTTGGTGCTGGGTTTTTGTTCTTTTTAATGTGGTTAGTTTTATTGTTTTTATGCGGTTCTAACTTTTGATTGGGAGTTGCCCAGAGCTGATAAGATAGGCAGCTCTATAAATGATTTAAACAAATAAAATAAAAATCAAGCAGAAGAATCAGGGTTGTAGAAAATATACAGAACCAAATGTTACCTTCAATGCATTGATCACTGTTTCTATGTGTGTTTTCACAGCCTCATGTGAAAATTCAGAGCTGGCAAGTGTGCACATGCTTTCCAATGCTAAGTAACGAAGATTAGTTTCCCGGTGTTGCAAAAACTGGCCTAGCTGATTACAGGCACGAACAAGCAGGTTTGGTTCACTAGGCAGAAGAGAGGATGTAAAAAGTTAATAAACTGTAAGAGTCAGTAGCACAAGTATATTGGAAAGCATTAGTAAGAGCATTGATATATAGTGTAGCCTTTATTGTTATTGTACATCAGGTATGCAATGAAATTGTTTTGAATTAAAAGGAAAAGGTCCCTTCACTGGCATTAAAAGTGCACTAATATTTTCTGAATGTTAGTAATAATAGGAACGACATCATACCCCTGTCGTGGTCAGACCACTGCCTACTGAGGCTCGACTTCCGGAGACCAAACCCCCACTGTAGGGAGGAGGAACCGACCAGGTGGTTCCACCCCAGGCGACTTATGGAACCGTTAAGGTTCCAGACGGAGCTTGGGGTTATTCCTGATACTTTCGCCCACAGTCCGGTGGAGACTCTGGTTGCTGCTTGGCACTCGGCAGCATCGGAGGCCCTCGACCGGATTGCGCCACTACGGCCCCTCCGAGGCGGCGGATCCCGGAGACCTCCTTGGTTCACCGAGGAACTCCGGGAGATGAAGCGCCGGTGGAGATGCCTAGAGGACCGATGGAGGTCCGATAAGTCCGAATCGAACCGAGCAATGGTAACCACCAGCACCAAGGAATACACCAGGGCACTTAGGGCAGCGAAAAGATCTCACATAGCCATCTTGGTTGCGTCCGCTGAGTCCCGCACAGCCGCCCTGTTTAAGATAACCCACTCCCTACTAAATAAAAGGGAAGCGGGGGAACCCTTGCAGGGCAGAGCTGAGGATTATGCCCAATTCTTAGCAGACAAAATTGCTCGGTTTCGGTCGGACTTGGACTCCATCCCCGCAGTTCCAGCCGTGGCACAAGAGGATCAAGTAGACCAGCTCTGGGTTGAGTTTCAAGATGTTACCCCCGGGGATGTGGACAAGGCCATGAGGGCTGTAGGTGCCTCCACCTGCGTACTGGACCCGTGTCCCTCATGGCTGGTCACTAACAGCAGTGAGGTGACACGAGGCTGGATCCAGGCGGTTGTCACCGCCTCTCTTCGGGAGGGGGAACTTCCCCACCGCACTGAAAGCGGCGGTGGTGAGACCCCTCCTAAAGAAGCCATCTCTGGATCCAGCTGTTCTTAATAACTATCGCCCAGTCTCCAACCTTCCCTTCCTTGGGAAGGTTGTTGAGAAGGTGGTGGCCTTCCAGCTCCAACGGTCCTTGGAGGAAGCAAACTATCTTGACCCCTTCCAGTCAGGCTTCAGACCCGGTTACAGCACAGAAACCGCTTTGGTCGCATTGACCGATGATCTCTGGAGAGCCAGAGATGGAGGACATTCCTCCATCCTGGTCCTCCTTGACCTCTCAGCGGCTTTCGATACCATCGACCATGGTATCCTTCTGCGACGACTGCGGGAGGTGGGAGTGGGAGGCACCGTGTTGCGGTGGTTCTCCTCCTACCTCTCGGACAGGTCGCAGTCGGTGTTAGTGGGGGGGCAGAGATCGTCCCCTAGGCCCCTAACATATGGGGTGCCTCAGGGCTCGGTCTTATCCCCCCTACTATTCAACATCTACATGAAACCGCTGGGAGAGATCATCCGCAGGCACGGGATCAGATACCATCAATATGCGGACGATACCCAGCTGTATCTGTCCGCCCCGTGCCAACTCAATGAAGCGGCAGACGTGATGAACCGAGGCCTTGAGGCCGTTATGGACTGGATGAGGGTTAACAAGCTTGTGCTCAACCCAGAAAAGACCAAGTGGCTGTTGTGCTTCCCTCCCAAAGATTCGATCAATATTCCATCACTCAGGCTGGGGGGTCAAATTCTATACCCCTCAGAGAGGGTTCGCAACTTGGGAGTCCTCCTGGATCCACAGCTATCGTTTGACCACCACTTGACGGCTGTGACCAGGGGGGCATTCGCCCAGGTTCGCCTGGTGCGCCAGTTGCGACCCTACCTGAATCGGGAGGCTCTCACAACAGTCACTCGGGCCCTTGTGACCTCTAGGCTGGAATACTGCAATGTGCTCTACATGGGGCTGCCCTTGAAGAGCATCCGGCGACTTCAGCTAGTATAGAACGCGGCCGCGCGAGTGATCGTGGGTGCACCTCGGTTCACCCACATAACACCTATCCTCTGCGAGCTGCGCTGGCTACCTGTCGATCTCTGGATGCGCTTCAAGGTGTTATTAGTCACCCATAAAGCCCTGCATGGTAGTGGATCTGGATACTTGAGAGACCGCCTTCTGCCAATTACCTCCCTGCGACCAATAAGATCTCATAGATTAGGCCTCCTCCGTATTCCATCGGCCAGCCAGTGCCGGCTGGCAACTACAAGGAGGAGGGCCTTCTCAGTAGTAGCCCCGACCCTTTGGAACGAGCTCCCCGTGGAGATTCGTACCCTCTCCACCGTCCAGGCCTTCCGCACAGCCCTTAAGAACTGGCTAGCCCGTCAGGCCTGGGGACAAGGATAGGCGCCCCTCCCGAATGATGAATGTATGTTGCTTACTATTTTATTATATGTCTCTATGTCAATGTTTGTATTCCCCCTCCCTGATTTTATGTGAGCCGCCCTGAGTCCCCTCAGGGAAAAGGGCGGCCTACAAATATTAATAAAATCTCTAAAAAAATCTCTAACTGCTATTGCTATTGCTATCTCTGGTCATACATCCTGGCATATTCAAGTAGATTTTTTGGGTGGCAGAATGGAAGTAATTTGCCACTGTCTTCTTCCAGCACGTTTTCTGGACTTCCCAGTCCAGCTTTTAGCTTCATAATCTCTGACAGTCTTCCATCTAATCAGGTTGGGGGGGGGAGGTATCCTCTGTTCACTGAAGCAACTTCTGAGGGTTCTGAAGAGGATTAATTAATCCTTCCAGTTCTCACTTATTTCTGAGCAAAAGGAAGATGTTTTCGAAATCAGGAAGGGCTTGAAAACAAAAGCTCAAAGCAATACCTTGTCCATCTGTGCCTTTATGCACAGAAGTAAGGACTATTGTTGGCACTGGCAGTGAAATTACCACTATGCTCAGGAAATCTGTGAGAAAATGTGCTCATTTTCCTTTCATTCGAAACAGCTAGCTTTCAGCTCTTAACATATTAATCTTTTATTTAAAAAAACTTATTTCCTATGTACTTTGTATAAAGAAGCTGGTTTGTACTTTGGAATGTTCATTTCCAGTTCCTTTGTATGTTTACAATTACTGTTACATTGATTTATACTCAAACTCCATCCTGAAGAAGCCATGTCAATTATCAATTTTGTAGTTTTATAGACTACAACTGTGAACATCTAATATGGAATACAATACAAATCATCTACAATGAGAATACTGGGAATACCCATTCTATTATTTGGAGAATCCTGATCATCATCCACTGTTTGACAGAACTGAAGCACAATAAGACTTGCTATGATAACTTCATATTAATTATTTTACCAGAAAATACTGGTATATCTTGAAAGAGACAATATCTCAATCATAAAAATTGTTTTGAGGGCTTCATAAATTCCACTTTTTGTTCAAGTTATTTTATGTCATACTCTCCCAGGCAAAAATGCTCTGGATGAATTCATGTTCAGAATAGACCCTTTGCAGATCTATGAAACAAATGATAAGATAGCTATACTTTAAAATTATTGGTGAGCAAAATATTTCCAAGTTATGCACGTTATTACCATACCCTATGCTTGTTAAAAATAATGCTAATTATGAAGAATATATTTGAGCTGAAGTAATATTAAATATACATTTAGCAGAATAAGAGTTCCTGCTTCATTTCTCTTTCCTTCAACTCACTTTTCTAATTTTAATTTGGTTCACTTAATGTACTTCTGGACCCTGCTCAGGAATGGATGAGGCTGGCTTGGCTGGTACTGATGAGATGAAAAGAGCTACCATAAGTACCCATCTCACTTACCTATAAGATTAAAGGAGAGGATGCAGGCAGCCTTTTTAGAGAAGGAAGTGAGCCCTGCTGGAAGTGGGAGAAAAAAAATAGTAATTTCTCTGACTGGGTTAGCCCAAGTAAAATGAACTAAACATTTATTTCCCTGTAATTGGTCAAATGGCTACTTGTGCCTTCCTGCTTAACTTTCACTTTCTTTTATCTTCCTTTCTAACATCCAAAAAAGAGAAGAAAGAAACCATTGAAATGTCTCAAAAAATCTTAAAAGAAGAGTCATTTGTAGCTGATGTTTCTTGCATGTGTCTTGGCTCTCATTGCTCCTGATGGTTCCCATGACTTATAAACACATTAAGGCTGTACATACTTGGAAAAATGATTTGGTCAAACTGCTTTTGTCTTTGCACATAGCATATATCTGCAGATTTGATTTTTTCCCCCCTGCCAGGCTTCAACATAGGCCTGGAAAACAGTTGCTCCTACTTTATGAATAGTGTTAACTTAAATGAGTAGATTTCTTAAATGAGCAGGATCTTTCTTTTTCAAGTTCTTAAATAAAATCTGGTTGCTTTAATAAAAAAGCAGAGCAGTGTTACATTCCAGTAGCATCTAAGGTAATTCTCTAAAATAATTTCAAAACTAAGCCTTTGTAGATACGCCCTGTTGCCTATCTAGAAGTATATTCTGCAGATTCCAGGAGGTAACATATTATACCTTTTTGTACCTTTTTAAATTAATTTTTAAAATAATATCCTAGTTGGGATCATATGTATCTGAAATAACAGCTCTGTAGGATGTTTCTTTTTTTAAAAAGAACAGATGGCTCCCTTGTTTACACATACAGGTACAAGGAGCAAAGAGCTATACCTGTCCCAGGTACAGAGAGACATGAGATAAAAGACATTGATGTCATCAGTCCCAGAAAACTACGTTCCCTGGATACACTCTCTCTGCATCTAGTTACATAAGAAGTAACTCAACCTGCGTGGAAGGAGATTTTTGTCGCTGTTGGTTTTCTGGCTAATGGAGACATTACCTTGGCAGGCCAAGATGTTCTTTTTAATTTAGGTGGAATATGAAAAACTAACTTTCAATTATTTCTGCCCTTGCTTGGGGTTAAAAGTTTTGCATCTTTTTGGTATGAATGTACCACCAAATATTACCATTGAAAAGTTTTGCATTTTGCCAAATAATTCTAGGATTCAAGATAACAAACAGCACAAAATGATTTAGTTAAAATGTAGAACTTTCCAGTATTAATAATAGTGCAAAGAGAATTTTCTTTTTGTCTTAATTAATTAATTTTTTTATTTACAAACATGTAAAAAACACACACACAAATTTAGACAGTTAACCATAAACAAACAAATCATGACTTAGCATCCCAAGTGCGACCCAAAAAAACTGGCGGTTTTTAAGAAGAGGTTGGACGATTTGTCTGAAATGATATAGTTTCCTGCTTTAGCAAGGGTTGGATTAGAAGACCTCCAAGGTCCCTTCCAACCAGTGGTGGGTTATGACCGGTATGCCCTGGTTTGGGCATACCGGTGCCTGCCGGGAGCACCGGGTACTGTTCCAATGCAGTACTCTGGAGGGCTCACTTGCCCGCCGTCCTTAGTATTTGAGCTCTTTGGGGCTTCCGCGCATGCGCATGGAGCATATGGCACCTGCACGACGCTCCGCCGAGCAGCTGGAGCATCGCAGAGGTATCACGGAACATCGCAGGCAGTAAGTATGTATGGTTAACTGAACACATCACAGCTGAATTCATGAAACACTTGGGATAAAGTTTACAAATCGCAGTTTGGGTTTATAAAGCAACATTGGAGCTTAGTGCAATGCGTTAACACAGATAATATTTTCTCTTTGCTACCTGTAATATACAGTGTCTGTTCTGCTATCTTCTATGTCATTATCTTTTACACTTTTTTCACTATATTATACATTGGTTTTATCTTACTGGTTGTTGACACTGACAATAGTTTGGAGTCAGACGGGACCTAAATCTAATTAAAAAAATAAATATACAGACATGGTCATAGACTGGGTATACAGGAAGCACATACACGCACCATTTCATAGCAGTTCAGAATTTAAACCCAAGATAGGAAATGGAGCTGCTACTCTTCATTTCTCTCCTAATGCATAGGAGGTCTTAGCAAAAGAACAGCTAATGTCCATTCGCTTTTACCACTTTCCATAAATAAAGTGAAATGGGGAAGAGAAATTTTAATCATTTTGAAGACTCCCCCTCACCTCAGGCATCTCTAGTTAGATATTTTTGATGGGATACTAAGAAATAGAGATCAGTAGCAAATCAGCCTTTCTGGGCCTGATGAGAGAGCTTTTACAAAGCAGTTTATGTGCTGCTTTCAGGAAAAAAAATGAAGAAAACATGCTATCTCAGGAGTCATAAAAATACATGCTGGCACAAGTGAAGGACCTTTGGCTTGAATTGGGAATGAAGTAGATCTTCCCCACTCCCCAAAAAAGGCAAGCAGCAGCAAACAGGCCCCTGTTAAAAACGAACTGGAGTTGATAACTTTTCTCCACTGTCCTTTTGCTTTTCATAACATTGTTCATTTGAAATGTTTAGTTTTAGATACATTTGTGACCTTTGTGCCATTGTAGCATTCATTTCATTATGTTTATTTTTAAAATATTGCTTCCTTTTCAACTAGCATTTCTCTAGCATTTTCTTGCAAGTTGAAAATCTGTTTTTTTTAAATCAACCGAATGTTGATCCATTGGTTGCAAAAGAAATTGATTGACCTGCTTGTTGCCTAAACTAATGCCCTAGCTGAGAGAGAATAGGTACCCACACAAGTTTATCAAAAATTTCCTGACCACTCAACCCATTACAGCATAACCAACACAAGCTATGAAAAGAATATCACTGCCATACATCAAAAATATCAGAAAAAAACAGAGTATTACAACCACATGGCATCACCATAGTACATAAACCTACTAAAGGCCTGCAAAACATCTTAAAAAACCTGGTAGTCCAAGAATTAAAAACCCAAGAGTCATCAATGACATACAAGTATAAGGACTGTTACAGCCACTATGTAGGACAGACGGGCAGAAGACTAGCAGATCCATGAAAACCAACCAGCAGTCAGAAGTAATGATGAAACTCTGTCATCTCACAACATCAGGATAGACTCAACCATAATTTCAACTGGGAAACTGTGAGCATTCAAACTAAATCCAAAAATGCTAGGGAATCCCTGAAAGCTTGGCATTCAGACAAATCAGCCATCAATAATACATAGAGATTAACCACTTTTACACACCATTCAGAAGTGACAATGGAAGAAAAAAAAAGGAAACAAAAAGACCAGAATACTCCAGTCGTTGTTCCAGTAACCTGTATTAGATAAACAGGGTTTAACACCAGACAAACAAGCAGAAAACAATATCCTAATCAAGGACTATCAAGAAGAAAACTGCACATCACCAATACTGGCAGGGCAAGTTACTGTATGTAACCCACACTCACTAGCACTGATGATGTTACCTAGTTAAGGAAACATCATAGCAAGCAAACAAGAGAGGGCAAGCTCAGAGAGCACCAAGGACTGCGCATTACAGAAAACTATAAAATCTCTCTCCTTTTTCCAAAGAAAGGCCAGATCTCGGTGAATTACAATAATACAGGTAATGGCAGCCATTGAGTAACAATTTCAGTCATTTTACTGGATAGGGAGAGTGGCAGCGTGTGTTGCACATTCAGAAGCAGGCAGACATAGAAGAAAAATTAAGCTCAGATTTGTTACTAATGACAAAGGGCTTCAAATCTGCTATATAATAAAGGATCAGGGGAAAAAGTACTAAACCATATGGGATAAATTTTAGAGGAACTATTAAATCATTTTGGGGTGGAATGTACTCCATTTAGAAAGCTTTGATTCTGTGTAATTGAGGAAAAGGTCAGGTCTAGGTTTTGGCTGAGTACATTTCCACGTATTGTCCCCAACACCAGCTTTGATCCTCTTGGCAAGCCAAGAGCCAAGATAAAAAATGTCAGTGAGAAGTAGAGCAAATGAATGTCAGTCTAACTTATTTACATTACAGTGACATCTAATGAACTTACTTTTGTTCTCATGTCCAGCAGCTGTTTTAACCAAGTCCTAATCGATAGTTTTTTTAGAATTTATTTTTATTTATGTTTGTGTTCCCTGGATTTGGATTTCTTTTCTGCTATTCTTTTAGTTACTGGTCCTACAACATCCTTCTGATATTTATTGCAAGCTGCCTTGCCATTTTATATGGGGGCTTTTGAAAGATACAAATGCTTAAGCAAATCAAACACAAAGCCTGGACCAGACAATAGTATGTGTGTCTCTTTCAGAACAATCCCAGTCTAAAATATCTTAATCCTTATAGCCAAATATTGCAGGCCATCAAGCAAGATATAAATTAGGGGACAACGAATCGAGCAGCTGTGGAGTTGGTATATTATGTTGGCATATCCCGATATAAGCAATGTTTCAGTAATGCAAGAATTATGAATAATAAAATTAGATAGGTATAACTGAGATAAGTTGTAGCAAAACTGCCCTGCCAAGTGACAACACTAACCAACATGGCAGTCTGAAAAGCTAATCAGAATTGAAGCTGCTTAGTAGTTGAATGTGAGGGACTGGGAAGCCGCAGGCAAGTTTTCCAATAAGAAAAACATATTGGAGGGAGACACTTCTGTTTCCAAATGTCAACAAAATAACATATTATGTGGTGATGAAATAATTTATAGTTGACTTGAAGGAGACTTTTATCTTTACTGTTTTTATGTGGCAGGATCAAACAAGGGAGTGTTGTGTTAACTGTATGACAGTATGTCCAATCTATTGGGAACACACCTTGTATGTGAATGAGAATATTGATCCAAAGCCGTGAGTGCCAATATCATTGACAAATTCAAACTTTTTTCCATTGTGCTTCCTTGTTAATAAGAAAGAACAGTGGTCTGTTGCTTGCAGTTGTTGGGATGAAAAGCTTGCTGAATGGATACTGTCTTCTATTTGGTTCACAATTTAAGAGCATCCACTAGGTCCTAGTGACTAGGGCAACTTAAAAAAAACTACTTGAGTTCAGCCCAACATCTTATTTGCAAAATGTTAATTTCAGCTGGGAGGTAGAGAACTCTGTTGTAGCCCTTCAGTTGTAAAGCAGACAAACCATACACATTTTCCCATTCTCACCCACAGATAGACATTTCATTTGCCAAGCTTAATTAAAAGTATGTTTTGGCTTTACAAATTCACTTAAATCAGATTATCATGACTACAACAAGGAATTAGCTCTTCTGACGCTAAATAAATGTATTTATTTATTTAAGGTCCTACCCAACTTCAAACAAAACCCAGAACAGAAGAAGACTCAATTACTTGCTCTATACCAGTGTTTTTCAATTTTGGCAACTTTAAGAAATGTGGACTTCAACTCAATATATTTAATATTTTTGGTTTTAATATTTTTATTGTACATAGTTGTGGTTTCATCTTTTGAGAACCAGTTTGGTATACCAGTTAAGGCAACAGGCTAGAAGCTAGGAGGTGGAATTCTAGTCCTGCCCCAGGCATAAAAGTCTATTGGGAATCAGTCATTTTGTTGTATGATGCTGTATTGATATATAACCTGCTATATACTATACAACATACTATGCAACATCTTGGAGAGAACCGAGGACTCCACCTTGAAGTACCTATATTCTTTTCTGACATTTTTCCAATAATAGTTCCCTACTAATACACTAGCATTTTTATAATATAATTCAGGCATCACTCAAGTGACATAAGATCTATTGTCAATACAAAACTGTTTTTTCAGCACAATGATTGGATTAATGCAGAAGTCACTATTAGGGCTTCTATCCAAGTAATTTGGATAAGAGTAACCTTTATAAAAGAGACCAAGCCAAGGAATTAGCAAAATTGTTCTTTCAGTCCAGGCTTCTTATTCAATATATTCTTAATATATTAAAGAGAAATTGGTGGTATATGAAAATTCCACAAAAAGAAAAGCATCAAACTAATCTTATGTAGATAGTACCGTGTTTCCCCGAAAATAAAGACAGGGTCTTATTTTCTTTTGACTCCCGAAATAAGCACTTGGCCTTATTTTCGGAGAGGAGGTCTTATTATTTTTGAGATGCAGGAGGTGGCGAACATGGCCACCTCATGGCTGCGGTTGTGTTGCAATATTTTCGGGGAGGGCTTATTTTAGCACAAGCATTCAAAAGCCCGATTGGGATTATTATCCTTAGATGTCTTATTTGGGGTGAAACAGGGTATTTTTATGTTCCTCTCAATTACTTGATGCATAGCTTCTTAAAGAGACTTGCAACTGATGGGAGGAACTGATGGAAGAGTTGTAGTACTCATTCAATTGATATTATATTCCAGATAGAAAATGACTGATGGAGGAAAAAAGAATCCCTAAGATACAATGTATACATATGAATGATGTTGTTTAGTATATATCTTGATCCTTGGCAATAATATGCCAAAGTGGAAATTTAAAAACCGAAGGTAGGTTTTCATTTTTTATTTGAATCTTGAGATCCATTATTCATACTCTTGTAATTAAAGAGTGGGCCATGAGCTATTTGCAACTGGGCCACGGAAATGGCAAGTGAATGTGTGTGCACATGCACATCCCCACTTGCATGAGCAACAGACAAGCATGTGCACACATGCTCCATTTGCATGAATGGTGGGCACACATGCATGCCTTTCATGCAAATGAGCTGCACATGCATGCATGCTTGCTGGCCACTCATGCAGAACCATCCCCCCCCACCATGGTCTGCAAAGCCAGAAAGGTTGGGGAACTCTGCTCTACACCAAGGAATTTATGTTGAGAAAATTTGTTCTCATAGCTTTCGTATATAATATTTCATTTCACTTTACCTTTCCTAACTACAGTAGTATAGTTTAGAGTGGAACTAAAATGATACTTTTGCAATTGTTAAAGAAATGCTTGCATTGCTCTTTCAAGTTAGCCAGTGGTTTATTATGGGAACCCAAAATGATCTGATTTCCATTTGTATTTTAAAACAGCTGGCATATACGTTAATGGCCCTCCCATTAGATAATGCTTTTAGAATCTCAGAAGGGTTAAACAAGGAATGGAATAATGAGGAAGTCATGGACCTCCTTAGGAGGAGTCAAGGCAGGGTGGGAGGAACAAGTGGCAAAACATGCATCATAATGTCAGAAACTCAAAATCCACCCCTTACATCTTTGCATGTGACATCATTACCCATGTATGCAAGGAGGGGATCTATGTTATGATAATGCAATGCATGTTTCGTCATTTTGGAATTATCACAGTTAAGAGTAGATGCCTATAAATTAAAACTACATATTCTGGGCATCCCTCCAGGGACTAGGAAGTCTTGAGGTTGTTAGTCTTTTATCAGTATTAAAGACCTGGCTGTCCCCTCAGGCATTATGGTTATAGGTTTAAGTGAACTCTGAATGGTTAATACTGGTTAATGTTATTCTTTATTAATTGGATTGCATTTATAGCCTTGGGCATTTGAGTTTTGTTAAAGTGTTGTTTTTAACCCTTGTATGCCTCCCAGAATCATTTATGGGAAATGGAGCAGCCTTACAAATTATTTAATAAATAGGTTTTAAAAAATAAAAATCTGTCCTCCTTCCAGGTTTCTGCTGACTGATATTAAAACTAGAGACCTCAGATCATGATTGAAAGACACAGCTCTTTGATATAAAGGTTTATTGCAAAAATTAAGGAATTCATCAAGAAGAAATCCAGCAGCTGCCAAGTTAAAATGCAAGGCCTTTTATAATAAAATGAAGGCTCAGATCTTGCTCCTTTTTCTACTTCTGCGTGGCACAACAGGCTGGGGGAGTCAGATGCTTTTGGGCGGGAAAAGCAGTAGCTTCTTGTGTTTTATTGTAATGGGTCAACCTTGTCAGAATTAATCTACATACTTAAATTTACTTTACACCAGCTTAAGTGTCATTGACTTGCACTTTGTGGAAAAAAATTAGAAATTCTTCCCTCATAGCTCCTGGGCAGCCAAAGCTGAATGGTGTAAACTTAAAGTATTTCTTTATACAGCACAGAGTAGAGTTAAACTATTGAACTTTTGGTTTGCATTTGTCTGTTATACTGGCACCTGCTAGGACATTGTCTCTAAACTTGGCAACTTTTAAGATGTGTGAACTTTAACTCCCAGAATTACCCTTGATACTTAGTTATTATTGGCATCTCAGTATTTAATGCCATTCTTGTAACAGACAATGAAATACACAGAAAATTGACATATTTATATTTTAAAATATTATTGTACTCAAAGGATACACAGACTGCAGCAAGATCCAGAAAGCCTGTGTTATGCTCAGGTGGCTCATCTTTTGACTTGGTTTAATGTTGTGATCAAATGCTTCTTTTCTTCGGAATTCCATTCTTGAGCTGTTGCACTTCCTGTAGAAATTGCACATTTGATTTTGTGTGTGTGTTGTGATAGTTCCTTCTCATGTAGTTAAAAAGAATGGGACTGCTTACAATTTGTCAGTTCTGCCCCCCCCAATACTTCAACGTTAGCTGCCACATGATCAGATTTAAGATTTCCATTAACTTTGTTATACTTGTTAATATATACTGTATGATGAAATCCATGAATGGAGGATAAACCTGTTTCTGGTTGCTAGTTATGTGGTATATGTGCCTCCAGGATCAGAAACACTGAATTTATTTATTTGTGAAGCATGGGAAAATCAGAAATCCAGGCAGCTCAAACAAATATAAAGATTTATTGCAAGCTTATGCTCTCTACAAAAATCTGAACTACTTGCAGGCAAAGCAAATTAGCAGTAGATAAGAGTCAATATGGAATTCAAGGTGGGCTGGACTAAAATATCTTGTGAGATGTTTGATTGATCTGCATAAGAATAGTATAGCAAACAGGATTGTTCTTCCCTGTGATTCAGCTCAATCCCTCCCTATCTATCTAGCTATCATCTATTTATCTATCTATATTGAAATAAATATACCACTGTGTGAAAGTAGCCAATTAATTAATTAGCAGACAATGGTAGATTTCAGATCCTGTGTACGTCAGATGCTTGATGAACATGTCAAACACAGCAAGTGAAAGACGGGGAGTGAGGGAGGAGCTCTGTGTCAAATTGAAGGAAATAATGAGAAGGCAGTTCTTTATAAGCATGGTTCCAGAATTGTCTACACGCTTTTCTTTCAAATTAGCCAGTTTGTCTGGAATTGCCATCATTTCTTTATTCCCTGTTTATGGAAAGTCCAAATGAGATCATTGCTAATTCACCATTATGTGAAACTGTTCTTTAATTCTGCTTTCAACTTCATGTAGAAAAATAATATATCAGTAGATTTAAAAGTTGCAAATATGGAATTGTGGAAAAAAATTCTTTGTGCAGAAACTCCTTTGAGCTGGGAGATATCAGCTTGCTGAGTTTAGGGTAGTTTTCTTTGTAGAGTCAGTTGGTAAGAAAACTTTCAGATATTCTATGCACACCAACCAAGATGTTTATTGTGCAGTATGAAGAAAATTGATGTGCTGACTGTAGGAATATTTCTAATAACTTGTAACATAACTGGAGTAACATATTTGCACTGTTAGGCTATAGACGAAAGCTGCCACAGTTTGATGTGTCATGAGGGCAGCTACTATAATTGAAAATCAGAAAAAAAACCTATGTATATTTGTTTAGTTTGTTGAAAACCCACTTATCTTTCAGCCAGGGTAATAAGTCATAGGGACATATTTGAACCAGCTTCTGCAGCAGCCAATCTTACAGATCTCGAGGGAAAGTCCAGTTTAAGGTACACATTGGGAAACAGCTCAATAAAAATGAGTTCATCCCAAGAACAATTTGTGAAATGGGGAAATTATTGTTGCAATATATCCAAGTTAGTCACAGCAGTATTGCCCTGTAGGTCCTACATATTGTGAGAACAAATAACAAATATAAATATTTGTATAGACATTAGCTGCTAATTTTTAAAATAAAAACTATTGCACATGTTACTTTTGTGGTACAATCTTCTGAGACTTTAGTGAGAAAAGGGAGATCTAGAAGTGACAATCAACATTATCTCATAGAACATGAAGTTAGTGTACAAATTATGTTTCTTGGACTCATCCCATAAAATAGTCTAGAAGTTTTGTATATCTTAAATTTGCCAAGACCCTATTGAAATAGAACAAGATGTAAAGCACTTGATACATACAAAAACTTTAATCAAAAAGGAATTCTTTCAATCTCTTTGCTTTTACCATTGTATAGGATAGTGTATAGCTTTATTGTCATTATATATCATGTATACAACGGTTTTAACCTCACTGGTGCAATCCATGTAAAAAAACAAACAAACCATAAATAGTATAAAGAATCCCTATGCAAGTAATTAGGGGGGGGGGAGAAAAAGAAAGAAAAAGAAAAACTAGTCATACATTTCCGCATGTGCGTGGAGTGTTTGTAGTTGTGTTTAAAAGTCTGATAGCCCAAGGATGGAAACTACTTTTAAACCTATTTGTTTGGCTGGCTATGCTTCGATGTCTTCTGCCCGATGGTAGAAGTGCGATGAGACTCTGGCCAGGGTGTGAATCATCTCTGAGTATCTTCCTTACCCTGCTAAAGCAGCGAGACCTGGTGATGTCATCCAGTGGTGTTAGAGGGCAGCCAAGGTTTCTTGTGCCAAATTGATCACTCTCTGTAGTGCCTTTCTGTTCGCACTTAAACCAGTGTACCATACTGTAAGAAGAATTTGAAACTGAGTGGGGAGGGACAACCAGTTCATGGAAGTAGCTAGTAGCAGCTTACCATCTTGCCTCCCCTACATGCCCTCAAGCTGCCTTGGGCGACACTTCCCAGGATTCTCTCTTAACAGTCACTGCTGCAGAGAATTCGCAGAATCTGAACCCCCCCCCCCCAAGTCCATTTCAGGCTGGGATGGCAATTTGATCCTGATGAGACACTATGATTTGGATGTCTCAAGGCCCATTCCACAAATGATACTGCAGTTTTTGGAGCTTATTTATTAGCGTTCGCAAGTTAATAGCTCAATTCTAATTTGTTGCATTTTGGCTTCAGTACAGTGTGAAACTTGGACACAAGATCCAGAAATGCGTCAGGCAAGCAAGACTGTTTTTTTCTCCAATAACAAACTCTAATTCTCCTAATTAAAACAAACCCCTGAGTGATTCATTCTTGACAAAAAAAATGTGCCTCTGTTTTTATAGCGCAATGAGCATCACAAAGAACAAAGCAGGTGTCTGTCTTTTTGACACAAATGCTCCTTTGGTTCAACTCCTTTATAAAATCTACTTTTCCCCTGCATATATATCAATGCATGCTATCTAATGCCTGAATTAAACCTAAAGAGGCATAATGCCAAATCTTGATATTATAAAATCAAGTAGTGCTATAAAATTAAAATGTTAACGGAGGCATTTCCACTGTTGCACTCTGAAAATATTTTGAACAAAGTAAACTTACAGTTCCGGCCTGTTTTTCATTAACCTGTTATTTGGGAATCCAAATGAGTAACATAGGAGATGTTGCAAAATCATGAGCCCCGTATAAATCACCATTAGGCCTTAGGTAAATATTGGTTTAGGCTAGAGGGAGAACTGCTGTTTAAAAGGTTACAGGGTTGAAACACACTGCCTTACACATCATCCTTGCCTTTACACTGAAGCAAAGTCAACAACATTTTTTTTGCTGAATAGTAAACACAATTTTAATCGTCTAACCCAGCTGCTGCTGCTACTGCTTTAGCTTCATAGAGAAAATGGCCCAAAAGAGAAGAGAAAGAATGCACACTACCCCCAGATGTTGCCAAACTGGGAGATCCATCTATCTGCATTCATGAAATCCCCCAGTAAATAGCAACAGCACTTAGACTTATATACCGCTTCACAGTGATTTACAGCCCTCTCTAAGTGATTTAAACATGTCAGCATATTTCCCCCAACAATCTCGGTCCTCGTTTTCCTAACCTTGGAAGGATGGAACGCTGAGTCAACCTTGAGCCAGTTAGGATTGAACTGCTGACAGTCAGCAGAATTAGCCTGCAATACTGCATTTTAACCACTGTGCCTCCATGACTCTAAAGTTGGTAACTGAGAGTTGAGATAATAGCATAGGATCTCTGCACTCAGAGAAAGGCAAACTACTCATGTTGTTCTATGAATGTAACATAGACAATGTCATATCTATCCATAAAGTGGTTACAATACAGACCCTTCCCTTCTCTTTCCACTGTATTCAATTCCCAAAGGTCTAAACAGCTTAGACCCACCAACAACATCAGATTAAAAAGGCAATCATTATCAACAAGAAATAAACAGACAAGATAGAGGTGCACCCCCTGGATGCAGATATTTTATTCTCCCATTCCCAAATGCTTTGCTACAGCAGCCCATTTTATGGCCGTTGAAAGCCTAGTAAGATGAAGAAATCTGGACATCCAAGGCAGGCTATTGCTCAGAAAGGAAACTGTCACAGCGAAAGGTCAATTAGGGGGCCCTGCAGGTGGCATTTCCTTAGAAATGGACTTTCAGTAGGTCTTACTGGATAAATAGATTCAATCTTCAGGCACTGAGTCATTCCCACAATCCCTGTCCTGGCACAAGATCTGTTTTCATTTCTTTCTTCTCAGTTTTGTTCCTGCTCTGTGGAAACACCTTGGTACAGGGCAAGAGTAGGTTCTGGCTTCTGTTTCTGCCAGTTCGCTCAGGGACGCACTTCGGGCACGCACACAGTTCAGGTGTGCACGAGTTTGATGCATGCTATGTGTGCATGCGCAATAGTAAAAAAAATAGTTTCTGTGCATGCACAGAAGCAAAAAAGAAGATGGCTCCGCCTATAGCGCCACCAATAGAACCAATTCTGGGGCATGGCCAGCCGAATTACTACCTACTCAGCCGAACCGGTCTGAACCGGTAGGAACCCACTTCTGGTACATGTGAAAAAAGAGCAAACTCTATTCTTCTACTACCCTTCCTAAAGTGCTCAGTAACAAGCTAAGCAGGGAATATTAAACCTTTTGTAGTGAAAGCAAACTCTTTTTTTATCTTGATATAAAAATAGAAATCTATACATTTACGCTGGTTGTAGATGCTTCTGCTTGTCTATTGAGCCTCTTGAAAGTCTTTGATGTTTGCAAAATGGGTTGGCAATTGGTAGGCTGTGTGAGTACAGCTTACAGTTGTACAATATTTACGACTGACAGTTTATAAATTATGTGTGCTTCATTTTTAACTAGAAAAGCAGAACTTACACCTGTCTCTGAAACTTATGTGTGGGAGGAGGGGGAAGAAGTAATAATTTTACATCCTCCAGAATATTCTCTCTCTCTCTCTCTCTCTCTCTCTCTCTCTCTCTCTCTCTCTCTCTCTCTCTCTCTCTCTCTCTCTCACTCACACACACACACACAAACACACACACACACACACCAGAGAGGGGGAAAGGGAGAGAGTGAGTGGAGGGCTCTTTTGCAGATGAAGTATGTATTCTACCATCTGAGCTGAAAGAGCATCTGGATACCTCCGAGAGCACTTCAGTAATAGAAACTTTAGTAATTCTTAAAACAGTATTGTCTTAAATGTCTCAAGCATTTGATATATGCGCTGGGACTCAGCACAACAGGTATAGCAGGAACTATATATAAGATGTCTTCTGTTGATGACTTTGAACATTTCAACATTTTCATTTCTTGAACAAAGCTGATGCAGTAAAACGGGTGCAATAAACTTCATTGCTTCTACTGCCAGTCAGAGTAGACCTTGGGCATCTCTACTCCAGCCCCCTGCTCAAGCAGGAAACCTTATGTCATCTCAGACAGATGACTGTCCCGCCTCTTCTTAAAAACCTCCAGTGATGAAGCACCTAAAACTTCTGAAGGCAAGACATTCCCCTCATTAATTGTTCTCCCTGTTAGGAAGAAAATTAAAAAGAAAACTCTAAATTAAATCGGAGATGCCATATCTTTGTGAAAAAAATATGAACGTTGTCTGAAAATGGAAATTATTATACAGTTTTTCACTCAAGTGAAGTGCCAAGAAGAAAGCATTGTTTACTGAGTGTGGGAAAAACCACAGAGCATTAAGTCTCTAATAGTTTTTTTTTATTAATTTTTTTTAAATTTTAATTTGAAACAAGTACAACATCTTTCTTTACATCTATAGAAAGTGTATCAGTTGATCACAAATAAACTTTGGTACATCTCCTCCACAGTCAACAAACATAACTCATATTAACTCAAGCATTTTAACTCAGATATTCATACATATCACCATCATCATATATCCATTTTCATTTGACTGTATTATTTAAAAATATTAATAAAGGTAATAATCTTGAACAATACATGCCCACACCAGTGGGAAAAGAAAAAAGCAAAAAGAAAAAGCAAAAAAAAAAAAAAAGCAAAAATAAAACAAAAAAGACAAAAAGGACAAAAGACAAGGCAGGAAAGAAAAAACAAAAAACAAAAGAAAAGAAAAAAAAGGAACACAGGTATCTATTATAAAAAAGAAAAAGTATATCAGCTGGTTACAACATGCTTTGGTGCATCTCTTCCATTAACTCATATTAATTCAAATATCTTAATTCAAATGTTTACCATATTAACATCATTATACCTCCACTTTTAGTTAACTATAGTTATTTAAACATCCTTCATCCTTAACTATGCCAAAGAGTTAATCCATAACACATGCTGACATTTCATTTACTTGTTTGTAAAATCCTCTATTAACATCAAATCCTCATATCCTATTTTAGCTGAACATCCATAATATTTAGTTATATCATATATCATAACATTTTCCCCATATTAATTAACATTTAACTGTATATATTTTATTTAGTTTTTTAATAGTGATAATTATTGTAATTAATGCCCTTTGTGTGTAATCCAAAAATGTTTCCAACCTTCCTTTCTCATATCCAATTGTTATTTATCATATCAACTCCACATTATATACATTACTATCAATATCAATTATTATTCAGCTATATCTATTACAAATAAAAGTAGTTAGATTTAGCTAATTTTCAATTATACTTCAGTCTATCAGCCTATGTCTCTCCAATAGCAAAACTTCCTTAGTCCTCTTACCATTCCTAAAACAAATTCCCCAAACGTTTTTATAAGCAAGTCCAAACAGAAATATCTTCGCACCTTTTTGCTTAGGATGCCTCTGACATAATAACTTTGTCCTTGGCTTGTTCCAATCAATTTGTCTTTGACTTTCAAGGGTGGTGTCGAAAGTTCTGCAAGTAATGTTTCATAAAATATAAATTCTTTAATGTTTCTCATTCCTCCTGGAATCTGTCTTTTAAAATAAATTTTCTGTATGGCCCCCCTTTTTTCAAACGTTAGATCTCTTTCTCTTTCTGCCTCCGAAGTAAAACAGACGCCTGGCGTGTCAGCAAATTGAGAAACTTCCTTTCTAACATTCTTCATTTGGGTTTCAGAAGCACTCAAGCATTCAAGACTCTGATTCTTTCTTTCATAGTTTGATGTTAAAAACAAGAGATAATCCATTTTTTCCCCAGATTTTTTTCGGATTTTTCATAAATATCAAACAACTTCTGAAAAGCAGAGAAAATCTTTTGAAATGAATTGCTTGAAGCAAGTACGAACGCCATGATGTGACGCAGATGAAATTGCAAATAGGAACACGCTGGGAGCTATGCAGTCTTATCTGATCTTAAACCAACACAGCTAAGCAATAAAAGTGTCAAGTTGTAAGAAGCCAAATTATAATAAATTGGTTTACAGCCCACTTAAGGAGAGCCATGAGGGAGTGTTGAAGTAAAATAAACTTTCCTTTATCCACGTAAACAGCATTCAAGACATTTAAGAGATGAAGTAACCACCAACCATAAATCCATTAAAAAAAAACAAATTCGCCGCTAGATTCTTCTGTTCTTTGGTTTCAATTAGCTTAAATTTTAGTGCGGACCGTCTCTCTCTTTGAATAATAAAATCAGCTTACCAGTTGGAAACACTTCTACCATTCTTAGGGGCTACCTGCAGTTTCGGTTAGCATAGAGCTAATCCAGGAAGGTGTGGCAAAAGGGGTTGAAATCTGAGTCCCCCCGAGACCTGCGGACGTCTCTGAGGTCACTGGATCTCCCCAAACCTTCACTGTCTCTACGGGACAGCTAGGGTCGTAAACAACCCGTCCATTTCTTCCGGAGTAGGGGAATTTCAGGAATGGCCTGAAACTTCGTCTTCTCATTGCTAAGCCCCGCCTTCTTCTCTAATAGTTTTTTTAGGGCATTCACAAAGAGAGCTATACATGCACTGATAGGTGATAGATGGAGAGAGGGAGGGAGAACGAGAGAGAGAGCGAGAGCGAGAGAGAGGGAGGGAGAGAGAGGCATACATTTGCACCTAAAAGAGAGCTGCAGTGCAAAAATATTGAACAGGTTGTTGAAAAAAGCATTCAAAAACAGAATATGTTTTTGTAACAATGAAACTAAAATGATCTTATATCAGTTCAGGAAAGCTCAGTGCAAAATTAGGCTAAAGGCAACAACCATCAAATGCTGCCAGGATTCAATGCCTTCCTTCCTTGGGTGAACTTCTCTAATATTTGCTAATTTTGCAATTGACACTACTTGAAAATCAGTGCAGGTCAGGCATGGAAATGAGATAACTTGTCCAGATAGGATACATTGAATTAGAGTATCATAATTCTTCTCTTCATGAAAATCTTTGAATATCAGTAAGAAACTTTCTCAAAACCAACTTTGGTTGTGAGCTAATAAACAGCTTTGGAGCTTGGGTTACTCTATTGTAAGCTATCTAGATATATGTTTATTACATCATGCTGGAGCAGAGTGTTATCAAGCCATCCCTGAGTTATTTGAAAAGAATCCTGGTATCAAATTTGCTGCCTTTTCCTAATCCCTATGCTGCATGTGTTGCCTGTTTTAGTTTATACCTAAAGACATGTTAAACAATGTGATTTTGCTCTTCTCCCCTTTTCCAATGTCACCATTGGTGGGCAACCAACTGTCAATCATGCCACCACCATGACAAGCAAGAGAGTACATCTATCAAAGCTCATTCACTTTGCAAGCTCACCTAACAAAGAGGTGGCCTGTAGCTACATCCAGCCCATAAGGTGAAACTCAGAAAAGAATAGCAGTGGGAAAGAATGTCCCGGGGTGGCATATATCTGTACAAGCCTAAAAATACAGGTAGTGCTTGACTTTTGACCACAACTACAACCACAGTTTCCATTGCTAAGCAAAGCAGTTGTTGAGTGAATTGGATTAAGTGGTTTTTTTACTTTTTTTTTTGCTAGAGCTGTTAAGCAAATTATGTGGTTGTTAAACAAATCTGGCTTTGTCATTGACTTTGCTTGCTGGAAGCTAGCATGCAGGTTGCCAAGCAGCCAAATTTTGATCACATGACCATGGGATACTGTAACACTTGTAAGTGCAAGAACTGAGTTTCCCTGCAATGCAGCTGTAACTTCAAATGATTCCTAAGTAAATTGCTATAAATTGAGGACAATCTGTAGCCAGACTGATCTCAACCTTTAGGAGAGACAAGATAGCAGTGTTCCAATATCTCAGAGGCTGCCACAAAGAAGAGGAGGTCAAGCTGTTCTCCAAAGCACCTGAAGGCAAGACAAGAAGCAGTGGGTGGAAACTAATCAAGGAGAGAAGCAACTTAGAACTGAGGAGAAATTTCCTGACAGTTAGAAGAATTAATCAATGTAAATGGCTTGCCTCCAGAAATTGTGACTGCTCCAACACTGTAAGTTTTTAAGAAGCAATTGGACAACCATTTGTCTGAAATGGTATAGAGTTTCCTGTTTGAACAGGGGGTTGGACTAGAAGATCTCCAAGGTCCCTTCCAACTCTGTTATTCTGTTATCCTGTTTGTCTGGATTGCATTGTTTGTCTGACTGTATTGCTAACAGGATGGCGAGCAGGCACATCAGGTTTTACTTTTGTGAAAACCACTATGGGTGGCTGTTGACTAATAGGGGAAAACCTCATTTCAGTAATGGAAGAACTACAAATGACTTTAGACTGACATATGCATGGGTTGAAGATGAAATGAAGCAATGGCATGGGGACATGTGAGAAAAGGATGTTGCCTATGAATTTCTGGTTAGTTGCAAGTGAGACCCTAGCTTTACTGAAGAAGTTAATGAGCTCTCCAACCCACACAAGTATGCTATATTCTTTTATACAGGGCGGGGCATAACCTTTTCCTAGGGGGTCACAGCAAGATCGACAGCAGTTTACAACTTCCGCGACACCTCATTTTAAAGCCCATAAAAAACTGAATTGAATGAGCTATTAAATGTTAAATTTGCTTTAAGAATGGCTGGAAAATTCGATTCGGAAGAACAAAGGATCATTGACAGAATAAAATGCATTGCCTTTCGAGAGGCTCGCGATGCTGGAGTGACGTTTATCAATCGAAAATGGATTGCAAACAAATTGAAACGTCATCCGGATTGGGTTACTGATAATTGGAACAAAACAGCCCAAGAATGTTTCACAAAATTTGGAGAAGGGCGTCCTCTGCAACTGTCCCAAGAAAGCAAAGCCATCATTGCAACTGGCAGTCGCAAACAACGAAAAGGAAACCGAAAAGTGGCCCAAGAAATCCTTCAAATTCGTGGAAAACGAGTTGATCAAAGGACAATCGGCCGATATCGAGAACGAGAAGGTTTGAAGCCATTCCACGTCATTTGCAAACCATTGAAAACTCAAACACACGTTCAAGATCGGCTTTGGTTGTGCGATTGGTTGTCTGAATGGACCGAGGAAGATTTTCTTCATTTGGCGCCATCTGACGAATTCTTCGTTTATGCCATTCGAAAACCGAATTTCCAGAACGATCGAATTTGGGCTAAAGACGTCGACGACATCGCCAAACATGAACGATATCGACAAATCGTTCGCAATCCGACTTGCATCAGGATTTTCGTCATTTTCACAGCCAAGAAACTGCATTGGGTTTTGAAGGATAAAGGGGAATCCTGGGATGGCAGTTATTTCCGTGAGAAAATTTTATTGGAGAATGTCATTCCATTTCTCAGTGATCCAGACAATGTCTTGGTGGTTGGTGAGGCTGTCTTTCTTCATGACAAAGCTCCTTGCATGCGTGCAAATGCGACTCAGCAATTGTTAAAGGAAAACAATGTCGAATTTTGGGGCAATGACGTCTGGCCGGGAAATTCGCCAGATCTCAATCCGGCAGAGAACATTGGGGCCATAATTAAGGATGAAGTGGAAGCTCTGATGATTCAGGAGCAAGGTCAAAATCGATATTCGGTTGAAACTTTGAGAATGAATTTGGAAACTGTGTTGAAAAATCTGGAAAATCGAACGGAACTGTTTGAAGATTTGTTGTGTTCTTATCCACCTCGTTTGAATGCTGTTCGAAGGGCTAATGGTGGTCATACTGACTATTAAATCGTGTCAATAAACTCAGTTTTTGATGGGCTTTCGAATGGTGTATGAATTATTTGTGTTGTTATTACAAGTGTTGCTGTGACCCCCTAGGAAAAGGTTATGCCCCGCCCTGTAGGTTGGGGAATTGTAACTTTAGGTACTCCGATTATAATCAATTAGTTTAAAAGCTTTTATTATGCAATATGTATTGTATTTACTGTAGGGCAAGCATAACCTATTGCAGATAAAGAAAGCTAAATAAATTGGGGGGGGGGAGGAATAATTCCACTCACTTTCACTTTGTCATCAACAATTGTCAGAAAATATCCTCACCAGAAAGTGTATAAAGGAATTGAGTCTTTATAGCAAGAAAGGGGGAAAAGGGTTTCCCTTGCGTAGCTATATTACGGCAAACGGCACCTATACAATCAGACTCAAGCAATCTAAGATAGGAATAAGAGCCATCTTATACCGAACAGCTTAATGGTCCAAGCGATCTACCTACGTATATCAGGGCTGTTCAACCTGTGGTCTGCGGGCTGGATGCATCACATACTGGCTACGCCCATGCCAGTGGTGGGTTCTGGATCCTGGTGCAACCAGTATGATGCACTGTGGCCCAGCGTCCATCACATGAACATGCACAGCATGTGCGCACACATACACAATGCGTGCATGCATCCTTACCTCCTGCGACGCTCCGCAACACCTCCACGATGCTCCAGTTGCTCGGCCGAGCATTGCGCAGGTGCCGTATGCTCCGTGTGCGGAAGCGCCAAAGAGCTCAAATACAGGTAAGGATAGCGAGCGGGCGGGACCTCTGGAGCATCGTACCAGAACGGTAACCAGTACTCCCAGCAGGCACCGTTACATCCTGCAACCAACCATTGGCCCACGTCCAGTTTAGTGAAAGGGGAAAAAAGTCCCGACACGGCACATGATTCCACTGTGACAATATGAGTTTGACACCCCTGACCTATATGGTCCATCTTTCCTTAATCTAGGTGGTCTCCAAGTTTCCTTTTCTGCAGCCAGATATTCTGCAACTGCCCGAGAGACTTTCTATGGGTCTGCTTTCTTGTTAATGACTGTAGAAAAGCTGGGACCTGAAAAAGGAGGGGTTTTGGTAAGGGGCGCTTTTTATATTTTTAAAAACAAATTTACTTGGTTATTTTGGAGTTATAAAATAATGGCATATGTAAAATAAGGTGACCAGACGTCCTGATTTTGGCGGGACAGTCACGATTTATAACAATTTGTCCCATGTCCCGGGGCGTTTTTAAAAAGTCCCGATTTTCTGGCTTCAAGTTGAAAGCCCAGTGGATTTGCTTAAGAAATCCTAACCAGGGCAAGACAAAAGACACTCTGTCTAAACCCTCTCTCTGTCTCAGTACTTTCATTGAAGATATTAAAACATTAAAGCAAGAAAACGGACCCCCCCCGCGCCCCTTTTACCTCATTTTATAAGAAAAGATGACCCAGTACCATAGAGCTGCAGGAAATACTTGGCTAGAGAAGTCGCGAGTGTTCCTTCCTGGATTTTCCGGAGGGGAGGGGCACGGAGGTTGGAGGTCGGCTCGTGTGGAAAAAATGGTGGCAAAGTTTTTTGAAAAATGTTTCCCTGATTAATTTCACCATTTTAATTTGCTCAGTTCTTTGTATTAACATCTACATCATTCTGGATTGACTTGGAGTGCTCACTTGTGCCTGCTGGTATGTGAGCTGGGTTTTTTTCTTTTATTTTTTTAATGTATTTTAAAATAATATTTTATTTATTGTGCCTAGGATTTTTTAAAATAGTTTTATTCTGTGTGGATTCTTTTTTAAAATTGTCTTAGACTATTTAAAAAAAGATTCTATCCAAAATACAAAATACCAGTTGCAGTTATTCACTTAAGAACTGTGGCAAGGAAGGTGGTATAGTGACCAAAGTTACAATGGCATTGAAAAAAGTGACTAATGACCATTTTTCACACTTAGCGACCATTTTCACACTTAGCGACCGTTGCAGCATCCTCATGGTCACACGATCAAAATTTTGATGTTTGGCAACAGATTCTTATTTATGATGGTTTCAGTGTCCTGGGGTCATTTTAATTGCCTTTTGTGACCTTTTGACAAAGTCAAATGGGGAAACCAGATTCACTTATGTTACTAACTTATCAGCTGCAGTTATTCACTTAAGAACTGTGGCAAGAAAGGTGGTATAGTGACCAAAGTTACAATGGCATTGAAAAAAATGACTGATGACCATTTTTCACACTTAGCGACCATTTTCACACTTAGCGACCATCGCAGCATCCTCATGATCACACGATCAAAATTTTGATGTTTGGCAACAGTTACAATTTATATTTGTAAATTGTAGTTATGTTGAAATAAAAAAATATTAAAATACTATTTTTGCGTTGTATGAAAATTTTTGATGCTCCGTATAAAATTTTTAATCAAGCCCCCCCCCCTCAAAAGTGTCCCTCTTTACCAATCTGAAAATCTGGTCATCTTAATGTAAAACCTTGAAAGAGAAATCCCTGTAAATCTTTTTAAGTCCTGAGCCTATCATTATTTAGCTGCACCACTGATTTTCTTCAAGCTAGTGTACAGTATACAATGAATTGGATCTATTCTTTCAGAGGCATTCTGCCAGAATTCTTGTAACTGGTGGGAAGGAGGGAGGGGTGGTCTTTGTTATCCCTCCTTTTGCAGGCCTCTCCCCCGCTGCCTGGAGAGTTGCCATCTGTAAAAGAGATGTTCTTCTCCCTCACTTTTTTATTTTGTGAGTGGAAAAAATGGCTAGGTGAAAAGCAACCGATGCTGCCAGAAGAGATTCTCTTGCTGGTGGGAAACTTTTGCAGGATCAGATTCAATGGCCTAATATGTTAATTTGAGTCAACTTAGATGCTGTGCAGGCACTGCCAAACTCATGAGCAGTAGATACAATTAACAGGTTTAACACAGAGATGCACACACTTACAAACTACAGTTATTAGTGAATTATTTCAAAGGAAATCCTTGTGTAGAAGCACATGGCAGCATGAGGCAATCCTGGATCACCCCAGATAAATTTTGCCTCATCATTAAGGAAGAGGAAACAAGATGCTGGAGATCTGAATTGAACTTCTTCAACTTAATCAGACAGAACGGGGCATAAATCCTGTCCCTTGAACTGAGAATGCTCAGGAACAGCGGAATAACTTGTTATCTGCTTATTTCCATGGCATCCTTCCTACAGTAGAAACCGTGAGCCCACTTGGCCTTGTTTCATCTCCTGTGTTGCATGCAAGTGCTGCCAATTAGGCACTTGTTTTAATTACATTTCAGATATTTTTTTCTCAATCAGAAAAAAAGAAGAAGAGCACAAAGTGAGGACAACACTTATGATAGCTCTGCATACAGCAAATTCTGATTTAGTAGCTGAATGTCAATAGTATTTTCTAGCAGCTCTCCCCCACTCTTAGGCCATTCTGCAAGGCCTTGAGGCCCTGGCTGCTCTCCCAGCCCCAAGATTAGTCTGCATGAGGCCTTCTTATTGGATGTGGTATATATACACATACATACGTACGTACGTACATACCTACGTACATACCAGTGGTGGAATTCAAATAATTTAACAACTGATTCTCTGCCCTAATGACCAGCTGTGTAGGTGGGGCTCAGTGGACATGTGACTGGGTGGGCGTGGCTAACTCAACACCACTCCCGTCTATGGGCATTTCACCTTACCTGTTACAATGTGATCAGGGTTAACCAGAGAGGCAGTTTCTGTAAGCAGGGCAACAAAGATGAGGCTAGAAACAACACCAGAATGTCTCCTTCTTGCCTTCCTTAGAGGATTACCCCTGTAAAGTGGAAAAAAACAAAAGGAGATTTCTTCCCACAACCAGTTTTCCGAACTGCCTGGAAAGTTACCAACCAGTTTTCCCGAATAGGTGCGAACTGCTGAATCCCACTACTGATTCATACATACATACATATTTTTTATTGAAGGATAATTTTACTTAAGTTTAAAACAACTTCAGAAACAAACAGAAAAATAGAAACAATACCAAAGAATACAAGGAAAAGTGAAGGAAAGCAAAAGACAAAGAAAAAGAAAGAAAGGGTGTTTGTGTAGGATAGTCGTATACATCTATTAAATAAAAACAAACAAATATATAGCATCTTAAAAAGTGAATTCTAATTTTCTTTGCAGCAATTATAGATATGATAGATAACATATATACCCTCCCTAATGACACACTTTGGTTCTTGTTAGATACCAGAAACATTGGTAATGGTTTACATCAAGGTGCTCTGTTTCGGCGGGAACAGAGATTTAATTTGATTGGTCAAAGGGTCTGACAGCTCCCTATAAAAGGGCTGCTGTCAGACTGAACCTTCGCTGGATTGTACATAGTTGACTTGTGCTAATAAAGAGCTGTTTGTTACTCTGAAGCCTGAGTGTGCCTTCATTCACCCGATCTAACACTGGCAACAAAGGTGGGATAGGAAGGCAACTAGGCAGACAAAAAGAGCTCGACAATCCAGCAGGCCAATCCGGCACAGAGCACGGCGCAACATCAAGCAGCCATCTTTGAGCGGCAAATTCAAACACGCTCAGGAACACAAGATAACAACGTATGCCCCACTGACTCCGTACAGCCCAGCCACTGAACACTGGGAATCCTACATGATGAGGTTTGATTGCTTCCTCGAAGCCAACAACCTCATGGGCCTTTCTGAAGGCCGGAAAAAGAATATGTTCCTGAGCTACTGCGGACCAGAAGTGTTCGAGACGGCGATGGATTTGCCTGAGCCAACACCACTGCAATCGGTCGCTTCGTCAGTTCTACAATAGATACTGAGGACGCACTATGCTCCCAGACCATCTAAATATGTCCGGAGGCACAAATTCAACATCCGTAACCAAAAAGAAGGGGAATCCATCAATGAATGGATTTCTTGCGGCGCTCAGAAAGGCTGCAGCCTACTGTGAGTTTAGAGATCTTGATGAACTACTACTTGACCGCATCATTTGCAGTGTTAGGAACATTGGCCTGCAGAGGAGATTATTAGAAAAAACTAATCTTACTCTTCAAATTGTCCTAGACGAAGCCAGGGCTACTGAGTCTTCAATTAAATCAACGGAAACCCTGCGGCGCCAAAATAGTCTAAAGAGCGTGCGGAAGAGCACAGGCATGCATCGCGAGGCCACAGAGCCTGAAGGCTCGGAGAGCGAAGATGACAGCTATCACATGCACAGTGATCGCACCAAGTGGGCATGAAAATTTGAACCGCGTTTCTCGCTTTGTGCTGGCTGTGGAGGAAACCACCTCAGAACACATTGCCGTTTACACGATGCCATCTGTCAAGGCTGCAAACGCAAGGGGCACATCGCCAAGGTTTGCAGAAGTGATCACCCCGCTACAACCTGGAAGCCCAGACGCATACCTAACTGCCAGCAGAGGCCCAACCAAGGGGCATGGCAGCCGCCACCACGGCAAACAGAAGGTGACACCAGAGTCACCTACCACACCTCCATAGGCCAAGTCTGCACAAAGCGTCCAAAAAAGCTGAAAGTCACAGTCCTCATTGAGGACTCTCCATGCAATATGGAGATTGACACAGGGTCATCCTTGACCATAATGTCTTGGGCAGCGCTCAAACAGGCTATCCCTAGCCTTAAAAAGCATCAGATGCGGGGTCCAGATATCCACCTTCACGACTACCAGGGGAACCGAGTCCCCATCATGAGCCTGTGGACCTTCCGGGTGAGGTTCAGGACCTTCTGTGGCCAGCTACCAGTGATGGTAGTCAATGGAGACCTGCAGAGCCTCTGGGGCTTGACTGGTTTGAAGCCTTGGGCCTAGAAGTGACCGGAATCAACACCATACAAGGCGAAAGCACTGAGGAATTCCTTAAGAAGTTTGAAGACATCTTCGGCACTGGTCTAGGTAAGTATGAGGGGACTCCAATATCTTTTAACTTGGACCCCAATGTAGCCCCCATCAGGCTAAAACCCAGGAGAGTACCTTTCGCTCTCCACCCTAAAATTGATTTGGAACTAGACAAATTGATTGGCCAGGGAATCCTAGAGCTGGTAGATCACACATGCTGGGAGACCCCTATAGTGACACCTGTCAAGCCTGACAGGTCTGTCCGCATCTGCATAGATTACAAGTGGACCCATTGTACAGCATTTACTGCATTTATTAGGCCCCGGAAAAGTTTTTGCAAAATTAGATATGGCGCAGGCATACCAGCAGTTGCCTGTAGATGACGCCATGGTGGAGGCCCAAACCATTGTGATGCACAGGAGGGCATTCAAATGCACCCGCCTTCAATTCGGAGTTAGTATTGTCCCTGGACTGTTCCAAAGCGTCATGGAACGGCTTTTGCAGGGGATTCCAGGAGTCGTCCCATATTTTGACAACATATTGGTATCGGCTGCAAATAAGGTGCAATTATTTAAAAGACTGGGAACTGGGCCAGAATCAGAGACAAAGACCTCTGCCTCAAAAAAGAAAAATGCCAAATTAACGTGCTAAAGGTTGAATTCCTAGGGTACCTCATCGATGGCTCTGGGTTTCACCCAACCAACAAAAAAATTAAGGCAATTCAGGATGCCCTTACACCTCGCAACCAGACCGAACTGCAGGCATTCCTCGGGCTCCTTGACTTCTACAGTGTTTTTCTCAAGCAGAAAGCCACGGTTGCTGAGCCTTTGCATCGGCTTCTCAGCAAACACACCAAGTGGTCATGGGGCAAAGCTGAAGCAGCCACATTTGCCATGGTAAAGAAACTGCTGTCAGCGGACACGTTTTTGGTCCAATATAGCCAGACCGTGCCACTTGTTCTAACGTGTGGTGCTTTCCCGTTTGGCGCCGGAGCCGTCCTCAGCCACCGCATGCCAAATGGAACCGAAGTGCCCATCGCCTACTACTCACGAACATTGTCCACTGCCGAACTACAGTCAATTGGACTGTGAGGCTCTGGCTGCAGTCGCCGGCATGAAACGGTTCCACGACTACATCTACGGCCATGACTTTGAACTTATCACAGACCACAAACCACTGCTGGGATTGCTAGCTGGGGACTGGCCTACCCCTGCTTCTTTGTTGTCGCGAATGACCAGATGAACAATCTTCCTTGTGGCCTACAGTTATCACCTCATTGTTCATTACCCAAACTAGATAAGTTTATCTGTGCACTCACTCTAGATTGTGTTTGGAGCCTGGAGAATGAAGTGAGTGTACAAGGGTGGGTGGGTGGGTGGGAACACCCTGTGGCAGCGTAGCACTCCTCAGGCTCCTGAGTATCTAAGTGCAGGAACAGTTGGAGAGGTTGTTCGGGTCTGGGGGTGGGTGAGGTTTGTTGGATTGGTTCTATGGCCCGAGAGAATGGGGGTTAGGTTGTGACAGAGTTGGAGGGACAACAAACAGGCAATGCTATCAAGGTCACAATGGATAGAGGAAGCAGTGGCAGAAAACTGAGAGCAGGCTGCTCATGTAGCTGCTCAGTCTATTGACTCAAAAGAGTCCCACTTTATAGTCTTCAATATTCATCTCTGATGCCAGGTCACCAGAACCTAGGTGGACCTGAGCTCTGATTACTGCTATTGAATCTGAAGTCAGTATGTACTAGAAAATGCAGATGAGGTGCTGACTTGGTATGCATGTATATTGGAAATCTGGGTGAGATCATGGGGCGGGGTGGTTCCCTTCTCAGAAATGCACCCACCTGGCTTCCTACCTCAGCATCAATCTCTTGCACAGGATAGAAGGTGGGGTGATAATTAATGCCCTGTTGCTGAAGTTGTGCTCTTAAGGACTTGTTTCGGTTTGTGCTGTTGTACAATCCTCCCTGGTGCTCAACAGCCCTGCCTGAAGGATTAAGGGGGACATGATAGCAGTGTTCCAATATTTGAGGAGCTTCCACAAAGAAGAGGAGGTCAACCTATTCTCCAAAGAACCCAAAGGGAGGACAAGAAACAATTGACGGAAACTAATCAAGGAGAGAACCAACTTAGAACTAAGGAGAAATTTCCTGACAGAACAATTGATCGGTGGAGTGACTTGCCTCCAGAACTTGTGAATGCTCCAACACTGGAAGATTTAAAGAAGAATTTGGACAACAATTTGTATGAAATGGTGTAGGGTCTTTTGCTTGAGCAAGGGGTTGAACTAAATGAACTCCAAGATTCCTTCCAACTCTGTTATTCTGTTATTTTGTCTGAATAGTTATATTCAGGTTGATGGGAGAGCCCCCAAGTCTGGTAGTTCTTGAGGATTTTAATCTGTGGGTTTTGAAACTTTAATTCATGTATGTAATGTATTGTCTTCATGTTAAATAAAGGGGATAATTTGAAGGCACTGAAAGAAAAAAATATATAAGTGTTAGTAATTAGCCTCCAAATGAATCCAAATTAACTTTAAAATATTGGGTTGGGGAGCAGAAATTGTGCTATGCTGTTTAGAAACAGTTCAAAGAGGGTTTCCTGGAATGTGTTCTGACCCCTCACTAGCCTTGAGGAGGCCATGTTGTGAGCTTCCACTTCTCACACTGCTTGTTTTAGCAGCTCTTACTCAAGGTCCTTATCTTGAATTCTTGTTTGTGCAGCTTGCTTGGAGCCAAATCCCTCAGTGCCAATTCCTCCACATTAGTGTAGCTCATCTGAGCACAATGCTCTTTTGCACAATTTTCAGGTTTGCTGCTCAGAGGCCACCACATTGTCAGAATCCATTGTTTTCAGAATGCTTCTAATTAAAACTGCCAGCCAATGGTGTGGGGGTTTCTGAAAGGTGCATTTCCACTTCAGGGAAAGCTGGAAAGGAGATGTGAAACCTGGTTGAGGTTTTGCTTAACCAGGTCTTCAGAACACAAGCTGTCTTCTATTTTTTTTATTACTATCCTTCCCTTTTCTTCCTCCTGCATCCCACCTGTTTTCTGCTATATTACCCCATGGCCTAATGTCAGAATTTTCCAAGACAGGGTGATATGTCATTAAGTTGTCATTTTTTACTCTTAGGGACTACATAGATGGTTCTTCCAAGAGGATCTTCAAACAGAAGGAAAAAGAGTCTCTCTTGTCACAATGAATGATTGGAGAGATCAAGAGCAACCTGATTTGAGAAGGGCCCTGCCTGAATGCTACAATTTGTCCTTCAACACTTCCGTGCCTTTGTAAAGCTATTTTACTTTCCCTGAGGATTGAAAGAAACTCATCCAGTGCAGTAAAACCTGTTGATCCAAAGGTTCCTAATCTCTGAAAGGCAGTTAAAAAGCAATTTCCATAAGTCATTAGAAAAAGAGGTATGCAGACCAGAGTCCTTAAAGGTACCAACAATTTCCTTTGTTTCCAGAGCGCTCTAAGCCTACCAGAGACTGCCTTGCGTTCTCTTTGCAAAGAGCAACTGTTTGGAACACTTGTGGTGACCTCAAGTCCTTTCCTTGTCCAGAGAACAATTTTGAAGAGCCGGTCCAGTTGCTGGCTCTTCATTCTGCCACAGTTGGAACCAGAACCATCTTCAGTTCACCATTTATTCCCCAGAGAGAAGTTCTTTCCTCTCAAAGCACTAGCAAAAGAAAACTTAGGAAGTTTTATATATATATATATTCCCCACAACAACAACCCTGTGAGATGCGTGAACTGAGAAAGACTGACTAGCCCAAAGTCACCCAGCTGCCTTTCATGACTAAGGTAGGACTAGAATTCACAGTATCCTGGTTTCTAGACCAGCACCTTCACCACCACACCAAACTGGATTGGTCCCATTTTGGCAGTAGGCCATGTTTGTACCTCTGTGTTCTGATCTAAGCTTCCCAAGAGCATGAAGCTATACCTTGTCCTGACAAAAACCTCTTTTATTAATTTACTGTGAATTCTGCTCATTCACATCCAGTAAAGTCTTTCAAGGGAGGATTTATAGTCACAGATCTTATCTGGCTTGGAGAACTGATAGGCCGATATCTGCAAAACTTGGCAAGGAGTCTCGGAGACTCACGAATCAATTAAGCGAACTAATTATCTCCTGCAAACTCCACTCCCCTTTCGCTCCTCTTATATTTCCTCTGGGAGGGGCCATTCATCATCCACCTGTGGACTTACTCCCAAGTCGACCCCTGTTCCTTTCGTCTGGCAACTCTGTGCATGCACACACTGGGAACAGGCTCCAGCTGTTTGTCTGCCTCACTGATGTCTGACTCTGAAGGCAGCTGATAACTGGCATACGGCTCTAGGCGCCTCTCTGCCTTCGACACAGAGCCCTCATCAGAGCCTTCCCCAGACTCCAGGACTGGCCCATGTTCCTCCCCAACCTCCTCATTGTCCAAAACTACTGCCAGCTCCGATGGGTGGTGGCAGACCACAATGCTCTGAAAGGCCGTTCAAAGCAAACTAACTAACCAAATGCCCTTAATGGGAAATCTGGCAATTCTCTTATGAATGCCAATAATTGTACAGTCATAGAACGCCTATTTCATGGTTTCTTTATTTCCTTCTGCTGTTCATATGCTGCTGAACTCCAAAAATGCTCTGAAGAGTTTATGATGATATAAAGTAAAAGAGAAAAAGAAAGAAACAACCAACTCTTAAAGCCAGCAGCAATCCATCTCCTGGTCTCTGACAAAAATATTTTCAACAAGTGATACCAACTTTAAAAAATTATTATTTATTCATCAAATTTATGTAGCTATCCATCTCACCAAAAAGTGACTCTGGGCAGCACATAGCAATCAGATAAAAAGCATAGGTATAAAAACAACATACATAAAGAACATTAAGAAATAAGTAGTATAAAAAGCAAACATACCCACTTGTTATGAGGAGGAACTTATCTTTGATCCCCCAAAACTTTCTGGAACAGCGGAGCCTGTCAGCTTTCTAGAATGCCAAGAGGGTTGGTGTTGGCCTGGCCTCAAGTGGAGCACTATGCCAAAGGAAAGAGTCCCGGAAAAGCATACCATTGGGGTCCCTGATCAAAGCAATCCCTCAAGGACGGGCCTAGGAGAGTACCTTCCCTTACCGGAAGGACAGAAACCATGGGGAGAACATGCTCCTGCAGGACCTGACTCTTATAAGGCTTTAAAGGACAACCAGTGATTGAAGGGATCTGGAAACCAGTTGGCACTCACTGCAGTTTTTGCTGTGGTCATGTTAATTGAGCAAACCAAGTGAACTCCTGTGTTTTAGACCAGGTGAAATTTCCAAGAGGTTTTCAAGGGCAGCAGGTTTTGGAGCTAGTTGGAATTACCCAATTGGCCAAGGCTGAGTGACAATGAATGGGCCTCTGATTCAGGGATGGCCATAAATGTCACACAAGACAGGGCTGTGCAAAGGCACAACTAATAGGAGAACTTTCTCCTCCCCTCACTCATAGTTTCATGATACCATCCACCACTTCAGTGGGATCTTTGCAGGTCCAAGGGCATCTCTGTAAATAATGCTAGAGACTAGAGGCTAATAGTGTTATTCACCATGCCAAGGTATTCTATTTATTTATTTTAATTAAACACAGCTTTGCAAAAAGTCACGAGGGAAAGAGAGAGAAGGGTTTGGCCTCACACTGGTGGTAATAAATCAAGTATCTTTTCCCTGAAACCGTTCTTTCTTTTCCAAATGGACAATGCTGGTGCTTCCCCAGGATACTGAATCCTGCTTGTGGAGTAATTTCATTTTGGCCAGTTAACTCATTTTAATGAAAAGAAAGATTGGGAACAAGGAAAGGCTGGATAAAATAGAACTGCCCTCAGAAAGATTTACAGTGATAAGGTCTGAAAAATAAAATGTGAGGGTGAATTGTGCTATTTACAAAATGCATATAGCCTGCTGAATGGTTATAATGACAGCATGCCTGTTGTGTGCACTCAGCCCACAGTATCTTGCTTTTGCAACAAAGCCTGTGGAATGTCAAGGATATAGTGACAAAGAAAGCAAAAACAAAGGTGATCCTTGAAGCCAGAGGTTTGCTCATCTGTTCAAGCTTTCATGAATAGAAAAGGGTGTGTAATGAATGATAAATATAACATTGGAACATGGATCATAGTTTTATGTCAAGGAAAACATTTTATTCCATTGCAATCCATTAAGGGTGTGGTTATTAGTTATGAAACTCCTTAAGAGTGGCAGGTGGAAAATGGGAAGTGTTAAGTGAATTCATTTAACATATCCAGAGAGTTCTCAGGACAAAATTCCAATACCAAGTATTGACTTGCTTCACATATTGATGCCAGAACAAGCCACTTTGGTTCTTTCATATAATACTGTCTGAAGGCCCTAACAAGAAGCACTAGACTTCTGATGTTTTGAAATGTTTGTGTGGATATACAAAAAAGAAGAAGCAGGGTGGTGGGGAAGAGATAAGCAATAAAGCAGGAAATAAGGGCCTCTTTCAATTAAACAAATTATTTACATGATTGCTCTCTTTGCCAATGACCTCCTCTCTGTGCAACATTCATTCTTGTTTCATTTGCACAAGACTTACCGTAGCTTCAGTACAAAACATTGGGATGTCAGGGTGCACATCTAGGATGAGTAGGAAAAGTCATGAAGAGTTATTTGGTGCAGAACTTCTAGCATGTCTTCGGTTGCTATACAGTCTATCACCAACCACAAGTATATGTGGATCAGAAGTGGGTTGCTCCCGGTTTGCCCCAGATCTGGTGAACCAGTAGTAGCGGTGGTGGGAGGCTCCGCCCATCTACCCAGATGCTTCTACGTCTGCACAGAAGCGTCATGCACGCAAGCCGAACTGGTAGTAGAAAAATTGGCAATCCACCTCTGATGTGGATACTAATGTACAGTATTCTCATTCCCCAAATCTCTAACTAGTCAGAATTCCAGGGATACAAGTATGTACTTAGCCAGGCTAACTTACAGAAAAATACCAAAACAAATTAAGTGGTCCAGTATAAGCTGATGGTTTTCTTCACATCTGCTGTACAAGTTATTGCTCTCCTATCAAATTTCAAAGAGCAGCTCCAGAAAACAGATTTAGCTTTGCCTGCACAGAGGCCTGGGTTTCCTAGCACACCTGCACATCTGGAGGTGGGATAAAAATAATAATCTGCACCTGTCATTTATGCCACCACCTCTCACCCAAGGCCTTTCAGATGCCATGGGGCAACCCACCCACCCACAATTTGTAATAAACCCATGACATTTTTTCATTTTAGCATGGATCCAATGTTTTAAAGAAAAGACAAGCAACCCCTTCGCCCCCAAATTGCACAATTTGAAACACAGCACAGGTAAATATTTGATGAACTTGCCAAGACTTTACCCCTTGAATGTGAGAAAGTAGCCACCTGCATTTCAGTGTGTTGGGTTCCTCTCCTCCCTTTAGTGTTTAGTCTGTCATTTCAAGGTCTCCACTTCCCAGCAGACACTTATCTCTTTCCCTCTGTTTTGTCTCCTTCACACTTTGCTTTCCTGTCTGTTAACATCGTCCTTGGCTGCTTTCTACTCCAGTTGTCATTACTTTGCTTTCCTCTAGCCCTCAAATCTCCTTTCTTTCTCCTCCCTGTGTCAACAATTATTCAACAGTAAGATGCATGTCAATAAAACTTACAAGATAAGATGATACCAAATATAAATCTCTTGCAATAGGACCAAGAACATTGATAACTGCTGAACTAGAGATCTGTTGGTTGACTTTTTTTCTCTCCAATTGCTAAACTACATTGTTCTATATTCAGTGGAGATGTATGAAAAATTTAGCCATTTAGGAATTACGGTACTGGAGGCTAGATGAACAATTAGGATCTTCACTTTCTATATTGGAAAATAATCTGAGCAAAGTCAGAAATGGGTGGACATTGATTGGATACTATATTACTTGTGAATTAAGCCAGTGGAAGGATGGACTTGCTCTACAATAGAGTGGATGGTGGCAATGTACTGAACAGGTCCTGCTCAGGAGTGTGGAAGGTGCCACAGGAAGGTTTTGGGTGAAGGATCTAGAAAATGTCTCATGGGGGCGGGGGGGGGGCAGGAAGTTCAGTTCCTGTGCAAGCACATGCCTCATTGCATCTTTGCAAATGTTATTTTCTTTTTCTTGTTATTTTATTAACGTTCTTGATCAAAATCTTTCTTATACTTCCTTACTTGTTGAGGAAGATTGTACCATCTTTCTTGCAAGACTGTATGGCTTACAGATGTCCCCCCTCCCAGGGGTGGTCTGCTATGGGTTCACCGGGGTTCAGGCAAACCCATAGCTAACGTTATGGCCGGTTTGGAGAACCTCCAAATCCCACCCCTGGCTGCCCCCACCTTTCCCAGGAGGCTCCAGATGATCCATTTTGGATGCGAGGTAAGTACAGGGCCCATGTGGAGGCTTGAGGAGAGAGAAAAACAGCCTCCCAGAAGGAGCCTGGGAAAGGCAAAAACTCCCCCCCCCCGCCATGGTGCAGGAGGCCAACTAGGCCACGCCCACCCAGCAACCAGGCAGAGAACCTGTTGCTGAAATTTTTGAAGCCGACCCCTGATGTCCCCCCATATCTTTCTGTCTATCATGATAGCTTGTTTTGAAAGTCACTTGTTTTTTTCCCTTTTTTGAAATGTTGGGATATACAGTAATTAGATACTATACTTTCATCATGTTCTTCATGGGTTATGGGATCAGCTGTTGGTCATGTGCTGTTTGAGCAGCATTACTGATCAATTCCACCGTTCAGGATCATCTTCTGAATCATGCATATTATTACATAGTCATCTGAATTAATGGGGCTCTTTCTGATCCACTTATATTCACTTATTCTTGAGACATCCAGTTTGGTAAACTTTATTTCCATTTTAATAATTTTAATGTTTTTTTAGTTCATGTTCTTTGTGTTCCATGCCCTGTTTATACATGTCCTTGCAAAGTGGGAGTGAACGTCTCGCCCTCCCACATGCTTTGATTTCAGAGTGGATTCCTCCTTTTTTTTTGCTGGCTATTTTGGAAACAAGAAGTCAAATTAGAACAAAATTTGGGGGCGGGGGACAAATATCAGGTGGTTTGTCTCAAGGTATTTCTTTTGTGATAAGACTGTCTGTCTGTCTGTTCTGTAACAGACAGAAAATACTGCCTGTTCTTATGTATGCCTATTTAAATATCAGTGTCTTACTTCCCCAGTGAGCACTAGAGTACACCAAGGAAAGTGCCTGAATCAACCTCTTTTATTCAGGATACTCCTGGCTATTGCCAGGAACAGAAACCTGTTCGACAGATATTTCTGTTCCAGCAATTTTCACTGCATGGATGAGTGGAGAGGCCAGCATTCTTGGCAGGAACGATGCCAATTGTGCTGAAAGATCTCTGAAAGAAGCATTGTTTTGGAGTACCCTTGCTCCAAACTTTGTGTCTTTAGTTTACAAACTCATGATGATGGCTGGTAGAGGTGGGGGGAGGATGGGAGTTGTAGCCCATCACTCCTGGAGGGGTTTGAAGGATAATAGGGTGGGGCTATCTGGCTTACAACCAGTCTTACTGAGCCTGGCAAGTGAAAGGGAGCTGGGAACACAGAACAATTTCGTTAACTTAGAAATGGCCGCATCTAGTGAAGGGACAAACATCTGTGCTCCTTTTGCTGTGGGAATGGGCAGTCTCCAGTCAGTGATCTGTAAGATCAGAGCTCATATTTAACTTCCTTTCAGTGCCTTTATGAGTCAAAGCTTGCTTCATAACAGTTTGTCCTTCAAACATATACTCTACACAACCCTTAAAGCATAATAATGTACAAGTGGAAGCAGTGGTGGGTTTCAATTTTTTTTAGAACCTCTGCTTTGTGGGAGTGGCTTGCTGGCCATGTGACTGGGTGGGAGTGGCTTGCCAGCCATGTGACTGGGTGGGCATGGCCAACTTGTAAAATGTGGTGAAACTCACTTAACAACACTCTTGCTTAGCAACCAAAATGTTGGCTCAGAAACTCTGGCATTTGAAGCATGCAAGTCTTAAAGCTGTCAAGTTATAGGACCCTCGCACCCCTAACCCTTTAGAAAAAAAACCCCAGGGGTGTTTAAACTTGACAACTTTAAGACTTGTGGACTTTAACTCCCAGAATTCCTCCTATAGTCATGCTGGCTCAGGAATTCTGGCATTGAAGTGTGCAAGTCTTAAAGCTGTCAAGTTAGAAAACCCTTGCACCCCTAACCCTCTAGAAAAAAAAAACCAAGGGTGTTTGACATCTTTAAAACTTGTAGACTTCAACTCCCAGAATTCCTCCTCTTGTTCTTCATCTTGATGATGTGCGGACGGGCGGGGGGAAGGGAGCTGGAACCGGTTCTAAACGGCACTGTAGATTTGTGGAACCTCTGTCATCCACCCCTGAGTGGAAGATAAAACAATGTTATTTCGGAGACAGCTTTTGTTTGCTGTGACCGCTAAGATACCACGATAGAAACCAAGAGACCATGAGTTCTACTCTCCTACCTTAAGGACAAGGGCAGCCAGGTAACCTTAGTCTAGTCACCCTCAGCCAAGGAAGATGGCAATGGAAAACCTCTTCTGAAAACCTTGCCAAGAAAATTGCAGGGACTTGTCCAGGATGCTCAAAGGATAGGAAGCTCAAAGGCAACCCTGTCCCCTCAACCCCCCCCCCCAAATTAGACTATATATGCAAATTATGACCTGAACCTATATAAAAAATTATGATGTTCTGCTCAAAAAGATAAGATTATTAGAGACGCTAGTTGTTTTTGTACATATTTATTTACTAAGAAGTAATAGATAGCATGAAGATAAATAGGAAAAATAATCTATTTCTGCTAACTTCAGGAAGAAGAATCTGCTGCCTTCAGATGTTTCAGTTTTTGCATATTTTATTTCCTTCTCTGCTTTCCTGGAATGTTTCACATTCCAGAGTATTTCAAAGCCATTCCATCCAGCATCATTAACATACAATTGAGCAGAAGGAGGCATGTGAATCAGAGGTGGTATTCAGCTGGTTCAGACTTGTTCGCCCAAACAGGTAGCAGAAATTACGGGCACTGATCCTGTCTCTATTTCGTCCTATTTAGGGACGTTTTTTGAGCAAAGTGCATGCGCAGAAGGCTGGGCATATGTGTGGATGGGGCACGCGCGAGCAAAGCAAATGCAAGTGCTTGCACACACACATTTGCAAACCGGTAGGGAAGATAAGTGAAAACCACCCCTAATCTGAATCATTAGTAGAGGCAGCCACTCCCATATATGTTGAATGTTTGAATGTTTATTTCATTTGTATGCTGCCCTTTTCCCCCAAAGGGGGACTCAGGGCGGCTCACAACTCAAACAAGGGAAGGGGGATACAAACAATTTGACAACAATACAAAACAATACATAATTTAAAAAGCGCAACAATCATACCATTCGAGATAGGGGCAATGGTTCTTTAGCCCCAGGCCTGTCGGGACAGCCAGGTTTTAAGGGCTTTGCGGAAGGCCTGGAGGGTGGTGAGGGTGCGAATCTCCACGGGGAGTTCGTTCCAGAGGGTCGGAGCAGCCACAGAGAAGGCTCTCCTCCAGGTAGTCGCCAGTCGACACTGGCCGGCGGATGGAATTAGGAGGAGGCCTAGTCTGTGGGATCTAATCGGTCTGGTGGAGGTAATTGGCAGCAGGCGGTCTCTCATATACCCAGTACAAGCTACATATTTGCATAAAATTGGCCTCCTTCTGAAATACATTTCCTTTTGCTCAAACAAACTGCAATGTTTGTTCGTGTATTACACTGGAATACACTTGTGGAACTTAGTTATATACACTGAGGAAGGAATTCATTGAGGCATCTGAGGAAGATATAGCAAACTGTGCGAAGCAGAATCGACCATCATGACAAAAACCAAGGAAGTGGTGAATAGACCTATTCCTTGGAACCTCTTCAGATAAGGAGAGGAAAGGAGATTGGCCACTGTGCTCTGGGCAGCTTCTCCCTACAAGGAGACTGCAGAACAATGGTTTCCCACAGGTTTGAGCAACAGGAAACCATAAGATTAGCCATCTTGTTCACAACTGGGGCAGATTTTTTTAAAGGACACAAACCTCACTTCCTGGTCACTTTTGGAAAGTGCTCATTAACTACTCATGTAATTTTATATAAATTACAAAAAGAAAAGGATATTAAAATTACAAGAGGGAGATACTGTATGAATAGACAATGCAGCCACACAAAAAGTAATTTATCAATATCATTCCAGGGAGAAAAGTCAGATAATTTTTCCAAGTCCAACATAATACTAATATTAAAGAGAGACAAGACTTTATTTTAGCAAGACACTATTGGGCTAATACCATTATTGATTAATGACTATAATTTGTTCGCAACTATTTTAGCTGATAGACTGAAAATATTTTTAAGAATTTGTTCACGTATTTAATCATAGAGTAAGAAGTCACTTTATAATTGTACTGTAAAGAAAGTTGCAAACTATATCTTTTTTCTTTGTTTTCCTTTCCCCCCTTTCTTGCATTTTTAACTGATTTTTTTCATTTTCTTTTCTTTCTTGCTTTGTATTAGTTTTTTATTCATTTTTATTTTCCTTTTAAAAAATCTTTAATAAAAATTGGAGAAAGTTATAAATGGATATATAATGGTCCAGATAAAATTGGAATATTGAATCTTTACAATAGTTTTTTGGAATTAATTATAAAATATAAATAGCTTCTCATGAGAAATAGATCCTCTTTTGGTTTTTATAAGACATAGCATAGATAATTAATATAATTTAAAGACAATGGAGGGGACTAAAGGTTTTAGGTACAAAAAAAATAAGATGATGCAAAACATAATGACAGCAAAAATACTGAAGGAGACTTTTGAAGAATGGAATCAGAAAATAGTAGCTGTGATATCAACATTGTCAGTAATGATGTCTGCTTTTATGGAGAGCCTATGTCCAAAAGATATTATTAAAGAAATGTCAGATGTAGAACAAATTTTATCTGAACAAATAGAAACGTTATCAAAAATGGATTTACAACTGACAGGCCAAGAGAATGATTTAGAAAATTTAATAAAAATATATGTAAAATAAAAAAGGAATTTTTGAGGTGCCTTAGTAAAAGCAATTTTACTATACAATTCTTCTTCCTCCTCTATCCAACAACCATTTCTTCGTATCTAGCTTTGTCCTAAACTGCCACTAATTATGCATGCAGGTAATTTAATTTCAACTGCTGTTGTTTCCATATATACTGATGTTGCTAGATAAATAAATGAACAACAAGCCTATAGAGTTTGAACCTAACCCTAACCCTTTCATCTTTCATTAATATTTGGGTCCATTTTAGAGAATGAATGTAATTGTTGCTAGCACTTTATCCAGTAAGGAGGATATTTTTGTCTCTACTGTGCAATTAAACTTTTCATCTTTAAAGTACAATAGTTTCTTTGCTCTTTCAGTAACATTAAGAGACATGAACAGAAATAGCCCATCAAAGAATACCCTGCATTCTCCCAAGTGTGTGTGTTATGCACTATTATTTCAAAGGTCAGTATCAACCTTCAGCCACTGGTTGAATTACTGGATTAGGTATTGTTGGGATACATAGCAAGAACTAAGCCAAAGTTCAAGCCATGCAGCTTTTAATGGACAATCCAATTTTGGCACAGGACTTCTTCCAGGAGTCCTGTGGAAGATCAGAGTCTAAGGCCAGCCTACCATAAAAAAAAATAACTTAAATATGCTCAGGTAGTTCTCTGTTGCCCTTTGAATGGACACATGGACAGTTTGGCAGAACTCCAGTTCTCAGTTTTCTCCTTCCTCCCTTCTTATCAATTAGATCTGGGAGCAGACATGACAACTCAGCTTGGTTAGGATGAACTTTGGTTACAGAATGACCTGTTTACTCCGCCAGTGGGAATCTCTATCAAAGTCAACCTCCAAAATCAATATCTTACATCACTGAACTCAATGACCTGGTAGGTTAAGAAAAGCTCTTTAACTAATTTGGATACATATATATTTGTCCCAAGAATATCTCCTGCATAGAACATAACTCATCTTCAAAATGAGCCTTTAATATACTACCGGTGCCTGCACACAAATCAGTAGTTGTAGCTCAGCATTTCCTGACTCAATGCTTTCCAGATATATTAGACTACAAGTTTTATAATACATGGCCAGAATGTATATTTAAACACACATAGAAAGCACAATGGTAATAGCCTGTTAACCTAGGCATCAGAGCCTTGTTCTTTATTTCTGCAGATACCAGATCTAGGCTGTAAAATTCTAGGTGACAACTTGGTGACAGCAAAATGACACATTGTCATGATTACAAACCATTAAAGATAAAGGTAAAGGTTCCCCTCGGACATATGTGCTAGTTGTTCCCGACTCTAGGGGGCAGTGCTTATCTCTGTTTCAAGCCGAAGAGCCAGCGCTGACTGAAGACTTCTCTGTAGCCATGTGGTCGCCATGACTAAACGCTGAGAGTGCAGAGAACGCTGTTACCTTCCCAACAAAGGTGGTTCCTATTTTTCTACTTGCATTTTTTACATGCTTTCGAATTTCTAGGTTGGCAGAAGCTGGGACAAGTAACAGGAGTTTACTCCGTTACGTGGTGCTAGGGATTCAAACCACCGAACTGCTGATCTTTCTGATCAACAAGCTCAGCATCTTAGCCACTGAGTCATTGTGTCCCTACAAACCATTAGGGAGATAATTTAAAATCTCCCAAAAGACACTTCCTTCTAAGAAGGATTCCTCTATAAAAGATAATTACAATTAGTTGTCACTGTCATATTGAGCCTGTTGATGCGTTTTTTTTCCTTCAAATTTTTTATTTTGTTTTACATATAAATATCAATGTGTGAACAGTGTGGCATCTGGGTGCCATACATTCTAATACAAAGAGAACTAATAAAATAGATCATAGTTATTACATTCAACCAACTTATATATTTCTAATAATAAAACTCATTTATTTCAAATTATAGTCTATCATTATTTAATTATTCCATGTTTTAATATTTGCTCTAATGCCACTCACATCATACATAATAATACAACCATTCAATTTCTAAACTTCCCTCTTGTTATCGCTTTTATTTTATTATATAAAAATGTAGACACTAATATTCCCCCTTTCTCTTATTTCTATTTCTATTCTTTTAATCATGTCACCCTTTTATTAAAAGATGTTTTCTTTCTATCCTACCTAATCTATAATCATGCCACCATTCTAAAAAAGAAGGGAAAGAAAAAGAGAGAAGCAAATCAGAACAATACAAAAGAGAAATTCTTTCCTTTCTATCCATCATCTCTTGCCCACTTCAATACTTTGGTTGCTATGGTTTTTTCACTTGCCTCTCATATTCCTCTCTTGGACCTTTATCTCTCTGTCTGCATCTACTTCTTGGCTGTTCAGTCTAAGTATTTCTCCCATCTCTACCCTCTTACACTGCCTAGCTTCCAAGATATCTGCCCAAGCCCCATCTCCCTTTCAAAAGTATTTTCCTGTATCTCCAATTCTCTTTTCAACTCCCTTAAAATATTTCCCTGATTTAATTCATCAATCACAGTTATTTTTATTATTATCTCCCCCTTGTCTTCTTCTTTTGTTTGCTGGTTCTTCGGTTCAGTCTTTTCCTCCATTTCTTCTGTTGGCTCTTTCCTCTTCTGAGCATCTTGATCTTTATTCATCATGCCTTGTATAGTATTTTCCATTTTTTCCAAAGTCTCTTAAATCCTTTCTCTATAATGTCCTTTGTGCTTTGGAAAATCAACACCATCTCCTTCTAAGTTCCACTCATTTCTTCCTTATGAAACATCTTATTTTATTTTTTAAAAATCAAACTTTTGTCCAGTAGTCCAAGAACTATTTATTCAGAATAAAGTTGCCTTTCAGGAAGTACACTAATCACAGTTCTCTGTATCCCATAGGTATTCAATTAGTTCCAGAGGTTATCAAAAGCCTTTTTATGTCCCCTTTACAACTTCAATCTTGAGGGGTTATTTTAAATAAATAATTTCCTTGTTCTCATATTTGAATCTCCAGTAATCATGGGGTAGTTAGATATAATCCAATAAATATTTTGAGAATCCTTCATATAAGTATTCCCAGACTTGCATATTTTCCTTTCGTCAGCAGGTGGCTCCTTTCAACTTAAACTTGCCACTAATCAATCTAATTTTAGCCTTTCAATCGTAATTTGATTGTAGTTCAATTATAGAAGCAGGATAAGTTTTTTAAATAAGTAATTTCAACATTTTAAAATGCCTTCCCATTACCATATGTTCCCATTTTAAGACCCCAATTTTCTGTATTTTTTAAAAAAATATTGTTTTTCTTTCTTTGCTTCTTTTCCTTCCGTTATGGTATTTTTCTCAGAATGCTTAATCACCACTTTAGCAAATAATTCTGAGCAAATAGTTCTAAATTATTCCTTGGGGTTAGATTTTAAATGAAAATGTGTCCTCTCCCCAAGTTCCAGTCACTGTTCACCTACTTTGCTCCAGCACCAGTCTTAGTTGTTCCTCGGTTGTCCAGCTTTGTGGCAGCCATCTTTAGGCTGCCTCTTCTCCTTGCCATGGCTGAGAGGGAAAAAGAACCCCGGGTCAGACAGGAGAGCTGTGACTCTCCACGACCTCACAGGGTGCCCCTTTTTGCTTCACTGCCCCTACAGGGTGGCTTCAGCTCCTTTCAGAGCCCGCCATTGGAGAAAACTCTACTTGGGGGCGTGGAGACCCACCTCAAGCGTCTGATCTTGTCACAACATCAACTGGAAGTTCCAAGTTTGTTGATACATTCTATTTGTCTGTCTATTTGTCAGTCTATCTACCCACCCATTTATTGCAAAAGGAAAGTAAAATACATGGAAATTACTAAATAGATTTATTGCATAGATATGTTTGCAGAGTAATATTAGAATAAAATGCAAACTATATAGTATTAAAAGAAACAATTCATTTTTAACTTTATATATCAACTATTTTAATAGAACCTGAATCAGATAGGAAATTCTTCTACTCAAATCCTTCTATTCAAATTTCTCACTTCAATCAGCTCTAGGGAACTAAAGTCCTCTTGAACCTCCTCACTCAAAGACTTGCACCAATCTTAACAAAACTTGTGCTAATTCAGAACCACAAGAAGTAGTTATGTAATCACAAAAGTTTGCTTTAGGAGAAGATTTTGATGAGAATTTTTCTTCTAAAATTAAAAAGAATTTGTTCATGGAAGAGAGATAAGTCATAAATATTCCAAATAAAATCAATATGGCTAGCTAGCCAAATTGGTCACTTATTCTCTCCTTGAATTAAGCCTTGGCAGGAAGTTCGCTCTTTGTTCTTGATTATTCCTGAGCTTTGAAAAGAAAGAACTCAAGTACCTTATTCTCCACTGTCCTAAAAGGGGTTGTAGGGAGAAATGTTGGATAGGTCAGCTGGGATCTGAAGAAAATTCAGCCCAACTGGTAGTAACTCAACATACTGTATTTTTCAGAGTATAAGACGCACCGGAGTATAAGATGCAGCAAGGTTTTGAAGAGGCAAATTTTTTTTAAAAAGTTTTTGTACTCTGCAAACCTCCCAAAAACAGCCCATGAGCCTTAGGAGGCTTGTAGAGTGTTCCTGGGGAGGGAACGGGGGACAAAAATGAGCAAAAAATGGCCATTTTTTTTTGCGAAAACGGGCTCCTTTTTTTGTAAAAAAAAAAAAAGGCATTAGGAAGCTTATAGAGTGCTCCTGGGGGCTGGGGGGGCAAAATTGAGCAAAAATTGCCCATATTTTGCTCATTTCTGCCCTTCCCAGCCCCCAGCAGCTCTCTGAAAGCTTCCTACAAGCTATGCACAGCCATTTTGCTAAAGGGGCAGGGTTTCAGGAGGTATTCAGTTTATAAGACGCACCCAGATTTTCAGCCTCTTTTTTGAGGAAAAAAAGTGCGTCTTATACTCTGAAAAATATGGTACTCTCTTTTAGTGAGAAACTCAAAGAAGAAAGAGTCTAAATCAGGAGTGTCAAACTCAATTTCATTGTGGTTGACTTCCGGGGGCTGTGCGTGACTGACTGGCCAGTTTGACGCTACTCCCCAAACTGCTGCCATGTTTCCTCTTTGCACTGGGCAGAGCGGGCCGAAGCTACACTGGCTCGATCTTTCCTCTTTGCACTGGGCAGAGCGGGCCGAAGCTACGCTGGCTCGATCTTTCTTCTTTGCACTGGGCAGAGCGGGCCGAAGCTACGCTGGCTCGATCTTTCCTCTTTGCACTGGGTAGAGCGGGCCGAAGCTACGCTGGCTCGATCTTTCCTCTTTGCACTGGGCAGAGCGGGCCGAAGCTACGCTGGCTCGATCTTTCCTCTTTGCACTGGGCAGAGCGGGCCAAAGCCACGCTGGCCCGATCTTTCCTCTTTGGGTAGACCAGGACGACCATGCAGGCCAGATCTGACCACATTGCGGGCCACATCTGGCCCACGGGCCTTGAGTTTAACACTGCTGGTCTAAATTATTCTCCTTCCCAGTTTATGATGAAGGTGGCTTATGATATCCAGAATAGGAGTTCATATGGCAGAATGAAATGGCAATATTATTGAGAAAGGATATTGCTAAATATTTGTTCAGCTATAACTTAGTAAGTGACAGAAATACAGCAATTGGAATAACTAGTTATGAAGAAGATATCAGAATTATATGAATGCATGAACCTATTACAATTAAAGAAAACAGATCTTTTAAGTAGATTTCTTCAAAGCAGTGAGAGAAAATGAAATTTAAATGCTAATAGCACTGTGTACATGAATATAGAATAAAAGCATGTGATCTAGAATTGCCTGGGAAATTTTGGGAAAAAGTAGTCAGGGTTGAGAAACACCGCTCTGGAGACTGGAAAAATCTCTCGACAGAGAAAGAGATGCTTTTAGACTGAAATCTTATTGATCTTTCCATAGGAATAAATCCCATGGCATTTTATAGGGCTCTCCTCCTAAGGAGGCCTTTACAGAAAAGAACACTCATTGGAACTGTTTTTTGTCTAATTTAGATAACAAGCCTGCCCGAGAGTTTAGCATCATACCTGCCAACTCACACCTTCCCAAATGAATGCTTCACAGCCAACAGCCCTTTATATACACTGCTGATCATTTCCCAAACCATCGTCTGTTTTATGTTATGACAATCAAATTATCAGGCATTGGCACTTCCAGTCTGGAGTGGCACATAACTACTGCTTGATTTTACCTGCTGGCACTGCCATCTAGCTGGGATTGAGGAACAAACTTGGAATTTTATAAGAGTATCCTTTTCAGGCAAGATGACCAGCCTGGCACTATCATTGTCCGAGTCAAGCTGAGACCACAGGGAATTCCTTTTATTTCCATTTATATGAAAAATTACAATCTGGTTTATATGGGTTTTAATAAAAAAATTAAAATCAAATATAAATCAAATGTGGCTTTAAATCACAGAATTGTTATGTAAATTCTTATTGCTAGGGTTCAGCTATCACTTTTTTGGAACATATTTTGGAAGCAAATTATCAATATTTTTGGTTTGCATCAGACAAAACATCCATTATAAATACAAACTCTGTTTAGTTCCTTGTTGTTTTAATTAAGGAAACAATTTGGGGGGCCTTCAGTTGGGAGGGAACCCTAAGAAGGTTGGGAAGCTTAGTATGAAAATATCTGGAAGATAAATATATTATATTAAATATTCAAAGCAGCCTTCAAATGGTTCATAATAAAATTAAATCACAACATGAACATGAAATGATTGATTACATTTTTTTAACAAGGAAATAATATTACTAGCAGTATGATGATTTGTTCTTTTGAAATTTGACAAATAATAGGTGGAAGGTGATAGAGGAAACAGATCTAGAGTTGGGTCATGGTACCAGAAATAAGGAAATTCATTCTTTCTTCTTGAACAACTTTACTTGGTGAAAATTTCTTCCCATCCTTGCTGCAGTTTGCTCTCTTATATAAAATTTACATACACCTTATCTATGCAGATTAAATTCTCCATAGTTGAATAATAATTATACCATAATAATATTGCATTATTTAAATATTTAATCTACAGAACCAGGCTAGGAATGGAGCATCATGAATATAATACAGATAGTCCTCAACTTATAACAATCACTTAGTGACCATTCACAGTTACAATGGCACTAAAAAAATGACTTATGAGTTTTTCACACAACTGTTGCATCATCCCCATGGTCACATAATCAGAATTCAGATGGTTGATAACTGACTCATATTTATGATGGTTGCAGTGTTCCTGGGGTCACGTGATCACCTTTTTGCGACTTCTGACAAGCAAAGTCAATGGGGAAGCCAGATTCATTTAAGTGTGTTACTAACGTAACAACTACAGTAATTAACTTAACAACTGTGGCAAGAAAGGTCATAAAATGGTTAGGGTTAGGGTTGCTTAACAAATGTTTCACTTAGCAATGGAAATTTTGGGATCAATTGTGGTTGTAAGCTGAGGACTACTGGTATAACTATGGTTGCTTAGTCAATAAATCAACATTAATAAGGAAACATGGGGAAGAAAGACTCCAGCTTCATTCTGTATTATCCAAATTCTTTTGTTTTTCCAAATTTTAAAATCCAATCATAGCTTTGTTGCTTTATATTAATTGGCTTTGGCAGAACAAAAACATACATATGTATCACCTAAAGATTATCACAGTGGAATAGACCTTATAAATTTCCCTGATAAAGCAACTGTGCTCAGTTCCCAACATTAAAAACAATTTTACTAAATTAGCAATTGGTAGAGAGGAAGGAAAGAAGGGAAGAAAGAGGCAGGTAGGAAGGAAGGGATTCACATGCTTCCTATCCCCATTAGCATTTGTGTTGCTACCATTACATTCCTTCAATACACAAAACATGCCATCATATTTTGACATAGGTAATCTTTTTCAAGATGTGCCCTATATAAAGCATATTCAAAACAGTTTATTCAATGATTACCACAACATGCACAGCAATGAAAAAAGTAATTTGTCTTCACAAAAGAACTCAAGGACTTCCAGTGGAAGAGTAGCAAAGCTAAATACATATCCGCAGAGAGCAGAGATGACAACCGATGACAAAGACGGAAAAACTAGTGAATAGACCAGTTTGTTGGAACCTGTGCACCGTTATAGACAACTAAGAGATTAATCATCAACTCACAACCAGTGTAGAGCCTATTAAAGGACACTAAGTACTCTTGTCTCGCTTCTAATCACTTTTGGAATTTACTTATGTACCTATCTTTTAAAATGATTAAGATCTTTGGGATGGCAAGTTTGAAAAGCCACCTGGAGAATGGTTTCATTTCTGAATAAAAGAAAAACTAAGTATCAGAACCTAAAATAATTTGAAATAAATGGAAAAAAGTTAAGCAAGATTTTGAACCAAGAAAATTATAAACAAATTAAAAGTCCAAATTTGGAATATTGAAAATTTTACCATTTTGGATTTTGGAACTACAGTAACTGCTTTTCATGGGAACCATAATTACTTGGGAACCATAATTACTTTGTCTACTATAGGCCACATAACAGAAATTAGAGACCTTATTATTTATATGGGGCACTAGAGGGGACCAAAGATTTCAGGCAAAAATAAAAGTGCCTTTCGTTTTAATTAGAATTGGAATTTACAAAACAAAAAACACTGTAACATTTGACTTATTGAATGACATCATTGAAGAATGGGCCCAGAAATTAGTACCCTAAATATCACCAATGTCAGTAATGTCTACTTCTATAGATAGACTATGTTTAATGGATATCCATAAAGGAATAACAGATGTTAAACAAATCTTGCTTGATACAGATATAATGCCATCAGAAATATTGGATTAAACAAAGGATGGATTGCAAGATTGAAAAGGTATTTAAAGTGGAAATACATGTGACAGGCCAAGCGAATGAACTGGATAAAGATCCTTTATTAGATATACAAAAGAAGCTGGCTGAAGTTTTAACAATTAAAGGGGAAATGCAAATGATAAAAGATAAACCAAGAGAATGATCTGGATTAGGTCTTTTTATTAGATTTACAAAATATGCCTAATATAAGAAACCTATGTGATGGGATAAAGAAGATGAAAAAAGATATCTTAAAAGATTTTGTTTATGACTTATGCAACGAGGAGATATCTGTTTGTAACTTTATGGGTGGGTGTGTCTGTGCCTAGAGCCGAGGTGGTGCAGTGGTTAAATGCAGCACTGCAGGCTACTTCAGCTGACTGCAGTTCTGCAGTTCGGCTGTTCAAATCTCACTGGCTCAGGGTTGACTCAGCCTTCCTTCCTTCCGAGGTGGTAAAATGAGGACCAAGATTGTTGTTGGGGGCAATATGCTGACTCTGTAAATCGCTTAGAGAGGGCTGAAAGCCCTATGAAGCGGTATATAAGTCTAACTGCTATTGCTATTGCTTGAGAAGTAATAATAAGTTCAGAAATCATTTTGGATTGTAAACCTGATTCCTAGGAGAGAAACAGTATACATCTATTTATTATTATTAGGTGGATCCCTGTGTATGTAAGGGACCATTCATCTCATGCATCTGTTATATCTTGTCTGAGCTTTCATTGTTCATTCTTACTTAGCCATTGGCAGTAATAGCTGGTAACTTCAAGGAAATTACAGCTCCCCTTTCTGGGGTTCCATCTCAGATTTCTCCTACTTGCTCCATTGCATTTCCCCTCTTGGGAAATTAGGAAACCTTTCTACTGTTGTGTTAGTTAATTGAAGTGATCTGGCTGATGGAAACAAACGTGGTTGCTTTAATTTATGCCAATTGCTGAGAATGCTGGCAGTAGTGGTCTAAAACATCTGGGGGTACCAACCTGCTCAAATGCCTTGTTTACTCATATTTGGCTCCTTTGGCAACAGGATGGGGAAATCATGGACAAGAGACTCATTCAAAATGAATACTTAACAGAAATGAAGTGAAATTATTTCACAACTAATATGCAGAATTCAGATAATGTAAGATGACATACTCAACTTTACTAGAAGTAGGATCTGAGTCCTGTGATTCTTTTTTTCTTTTCAACTTTCCTCAGCTTAATTCCCCATTCACTTTTCCTCTTAAATCACCTCTCGCCCCAAGAAAAAGATGCTTTCCTATTTATAAACTACTAGGAGTTTAAGCACGTGATGTGTTATGGGGATTCAGGACAATCATTCATGCCTGAAAAGCCATCATTTTCTCACTCAAATGTTTTTCATGCAAATACCATTGTTCTAGAAAATGGGATAAAATATTTAAAGATATCCTTCAAATCTATTTCAAAATCTAAAACATTTCATGTAAAAATAAAGAATAATTTTTCATTTGCAGCATGCTTCTATAGTATGTGACTTGCAGATATTTTCAGGAGAAGTTATCTCTCCCCATCCAATCAAATTTGAAATTTGCCAGGTTCTATTGAGAGTCGGAAATTAAGCACAGCTAACCTGGCTTTTTAATCAATAAATTAAAAAAAGTCAGTTGTAAGCACGGTGGAGAAATAGGTTACAGCTGTAGAGTATTAGCACCATCTACAGGGGATCAAAACCAATACATTACCAATTTCTTAATCCTATTTTTATTTCATATTTATTTCATTACTATGAATGTAATCTGAATATAGTATTCTCTGACACAGATTTATTATAAACATCATGGTACCCTTGGGTGTAAGAGCACTGCTTTTAATGGCCTTGCATTTCCATTTAGCTTGACTTACTGGGAGCTAGTTGATAACAGAAGACAAACTCAAAGGCTTGGGCTGATTTTTGTAAATAAATCGAAAATGTTAGAGCCGAGTGGTGGAATGCTGCTGAAAATATGGGGCAAATTTCTCCATTCCTTGAGCAAATCACATTCTTAGCTTTTTAAAGTGTTTTCTTTAATCTCATTCCCACAGGTTATTTGGACAAATTATTGGAATGTCAGATATTATCTAATATTTATCCATATGTTGTTGTTTGTGCATATTAATACTTGCTATCTGCAATTCATTATCATTTATAAATCTTTGCAACAAATTGTTGATTTCTGGGAGAATCTTTGAGAAATTTAGCAGAAGGAGTCGGAGAGGCCTGTGGCCAATGGTTCCTGTGCATTTTACTTCACAGAAATGCAGTTTTTCTAGTGATAGTTATTCATATGATTAATGTTGATTCTACATCCTTTAAAAAAAGTTTACAGCTGTTATTTTTAATTCTGAAATAATGAAACCATAATTTTAATGATTTGTGAGATTTAGTGTAGATTTTATTTACTTTTTCTAGAAAGCTTTTCAGTAGTGTCCACAAAATACTTTAGGGTCAAATAATCAAGCCACAATTATGCTACAGGACTTTTGATATGGTTGACAAATGATTTATTATTTCACTGTTTTATAATCCCTAATAGTATGCTCTTAATATTAATGCTATTATAATTATGTATGCCACAAGTTTATGAGGGAATTTAAAGCATAGATTTAGTTGTGGGATTTCATGAAGCTTGCTTTCATCCAATAGATAAATATCTTTTGATTTCTCTACATTTAGTCACATTTTTCCACCTGACATTTTCATGTCTAAAGCTTCAGGAGAACAGCATAGTCATCTTCTGTAATGGCATGTAGGAAAGTTCTTAGAGGAGACAGAAGGAAAGCTGCAAACTGGCAGTTTCAATTGGCTGCAATTGGCATATAAAAAATATTGGCCCACAGAAAGGAGGTCATAGTCCACAAAACCTCCAGGCTAAATATATCACATCCTTAAACTCATTCTTTGTAGAATTTGGGTTTCAACCCACCTCCCTAATATCTTAATTACCATGACTATAATTCAGGGTAGATCTCAACCTTTACCTTTTCATGATAAAGATCCTAGGACAGGATGAAATTCTTGAGACCTCAATGGATCAATCAACTGACCAACTGGCTGATTGGGTTCACATACTGGTAGAATACACAGAACACACCACATAAATAATACTAATACTAAAATACTAATACTAATATACTTTAATGTTCTACCAAAAGAATTCCAAGAAAATGAAACCCAAACAAATAAAAGAAATTGCTATATAAATGCTATTCTAAAAATAGCACCAAAGCATAACTATTTTTGTAACTTTTAGACCACTAATGTGCCACATCAATATGCTTATATAGCCCAGACAGCTACAATTTTCTTAACGGAGTAGTTAATTATGGGTTCTGTTGTTGTCTATAGCTCTCAGATTTCTTGCTGATCTCATCCAAGTACTAACCAAGTCTAGTCTTTCAACCTTACATGCAAGTGCAAGTGATTCTATACAAACCTAGAGATTCCTGCATTTAATAACTCTTCACTTGTCACAATTGATTTGGACTGCTCAAATTATACACTGAAATTCAAGCCATATTGAAAAACGGCTTTTTGAAAACAAACATTCTGGAATTTCCATTTAATATTTTGGTTTTTTTTTGCTATTTTTATATAAATGCACTGTTCCAGATTTTAAAAAGAAATGATTTATGGAAAACAAAAGAAAATTAGAGTATATACAGTATGCCTTCTTTTTTGGCTCATGTCATGAATTCTATAGTGCATATCACCAAGCTCCAAATAAAAAAACACCTAGTCAGATTTCAACTGACATTCAGGCTACTTCAGATTGATAAGAAACAAGATTATTATTTCACCAACAATATCACATTTGACTGGATTATTTTCACAACATTCTGTATGCAGTATGCCAAAAACTATGAGCCAATAACACATTTCAGTAACAAATACACACTTCACATTAATTTAAAAGAAAAAGGAATGTTCACAAAGATAAACATAATCATATAATCATATACTGTATTAAATAGGCCAGGTTTTTCCCCACATTCAACTCAATATTTAAATAAATTTAAATTTTGAATCTTCCCCCATTTGTTCTATTTATTTCAAATCAGTTTGGGCATGGGACATAGATATTTATATTCACTTTTTCTAAATATTTTATATGCTGGATATAACTCAGAGCAAGGACTAGAGCTTCCCACAAAAGCTGAAAGAAAATATTTCGCAATTATCACCATGGATATTGAAGAAAGTTATCATAAAATATCCTTGGGATATATAAACTGTGGTGACTTGAACAGGCAGTCATCAAGGATTAAGAAACAAAACACAACTTGTATAAAAACTAGCAATTTAGGGCTAGATCTGTCACTAATTCATATGAGAAAATTCCAATGTTCAGGGTAAATCTCAAGAGCTTGCTACTATGAATTGTTCAGTTTTGCATAGAATGAATGCTCTTGCTGCTTCGCTAGCATCAGGTTTGCATTATACTAAGTCTAGAACTTTTTCTCTTAACAGTAGGGAGCAAAAAATTCTACCTTAAAAATTTCTACATGTACTTTTAAGTAGTACAAATGGACATTTCAAATTTAATTTTTTTTAAAGGGTCATTTGTCTTGATGTTTGTACAGGTTGTCCTGTTAATGATGGCAATCGAGATCGGAATTTGCATGGCTAAGCAAACTAGTTGTAAATCAAGATGTCATGTGACGATGTCATGTGAATGTGTGATTTAGTGATTAGACTTGCTATTAAGTAAATCCTGCACCATTGTTAACAATATCATGAGATCACCATTTACAACCTTCTGCTGGCTGGCACATTGATTTCGCTTGTGGGATTCTGGCAATGAAGGTTGCAAAGGGCGATTGTGGGATGTGCCTGTGGGATGTTGTGGCACTGTAATTGCATGGCAGGCACAGAGCCATTTTTAGGCAAGGACCACCTGTACCATGAGAGAGTAGGGAACTCTCAGATGCAACTTCTCTAGAGATAAACTATTTCAATAGCTCTGCCAATGTAACTCGAACAGATTCTTCAAGATGTACACTTATATCCTAGTCTCCAAAATCACTCTGCCATCTGCTGCCAAGCCGACAGGCTGATCCTTAATGCAACCAGAGCAGGGATGAAATGCTATCGGTTTGGGCTGGTTTGCCCAAGCTGGTAGTAAAAAATGGGTGAACCGGTAGTCAGCTGTGCGACAATCAGCAGTGCTGCGTGATTTATATTAGCTAGAAATCGCACGGCACAGCCGATGGTAGGAATATTATTATTTTTTACTTTTTAAAGTATTTTTTTACTACCAGTTCGGGGGAATAGGTATTTAAAAAATGGTAAAAAAAGTTCTGGGTTAGCTGTGCAGCACGAGTTATATTAGCTAGAAAGCAAGAAATCCTGCTTTCCAGCTAATGTAAATTGCACAGCACAGCTGTTCCCCTGCTGCTATTCTACTTACCTTTGCAAACTCAGAAAAGGCTTCTCAGCGCCTGCGGTCCGCATGTGCGCAAACCGAGCACAAAGCAAACTGGTAGCAGATTTCAGAGCATTTCACCTCTGAACCAGAGCAATGTATAAAGTACAGTAATGCAATTCTTGAACCACAGCAGTACAGTATTTGGCATCAGTACTAAGCTAGTTCTCCTCCAGAGGGTGAGTTAGATATCCTGGGGATTGTACATCATCTTAATGGTAAGACAGCACATTGTAGAAGGTTGTGCCGCAGTAACGTTAGAAGTCTTATATCACACCATATACCACATGCATACACGTTACTGTAGGTTCTTCTTGGCAGCATAAGCACAATTATGATGTCGTTACAAAGTGTTATGATTAACAAAAATATTTACTCACAAATTGTTTTTACTATACTCAAATTCCACTCCAAACAATATATGAATGTATTTGCTGTTTGCAAAATTAATAATCCTTTCCTTTTTTCTTTTTTTTTTTTCCCATGCTAGATTTTTTTTTTCCTGGCAAGTAATGATATTGGTAGGTCTAAAAACAACGGATAATAATGAGAATTACAACTGTAGAGGAAAAGTGGTACAACTGGAAGAGACGATAACTATCCTCAGAAACTCAGCAATTGCATGTGGTTACAGAAGGCTTAACAGGAATAATTTTCCATTGCACAAGAACTTGCTATTCAATAGAGCCCAATTTGTGTTCTTTGTGTCACTCCCAAATTTATAAGATTTGAAAAATTATTTATAAACATATATCTAGTAAGTCAAGTGGTTTGGAAACTTAGAAAGAGGGAGATGAATGTTCCATGGAATTTTGTATCCTACCTGATGATTCTGTGCAAAATTCTACACACAGAATGACAATTACAAATAGCCCTGATTACATGCCTAATAAAAATAACGAGGTTAAGATCAAATACATTGTTAATATTACAGTTTTGTTACTTTTCATTCTAGCTCTAAAAACAGTTTTTTTAAAAAAAAACCTATACAAATACTTAAAATCTCAGGATATGAGCTAAAACAAGCCCAAGAACAAAAAAAAGTCCACTGGTCAGAGCTTAAAACTATGTTTGTAATTTCCTATTTATTGGCATTAATGTATTTCTAAACTTAAAAACCCTTCTGGTAAGTTATCAATTTTTATGACAAAATTTTGCACAACACACAAATATTTACAACATGTACATTTTCTTTTTCAGTTTTTTTACACTGGATCTCAAAAGACAAACATTTTATAGATTACCACAGAACAAAAGCTGTGACTTAGGCTTTTTTTTAAAATTTCATAAAACTATCATAAGTTAAAGTGAATAGGTTTCTTTAAATTCCTCGTAGCATTTTTTTTACAAGTGCAACAGAAAACTATGGGGATCCAATTAGAATGGCTGCAATTAATTGGATAAATGTTGCCTGTTGTAATCACATTGTTTCACAGCAAGTTCTTGAAAAAATAAGCACCAATCATTCTTGCAAAGAACAATTTTATCTAAAAGTATTGAAAAAGTGTTAAATACAAGGTGTTTTAATTTACATAACAAGAAATAAATACACCATCCAAACTTGTATTCTGCATACTGCTACTCTTGTACATATAATGTACTAAAAGTCAGCAAACTGTCAACACCTTTTTTTAAGAAATCAATTTGACTTCAAACCAACGGTTTGCTACTATAACAAAGGCCACAAACAGTACGTCTGGGGACAGCATACAGTGTTAAAACTGACAAACTTCAGAGGGGAAAACATCTAGCAATTAAACGGAAAAGCTGTATTTCATTGCTGGTGATATTAACATACTAGGAAACCTTAATAGGCCGCTACTATGATTTCTTTTAGATTATTTAGTCAGATGTAAGAGCAAAATAACGCTCTTGACAGATTAAAAATTGTTTAGCCACATTATTGTGATTTAATTATCCTTCATGGAAAAATCTGATGGCATTTTTGTAATTATGCTTGAGCCTTTATTTTACAATAGAGCATTTTCTCTAACTCAGAATTGCACATAAGAAGGCTATTAAAAAGTACAATAAAAATCTGCACAACTTGACTTAAGGAGTCAATATGCTGTACACTTTCTACAATATTATGTTGATATAAGTGAACAAACAATAAAGAAGTGCTTCCACTAACATTTTGAGAAAGTTCATCAGTTGAAGAATAATTGTCTGGAATTTTGTTTTTTTTAAAAATGGACATCTTCAGTTTAAGACCTGTAAGCTTATGCATTGAGCCTTAAAGACTGATCTTCTCTTCTCCTGGAAGAAATGTCAATGTCTATTGAATCCTTTCCAACTATAAGCCTTAAACGTTTAGCTGGAGGCAGAGGAATAAAATCATCCTCAAAATCATCATCATATTCATCTTCCTCCTCCTCTTCTTCTGAAGATGAAGAATCATCAATAGTTTCTTCTTCATATTGACTATAATCGTCCACTTCCATCCGTGACTCTAGTAGTGAAAGAGGATCACTGCAACACACGCCGTTCTCATGAAGGTCATCTGAATACGTTCCCCTATTTTCTTCTTCTCGTTTTAGCTGTATTTTTAATTTTGTTGAACTACTACTTGATCCTGAGTTAAACCCATTATTAAGCTTTGCTACATATAAATTATTATCTTTCTCATGGTCTTTACTTAATTTGATGCTTATTTTTGAAGAATTCATTCCATCATTTTCTTGGTCATTACTCTTGCTGTTACTATCATGCCGCCTTCGCAGAGTAAGTTTGGGAATCCCAGAGCTGTTTTCAAGAATGAGTTGTGCATCATACCTTGTGATTCGCCTTTTCTTTTTACTTTTTGCAGTTCTAAAGCGCTCTTTGACTTTGAAAGTGTCAGAAGTTACAATGGAACAGCCACCAGATGCAGGAATACAGTCTTTATATCCTATGGCTGAATCCATTACACTGTTTATCTCTCCTAGCTCAGAATGTGAACTGATCAAATCTGGCAATTTATCTTCGCCAGTCAATGTATGCGCACAATCTGTTTCTTCCATTTTTGCCAATGGCTTCACCAGTCTCCCTTGTCGAGATTTCTTTTTGGCCACAACTCTTTCACTCTTCTGACACCTCCCCTCTGCCTTCTGTGTTGCCATGAGAGATTGCTCACTCTCCAGAATCACATGAGACTGCTGTTCCAAGCTATTGGCTCGCATGCCTGTCAAACTGTTTTTATAGCTGTTTAGCATATTTGGTTCAAGCTTTAAGTCAGAGGTCTCTTTCAGATTCATTCGTGTTCTCATTGACCTCCGTGTTATGTATGTACAGGGTGATATTTCCCCAGGTTCATGAGCACCTTTCACTGAATTTAATTTATATTCTCGCGCTGCATGCCTTGTTAAGCAGCCACTAGACACTGCAACTTTTACCGGTCCCTCTGTTTCTTTTTCCTTCTTAATGGACAAATTTTTATACAGAACTATTTTGGGTTCTTTAAGAACCAAATTTCCCATTTCGAGTTTTCTAGATGCATTTTTTTGTTCTGGTCTTTTGCACTGATTTCGCAACTTTAACTTTGAAAGTAAAGGCTTTGCAGGCTTTTTCAGTCTCTTTGGTACCCTGGAATTATTTAAATGAGTTAGTCTGGATGAGGTAGAATTTGATGAAGTTGGAATTCTTGAAATAGACTGCCTGGCTAATGTCCTGTTCTTGCTGCTCTTTTTTACACCAATTGAAGATTTGCGGGTAGCTGTAGGATTAAACAAAATAAATGTTTAAAAAGTTCATCATGCCTTCATACTGATATCAAAATGTGAAGAAATAATGTTTTTGCTTACTGCAGGGCTACATCCTACATAGAAAATAAAGGTGTCATTAATAATGGGTTTAAAAGCTATAATAAATGTATCAAGAAAAAACTTTCGTATTTATTCACTAATCTAAACAACTTTTATAATTTGGGCACTTAAAATAATGCACTGGATATGAATACCCTGTACAGAATATATCAACACTGCACCAATACATACAGTTAACTAACCTTTAATGGGGCTATTTTCCAGAAATATGTGGCCTTCAGAACTCCCATTTTACCACGATGAAATCAGAATTATGCCTATTGGACTTTGTGAATGTGATATTAGAAAAGAAATATGGGAAATTAATATTGTACGGTAATTGCTGCAAGATTATTTTATGCCAAAATCGTAAAAGTAATGAAATACCTAGAGTGGAAAAACAGTTTATAAAATTAACTGAACCTGCAAAAATGGCAAAGGTGACCAGTCTAATTAGGTGAAAAAATACAGACTTAAAAAAATAGATTAGGATGATAATTACCTGATATAAAGAAAGGTAGAAGGCATCAAAGTAAGTTTTTTCATTCCTTTTTCACCTTTCTTTGTATATTTTTATTGTATGAAAAAATTGTAGTAAAAATATATGTATTTTTAAACCTCATTATTATAGAAGTGAATGGAAAGTCACTTATTTAGTGCTTGACTCAGCAGAGTTTGGTTTCATTTCATATTTTCATAATATTATCAACATAATGCTGTTTAAAAATGTAAAAGTACTTGGAATATCAAGTATATTTTATATCAATAAATTGGAATTTACCACTAAATGAAGAAATCATATGTTTGGTGTAGGGTCTCCTTGAGCAGGGTGGGTGGGGGGTGTTGGCCTAGATGACCTATAAGGCTCCTTCCAACTCTGTTAATCTGTTAAATCTATTTATCAAGAACAAAAAGCAGCAAAAACCATTGAATGTTAAAAAGAGTATGACTCCAGAGTTACCACATTGGATTAATGAAATGGTTCATTTTATGTTTATAAACTTGCACTCTATCAATGTAATAAAATGACCAATCAATATTACCAAATTTGAATATTTAATAATATCTTTAAAACCTGGCTAGGTTTCTCTATTTTGAAGCAAAGAAGAAATATGGCTGGAGTTCAATACAGGTTCAAGCTTTTCTATGGTGATCTGGACAGCAAAGTGCAATTATTTCTATCTGAGTGAGGCGGCAGAATGTTACCCACTAATTAGGGTATCTGGAACCCTTTAAAACAAACTACTTTGAATTATGGTTGTCTGGTACAGCATTTAATAGATAAAATTACTTGTGTTTACTCTGAGTTGGAAGCCCTGGAGAAGAAAGCTACTGAAATGACAGAGGTAACATCCTATGATATTATAAGAAAGGGTTTTAAGTTTGTGCATCTTGAGGATGTGGCTAGAATTCTCTTAGTAATGTTATCTGCATGTCAGTCTTTCAAGGCAGATCAGGAAACATACTTGACAGGAAGACCACAACTATACTATATTGAGACAGGTTATAATAACAGAGAAATTGTCCTTAATACTCTTTTCAAGATGCTTCTTAATGAATGCTTCTGTCCTCTTTATTTACATATTTACTTTATTTCCAACTTCTGAATATTTGTTTCAAACAGTAAACTCTTCCTTGATGAAAGGGGAAAATCCTACAGCCTTGAAAGGGACCCTGGTCTTCATTCCTTAAGAAGTCCTTCCTAAAAGGGCGGGCCCAATCTGTAGTGATAAGAAGATAAATGATGGTCTACATACACTTTATTATGGAATGTCCAAGGGCTCAGTCCTTTCCCTAGACTATTTAATGTCTAAATGAAACTATTAGGAAATGTTATTAGTCAATTCAGAGTGACGTACCCTCAATATGCTGATGATACTGAGTGGTACAGCTCTGTTCCGGGCACAAAAAGAGATGCAGTGGAAGTTTGACAGTGGGGAAAAAGAGGCCGAGATTCAATTCAAGCAAGATGGAGAACTGTTAATTTAAATATCTGATTCCAAGATTGAAACAAACCTGATTTTGATGGAGTTGTACTCACAACCTCAAAGACTCTTACTAATTCCCTATTACATTGTTATTATAATTTGCTGTGAATGGGCTGCCCCAGATCATCTGTAAACTTTAGTTAGTCCAGAATTCAGTGTTTTCTAGGAAGCCGTGATCCTACACATTACACCTTTTCTGCAGGTGTTTCCAAGTGCAATTTAAAGTGTTGGTCAACTTGTTTCAGGACCTAAGTATCTAAGAGGTAGTATTTCCATTTCTGTCCAATCCAGACAGCCAGGGAGCACTTGCTAAGTGTTTTTATATACCAAGTGAAGTAGTCTCTGAGGAAGCTCACTTCCTATAGAACAATTTCCCCTGAGGAAAGGATTGCTTCTATTCTTATGGCTTTCAGAAAACTGATAACAATCTGATTATTCAGAAAGCCTTCAAGAATTGTGGAGCCACTGATACCTAGCTCAATTATTATATTAATAGAATCTGTAATTTATGATTATATATTTTAATAATGAATTATTATCTATTACTTTTACTATTTTTAGTATCCAAAACATTAAATACTGGATTAATGATGTTCATCCATCGTGTTCGAAGAGGACCTTGACATCTAACAGATCTGTTGCATGATGAGTCCGCAAGTGGCTGGTAAGGCCTATAAGGGCACGAAATGTTCTGCCACATGTTGGGCAGACATGTGTGGGCATCATTATTGCAGCATTAATACAGAGGTAAATAGCACAAATAATAAATATTTTTGTTCTGTTTTCCTGTTCACTTTTGTAACTTTTGTTCCTTACACAAAAAGTATATTAAATATCTAAAAAAATGGAAAAAGTGCAATCACTAGTTATTTCATTAGATTCTAAGCTACTGATTAATCCCAGAACTCTCTATTCCAAATACCCTTTGCCACCATAAAGCTTAAAATGTTTGTTTTCTCTTTAGAAGATCTGTGAAGACTCCACCTGTTAAGAATGCTTACATAAAACACATTTCAAAATATTCTTGCCACTTGCTTACTTGCATTAGCTTTTTCCTGAGTGGTATCTGCATCAGTGTTAGAGCTGACAGATTGACTGTCAGAATTTTTACTGCTATCACCCAATTTTTTAAGCCTGTTTAAACGTTTATCTGTTTCTCTGAGTCCATATTTGCTATTGATCACAGGAGTAGGTGCAGGCAGTCCCACTCTTGATTTAAAAGCACCAGTTCCACGTCTAAAAAAAAAGAGTAACACATATTAATTTTGCTATACATAACATTAATAAAATGAAAGCTAATTAAATCATATTAATTCTGAGTCTGTATTGGTATTTTAAAGAAAATAATCATTTGTATAGTTAAAATTCTGCTATTATAATTTAAGAGAAGTTAATTTTAAAAAATTGAAAAGATACTCCTTTATCATTTCTCTTTCTTAAAAATTCATACTGGTATATATCAAGTGAAGTATGCTTCCTCAATTTAATGAACTATATTTCATTAATAATAATATAAAATTAGAACCTAACTTTTCCTTAAGTATGATGACAGTACAATATTAATTGGAAGAATCAACATGTGTTCTGTAGAAAATATTTTTGTATTATTTCTTCAGGATATGGAGGATATGATCTGAAGATGTCTTTTACTGAATACATACTTAGTAAAAACGTATAGGATAAAGTAATTTTGGTGAAGCTGAGTAACTATGAATCAGGTAACTGCTTGGCAACTTTAAGCTTAAAATAGAAATGAAAGTCATAAATTAAATTGATATGAAGTTTAAAATTAAAAGTATATTTAAATGCTCATGTATTTATTTAGATGTCAAACAATATTTATTAACACAGAAAAAGAAGAATTTGGCATAGTTACATTTTGCTAAACCATCTAATCTTAAAATATTCTATTTGCATGCCAAAAATAACTAAGTGCAAAATTGAACAAAATAAAAATAAAATAAAGCATTTCTAACACTTTCCATTTTAAAATATCCTCAAGCAAGAAAAAGTAGAGAGGTGTAAGATATGTGTACAATGTATTAGATACATGTAACCAGCTGGCTTTGGATAGTCCATACCTGCACCAAAACACAGATCATTTGGATATAAAAAAATCAGGAGCCTAGTAATTTTTTCAACTAACTAATTTTACTAAAAGGCATGATCTTTGATGACTTGTGGCTCACCATTTCAACAGTGATAAGTGAGGGTGAGGGAAGGGAGGGTAAGACAAATTGGTTATGTAGATACAAATTATATGTGAGGCAGATTATCTTATCAGTTAACTATTCCAATGAATTAAAAACCTATTGTTTTTGAGACTTTTCCTAGATTGTCTAAAAACATTTGATGTGAGTTAAGCAGTCTCTTGCTCAACGGTGCTGTTAAAGTTTTGTTTCTTTCAGCATATTATACGTTACAGGTTATCGTCACTTACGGTAATGACCTTCCTGCTTAGTGAGCATCTGAAGTTAAAATGGTGCTGGAAAAGTAAAATTACAATTGGCCTTTGCATTCACAACCACTGCAGAACCAAAGAGGGAACACTTCAGCTCTTAATCTTTTCAATCCTGTTCCTCATGTTGTTTAACACTTATAAGGAAGGCTAGAAGTTAATCACCAATTTGATGTGAGATTTAAGATTTATTTTATTCCAATTTGCCTTTGGTTTGGACTGATTCTGTATGACCTTTATATAGTTAGACCTTTTTTTTCCACATTTTTAATGGCTTTTCTTACATTCCTACTAACTGGAGGAGTGGGGTATTACATGTTGCCTTAAGATTATAAACTGTACATTCCATTTTACCTTTCACATGTGTAGCATTCACAATATTCATTATTTTCTCCAAAAAAGCCATCTCCATAATAGCAAGAAATTTCCTCCCCAGGTTCAATATCTCGCAAAGCTTTCACGCATGCTGTGTCCCGGCCAGTTGAAACAAACTGTAGAGGATGAATGATTAAAATTTATTTTAATTTTTTAAAAAGTTTTCTTAATATAATTTCATTTTAAAAATCTGATTATGTAAAACATTGCACACCTACCTTACAGTTGGGTCTGCAATCTGAAAAAGGTCCAAAAGATAAAATCAATTAACTGTTGATAAGACCTGAAACATGAATAATTACAGATACCTAAAGTAAGGTTTTATACAGGTTTTATAATCTAGTGCACAACTTAACTGACAGGCACAATAGTAAAATTTGAAATATTTAATAAATAATTCTAACTCCATTTCAAATAGGATTATTATTTTAGATCATTGATTAAATTAGGGAATAAACAAAAATATATTAAGAAGGACTTGCAAATTCAACTTATTTTTTTAAATGTTTGCTTACCATGATTAATGAAAGCAGCTGGACCAAGCCACAACTGAGCACAGTTTTTCCGTGTTGAATACATGACACTGAAGTCATTTTCTCCATGTCTGAGCAACATGTTCTCTTCTAGTTCAGAGAGTTCAGCAATACAGCCTACTAATAACTCTATCTTGTCATTTCGTTTCCTAGTAAACAAAGAAATAAATTATTTTGTATAATTTTATTTCCATAATACAAAAGTTTAATAAGGGATAAATTCTGTCCCCTCAACCAGACTTTTTTTGGTAAAATGTTGGCTTTCTTAACAAAATGTTAAAAAATACTCCAATTGCTAGTAGTATTTAGTTTTTGAATTTGTTCAATTCAATAGTAATTCAGGTTGCAGAGGTTATACAAGTGGTTCAACACAGATTTTATTTACTTGTTTGTTCAATTTAATTTTGGCACTGTCTATTTCTAAGGTGGGTGAACATCTGACAATCTAGGAGGAAATCCTTTCAACTGAAAGAAAATAATGGTAAAGCAGCAGCAGACTGGAAAAAGCAAAAATAATGAAAAACAGATAAAAGCTTAGAAGGGGAATTTTAGAAAAGTCTCCCTGGCCCCAACAATGTTGTTTTTATTTTATTTATCACATTTTAAACTCCCTCACACAATTTTATCATTTCAAAATTTGACTTAGCAACATCCCACCCACCCCGGCAATACTTACCACTCCTTTGTTGCAACTATTTTGGCTCCATTTTGCTCTGATGAATATCGATTGCATGGCAATATTTCAAATCCACTGTCAGTTGCAAACATTCGTAAATAAATAAATACCTGCAGCAAGAAAAAAATTATTTAAAAAAACCCTGCTAAAAACTTCAGTACACTGTGCTGCCAAATTGCACTAAAATCGATGCTACACTTGCTAAAAACTCAGAATATTAACACATCACTGTTATGCTTCACAGAACCTCAGAGTAAATATAAATTAGCATGTATTTTATATAACATACAGTATAAAATTTGAGCTTTCAAAATCACTTTTATGTGAAAAGGGGGAGGGGAAAAATAATTATATCCTTACACATACTTTCAGCTAATGTCATGTGAATTAACATATTGTGTATTAAATCATATCACCGGAAGTTCCAGCATTCTCCAGCCAGGGAAGAAAGTTAGTTTTTGAATGTATTAGTCTCCAATCCTCAAATATCTGACAATTCTCTGAGACACAGCACTACCAAAGTATTCAAGAGAATTCAAGGCTTTAGAGTACTGAACTAAGAATTCCTTTTAAAATAACACACCTTTTTCCAAAGGACAGACTTTCAATGTATGAAGCCCTAATTTCCTCAATGTGTAATATTCTGCAAAGATGAGATGTAAATTATATCTTTAAAAAAACAAAAATAGGACACTAGTTGTTTTAGCTATTTAATATTTAAATTTTGCATCTCCCAATAAAACCATTAAGCATATACTCCTCAGTAAGAGTTTCTGGCTTATTCCTTAAATGCAGTCTTCAAATTTATATTTATTCACCTCCTATATACCACTCACTAAGGAAAGCTGTATTTTAATGCATCAGTTTGAAGTCATTTCAATAAATGTTCATAGGGGACATAATTCCAGTTATTTCTTTATCATGATTAAGTAATCAAGTATATCTGCACAAACTTTTTACAAGACACAATATTTTACTATAAAAAGCAAACAATTTCCTTCATTTGATTCCAGCTGCCTCTGATAATATCCTGTTTTTTTCTTTTCTTTGAAGCTGTCTGCTATCTCAGTCCTTTCTCTTTTTCTGCTGTTAATTTTCATCCAGTTAGTTAATTTTTAAAAATCTTACATAGTATATTTATTAAATTATCAAATTTGTACATCGTCCAACTCCAAGCAACTCTGGGTGTTTGCTAAAGATAGAAACAGACATTTTTTTCTATCAGTTTAACATCCACAATATCCTATAAACTGTACTTGTAACAAACTGAACTTGGATTAAGTATAAATACACCTACATGTTCTTTGAACAACCTTTCCTGCATTTTGTTCTTGTTAAGAAAATAGTGCCGGGCCCAGTCACCTGACGTCAAGGACTTGAAGGCTTTTTCCAAGTGCTCATCTTTTTTAAAACGCTCAATCACCTCCTTCAGTTCCTCTTGTCTTCCTTTTATTGGTCGAAACCTCAGGCAAAAAAGGAAAAAAACCCAAGATAGAACTTCAATCAAGCTGCATTTTATATACAGAGAAACTAAATTATAATATGACCAAAAGTAGAAATGAATACTGTTTCAACAGTTTTACACAAATGATTAAAAGAGGAATAATTAGTTACTGGAGTTGGAGAAATATTTTTAATAATGACAAGGAAGTATCAATAGCCCTGTAAAAAATATGGGGGAAGTCACATCTGAAATATAGAACAGTATTTGTTATCTCAGTGATGACATATCTATTTCATTTGCATGAGAGATACCAATCAAATAAAGCTTTTTAAAAACACATATAAGGTTTATTTTACATATGTATAGTGTTAATCTTCAAGGTAGTTTGAAGAAGCACAAACCATAAATTACTAACAGCCTTTATTGTAACAGTATTTTATAAGTCTGAAAGCATTTCTCCCCTCCTTTACTTTTATTTTCCACAAAACTAGAGGGTTTCTTCTGAGATGCTCATTTTCCTTCTATGGGAAGGAAATGAGGTACCTTCTGCATGAAGATTCATAGGCTGAGGCCCCCGTCTCCCAAGATCCTTCCTACAGGCCATTACATGCACTAAATAATGAAGATTTTCCTCATACGAGATTCCTTTTTTGATATGTTGAGCATCGTTTTCTCCCATTATGTTCCTATTTATACGCTCCAGTCATGTGAGAATTATTTAACTCCTGATTTCATTAACGCAGTTAACCCCAAGACTCGCTTTTCTATGTTGCACTCACCTTATGAAATGCTGTAGCAAGATGTGTTGAACTCTGATACTATACAGTTAGGTGGTATGTTAAAAATGTCTAATGAATTTAGTCAAAACTTTAATTGAACTTGGATATTTTTAGTTCTGTTCAATATAAACTGCTTATTAATTTTACTTATTTTCTTTGCTTCATGCTCTTTTTTCATAGGAATAGATGGGATATAAGCTTTCAGAGAAAATATGATATAGAGGTAATTCTCGGTTTACTATCACAATTGCAACCAAAATTTCTATTGCTAAGCAAGTTTTACAAATATTTTTTTCCATGGTTAAATGAATCACTGCAGTTGTTAAGTGAATTGTGTGGTTGTTAAGTGAATGCAGATTTCCTCATTGGTTATGCTTTTTGGAAGATGGCTGGGAAGGTCACAAATTGGGATCACATGTCCCCAAGATACTGTAACCGTCGTCAATACATGACTTTGCCATGCACCCAAATTTTGTCTATGTGACCATGGGATCATTGCAATGGTTAAGTAGGAGGACTGGTTATAAGTCACTTTTTCAGTGCCATTGTAACTTCAAAATAAATAAGTATGTCAAGGACTATCTGTACTAATAAGATAAAATGATATAATCTTATCTTTTAGCAACAGTATCATTTGTTTCTAGATTCTGAATGCTGAAATAATATTATTACACAATTTAATGAACAACACAGAGAATATTTTGATATAATTTTAATTAAGAAACTGTATTTTTCTTGCGATGGTGTGGTGGGCTAATTATCTTTTTTTTTTTTTTTACAAATTTATGCATTGGCCTCTGTAAATATGGCTTGGCTCATTTATTTATTAAATTTGTACGTTGCCCATTTTGCTGTCATATAACTCTGAGTGGCTTACATGATAAAACAATATTATAAAAGATTAAAACAGTAAAATAATAAACATAACATAAAACAATTATTTGAAGCTAATGTATAGATATTACTCAGCAATGCTATGGCATATTTTGCTTTGCTTTTCAATTATCTGTAGAAGGAGATGGTGAAAGAATGCTCATACAGGTGGTGCTTGCTTAATGGCCGCTCATTCAGTGACTGTTTGAACTTATGATAGTGTTGAACAGTGCTACTTACGACTGGTCCTTGAAGTTTCAGATGTCACAACGTTCCCATGGTCACAATTGAGATATGGGGGTTTAGGCCCACTTCTCAATTATGTTGTGGCATTCTACGGTCAGGTGATCACTATTTGCAACTTTCCAGGTTCCAATAAGTGAAGTCAATGGGAAAGCAAACGATGATCAAATGATGTTCTGGTGATGATAACCAGAAGTGCCAGAGTTGCTGTTGCTAAGCAATCATGTGATATCAGACCTTACAACCATGTTGCTTAGTGATGGAAAATCCAATCCCAATTGCCATAGTTAATTTGAGGACTACCTGAAATTGAGGCCAGAAAGTTGGGCTAAGTTCCTGTTTGTCATTTTAGCAAAGTTACATCTGTGCTTGAAGCAAAAACTCCTGTTGCCAAGTGGGAAATTCAGAAAAAGCCAAATGGGGTAGCTAGTAATTTGCTTGTCCTGCATTGTTCAATTAGCATCACTTTGTGTTCCTTGAGGAGATACCAGTATTAAGACAAATTCTGACCACCGCATGTTCTTTTGACATAGTTTCCCTCTTGGTTGATACTGACTGCATCAGTTCAGGGGGATCTAGTCAATTATCAACATCATCATAGCCATACTCTTCCATGGAAGGGAGGTGACATCTAACTTGAAGAAGGCAGTGCTCTATATGCTCTTCAATGAAGTATCATTAGATACGCTTGTTCTGATAACTATAGTTGCAAATTTGCACACTTGGTGCAAGTGGTTGAGAGAGTGTTGACTGAACAATTCTGGACTCTCCTGGATGGAGAATAGGATTTAGATCTTTTTCAATTGATTAGAGAACAGATCATGGCCTGGGAAAAGCACATCTATTTTTATTGCTAAGCAAAGTAGTTGTTAAGTGTGTTGTGCCTGATTTTATGACTTTTGCCATATCTGCTAAGTGAATCACACAATTGTTAATTACCATTGTGAATTTGGCTTCTCCCACTGACTTTGCTTTCAAAAGCCGGCTGAGAAAGTTACGTACACTTTGTAAATATATGCCAGCTGACAAGAACCCAAATTTGTTCATGTGATTATGCTGCAACAATCGTAAGTGTGAGGACCAGTTGTAAGTCACTTTCCTCAGTGTTGGTGTAACTTTGAACCTTGAACCTTGGCTAAATGAATGGTTTGAACTGAGGACCACCTGTTCCAAAAAGTATGCATTAGAGCCTTGTATCAGTTCAAACTAAAAAGACCCAATAAACAAATGAATAATCCTGAATCCCATATTGCCTTTCTCATACTTCCCAGTGTATTAAATATATTATGTTACACACCAAACCTGTAGAATACTGCTATATAAAGAACTATAGATTTAGCAAGCATTGAGGATAGCAAAGAACTGCAACATTGTTCATTATTGGAAAGACAGATTTACACAGATTTACAATTTGGGATTACAAATACACGTTTACTTATATGTGTGTGAGTTGAGTTTTTATTGATGTAATAGAATTGATGCATATTGTCTTGTGTAATCTAGGTTTAATGACCTGTTTAAAAATGACAGAGATTCAATTATATTTCTTGTATGTAAAGTATGTTTCTTGCATCTTTTTACTTTTTTGTCAATCAAACAAAAAAGGAAACTATAATCCATCCTAATAATTTAGGTTGAGATATTTTAATTTAACATAATATTTTTAAGATCAATCTTACAAAGGTCAAGCTTCAAATTTAGAGATGGCTATAAACCAACAAATCCTAATATTTTTCTTGGTATTAAAAATAAATAAGAAATATATTCATAGTATCAACATTTTTTACATGCTGTTGAAGTGTTGAATAGGTTTTTTGTTCAAAAAATGTTATATTCCAGTTACCTCACACACATAAAGATAGACCCACAAGCACACACACACATACACAGAGCATGTCATATAATTAAAAGCTCTTTATGGAGCTTTTTTTAATTATGGAGTCTAAGGAATAGCAGTAACACTAGGAATAGAAGAAAACTTAAAAGAATGTGATTTCTAATAAGACACGATTCTTTCAAAAACACAACTGGCAAATCCATCATCTCCTCTCTATTAGTTACTTTAAATAATTTGCCTACTTATATAATAAAATAACGTAACCATTACACAATGCTCATTAAAATACCTTCATGTTATTGTAATTCATTCATTAGCTATTATGTAGTGGTCTATATACTATCCATTCTCAATTCTTTGGGCATTGTAACATCATCCATGCATAAAATGGAGTAACAAAAAAAATCCTTAAAAAGCAAAACAAATAATTTCAGGAAAACCCAATAAAGATGGATTGATTGCCAGGATAGTCCAGAAAATAGGAAGGAAACAAATCTAGCATCTTGAAATCTTTGATGAAGGTTGCCTTTCATAAATACAGCTTGAGGGCTTATGAAGAACTTGTTAATGAACACAAAAAATAAATCTGAATTAAAGCAGTCAAATTTTCCTTAATTAAATACCTAACTCCCAGTGTTCTGGGTTATTTTTTTTTACACTTTAAATATGTCAGATCCACATAGGTTTCAACTAAAACAAATAAGGCTTTATGTTTGCTCAATAATAAAACAATTACCTAGTGTTCATTTTATGTGTTTGAAAGCCTAAATATGGATCAAGAACCAAACTAGTTGCTAGGTCATCATTTTCACATAGCTCCTTGGCAGACATTCCAGAAGAAGGCACGTAGCGACTTTGGCCCTCAAATCCCGAACCACCACTACCTGCATAAATCAAAACAAATGATTAGCTGATACTGAACACCGAATTGTATCAATCTTTCTCCTTGTATAGGGAACAAGAAAAAAAAGCAGGAATCTGGAGAATAATGCAGAAGCTTATCCCAAGTATGTGTTGGTCCAGTGGTGGGCACAATGCTTTGTTTATGCAGAAGATTCATTTTCACCAGGATATTTGTGACGACAGAAGTTACCACATGACTGAACAGAGACTTTCAGGTGAGGTCCCATAGGAAATGTTCAGGGAATGAACAATGCATATATCATAAAGAGACAAAAGATGATTAATTGTCATCTTTTATATGAATTAATGAGTGTGATTTACAATGTACGTTGTACAGCATCTCAGATGAATTATTTTCATTAGATAAAAGTAATTTAGCTTACAGAATTTATATCATATTTTATCTGACAGTGGTCTGAACTTACATATTTTTACTTTTGTGAAATACTAACACTGCTTCCTAGCAAATCCTCTTTATTCTGATATCAATTCACATGTCTCTTTCATTTTATTCCTCAAACATTAAATAAAAATAATCACTCTCTGATTTTAAAATGTTATCGCATATAGACAACCAGCATTTTTAGTGCAGCCTGCAGGTATTCCTTAAAATTAGGTGTAATGGTATGAAGTGATTGATTTGCAGTTGGTTCATTCAGTAAACCATATAATAAAGGAGTCATGATTTCATATAAAATAGTTATATAAAGAAAAAGGATGCAAGCACAATCTGTCAATGAATAATTTGCAGTTTTGACATGTTGATATTGAGCACAAACAAATCCTTTTAATTGCATGCTTGATTTCAGGATAAATCCATATTCTATGTCCAAAAACCTAAAGCAAATCAAAGTCTTCTATCCTAATCAGAAGTTCTCCAGTTACAAAGGAAAGGAGAAGTGATTGTTGTAAGTAGCAAGTTATGTACCTCTGTTGGATTATTAAATTAGTACTGACTTCAGTAGTGCAATTTTGGTCTTGGCCTAGTTGTATAATGACATATGAAGTATGACGTGACAGCAAGAATGTCTTACTTGGAGTTGCTCTGAAAAATGAAGCCATATAAGCCATATGAATCTTTATGACCATTAAAAATAGTAAAGCATGTAAACTTGTTTCCCTAGGTGAAACAGATTATAATAAATAAATGGCAACATTTAAATCAACCAAAACCCAGAAGAAATTACCCTTATATGATCAGCAATGGAAACTCAAATTAAGTTTGCCTTTAAATCTTCAGGTCATTTGTTTCTTTTAAATTAATGTTCTATCACTTTAACTCAGATCCAATATCTACATGGAAATGAAATTATGAGTAGGTTATCTTTAAAATTGTTCCTGTAAACATATACTTCCCTGAATATTTTGACTGTAGATTGTGTTCTACTGATACTTTCTGGGACAAATTATAAATACGTGGAAAACTGAAGTCTTTACCACTGCAAACTATGCATTAGCAACATTTTAACATTGAAAGGAAGACTATAAGGCTCACACTTAAGCTTTCATTGGGACTTCAATTTATTTTAAAAAAGTATAAATTATTTACGCACATTACTGTGTCATCATATATAAATGAGAAAAACTTTAAAATATATATACAAGAAAGAAAATATACTTGGCAAATACAGCCTTTTTAAAATTAACAAATATGATAACTTGAGGTCATCCTAGCACATTAACATATACATACATCTGCTGGACCGTCTCTCAACTCCATTTTTGCCAGTCTTTGGATTTTCCTTCCCAGAATGCTGTAATTTGGACTGATTTTGATGGTGGTCATTAGATAACCTGCTTCCATTTCTCCGGCCATTCACCACCATGTTCTTGGATTCTCCCAACCACTTCATTCCCACAGACAATTTGCCCCCGTTGCATTTAGTCCTTCTTCCAAAGGCTTTTGGAAATTAATGGTAGTCCAGTTTCCTAAAAGAAAAAGAATGCACAAACATAAATAAACTATTCAAAGCAATTTTATTAATGCTATATAATAGTATATAAAAATAATACATAACCTTTTTTAAAAATTTTTTTGTATAAGTAGTTCTCAATTTATGAACATTAGTTTAGTGATTGTTCAAAGCTACAACAGCACTGAAAAAAGTGATTTGTGACAGATTTTCACACTGTTGCAGCATCCCCATCATCCCACATTTTGATCATGTGATCAAAATTCAGGCAACTAGCACTTATTTATGATAGCTGCACTCTTCCAGGGTCATCGGATCACCATTTGTAACCTTCCCAACTGGATTCCAATGAGCAGTCAAGGGGGAAGCCAGATTCACTTAATGACCTCATGATTCTCTTAACAACTGCAGTGATTTGCTTAACAACTGTGACAAAATGGGGCAAAATCACTTAGCAACTGCATTGCTTAATAATAAAAATTTCAGGTTCAATAATGGTTGTAAGTCAAGGACTACCTGTACTACATTTCTTGATATGTATTTTAATTTTTCCATTAAAACGACGTTTCTCTTGGTTGCTTTGCAAACTGTTCCCCTTCACTTTGTAGAACCCTCGGTCCACAGCAAACCCTTTTGACCACAATAAAAACATTCTGACCATGGTAAAAACACTCAAGTTAGAAGATGGGGAAATTTGTAACATTTTGTGCAGGTCCTTCTTACTTCTCTTCTGAAGACAATTTTAAGGTCTAACTATATATAACAATATTCATAATCAGATGGGGATGTTATGACTCTACTCAAACCTTCTCATGAGTTCCTCAGAAGTGAGGAACCTGATGATTATGAAAAATCATATCTGATAAAGAACTCGTAGCACAACTAGTTCCAATCCTAACTCTCTAGGTTATTATCCTAATAAAATCATGCAACTTTAAGGCTATGAGATGGCACCAGGTTGAAAATAAAAGAATAGAGAGATGGGGGTGTGGCAGTTTTTTCAAGGAGAGTACTGGAGTAATAATGATCTTAGGAATCAGGATCTTCTCCTAACTCTTAAATCAGGATAAGTAACATAATCAGCCTGATTTGGGTAGAGGATAGAAAACTTTTCAAATAAAAGCTTCGACTTGAGGTCAACAATATTTTTCCTTGTATCTCCAGAGATGGGAACATAACTTTGCAATTGACTTTGTGAACAACTGACCTATCTAGACATCTGACATGTCTAGAACCATCTGACATGTCTAGAACCATGATGGCGAACCTATGGCACGTGGAGCCATTTCTGAGGGCACGCGAGGCGTTGCCTTGTCAGCTCCAGCGCGCTGGCCAGCTGATTTTTGGGCTTAGTTTTCGGCCATTTTTCTCTTCGGAGGGTCATAAACCGGAATGGTCTTTGGAAACAGACTTCCGGTTTGCACATTGGGATGTTTTTCGCTCTCCAGAGACTTCAGGAAAGTCTTCTGAAGCCTCCAGAGGGTGAAAAATGTCCCAACAGGCAACCTGGAAGTCCTAGAAAGCCTCTGGAGCCTGGGGAGGGAGAAAAACGGCCCTACAGGGCCCACCAGAAGTCGGAAAACAGGCAGTTTCCAGCCTCTGGAGGGCCTCTTGGGGGCAGTGGAGGCACTCTTTGCCTTCCCCCAAGCACCAAGAAAGCCATGCGTGCATGCGCAGGCAGCGGGATGGTGGTTATGTGTGTATGCGCAGGGAGCACAGTGTGTGGGGGCATTAAATTATGGGGGTGAGGCAAAAAAGCTTTGCCATGACCGGTCTAGAATATGCCTTGCTGCTGAATCCCCTAGCTTGCATTTTTAATATTCCAATCAATATTTCAGTATCATTCAATTTCATATCTATTTTGTGAAAAATATTGAATAATTCAATTTCCAATTTTTCAATTGGAAGTTTTTATTTTAGCTTTAGTTTGGAAGCATGTTGGTGTAAACTAGATACACAGGAGGTGAAGAAATTTATGACACCGTAGGCAGAGGTAAATTCTGATCTACATGTACTGAAGTTTAAAATAGGCAAATGCAAAGAATAATCAGAACTGGCAAACAAGCAACCAATTAGGAGGTATATTTGTGTTTCTCCCCATCTATTGACTTTTATGGGCTTTCTATGAAAATCAGATCTACAATTTGATCTTTCATCTGGGTATTTTTATCTGTTTCTCCCCTTTACAATTCTAAGATACTTAATAGTCATGTATGCAATTAATTGAACATTTCCCAAGTTATCCTTCAAAAACATATCCAGACATTGGGCTTTTATTTCTATAGCACCTATTGGATGTAGAGTGCTATTTTTGTTTTAGCTTCTGCAGCACAGTGAGATGAAAAACTGGTGAAAACTGGAAACAGAAAAAGTGGTATGCCAGGGATGAAAATAGGCAGTGATAATTCGACGTACTTGTTGCCCAAGCTGGGTATCTCCCCTTAGAAATCTTCAAGAAACTGAGCTAACTACTTTAATATGACATATTGTATTTACAATCTGTCTGTCTGTTTATTTAATTAATTCAATTCTGAATAAATACTGAAGCCAGTGCTACAGTATTGAAGACACTTGGAAGTTGGAAAAGAAGCAGCTTTTTTGATAGTTTGCGTTTGAAATAGGTTGTTTGGATCTCACAGGAAATGCAATGACACACTTCTGATCCTGCCAGAAGTGTCTTGTTTGAAATGACTCTGAATTTTAGAGCATTTGTTTATAGGATGAAAAGTCTATTTTGCGTCAAAAAACTTTCAAATCTGAAACTTTTTCCACATTCTGGCCAGCAATGTCCTAATAGTTGGGAAAGAGATGTGAAATAGTTGATACATTCATATTAAAATTTAAAAACTGTATATTAAGTTGCAAAATTACACCAAGTGTTTTCCAAGGAATACAGAAGATTCCCCCTTAAGAACTCCATTCCTAACCACACAAATATACATAATCTCCAGCAAAGAAAAGTTTTATGCTGCATCATATTACAGAGCCTCATTACAATCAACACATCCATTTACTTCAATGTCTCTGTATTTAAGGGAGTAAAGTCACATTCTCCCTTCTAGCCTTCTCAGAGTGCATGTAGGGAATTCTGCCCCTTGCTTACTTCAATTAAGTATTGAAGATTTCAAATAGGGATGGAAAGGATCATTTAAGTTACCAGATCCAACCTTGGCTATGTTACAAAATCCAAATAAAGACGTTTTAAATAGATGGCTGTCTAATGTTTCCTTGAACACATCCAGTGAAGAAATTGCCCTTTGGGTGACTAATTCCATTGTCAAACTGCTCTTAATATTAGTTCCCCCCCCCCCAAGCCTAGAGCAGCAATCTAGAGCAGCAGTCCCCAAGCTTTCTGTCTTAATGGCCCAGCAGGAGGATGGGGGAGAGAGGATGGTTCTGTATGAGTGGTAGGTGCGCCACGTGAGAGGTAGATGCTTGCATGGTCTGATTCCAAACAGGTTAAGGACCCTTGTCTAAAGGTTAAGGTGCTGGCCTAGGCACCAAGATACTGAATTCTAGTCCTACCTTTGGCATGAAAACCAACTGGGTGATCTTGGGCCAATCACTCTCTCTCAGACCAACTCACCTTATAGGGTTGAAGAAAATAGGAGGAAGAAATAGTATTACCTATGTTCATAGCATTGAGTTATTTGTAGAGATGCATTGTAAATAAATAAACATTCAGAATCTGATTTTCTGTAAATTAAAGCCACATTATGTATCCTTGTACTCTGGAACAAGGAAGAAGGGGCCTTCAGCTTTGGCAACCACATGCCCTATTTTCTCCACAAGAGGTGGATTGGAATGAGAATGTGTGACTGGCATAAAATCATCCACTCAGATTCATGCCTAAGGGAACACTAGAACTCATTCTTCTGGTTTCTAGCCCTGCACCTTAGCTACTTCAGCAACTTAAAGGCTGACCTAGAACAATGCATTTTTAACGCTCAGATCCTGAAGCCCTTCCTTGGCTTGAGATTCAGTGAAGACATTTTTTATCATCTGGCCATTGAAATGTATCTCTCATCAAATTTCACCATGACTTCAACAACTTCCACCCGTCCATCAACTTCAGCCTCGGCCTATTAACAGAACAAGTTCACTTCTTTGATGTCACCTTAAAATTATATAGTGGAGATAAAAACATCAACAGGAAACCTATACATTATCCAGCATATCTATATGCTTCCAACTTCCACCCAGAATACACCAACTAATCTATCATTTATATCCAGGCTCTATGCTATAACCACATTTCTTCTGACCCACTTGATTGATACATTCAACTGATGGGATTAAATCAGTCATTCAGGAGACTGAATTTACTCATTCAATGAGATCAATAAGCAAAGCAATTTAACCAGTTGAATGGAGGACCTATTAAAAGATAGACCATAGAAACAAAATACTTCTAGTTGTCACCTGAGGTTTAAGTCACTCAAATGCATTATTGATCAGCTATACCCATACTGTACAATGATACATTTTCTGTAGCAAGCCAATATTTGCATACTGCCAATCACTGAACCTGAAGCAGATTCTCAAAGCAACAAGCAAGACAATTATGACAATATGGGAATCAAACCCTGAAACCACATGTCTATTTTGCCCCATATACGAATACAAGTATCTTCATGTGTTCTTCCCCCAATGTGGTATTTACCATAATTTGCCAGCAATGTCCCTCTGAGTTCTACATAGAACATATAAGACAAACTTTGTATAAAATAATTGATGTACACAAGTTTGACATCAGGCCACAACACTAAATAATATTTGAGCATTTCAACCTCCCAAATTACATTGTAGAATATCACAAAATGACTGTTTTGTAAAAGCGGACTTAACAGTACCATCAAGCAAGATACTGTTGAATTTACAGCCATCAAAACACTTGAGGGAATCTTAGGTCTCAACAAACACAATGTGTTTGAATGCATTTCTACTGTTAATTGATTCTTATAATTTTTCTCCTATCAGAGGTAACTGGCAATTTCATAACCAATCTATTTTCCCTCCTTTTGCCCCACATCCCACCTCTATTTTCACCCTACAGTCTAGCCAGCGCATCTGATGAAGTGAAATGTAGCTCACAAAAGCTTATGCCTTATAACAAAAACTCTCAGTTGAAAAAAGGTGCAGACTCTTGACTTCTTTTTGCCACTAACATGAGTCCTCTCCTACAAAACCTAAAGTCAACTTGTTGTAATGTATCAATTTGAAAGTAGATTTAAAATTGTAGATTAGGTAAGAACTACATTAGTTCAATTAGAATTTACTACAGTACTTTCTCTTAGCACTTCTACAAATCTTTCAAGATTTGGCACAAAATAGTATGAAAAACAGCAAATGATACTTCCAGTCTTCAACTGACAAAGAGAGAGGAAAATATCCCTCCCATTTACACAGCACTTTACAGTCTTATGAGATTAATCATGTCCTCTGAGAATTTGTTTACACCTCTCCCAGTAACCTAGATTTATATCAAAATTTTAATAGTGACAGATTGAGTTTTAATAATAGAGTGTTAAGACTGTTCTGACTTCCCTTTTCTGCTAAAATTTATAATTTTCTTTTTTGAAAAAATAATTGATAAATTTTACTTCTTGATTGATCTAGTCCCAAAAACAAAATGGAGGGAAAGAACTGACCAATCCCTTAATGCCATAAGCACAGGAAGTAAGAATACAAAACATGCTTTATTTTTTTCCCTTTTAAATTACCAGGATGCAATATGGAATATAAGATAAGATCTTCCTAGATATAGTACCATGGACAAGAATAAAGGTATCTATGATATACTTTTTAGGAAACAGGTAGCATAACAAGAACTAGTAAGCCACATACCAAGGCAGGAGGTGAAGCTAGGGTATGCAGGTCCAGGTCTTCTGGGGAAAAAGGCATGAAATCATATCTCTTTCATGTTAAAACTTAGCACTGTGACTAAACTATATCATTATTACTCCACTACACGAAACAATATAGTTCCAATATAAAAAGGTGTAAAGTTGCAATAAATTCCTTTAAAAATGTCACATTTTAAAACATGGAATTCAATTGGGAATGAGGAAAGGCCTCTGGAAATACTGTGTCTTCTGTACAAAGAATAAAAACAAATATAGTACACTTTAATAGAATAATTGTGTGCCTTATAAGAGTATATAAACAGATGGTTTCCTAGCTTCTAGTGCAGCATCTTCATCTGCTATATTCAACTGGCTCATACTTCTGACCCATATAAATTTAACTTTTGTTGTAAATTTTAAACAATATATTATCACCCATGACTGCAAGTTTCACACAAAAAAATCTTGGTCAGGCAGCCACCGACCAAGCAATAGCTGTCAGTCCAGGAGGATGACCAAGTCAGTAGCAGCCTCAAATAGTGAAGTACAACCTAATTCATCCAATGGTGGGGGTGGGGGGTGATAAAAAAAATCCACAAACACTTAGTCTTATCAAGACTTAGGCAAATCTGTTCCTCTTAGAACTATGCATAATCTTGCAATATTGATATGTGATCTGACCTTCATCCAAGGCCTATTAATAAAAAAAAGTACTCTGGTTAAACAGACATTACCCAATCAGCGTACTGTATTATGTCTTTATTGAATACTTTGAGCCACTATTCATTATATTAAAAATTATATTCCCATTCTTAAGAATGGTGAAATACAAATGAAATATAATAGAAGGGGAAACAATATAAGGTGAGCGGTATCGATTGGCAATTGCTATTAGAAAGAACAGGAAGCTCCTGTTCGTATTGTATTGTGTAAATGTGGTGTACGTCTAAGTTTTGTGTGTGTGTATTTTACATGTTTGTAAACAATTTTTTTTAAAAAAATATATTCCCAAGGTTGCATGCACATTTGTCCAAATTACACGTGGCCTCATGTGAAGCTTTGAATTGGACAAAGGAGCACATCACCCCAGGAAGAAGGCCTGGCACAGCCAGCAGCTGCCTTGAAAAATGCCAGGTTGGGCATATCCCATCAGCAGTGGGAGCAAGAAGATGGCAAAGGGCAATGCCGGTGAAGCACAGAGCAGCAGGACATAGTGCAGGGTGTCCCAAAATGTAGAAATGGAGTTTGTGTTTTTTTGGGGGGGGGAAGAGACAGGCAGGTAAGGAAAGGCAGTTCTTTGCCTTCTCAAGACTCTGGACTAGGAGACCAAGCCAGGAATGTTTGGATTGGAATGGGTCCTAGCCTAATGACCAGCTGTGATTTGGTTAACGACAGCAACTGGGACTGCTGGAATATCCATTGCTAAGTGAAGTCGAGTTTTACAATCACATAGCTCAGCAATGGAAATTCTGGTCTTTGTAACATCATTCTAACAAACTTATGAACAATAAATTATCATTAGTATATTGTGCTAGCATATTCACAAGGAATGCCAAACCGATATAGAAAAAGTTTGATATGCCAGTCATTATTACCATCTCTACTGCATGTATGGTTTCTCTAAAGCAGTGGTTCTCAACCTTCCCAATGCCGTGACCCTTTAATACAGTTCCTCATATTGTGGTGACCCCCAACCATAAAATTGGTGTCTTGGTTCTTAGCTAAGACCATCGAAAATATGTTTTTTATGATGGTCTTAGGTGACCCCTGTGAAAGGGTCGTTCGACCCCCAAAGGGGTCCGACCCACAGGTTGAGAACCACTGCTCTAAATAATGTATCAGAACCATAAAGAGGTTGGCAGAGAAGACAAGACTTGCAAACTCACAAGCTTTTGAATCACAATGGAATTAACTAACAATGTAACAATGAAAGCCCATGGGAAATATGAAGACAGACAATAGGTTGGACTTGCCAAATTTGCTAAACTTAAAATACAGCAGAGTTCTGTCAGCATATCATGCAGTGTTAACATAACTGACAGAACCATTTGTTTAATGGTTAATGTATAATTAAGCATTATAGAGAATCTAAAAGCTTACATTATCTAACATTAATACCACCCCTAGTAAAGACAGTGCCCCATTGTACATTACTATAATTTCATGATACCCTGTTACATGAAATATTTTTAAATAATTGCCGATTACAAACAAAACAAAAAACAACAAAAACTCACTCCAAATCTCAGAATTCTTACTGTATTTACAAGTAAGATACACAAAAAATATAATCATTCCAACATGCCTTTCTTAAGGGCTAAAATTCAAAAGTAGGTCACATTCTCAAAAGAAAAAAAATGTCTTCAGATCTACCTAAAATGCAAAATATATATGCCTAACAACATTAATACATTTAATATAATTTTCATAGGTTATGAAATAAAAGAAAAATTTTAAAAAATGGAATAGTGGAAACTATAGCCATATACACCACTGAGAAATTAAAACAAAAATACATATAATACATTGTGAAACTCCAGTATGATGCTATATCTATAAAATCATTAATAATAATTTGGTTTGTACCTATTTGACAAAGAAGAAAGAAGAAAAAATAGGTAGGAAAAATAGGTATAATTTTTCTTTGTTTAGTAAAACTGTTACTAATGCACACATACAATATCAGTGCCTCCCACATCTCTTTGTTTACTATCTAGCTTGAATAAGACTCTTGTAGAGAGCTTACACAAAATTTTACAACCAAGTTGAATATTAATATTGCACACAGACAGATTTTTCTTTTTTTCAATGCCAGCATTGCTTTTTTAAGATACTTTAGCAACATCTCATCAAACAGCCTAATTTAGTATGAACAAAAAGTATGCATTTGGGACAAAGATTTGAAAAGAAAAAATAAAGTTGGCATGGACATCTTAAAAAATGCAGATATTTTAAATTTCATGATTATGCTACTCCCAGGAAGCTGATACATTTGTAAATTAATAGAAGCGACAGATGTGACAGATGTCTTCAACTAAACTTTTCAAATTCTACAGTTCCAAATATACATCCACAATAAAAGGCTAATTTTACCTTTCCTAGAACCTTTTGACTTACTCGGCACAAAATTTAAAGCTACAGTATATATGTTTGGATAAATCACGGTAGACAACAGGTGGGATTCATATATTTTTAATGTTCTGACACTCAACTACTCATATAGAGAAAACATTAGCTAAAGAACAAGCATTTTAGTCAAATCTTATCTAATGTGAAAATAGTGAAACATTTTACTATGCTAAATCTGCACTGTTATGCCTGACAATCCAGTCATCATACAACTTTATGATTTCACAGGTTACTTTAGCCTTTATTTTGGAAGAATGAAATATAGCTCAATTTATACCAATGATTTCAAACTTTTTATAGTTGGGGTATGTTTTTCATACTGTACTAAATGGCCATGGAATTTCTGTATATTGAAAAATAATCCAAGGATCATCTCTCTCTTTCTCTCTCACTCCTGCTGCAAAGCATAGATTAAGTTTATGTTCCATAACTGGTAACTTTCAGATGCTTTAGGATTGCATCTTCCAGTGCTTATTAAGTGTAGGCTCCAGAATAGAAAATACTGGATTAGATCTACTAGTGTGATATCTGTATCCTACACTGAATGAAAGCACACCCTCAGTTATAATACAGTTCAGCGTCTGCTTGTAGCTATGCCGTGCAGGGCAATATCAGCATATTTGGGCCAGAAGTCTTTAAGAAATATTTATTCAATATTATATGCCTTCTCCTCTGAGTATACCAGCAAGCTTTTGAGTAATGCCAAGTGCCCTAAAATGTTGTCTAAAAATAACTACTTTTCAATCCACTTTGTGATACAATAATATATTTCTGTATCTATTTCACACTATATAGCACAGTAAGTTATCAATTTTAATCAACCTACTAGACAACAAAGACATTTTTCTTCTCAGTAAACATGCTACCTTGTTGATGTTACCATCTAATTGTGTTAGCAAGTATTGTCATATTCTTTGAAACAAACATGTTTAGAAAAAATGTTAAGAACCAAAAATAATGCGATTCAGATTCACAATAATCAAAAGGGACTGTTGCATACTTTCTTCCCCTAACAATTATTTTCCTGGCTAGTGAGAGTTTCATTCTACAACACTTCAAATGCATCCCAGTACAGGTAACTCTAGACTTATGACAACTACAATTGAGCCCAGAATTTAGGTTGCTAAGTGAGAAATTTGTTGAGTTTTGCGGCATTTTACCACTTTTCTTGCCACATTTGTTAAGTGAACCACTGCAGTTATTAAATTAGTAACACGGTTGTTAAGTGAATCTGGCTTCCCCCATTGACTTTGCTTGTCAGAAAGTTGCAAAGGATTATCACATGACCCCGGGACATTGCAACTGTCCCAAATATGAACCAGTTGTCAAGCACCTGAATGTAAATCACGTGACCATAGGGATGCTGCAAGCGGTCCTATGTGAAAAATGGTCATAAGTCATTTCTTTCGGTGCCTTTGTAATTTTGAACGGTCACTAAACGAACTATTGTTGTAAATCGAGGACTACCCTTTATTGAAAAATCGCTGACAAGGAATAGTGTGAACTACTGCTCTCATTGCTTGATTGGGACTGTTGATGCGAAGTCCCTGCTACTTTAGAGAGTCTTTTCTAAATCTTCAGCGCCCCCTACAGGCCGCCTCTGGCTTTTCTCAGCGGCCGAGGGCGGCGAGCTCCTCCAACAGTCAACTCCTACCCGGTCCAGTCATGTCTGTTTCTGCCTCGGGCACGACAACCCAAACCTCTCAGAAACGTTAAGAGAAAATAACGACCCCCTCAGAATAAGAATCGGGCTTACGAACCTCCTGGAGAAATCTCGCTCCGGCCTGTCTCCCTGAAATGCCACAGGAGTGCAGGAATGTCAGCTGTCATAGCTACTAAATCCCAAGCGGGTGTGCGGAACCTCGGTCGACGGTGGCCCAGGACCAGCTACCTTCCTCCGGCCCTTTTCCGACCAACGGCGGGCTCCCAGGCTCCGCTCTCCCGGGAAGAGCCCATCCGAAGATCCCTGCCCTCCAGGGGAAGCGTTGGAGGCTAATAAGCCCCGGGAGGCCTAACCCCGAGGGAGCTCAGCCCCAAGTCCTCCCAGCTCCTTGGAGACGCGAGCGAGGAAACGACCCACAGCAGCTGCCCGCCTATGGGAGCCCACAAGGGGGTGCGGCGAGTCGGGGTCTCTAACTGGCCAAGGCCTCTTCCGATACCACCGGGCTCCCGCTGCCTCCTCCAGCCTGACAGGCGCCCTCCGGCCCTGCGAGGAAGGCCCGGTTCCTTCCCTCGAAGCCCTACCAAGCATCTCTTCGAGCTTTCTCCCCCCCCCCTCCCGTCCCTCGCCGCCCTCTCAACTCGACTGGTCCTTCCCTCAGCCCCTCTCCCTATATCGCACTAGGAGGGGGTCTGTTGGTTCTCCCCGGGGAGAACCAACAGACCCCTCCTAGGCCGAGCCCCACGGGAATTAAAGGTCCTCCCAACATTTTTTCTGCCAGGGAGACCCCCCCTTTTCCTCAGCTACGAAAAGCAGCCCCCCCCAAAAAAACCGCCTGTGTCCCCGGACCAGGCCCACCCAGCGGGCCTCCTTTCTCCCTCCCGCCCCCTCCCCGGAAGGAGTGGGGCCCTTGCCCGTGTGCCAGTTGCCGCTCCCCCCCCCCTTTCGTCCACGCGAAGCACTCACCTCCCGATTGCCACTGGGCTCCGCCGTCCTTTTCGCCCCCCGCGGCCCCCGAATCCAAAGTCTCTGTCGTCCAGGCGGAGACTCCCAACCAGAGGCGGAAAAAAATTAATCATAAAAAATAATAATAAAAATAATTCCAAGGGGGAAAAATGGCGGATTAAAATCCAAGATGGCGGCACCGAAGGGCGAATTATCTCAGGCAACGCTGCCTAGAGATCCATCCGCCGCGTCCGCGAGAAGAAGTCCCCGAGGCCGCTCAGAACGACCCCGCAGCGCTACAACGGGGCCCGCGGCACGTTGCGAGTCTTCTACGAGGAGAGCCCGTCACCTCCAGCAGACCCGCACGGGCGAAATCCTGCTGTGCGCAAAAGCCTTTTGTCTTTTCTCTAGGCCCCCTGGCTTCCTCGCACGGCCATAAGAAACGCCTCCTGCTTGTGCGCTCCGAGAAGGCGGAGGAACACTCCAGATTGGTAGAGGACCTCTTTTGCGAGAGCGGAGGAATACATCGCCACAAAGATTCTTACCTTAGTGTACTGGTTTAACTCGAGGGGCCGAAGAGAGGTACCAACCAAGCATCGCCTCCGCAGTCCCGACACCTCTATGGGAGGCGGAAGAACATTGCCAATACGGTTACATATCCCTCGCAAGGTTCGAAGCGGAGGGATACACGGATAAACAAGAGATGTTTAGTAGAGTTTTAAGAGACCGAAAGAAATCCATTAAAAATCAATCCGCCCTGCTCCCTCCTCTCCAGCCCTTTAAATAAACCCGAGCTTTGGCGAAGCCTCGTCAGGCCGGTGCGGGCCGCTCGGTTCGGGGCTTTCAACCTAATTCATCTGCCCTTAAACTGAAACCGGCCGAGGCGAGTGCAGCTCCCTGGCCGCGAGTTACTCGGGCGTGGGTCCCCGGGATTCGAGGTTCCTAATTTGGCTCCCTATGAAAAGTCCGCGAGAAGAAGGAATCCGAATCCAGATCCGATTGTCCACACTTCCTTTGTACAAGTTAGCCCACCGAAGCCTGGGTGGGGCAAAAGTCTCTAAAAAAAGAAGGTTGCACGAAGCTCTGGTTCCTCAATACTGAACAAACCTTTGATGAGTCGTTGGTTGTTTGCTCACCCTCCCCCCATCTCATTTCTCTAACAAAAGGGAAAGTGACGGGTGATGACAAGGGGCCTGTCACCTGGAAAAGACCCCCCCCCCTGAATTCTGTAAGCAGCGGCAGCCTTTTGCAAACGTTGCTCACGGAAAAATAAAATGTGTGGGGAAAGGTGAAGACGTTGGCAACCCAGGGGAGTGGGGCTGTCCTGCACGATGCGCAATGGGGGGGGGGGTCCTCCTAAACAAATATTTTCCAAAGAGGGCTGGATAGACAACTTGGTGTCATATTCTTTTAGTGCATCCTGTGGGCAGCTGTCATTTCGCTTTGATCTTCCGAAGGCTGGCTTGTAGGTTAATTTGGTCGCTAAAACTTGACTCCGTATACCAACAGCCTTAGCTTTCTCTAGCTTTTCATCGCTTTCTTTGTCATAATAACAAATGTCACCTTTTGGGCTTCCCCTTTTCTTGTTCCTTTTCAGTTTGCAGTAGTTTGGGTTTTTTGCATATTTTAGGTTTATATCTAGAGCAGGAACACACAGAGGACTGCAGCAGCTTAATCCTTTTCTGGGGAAGATATCTTGGGGGTCTTTCCTAAATAGGCTAAACTGTTACTTATTTCCTTTAACTAGGTCTGTTGTGTATACAGGTATTTACATATGTTGGAGAGTTCCTGTTATTAATGAATTGTTCTGTTTTCACAACCCTTGAGCAAAGCTCAAAAGCATGGCTTCTGTTATATAACCATTATATCAGCTGTTTAATAAACAACAAGGAAAGATATATTAGTTAAACAGATTCAAGGAAGGTAAGAAGGGGAACCTAAGGAAAACTGGGCAGGAAAGAAATGGGAATGTAGCAAAACTCTGAGTAAATTTATTTGTATGAAGAATGGTTTTGGAAACTTTCAGCAACAGTGGTACTGTAGATTGGATAGCTGATTTTTTTTTCAGATCCTTAATTTAGGAGAATCTCTGGTGTGTTTGCCACAGCATATCTAGACAATGAGTGACATTATTGAAAATGCATGTGCTCCCATCTTAATTCCTTCCCCCCTTGTCATAACTGACCATATAAACAAGGTCCCATGCTTATGTGGTACAATATCCATTTCCAATTTGAATTACAGCTGTCCTTGTTTAGTGATCACAACTGAGACTAGCAATTTGGTCATTAAGCATTAATTGTTTAATGAAACCATGACTGTGCTTATGATATTTCCTCAGCTTTCCTTTGCTTTGAAGACCCACAAAGGTTATAAATGCAAGGACTGGTTGCAAACTTACTATCATAATTGCAGTTGCCAATTGTCTACCTTATTGTCTTTCTACATAGTGTAGGAACTCCAGTTAACAACATCCATGACAGATGCCTTGTTGTCTCTATCTGAAAGTATCCAGTGAATGGAAACTCACCACTTTGTTAATAAACAGTTCCATTGCTGAACTATTAACATTAGAATTTCCCCCCCCCCTAATATTCAATCAAAATTTGTCGTCCTGTAGCATAAGGCCATTGCTCCAAATTCTGTGTTCTGGGATTTCCATGGGATAGTTCTTCATGTCTGGTGGAATATCTGTAACATTTGAACCCACTCAGAATAGTGGTTGCTGTGGAATGTCACTCATAAGTGAGCTTTGGACCTTGATTAAAGGGCTGTATGCAATAGCAAGTAATGTGGTGTATCTACTGTTAACCAGACTGATCAGCTTAGCCTGTTTTCATGTGAAACCTTGAATTGCAAACTATATTGGCATGTAGCACAACAGTATTAGCCTTGAAAGATAAATATAAAATTAAGGTACTGATCTTGATTACATGTGCCAAGACCAGTATATTGGAGGGGCATTCAAAAGGTATGAGGCTTCAGTTCTTTCACAACCACCATTTTGACTTTTTTGATTTCTCTAGATGGCCTTGGTCTAGTTTGTTGTGCAAGCACACCCTGTGCGGTTGATAATTCAGTGTGTCATAGAAACCCAGAAAATTGAATTAATTGAATAAAACATAGTTCAAAAGCTTTCATTTCAAGCCCAGAATGGATAATTCAATAGGCAGTACACTGGAGAAAATTGTTAGGTAGACTACATCTTCCTTCAATCGTGTCTTTTCTCAAAGACTGCCTGCATCAATCCCTGCAGTTTTCCTGGTGAGGTTTTTCAGAAGTGCTATTTCCTCCTTCCTAAGACTACAAGAAAATGCCCAAGGTCCCCCAGATGGTTTTGTGCCTATGACCAGACTAGAATCAAGGTTAACCACTACACCAAACTGACTCTCATAGACTGCATCTAAACCACTTTAAATAATTAATTGCTTCAATCAAAAGAGCATTATTGCAAAAATGGCTCAAAATAAAAAAAAATCCACTTTGTGAAAATCCCGAATTGGCTATCACCAACAGAAAAGACAACCCATCCAAATTTTATAGATTTGAACAAAATGCTAAGATACAGAGACTTAATTGATAGACAGGGAAATTTAAAAACAATTGAAGAATTGGCAGAAGAGAACATGAAAGTTGACTGGCTAACTTACCGCCAAATCAAAACTAAATACAATAAAGATACTAAATTATATGACATTGAAACAGAACCACACGAATTGGATAAAATTATTCAAAGCCCAGGTAGAAAGAAGATAGGGAGAATATATAAATTCCTCCTGAAGTATAAAATGGAAGAGGAAATAATGAAAGAACAAATGATAAAATGGGTGCAGAACTTTGGCTATAATATTGAATTAGACAAATGGGAAAAATTTTGGGGAACAAACTTAAAAATGACACTATCAGTTGCATACAAGGAAAACCCTAAAAAAATGTTTTACAGATGGCACCTGGCACCAACAAAGATAGCTAAAATATTAACAAATACCTCCCCAAAATGTTGGAAATGCGAATCAATACACGGAACATATTACCATTTATGGTGGACCCGTGAGGAGGCTAAAATATTTTGGAAAAGGATCAAAAATTGGCTGGAGGCAATAACGGGGGTTAAAATAGAATGGAAACCTGAAGTTTTTTTATTAGGAATAATGTCTGCAAAATACAAAAAAGAAATCTAGTATTTAATACTACATATAATTACAGTGGCAAGGATTGCCTTTGCCCAGAAATGGAAAAGCAAATTAATTCCAAGGAAAGATGAAATAATAAGAAAGGTTATGGATTGTGCTGAAATGGACAAACTAACTAAAGAAATCCAGGAAAAAGAAGAATCAGAATTCTACCAGATATGGGATAAATGGTCCATGAAGGAATATAACAAAACTCAAAAAATAATAGTTATGAGTAAAATAATAGGCTTAAGAATGGTGAAATCCAAATGAAATACAATAGAAAGGGAAATAATGTAAGATGAGCGGTATCGATTGATAATTGCTATTAGAAAGAACAGGAAGTTCCTGTTCGTCTTGTATTGTGTAAATGTGGTGTATGTGGTGTTTGTGTGTGTGTATTTTACATGTTTGTTAATTTTTAAAAAAGTATTAAATAAATAATTAATTGCTGCTTCTGCTTCTATTGCTAGTTTATAGAGAAATGTAGGCTGAAAGATGGTTGGATAATTTATAATTCAGTATGAACTCCTTGGTTATCTCTGAGCTTGGTGGTTGTTTTTTTTGCAGGGGTTTCATTACCCAGACTAGATAACATTATCAATGGTAGTTAGGAGTAGGGTTCACTTTCAATTTATATTCTAGTGGCTGGCCCTGTCAGTGCTTGTGCCAATGGTCTTGGAGATTCTTTGGTTGGGCTGTTTACTGTTAGCCAAAGAACCTCTAAGGCCATCCCCACCAACATTGATAGGGCAAGCCACTAGAATATAAACTGAGAGCAAACTCCACTGCTTACTAGCACTGATGATGTTACCTAGTTTGGGTAATAAAATGTCTGCAAGAAAACAACCAAGCTCAGAGAGGAGCAAAGAACTCTCATTTCAATCCTGAGCTACAAATATTCTCCTTTATTGGTAATTCAGTGTGTCATACAAAGAGAGCCAGTTTGTTATAGTGGTTAAGGGATCAGGCTACAAATGGGTTGAACATGTAATTGCTAAAATATATCAAATTTTGTTGAGGTTTGAAACAAAAGAACAAGTTAAAAAGTGCATCATAAAATGGGCTGATACTTTTGGTCATAATAAACAGATGAAGCAATGGAAAGAATGTGGCTAAAAGGACTGAAATTCACTTATAATTTAAGGGAGAACTTTTAAAAAAGATGTACCATTGGTCCAGGACAGCATTATCTAAGATTTATAAAGATATATCTAAGATTTATAAAGTTAATTGTAATTAATATTGGAAGTGTGAAAAACATTAAGGGATATTTGACTATTCATAGTAGACTTGTGAAAAAAATGGATACAAATACACATAAAGATGCAAAAAAATGCTGAAGATTAATATTTAGATGAAACCAATTTTTTTAAAAAATTTGGATGTTTTTTTAATTTGGAGTATCCAATTCTAACTGGATAGCCAATTAGAAAAGATTTATGGAAGACTGGTAACTACAGTGAGACTATGCACAAATGTGAAAAAATACTGAAACACTCACAATGGAGGAATACATTATAAAGGTGGCAGAAATGGCACAATTAACCAGTTTGAGTCAGAATGAAACAATAAGAACTTTAATGAATGACTAGAAACCTCTTAAAGACTTCTTGCTAAAAATGAGAAAAATGAATTGGTTGTTTATGGATGTGCTGATTAAAAAGAATGCATATGGAAGGTAATCATGTAATGCAACCTTAAAGAAGGAGGATGGATAATCAATTTGTAACTGCTGTAAAGATCAGAAGTTACTTCTTTATATCTTTCTTTTTTTTTGTCTGTATTGTTTCCTGATTTTTCTTTTGTCTATTTCTTAACTTTTTAATATATTTTTCATGTTTGCCTTTTACCTACCATATGTTAAAATATCTAATAAAAATATGTTATTGTATGCTGCCCAGAGTCATTTTTGGCAAGTTGGGTGGCGATATAAATTTAGTCAAACTTCTATTTTGGATGTATACTATTAATTTTGCCATTGCTGAGTATTTCTCAAGTTTTGGTTTCAAGTCATATATTGTTGACAAAAGTATCTGTTTTCCGGTGGGCCAGATTTGTCATTGCAGCTGTGAGCAAATATCTCAGCAGATTGTGATATTTTAATTTGTTGTAGTGGAAAGATTTTAGTAAAAAACCCTGAGGTTTCAATTTAATCTTTGGAAGATGTTTTTTGAATAATGCTATGTATTACTTTCCAGTGCTTCTGAATATTTACATGACCACCACATAAGATAAAATGTTCCTCCTGTATCACAACATTTCCAACAGCTATTTAATATGATTTTATCTATTTTTGCAATTGTGACTGGAGTTATATACTATCTGTAAAACATTGAGTTCCAGGTTCTCCTAAATTATAGTTTGGGGTAAATTGCATTGAATATTTCAATAAGTCATCCTATAGTTGAAATGTAAATGTTTCTTTAAAAATTTGTATCACTTTATCACATAATCATTTGCTTCTTCTGTCTCCATGTCACATTTTAATAGTAATCTATATAACGTATATGTCCTAATAATGGCTTTATTCTGTGTAAGTCTTTCAAATTATTGTTTGTCTTTAAAACCCTCCTCCTTTCTTAAGGCCATGTTTTATTTTTCCAACAATCTGTAAATGCTTTTTACATTTGCCAAATAATTCTTGCTATATATTTAGTGTATAGCTAAAAACTGGATGCACCATTTCTGCACACATAATTACACTTTTCTTATAATTGTCTTTAGAATAAAAGACATTTGAAGGTGAAGCTAAAAGCAAGATTGCTGATTATTCTTTTTTATAGAATGTTCATATCAGACTCTGCTCTCTTTGACTATGACAGTTTGTCTGGCAATATAATTCCAAACAATTACAATCTTTGTAGGCATAGACAAAACTTGGCATCTTTTCCAAGGTCCTCACTGCTGTTCTACCAAATGCTAGTCTGTATTGTAATCCTTGATTGCTGGTTCCTTTAATGGTGATAGTTGATCCTACAGACAGAAGCTGTCCACCAGTATCTTCATTGTAAAATTTAAGAAGAGCTTCTGTTGTCATTTGTTTGGTTTTATTTATATGTAATCTTAGTCCCTTTTTTCCCCACTGTATCCTTGACTTGCGTTACAAGAGCTAACAGATCATTTGTATTTTTAAGCATCAGAATTGTATCATCAATGTAGCAGAGGTTATTGGTGTGTCTTTGTTCAGTTTTAAAACTGTACTCATCTTGTTCCAATTCAGCTTCCTTCATTATATATTCTGCATATAGATTGAATAAATACAGGTAGTCCTCAACTTATGACCACAATTGAGCCCCAAATTAATGATGCTAAGCGAGAAATTTGTTGAGTGAGTTTTGCTCCATTTTACAACTTTTTGTCACATTTACTAAGTGAATTGCTGCAGTTGTTAAATTAGTAGCACAGTTGTTAAGTGAATGTAGCTTCGCCATTGACTTTGCTTGTCAGAAGGTTGCAAAAAGAGATCACATGATCCCAGAACACTGCAACCATCATAAATATGAGCCAGTTGTCAAGCAACTGTAATGTAAATCATATGACAATGGGGATGCTGCAACATTCATAAGTGTGAAAAATGGTCATAAGTCAATTTTTTCAGTGCAGTTGTGGCTTTGAACGGTCACTAAATGAACTGTTTTAAGTTCTATCTGTAGAAAATATACAGTCTTGTCTCACTCCATTGCTGACCTGGAGTCAGTCTATTGCCATGGTATTAAAACCTGGCTTTGCCGGCAGGCCTGGGGCCGTTGACCTCTTGATTGAGGTCCGGCCCCTCTCTGATTGGGTGTATGTTGTGCTTTTTCTTAACTTTGTTGTGTCTCATTGTTTTAATTCTTTTTAATAATTTTTCATTTCTGTAAGCCGCCCGGAGTCCTTCGAGATTGGGCGGCCTAGAAATTCAATAAATGAAATGAAATGAAATGTTCTATGCATATTGTGGCTTCCTGACCTATGTATAGGTCACATGAGGATAATGAGATATTTGGGGATACTCATTTTTCTAAGTGCATTCCAGAGCTGGACATAGTCAATACAATCTAAGGTCTTTCTATAAGCAATGAAGCACATACTGACTTCAGTTTGATGTTCTTTGGCTTCCTCAATTATCCTTTGTGCATCAGCAGTAATGCCTCATATTCCTTGGCCTTTTTTAAAAAACAGGTTGAGCATCTGGCAACTTTAGTTCAATATATGGGTCTAATATGTGTGGAATTATCCTAAACATTGTCTTTGTAGCATGTAAAACTAAGAATATTTTACATAGTTTGCCTAATCTGTTGTCTCCTTTCTTTGCTATTAGTGTGTAGACCTTTTCCAATCTCCTGACTACTTTGTCCTTCTACAGATTTGCTGGTATAGCTTGTTAAAACCAAATTAGTTATACAGTAGATTATTCTTCTGTTGTTTGCTATATTTTTGTAGATATTCAATCAATTCCAGTAGTCTTCCAATTTTATAATGATTAGAGTGCTGATCTAAATCATTTTCTAGTACTAAAGATTCCTCTAAATAGAGAATAATTTCTAATTTATCTTGGATGTTGGTATCTCTACTGTACAAAATTTTGTTATACTTTTTCTTTAGTTTTTCTTTTATCATCTTTGGACCAGTTGTTATCTGTCATTGGCATCCTTCAGCATACAATTTGAGATTGGAACTTCTTTCTGAATTCAGAGATTTTTTTGGAAGACTTCCCTTGTTTATCCATATTTGTTTTCATCTTCAATGTCTTTACAAATGCTGCAATACTGATTTCCCTCCCCCCCCCAACAGTTCTCTGAAATTCTTTCTTAAGTTTGCTTATGAGATCTTTGTCTTTCTTGGCATTGACTTCTCTTCTTTGCAATTTTCAGGTTTGTTGTGACATCTAGTTTGCTTTTTTGATCTTTGGTAGTCTGTTTTCATATTCATCGGTAATAACTTTTAATGTCATTCCACAGCTCCTCTATTCCTAATGTAGGAAGTTCAGGATTTAAAAGCAATTCCTGTGGTTCTCCTTGGAAATGATGAATACATGCTCAAGTTTACATTACAGAAACTGATTCTCCTTCTGCTTTAGCTGAACTTGGAATTTTCACAAGAATAGTTTCTTTATCTGATCCATAGTCAGTTACACCTTTGATATTATAAGTGAATTCTTCTTATCACTTAGAAGAAATTGATTATAATTATAATGTTGATTTTGGTGTAGTCCATCTGGTGATATCCATGTATACTGGTCATTTTGGTTGTTTAAAGACTGCATTAGCAATCAGGAAATCATTGAACTGGCAGAAATTGATAAGTTATTCTGCTTCATTTTGGTTTCCAAGGCTGTACAGTCCAACTCCATTTTCCTTCTCTTATTTCCACCTTTGGCATTACCATCGCCAAACACAAGCAGCACATCTTGCTTGCATATTCTGTTGATTTCAGATTGAACTTAATCATAAAACTCATCAACCTTCTGTTCTGCATCAGTGGTTGGAGCATAAAGTTGGGTAATTGTAAGATGAGTCTGAGAGTTTTCCGTGTAATTCAAAAAGTAATTCAGTCTGTTTTAATACACTCAAACTTTTCTTAAACAATGAGGCACACAATTTGTGAATGCTCCTTGTTTTTGTACTATCACTTGAGGTTCAGTTGTACTTGACAGCATGTAATGGCAGTCATAGATTTCTTTTCTGCAGAAATAATCTTGCAATTGTGATTCATTCTCTAGTACCTATGTCATTCACAGTATATAAGAGTGTCCTTGAAAAGTATTCAGAAGCTTCTGGTTCAAATGCAGTCCTAACTGGGAATATTTAGGTTGGTAGGCCTGGGAGATTTGATTGCTTGCCCATTCACTTTCAATTCTAATTTGGGTACTATTTGTTGGACAGGGAGAACATATTGGTATCATTATAGTTAAATTTTAGATCTTCAGAAACAAATGTATGTGAAGGATTTTATCATTAAAATAGCTTTTTTTGTCTTTTTTTTTGCTTTATTTGCTTTTATTAAAAATTGTGTTGACGTTCCTAGACAATACAAGAGCCATTTATAAATAGTTGCAGTCAATACTAATAGTTTAACAACTGTATCATTGCATATCAGCCTACCTAGATATTTATGTCTGTCATCAGCACTTGAGATGAAATGAAAGGCAACAAAGGAAAATATAGTTTCATCTGTGGCATCCTTATTATAGTGTATGTCATCTTTCCACTATGGGGTGATTGTTTGCTTGATGTTAATATAATTTTATTTATTTTAATAATAATAAATAATTTATCAAACTTTTATACTGCCTAACTCCCAATAATTCTGGGCAGCTCATAAAAATAAATGATTATTTTACCATTGATTTGGATTTTAAATTGTACTGTAATCAATCTAGGGTAATTATGAAGACAGTATATAAATGTTGAAATGAGTCCATGAACAAGTGGATGAAAGAATAAATAAAAAGTGACTTTTGTGTACAAAGTTGGGAAGTTTTGATCAAATTACATTTATTAAGCAGTAAGTTCTTCTCAAAACATTAACTTGAACGAACAGTCTTCAACTTATGATTACAAATGAGCCCCAAATTGCTAAGTGAAATAGTTGTTAAATGAGTTTTACCCCATCTTATAACCTTTCTTGACACAGTTATTAAGGGAATCTCTGCAGTTGTTAATTAGTAAATGGTTGTTAAGTGAATCTGGCTTTCCCATTGACTTTGTTTGGTAAAAGGTAAAAAAAAAAAGATCACCTTACCCCAGAACACTACAAACATTGTAAATATGAGCCGGTTGCCAAGCGTCTGAGTTTGATCATGTGACCATGCAGATGCTGCAACGATCATAAGTATGAAAAATTGTCATAGGTCACTTTTTTCAATGCCATTGTAACTTCAGTCACTAAATGAACTGTTGTAAGTTGAGGACTACCTGTATTCTACCTTTCCTTTGTATATTTGAAGAAGCTAACAATTTTGTTTTGATAGGAATGATAGTGTATCAATGTAAAATGCTGGCACAGAAATATAATTTTCTAGGATTTCCCAGAGTTTATTTCTTTACCAACTCTTAAAAGTACCCTGGGTTGTAGGGCTGAAAATAGGCTTTTCTGAAATATGGGACATGTTTGTATGAAGCACTAACACATGATTATATAAACTATGATTTTTTAATTAATTGACTGATAAAGGTAAAGGTTCCTCTCACACATATATGCTAGTTGTTCCTGATTCTAGGGGGTGTTGCTCATCTCCGTTTCAAAGCCGAAGAGCCAGTGCTGACCGAAGATGTCTCCCTGGTCATGTGGCTAGCATGGCTAAACACCGAATGTGTATGGAACACTGTTACCTTCTTAACAAAGGTGGTCCTTATTTTTCTACTTGCATTTTTACATGTTTTCGAACTGCTAGGTTGCCAGAAGCTGGGACAAGTAAGAGGAGCTCACTCCGTTATGTGGCGCTAGGGATTTGAATCGCTGAGTTGCCGACTTTTCTGATCAACAAGCTCAGCGTCTTAGCCACTGAGCCACCGCGTCCCTTTTCCATTGACTGATATGTGCCACCAATTCGTTATTGACCAAACACACAGATTTTCTCGATGATGATGTGTCTCTAATCTGGTCTTTCAGATCTTCCAGCGTACACAGTCATTGGCACTATAAATAAATCCATCCACCTTGGTATTGTTTATCTTCTTGTCCTTCCTTCCACTTTTCCCAGCATTAGAGCCTTCTCTAGAGAGCTCACTCTGCATAATGTGTGGTAAAATAAATTAGGATAATTGAGCCTGGTCATTTATGCTGCAAGTGAGTATTCTGGGTTGTTCAACAGTCCATTTGTTTGTTTCCTAGCCTGTTAACTCTTAGTAGCCACATGGATGGGCCAACTTCTCCAGGATGATCTATTGCTATCATGGCCCACCAAGATTCCCAAAGGTGCATCCATTACTGCTATAATCAGATCTATCCACCTTGCTGTTAATTGCCTTTTTTTTGTTTTCCTTCCTACCTTTTCAGGAATTTTAGACTTCTCAAAGAAGCGAAGACTTTGCAAAACTTGTCCAAATTATGATAATTTCTGCCCTCATGTAAGAACGCTGGATAGATTGTATAAAAAGTACAAATCAAAATCAACTTTTGCAGAGTTGTTTACAAAGACTTTTGAGGATTGCAGCCAAAGCTCTGACGAAGGGTGCTGGTTTTGTATCCGTGTTTATACTGTACTGAAAAGTCAAAAAATACTGTTACAACACCAGTAAGTATTGGTAAGTATTATGGGTGCCATTAGAACAAATGATACTGTATCAAAGGTTTGGCATATGCAGCTCGTAACTACTGCTCTTGTTTGTGGGTCTGGAAAAGCATCAGCTTTCCTTATTCACTGAATTATTTAAAATACAAAACATGCACTGTGTTCCAGGCTAAAAACCACAGAAAATAGCATGTACAAGTATAAACATTTTGGAAAAAACATAAACAATTGTTTGAAAGATCACATCTAGTATGGTACTTTCAGCCCATCACTGTTTCTTCCAACTTTGAAGAGAGAGTTTACATTTGTCTGCCGAAGAGCATTCTCTTCAAATTGTTTTCCCTCACTTGGCAGACAAGAATTGCTTTGTGTTCCCCACATTGACAAATAAATTAAAAATATCTGTCAGTGCATGGCATCTACTTGAGAAATAAAATGTAAAATATGTTCATACAAAATGTATCATTTGTAAAGCAGTGTTTGTTTTGAATTTAAACTGAATCTCTAAAATGTTCTTAGAATAAGCTTTTCAGAGTCTACTAAAATTATTAAGAACTAATTGTTCACAATTGTTGACTGCTTGCTATTCTAGCTTATTCCAATGTGGCTCAGAGGTTTTTTTTCCCTGTTCTGCCACAACATAGTTATGATCCTTAATTTATTTAATCCTGTCTTTGGTACTTCTCTGGTGCTTTGCAGATATATTGGGATTGGTTTATTGAGTGCAAATTCTATAGTTAGGGTTAGGGAATCACTTTTCCTCCTCCTCCTCCTCCTCCTCCTCCTCCTCCTCCTCCTCCTCCTCCTCCTCCTCCTCCTCCTCCTCCTCCTCCTCCATCATCATCATTGTATCCTGACATCCCTGCTTTGCTGTTCCAAATGGGTCTTTGCCATCAAGACACTGCAGGCAATGGTGTTTGTAAGGAATAGCCATATCACTGTAAGCATTTTTCCTGCATTATCTTTATTTAGATTAACCTAAATATTGAGTGTAGTATCAATTATCAATCAGGTTTTCTATTCTAGGCAGTCCCCATATTAAAACACCTGCTTTAAGAATAACTCCTAGATATGTATGGGCTGCCTGTTGCTAAACATGTGGGCAGTATTCTCCCCTTCCTCAAGCCGACAAAGTCCCGAAGCCACACAATGCTTTCAGGAACTGCAGAAGTGACATATTTTTAGCTTATTTTCAGTGTTTTTCAGGGGTTTCCGGAAACATTGTGTGGCTCAGGGAAATACAATGCCATCACCATTTTTAATAACAGGCAGTTCTTTAAGTTCTAATTTAACTACAAATTCAGGTTAAAGACAAAGACAGAATTAGAGAATGGAACAATTTTAATCCAGAGGTTACTTGAACAGCTAGTTCCTTCCATTCATATCAGATTGCTTTATTTAGCATTAACAAAAAAAAATTCCCCATCTTTATTTTGGCTATTCTGAGAAATTCTAAGAAACAGTTCTGTGAAAAAATTCCGTTTGTCATATCCTCCTGGCTTTTTCACCTTCTGCCATAGATCTGTGAAGGTATAGAAGTCATTGCATAACTCAAGTGTACACATCCACAAACCTATTCCTCTTGATGTCACTTTTTTCTGAATTCATTTTTTCTCACACTGCTTTTATGACAGTTCTTTCAAGCGGTTGTTTCTAAAGGCTCCCAAGTATAATGCACTTCAGAAATTTGCAACAGAATCCATTTTAATAGTAAGTGCTGCTAGGTGAAGGAACCCTTTGCTTTTATCAGTAGAGAAAACCACAAGGTCTCTCTACTGGCATTATGGAATTATGAAAGAGATTTATTCTTTTTATTTTTTATTTTTTATTTCTCCCCATGCCAATCCTTTTTATTTGTTTAAAATATTAAATGCAAAAATACAAAAGCAAATAATAGGAAAAATAGGTAAGGGAAAAGGGAAGAGAAAAGTGTAGAGAAGAAAGAAAAAAGAAAGAAAAGGCATTGACTTCAGACTTCCTTTGGTGCAATAGAATAAGAAATAACATTGAACCTCAACTTTTTACTTTTATATAGTAGAGATTTATGAAATGGATTAGATTGGGCTCTCTGGAAAGATCAGGGTTGAGCAAACCATCAAAATGTCAATGGGATTCATAAGGAAGAAAATATTCTTTCTTTCCAACTATATCAAATACACAGGAATGCATTTAAAAGAATAAGAATTAGAAGAGGCCTTGGAGCCCAAGACCCTGCTCAAGCAGGAAGCCTTATATAGATAGTCTTCAACTTACAACAGTTCATTTAACGACTGTTCAAAGTTACAACATCATAAGTGACTTATGGCCATTTTTCATACTTATGACCGTTGCCGCATCCCCATGGTCATAAGATTAAAATTCAGATACTTGGCAAGTGATTCATATTTATGATAGTTGTAGTGTCATGTGATCCACCTTTTGTAAACTTCTGTCAAAGTCAATGGGGAACCCAGTTTCACTTAACAACTGAGTTATTAACAACTGCAGTAATTCACTTTTAAAAAGTGGTACGAAAGGTTGAAAAATTGGGCAAAATTCACTTAACAAATTTCTTGCTTAGCAACAGAAATTTTGGGATCAATTGTGGTCGTACGTTGAGGACTACCTGTATCATTTTGGAGAAATAGTTGTCCAATCTCTTCTTAAAAACCTCAAGTGTTGGAGCACCCACAATTTCTGGAGGCAGGTCGTTCCACTGATTAATTGTTCTAACTATCAGGAAATTTCTCCTTAGTTCTAGGTTAGTTCAATCACAGGAGGAAAATTGGTCTAAAACCCCAACAAACATGGAGTACAATTTGTGGGTCATCCAAACAAAATTAACAACAAGGTTTGCTTAATATATCCTGATTCTGCCCAATTACCAAATGTGTATCGCATACTCATATAGCAAAAACTGTGGATGCTGTGCTTACTGAGGGACGTTGCATTTTGGAAAGATGTAGTATTATGTACTCAGAGGCAGTTTCAGTGTAGTTCCTGCCTTTGTCTGTTAACATTATGTTCTGTTTTCACCCATTATGGAGGAGCAAATAAGTGAAACCAAAGCTTAGAGAGAAAACTCACTCTTGGTGTGTGTGCATCTTATGATTGCTGCAGGTTTTTTTAATTATTGTATCATTCATACAATTAGCAAGTTCACTTGCTAAATATGTATGTACTTTACCCATGGTTGATGCAATTGCTGTATTATCAATGTTCTTTTGATATATAAAATTTAGTTCACAAGTATACAACTGCTGTTAGCTAACTTCTAATCATGCCTTGCTCCTCAAGTGAAATTTGCCATTTAATCTGTCATCCAGGCCAGAGGTTTGGCCCGGATCAGCCGAACCAGTAGTGGTAGCAGCAGGAGGCTCCACCCACCCACCCACCCGGACGCTTCTGCACAGGGACAGAAGCATCACGCAGGCAAACACGAGCGAACCAGTAGCGCCGGGATTTGAAACTCACCTCTGATCCAGGCCCAAAAGAGAAGTCACCTTGGAAGCTGGGAAGCAAACTTTGTAACCTAAATTTGTTAAAGCTGGATTAAGATTAGATCCTCAACCTTAAGACAAACATTCATTTTGGATATGGAAGATCCAATAAACTTCAGATGTCAGTTCAAAAGCCTTATGCCGAGGGAGCTAGTACAATGTCAACTTGCTCACCCTAGTTATAGCATTCTTCTAATCAATGGAAATACACAATGAAATACTCCATACATACACTAGATGAATCACATAGCCATCAGCATCTGTTCTAAACCACAGTGATATCAAAATGACATAATTGTTGTATTTGCATTATGATAAAATCTTCCATATGCTAGAGTCTTTACCAGAAAATCACAATGATACTGGCCACCATTACTCATCATTGTTGAATCAGTTGAAACTTTCACATAACAAAGTATAGATTAGTTAACTTTCTTAATTGTACCCATGCCACATGCAGCGTTCCTTGGATAAGGATAATATTGGTCAGTTTTAGCATATTTTTATCAGTATGCCAGAAGCTCAACTAGAATATAGTTTACCAAATATAGTTCATGCTCATACATGCTATTCTGTACAAGCAAAGATCTCTAATTTAGAGACTAACTTACAAACGATATACAGGTAGTCTTCACTTTACAGTCATTTGTTGGTGACTTTTGAAGTTCCAATACCACTGAAAAAAGTGAACCCAACCTGTCCTCTTGCTCATGACTATTGCAGCATCCCTAGGTCACATAATCAGAATTTGGACACTTGACAATCATCATGTGTTTATGATGGTTGCAGCATCCTGGGGTCATTAATTGCCATATGCAGCCCTCCCACCAAAATCAATGGGGGAAGCCAGATTTGCTTAATGACGGCGTGAATAATCTAACAACTGCAGTGATTCATTTAAGAACCGTGGCATGATTCTCTTTAACAACTACATTGCTTAACAACAGAAATTCTGGTCCCAATTCTGATTATATGTCTTATGTTAAGGACTAACTGTATTGTTTTACACATCTCACCAGCTAAAAGGTATATGCACAATATAGAGATATTTTCAAGATACTTTGAAAGTTATCAATTTATTGAAATTTACCTCCTTCTAATATCCTGTTACTTTCTGCACTTTCTTATAAATCTTTCCACAGTGTATTAAAAATGGTGATTGTCATTGTTGAAAGTGGACCTGTGTCTGTTTTCAGCTATCTTTCTCCCTCTCTCAGTCTTGGGAGAGACTGGCTATAACCTGTTTTGATCCCAGCTGCTGTTTCCTGGAGCTTGATCTGAAATTAAAAAAAACAACACTGTGGGTTCCTCCCTTTTTGTGCCAGACTTCTGAGGAACCAGAATAACAGGAAGGCAAGCAAGTTTCCCAATGCACATTTAGCTGTTTAAGGATTCACTTTGGATTTAAAAGCAATCTTATTTCTCTGGAGTGTCCTAAGATTTCCCAAATGTAGGTTAGGTCATAATAATGTGTGATAGAATCTAAAGAGCTGCTTCAGCAGATACAATTTTTAATTTATTCATTTTTCATGTTTCTAAACTGTCCATCTCCATCAAGGAGAAGTTCTGAGTGTGTACAGTATAATCAACATATAAAACAACATATAAGCATATAAATTTAAAGAATCCTTTGTTTTCCCCTATGCAAGGCCCGGAGAGTGGGGGCTGCTGACCTCTGGGTGAAGGATGTTCCATAATTTGGGGGCAGTCAGTGGCAGAGAAGGCTCTCTTCCTAGACTGCACCAGTTGACATTTTTTGACTGACAGGGTCATAGCATACCTTCCCTGCCTGATCAAATGGTACAGGCTGATGTGATGGGGTGAGTTGGTCCCATGCCATGTAGGCAGTGGTGGGATTCAAATAATTTAACAATAATTTAACGGTTCTCTGCCCTAATGACCGGCTGGGTAGGTGTGGCTGGGTGGTGATGTGACTGGGTGGGTGTGGCCAATGTTACATCACTCATGTAGAGGGGTGCCTTGCCCAGCCTCTCCTCGCCACAACCAGCCATGACCTTCACCCCTCTCCTCCCAGCCATTTCTTGTCATGCCCAGCCTCATCTTGCCTCGTCTGGCCTTTCCTCGACTTATGATCACAGTTGAGCCCAAAATTTATGTTGCTAAGGGAGAAATTTATTAAGTGAATTTTGCCCCATTTCACGACTTTTCTTGCCACATTTGTTAAGTGAATCACTGCAATTGTTAAGTTAGTAACACAGCTGCTAGGTAAATCTGGCCTCCCCATTGACTTTGCTTGTCAGAAGGTTGCAAAAGGAATCTGGAAGACTCCAACCGTCATAAATGTGAGACAGTTGTCAACCATCTGAATTTTGATCATGTGACTGTGGGGAAGCTGCAATAGACATAAGTATGAAAAATGGCCATGTCACTTTTTTCAGTGCCATTTTAACTTTGAATGGTCACTAAATGAACTGCTGTAAGTCAAGGATTACCTGTAGAAAAATACAAAAAGCTTCTTTGCTTGCAAAAAGCTGCCCTAAATACCAATCATTAGATTAGAAATGGGGGAATGCACACTGAAGATCAATGACAGTCACAGCCATCATGGAAACCTAAACCATTATGTCCAAATACTTTCCTTTTCATCAGCAATACCTGCAACCTAGAGTTAACAAATCAGGCGGGATGCCAGACAGGGGTGGATTCCTACGCGAACTGGTACCCGTTCGTTTGCACTTTGCAAATTCTAGCAATCTTTACCAGCTGAACTTCCGGATACTTTCCAAGGGTGGCCTCATGTAGAGTGCATTGCAATAATTCAGTCAGGTGTTGATTAAGATGTGAATGACCATAGACCCATCCTTTCCAGAAAAGTGGGGCACAAAGCAAAATTGGGCAAAGGTCCCCCCTGGCAATGGCTACCATCTGCTACCATCGGCATAGGTTTCGCTGTCCCCATTGCCAGTGATAATGGTCTTCGTTCAAGTTTGCAGTTAGAGAATGATAGGCCTACTTTTTTCATATATGGGGTATGCCTTCCCCATACTTTCTCAGTCTCACTGCCTAGCAGGAAAACTGTCTACCAGTCCCAGCAACGATTTTAAGAGATTGTCCTACAGATTTAGCCACTTGTCAGAACTCTCCAACACCACCATCACTTGCTCCCTATCCATGAAGAAATCAGCTGTTCGGAGTCAGAGAGATGAAGGTGGAGAGAAAGCTTTTTATCAAGTCTTCAGGTGATCCTGAACCCAGAGACTTGGATCAGACCAGATAGTTGACAGCCTAGGACATAATGGGCATAGGAAAGAGTGTGGAAGCCCACCCCTTCACCTTTGATTGTACAATACCCCATGCCTATCAAAGTTGTTGGAGCTGATGCCATAAACATAAACTCGATTTCCCTATTGCACAATTGTTCTGTTATTGTTGACTTGTTGCAGCTTTGATGAATGGCTTTGTTTCTTAGGCAGTCCATTCCTGTGATGAGAAGTATACTCTAAGATTGTGCATTGGGAAGGTTTCTAATTTTTGGATTTCTGCAGCAGAAGCAACCATCCTTCAGCTTAATGTAGTAGCACTGATAATAATATTCATGACTAAAACATTTGGAGTTTAGTATATCTTGGGCTTCTTCCATAAATCTTAGACATGTGGTAACGACATCATTTTTGCATCTGAGCTGTTGAGGCAACCTTCTTTTCTATATTATTGTCAATCCTGCCTAGTCTCTTCTTCCTATCTCTCAAGGTTATTCTGACAATCCATTACAATTATGGAACTAAGAAATTGGAACTCTCATTATAATCCATTTAGCTGTTTGACCACTGGTGAGTCATTAGTGGTCAGTACTTTCACCTTTTCCATATTGTTGTCTGGTCCAAATGGCTCTGCTATATTCTTGATAACACAGAGGGTATCAGTGGCTTCCACTTCATCACCAGCAAAAATTGTAATGTCCTGTACATGCAAGAGGTGAGTGATGCATGGCCCAGGCCAGGCCCAATCCAGTTGCACACCTATTTATAATGACTTTTCTCCTATGGTGCCCATGAAATCTTGGATAACAATGGAGACAGGAAACATGCCTGGTATTCTCCCAAGTAGACTGGGAAGCCCTCTGATAGCTCACCTTTGATGGAAACCCTGCTGATTGAATAATCCTAATAGTGCTGAGGAGCCATATGACCTTATTTGGCATTCTCTCAGCAGCAATTGCTTTCCAAAGAGGTGGCTGCTATAAATGGCCAGTCAGCTGGAATGTCAATGAATACTGTGATGAGTCTTTCACTGCAGAACATTCATTTTTTTATGACTTCATGCAATGTATCTAATTACAACAATTTGGTTTCTTTTCCGCTTCCTGTCTCTTATTGCCCAGAGAATTAGGATGGAGCCAGACTTTGCTCCTATCTTGCACTTTCTCTGTTTCCCATATTTAACCATGCTTGGTTTTTGAAAACATTTCTGCATGTTTTCTCCAAGTTGATCTCTATGGCTCTCCAGTCTGAAGGCACAGCAACATTCTCAATAATGTGCAACTTCTTGCAGTTCTGCAGCAATATTATCCCAATACTGTTTTTGTTATATGATAAAGATGGCGTTGGTGGTGGGGCATCAACTAAATTGAATCTCCTCTTTTGATCAATCATGTTTAAGCATTCATCGGATATCTGGAGCCCAGTAGCCTTATCGGGCAGGGGGAGGGAGCAGTACAAAGATACTCAGCACGCTTGCTTGTAGCTGTAGCAAAAGAATTTGCAGCTTCTTGAATATTTTCTGATTCTGCAAATGTTATGAAGTAATGGCAAAGGGATTATTGGAATTGTTGCTTAATAATAGGGGCAGCTAGTCAAGACCTTTGTGCTACGTTAGTTGGTGTTTTGCAGAATGTTGGAATATACTGTTTCCAATTATTAGTCAATTTTCTGTAGTAAATGACATCAGGGCAAGCCATTATCGCTGAATTCTGCCTAACCCAGATTTCCATAAATTGTCTCTCCTACTGCACCTGGTAGGCTTCCCACCACCTCTGATCAGTGTGGACCAATCTGGATCTCTGAGCTACGTATTGCTGTAGAGATGGGGACAGTTCGGTTCAAAAGAACTGGACTTTCCTACTGTCCAAAGCAGAACAGCCTTCAGGGCTGATCTAGAGTCTAGAGGAGAGAAGCCTTGCCCCTGTTTGCTTAAATTGGACAAATGTTGTTGCACTAGTCTCTCCTTTTGCTGTCATTTGATAGCAGAAGAGATAAAATCATCAATGAAAAGTGTCAGATTACTTCCATAAACTGTCTCAGGTTTGGGAGGATTGTCTTTAATGGGGGCAGGATAGGGAGAACACCAGAATAGTTAAAGATGACTTCTGTTGAGGCTTATGAATCATGGTGCTCTGTTGGGTCAAGCACTTCCAACCAATTCCCCACCATCCATTCCCCACCAGCTAGTCAAAGCTGAAGAAGCTTCTTGGATGAGAAGCGAAACGTTTTCAAAGAAAAACCAGAAACTCCAGTTGCCTCTTTTTCAAGAGGGACAACCGTGATTGAGAATCTCCATAGACACTTCCAACCAAGTTTCCATTTTGGGGCTATAAGGGATTTTAAAAGGCAAAACAAATGCCTTAACTCTACCTTACTGTAGTTGCAAATAACAAATTCAGAACATTCATGTTAAAAGACTTTTCAGAAATCTTTCTTAAAACAAAAGAGGGAAGTGACATAAAGCCTGGCATCTGCTTGATTTCATCAAACACAGGAATGGTAGAAAAGTAGGAAATAAATGTAACTTGGAAAAGAAAATTCCTGCTAGTTTATGCTGTCTTATTTCATAAACGAATGCCTTATTTAGATATCAATTTAGGTAGCTGACAGTTTCGACTCTGAGCAGCATAGAACTAAGTCAATACATTTTGTGATATTTGGTCAGCGTAAGTACAAGAATGAGTATAGCTACAAATTGTCAGAGCCTTTTCAAAATATTGGAAATTCTGAAAACTAGAATACCCATTTCTTTTATCAAAGTTTATTGAAACACTACATTACAATCATCCCTATTTCTCTCTCAGAGTCTCAATGTCTTATAGAACTAACTTACAGAATCTAGATAACCCATCCATCCATCCCTAAAGTCAGAGCTAAATTCACATGATCACAAACTCAAACTGGATCAGTGAGATTGAATAAACTTTAATTTCTCAGAGATCAGTTCATGAGTTCATCAGGTCATGCATGAAGCCGCAGACCTGGCAAAAATGACTGAATCTAAACAGAATTTTGTTTCTTTGGTAGGTTTTAAGGAAAATGCAATTCTCTGTATACAAAGCTGAAAAATGGCCAGAGCAACTTGTTGGCCTTTGAATGATGGATAGATTGTCTTTGACTTCTACAGTAATGTTTTTTTTAAAATCTTGTCCTCCCCTTGTTGTCTTTTTCCTTTTTTTTGCGGGGGGGAGGGGATATTTTCATGATTTCTTTCTTTATGATTTTCCCCATTGTCTGATGTTGCAAAAATGGCACGTACAAGTAAAAAGATAGGACAAATTAGCAACCTACATTTCTGAATGTGACTCTTACAATGACAGTGTGGAATGTCATTTGTTACAGCGGCCTCACAGACAGAAGATGAAGTTGTTGGACACCTTGTTCTCTTAGGGTAACAGAGAGCAAGAGTCCATACTTTTTTAAAGAAAACTTGTTGAAGGGATTTGGAAAATGGTATAATAATTCCGGGTGGTAAAGTGAGGAGGATTTGCAGACGAAAGAGAAAAGGAGAATGGCTGATTTTCCTTCTTGCTTTGAGAATAAATAGTTAGGTGTGAATGAATAATATGCAGAACTATCTCTTATTGGGCATTAAAATATGGCAATTATAGGCATTTCAGTGAGAGGCAGATATTTCTCCCTCTGGGCACACTGAGACTATATCTGCTGAACAAAGCTCCACATTGGCAACAGGAAGGGCATCCAGCCATTAAAACACTCTGCTAGCTCTATTCAGTTGCCCAGACTCCACCCTGCAAGGGATTATGGGGTTGTTAAATGAAGATGAATTATAAGCATTTCAGTAAGAATCCTTCTTTGTATGGATTTTTGTGGTTCATCAATACCATATTTTCATTTCTTATTCCAATGTCAGATTGTGGAGGTCATTATAGTTCTGCCACAAATTCTCTTTCATGCCTGCTTAGTGATTTGTGCCCCTGTCAATGAATGGGTCACTTGGCAAGGAAGGTTGGGGAACTGCTTCACTGGTGACCAGACATGAAATCTTCTACGAAACAGGGAATCAACAAAGCTTTGAAGATGAAGGGATTGAGTTAAATTCATAAAGCAGAAAAGAAATTGTGCCCTGATTATGACAATATGTAAAAGCATAATGTGGTTTGTTATATTTTTTTGGCATAGTATATTGAACAAACCCAGCCATGGCAGTTTCAAAATGATGTCTTATGATTATAAACTTGGCCAACTCCAGATATACCAATGAATGGTTTTATTTATTTTATTCAGTACTGTAGTCAGATTTGTATAGCTGCTTATAAATTCACCAACTTAGAACAGTATGTGCCCCCAAGCCATGCAAACTCTCCATAAAGTATGTGTCTTTTTATAATGATTAAATACATAGGTATCTGCACAACAACCTTCCTCCCTCCCTAAATTGTGTTCAAATTAGAGGAACATTTTATCCTATTCTGCAGAGAAACCTCAGCAAGCACCAAGAGATCCTTCAGTGCAAGAGTTTTGGTGCTAGAAGTGGGTTTTGCATGCCTTTTGCTGACAAGAGCACAATGTGCATTTTAGTCGGAGCATTTTACATTGCCATAGAAACCCTAAATGCCCGTCAAGGCAGCGTTCTCTTTCCAATCCATTCTAGGGAAGGCATAATTGCTGACAGCTTGTCAAGCACATCTTTGTTACCTGAACTTTAAAAGAAATAATGATATTGGTAGGATTTTTTTTAAAATATCAGCAGTCAGGTTCATTGGATTGTCAAGTGTTACCATTTTTAAATTAAGAAAAGGATAGTAGTCTATTAATATTTTATTTCTCTTAGCATATGTTTATTTGTAGATGAGAAGCCCACTTGGAACTTATGAAATACGTTCTGTCAATACTAAGTATCAAACTGTTCCACTTGACAATACATTTTGTGATGACAAAACATGTTAAATCTTGGTCTATTTTTTCCCCCAAATGGCAATCCATATTTCTTATTTACTGTAATTAGCAGCATGAAAATTAATAGAGGCAGCTTTTTACTTAGGAAACAAAATCAAAATGAGGGATGAGGGACTGGACGTTTTTTGAAATGCGTAGTGAGATATTAAAAAAAACAGATTCTACGAAAGATGTCTCACATTTTAAACAGGTTAATAAAAAGTTGCAACAAGGTGACCTCTCTGAGTGCATGTACGTGAGAGAGAGTCTTCACAAAGCTTAGGAAGTATTAATTTCTAGTTATGTCCAAAGAGAGCCTAAGTCTAAAAAAAAGTCATTTGGAAGGATTAACATCATCAATAGAATAAAGGTAAGGAGTCCCTGTGGATTTTACTCTGCTAGTCATTGTCTACCATAGAGGCCGCTGCTCTTCTCTGTTTCAAGGCCCGTTGAGCCAGCACTATCCAAAGATGTTTCTGCAGTCATGTGGCCAACATGACATCATGGAGCACTGTTTACTTTCCCACCAAAGTGGCACTTCTTTATCTACCTGCACTTGCATGCTTTCGAACTGCTAGGTGGACCAGGAGCTGAGGTGGGGGAAGGAGCTCACCCCATCGCACAGCGTTCAGGTCTCAAAACTGAGCAGCTGTATTTCTAGCTGACAAGCCCAGCTAATCACTGAGCCACTGCTGACCCCCTTAACAGAGTACCTGTGAAGCTAGTCCTCGACTTATGACCACAACTGAGCCCAAAATTTCTGTTGCTAAACAAGACAGTTGTTAAGTGATTTTACAACTTTTTTTGCACAGTTGTTAAGTAAATCACTGCAGTTGTTAAGTTAGTAACACAATAGTTTAGTGAATCCAGCTTCCCCATTGACTTTGCTTGTCAGAGGTTTGCAAAAAGTGATCACATGACCCTGGGACACTGCAACTGTCATAAATCTGAGTCAGTTGCCAGGTGTCTGAATTTTGATCATGTGAATTTGGGGAAGCTACAATGGTTGTAAGTGTGAAAAACAGTCATAAGTTACTTTGTTCAGCGTTGTTGTAACTTTGAATGGTCCTTAAATGAACTGTTGTAAGTCAAGCACTACTTTTTAAAAATTTCTTACCTGATTCCAGCAATCAGCTTTAGTCCAGCATCTTCAAATCTATTATCTGCAGTCTGTAAATCACTTGATTTGCTATACATTTCTGGGTGTCAAATTTGAAAAGCAGATTTCCATCAATTCTATATTATCACTAGAATATGTTCTTGAAAATAAAATTTGTTGGAAAAGAATGCAATTGAAGAACCATTTTTTTCCTAGACTGGGAAAAGTACGTTAATATATATGTAGGCCTGAATACACTTTTTGCAGTTTTTTGCGTAATTTTTATCATGCATGCCAAGATGCCCCTTCCCCCATTTATCTTCCTTTATAATTGTCTGTGGCCTCCTTTGCCTTTCAGATATCTGGCAATCCTAATCATCACAAACAGTAACAGATTAGGCAGCGATCCATTACAAAATGTGCCAGAGAAAAGAAAGCATTGTATTGTGTGATGTTTGAATTATAGGAATCTTTTAATTCTGTTTTTAGTTTGCATTTTAGAAGTAGGACTGAAGGTATTCAAAGTGTAGAAAGTTTTATTCCTAAGCAAAGTTAAAAGTTAGCCCTTTCCCTCCTTTTTTCTATTATTTTGGGTTTTTATACGGTATCAACGCAGTAGGTTTGAGATTTTTTTAAAGACTGACTAAGATTCCAAAGTTATGAAAACAAAGGAATGGAGGAATTGAGTACAGTTTGACAAAGGTTGGAAGAAGCAGCTCTGGGGATGAGGAGATTTAAATGAAGTTGTACAAAATAAACCACATAACACATGTGGGTAAAAGCAGAAATCAAAATAGTTTTTAAGACTTAGGCTTTTAGGACAAGGAAAACTTTTTTTCAAGGTATGTTTCCAGCTAGCTGAGTCAGTATGGCCCATCTTATTTATCTTTGTGTTCTTCCCTAAATTCCCTTGGTTTCTAGAACCTGATGCAGGTTTTCATTAACAGATCCCACCTTGTATCAATGTTAATGATTTTACATCACAGTAATCATTGCAATGTTTGTTTTTGCATAAGCAGAACATATTAATTCTTTTCTCAACAAATCCAGCCCTGATGGCTATAGAAAAAAGAACTCTGGTTTATATAAGTAATAAACCTGATAGATGCTCAGTTATGCTCCCAGTGGGACATCATAAGGATTATCATCATGATTCTTTTAGAAATGAATATTAAAATTTTCTTGCTCTGTTTTTCTCTGGGGGCCTTTTTCTCACTTGCAGGTAAAATAGCGCAAGTGAAAATGGTATTTCTACTTTTATTGCAACCTTAAGGCCTTCCTCATATAAAATTTGCTAGGCCTTGTCACACTATATCATCATAATAAGCATATTTTACCTCATTTTCACTGGGGTAGTTTCTTTATCATGTTTTCCGCACTTTGCACTCCTGAACAAAACTGGGGAGTGGGATGACTGCTAGACATACCTCAAAGTTCATTGGATGTGTCTGTAGGCAAGAAAATCAATTACTCAGAGCATATAAATAACTTTGAAGCCTGTCAAGTATACAGAAAGGCAAGAACATAGTGCATTTTAGCAGCATCCTAAAGGTGGAAAAAGAAAATCTAAATCTTCATCCTAGTTCAAGAGTATTTGAATTGTTTGCAGTGTAAACAACATTGACAGTTTTATATCAAAATGTTGTTTCAGAATTTCTGTATAGTGAAGGAAGAATAATACTTGTACTATACTTCCTACAAATTGTTTGTTCTACGAAAGACTGCACAATTTTTACTTTAGTGATGACAACACCAACTGTGAATGAATTTCAACAATTCTTCTGAGTAAGGGAGACATTTGTCTCAGACTAATGGTATTTCTTTCACAACTCAAAATATGTTGGTTCTAGTTATTCTGATTGTCAATCGTCGTTAGACATAAGAACCGATTGGGTAACATTTGGCTTAGTCACTCTTTGTCAGCTCAGCCTTCCACAACAAGGTTGTTGTTGTAGGAAAAAGAAGAGCATTGCACAACATACAAATGTACCCACTGTATTTGTTATTACAGTCACTAATCAGAATGTTGATTTGTTCAAAACAGAAGCAGGTAATAATAATAAAGAGAGCCAGTGGTTGATGTAGTTGTTAAGGCATCAGCCTAGGAGACAGTGAATTTTGGTCCTGTCTTGGCCAAGAAACAAGCTTTGGGTCAGTCATTCTCTGCCCTAGAAAGAAATCAATGGGAAACCACTTCTGAATTCTTCAAAAGAAAATTAATTAGGCTTGTACAGTCAGTCAACATGCCAGAGAGTGATGCTGACACCACCAATAATACAATAATAATCTCAGAAGGTAAATGCAGACCAGAGGAAGTCAATAGTAGAGGAAGCTGTATAACTATTGAATAATTTTCATTTCCAAACCAGGGAGACTTTCTTCTGCCTTCTTCTCAGAAAGCACCAAGCCCTCTGACTAAAAAAGAAGACTAATTGAAACAATGAATAATTGGACACCCAGAACAACACAGAACAACAGAATAAGGGTACCTACATTGAAGCTTGTTCCAAAGAAATAGCTAACCCAAATATTAAAAGATATCAATATTGTAACATCAAATGCCAGCTCACTGTAAGAAATAATTAATGAGTAGCATTATGTTGAATGCAAAATCAACAAAGAAGAAAAAAAGTCAACATTGCATCACCAAAATGAAAAATCAGGCTGGAAAAAAAGACTACAAGCTAAAATCAGATGCAAGTGACCTAGAACAGATGAAAGAAGAAAAAAACCCTGAAAATAAGAAGACCAAAGAATACCTGATTAAGAGATATCTAGAAACAAGGAAGATTAAGGAACCAATTAAAATAATAAAGCAGCAAATAGCAATAGCTAAACAGATCAGCAGATATGAAGCTCAAATTGCACATTATAGGTAGAATCTTCAATTTCCAAAATAGTTCTACCAATTCATCAATGGAGTAACTGCAGTGAAACAGTCAACACCTAGTAAAGAGGAAACAGTGCAGTTTTGGGTGCAGCTATGGGACAATGCAAAGTAATACAACAAGATTGCAACTTGGATAAAGGAGGTAGACATGATTTTTTTAAAAAGGAAGGAACTGAAAGCACTTTTAACAATACCAGTAGCAGAAATGGTGAAGAAATGGGCAAGAATTACTCAGCAGTAGGTGAAAATGACTTGCATGGTTTTTGGTTGAAATATCTGATTGTTTCACACCCACTCATTGCCTAGCAGTTTAACAACATACAGCAAGAAGATGAAATTGAAGATTGGTTAACATCTGGCAAAACATACCTGATAATGCAACAACACAGCCAGTACTAGGCAACTATAGGCCAGTTACCAACTTACTAACAAATTGCTAACTAGTGGGGTAGCTGATGCAGTCCAACAGCATCTAGTTGAATACAAGTTCTTTCCATCAGAAAGGAAACTGCCCAAATAGCAGAGGAACAAAAAATCAGTTCCTAATTGACAAGATGATTGTAGAAAACTGCCAGAGAGGGAAGACCAACTTGAATGTATCTTGGATTGATTACAAGAAGGCATTTGACTCTCTGCCATATGATTGGATAATCAAGTGCTTAGAAATAACAGGAGTCAGTAGAAACATTAGGAACTTGTTACAAAGATGGCACAATGGAAGTCACATTTGCCAGTCAATGGTGATGGACAGGAAGAGGTTAACATCAAGAGAGGGATCTTTCAAGGAGACGCATTATCACTGCTTTGTTTGTCATTCCACTGATTCTTCTTGTCAGCAATACTGAATAATTTAAACCCTGGCTATCAAACATCAAAAACAACTCCTAGGCTATCCCACCTCCTTTACATGGACACTCTGAAGCTGTATGGGAAAATGCTATCTGAAATAATATCGCTCCTCAACACTGTCCATCTATACAGCCAAGACACTGCGTTGGAGTTTGGATGGGACAAATGTTCCACTCGCATCAACAGAGGAAAACTAATGAAAACTGAAAGAATCAAGATATCCTTTAGAAATAACATCAAGAGTTTGGATGAAGATGATCACCATAAATACCTGGGCAGCCTTCAAGCTGACATGAGCATGAAGAAGATTTAAAGTCCAAACTCAGTGGAGGAAATACCATCAAGCAATTAAATCCTGGGCAATTCTAGCCATTAGACACACAGCTGAAATAGTGGACTGGACTCAAGCAGAACTGGATAGAAAGATTAGAAAATAATAACAATCAACCATGCCCTTCATCCACATAGAAACCTTAGCAGACTCTACCAAGGAGAATAGGTGATTGTGGAATGTACACTAGACAATTAACAAAGAAAAAATACTCTAAGTTTAATATTAATTTTAAGTGGATTATATTTCCTTTGAGGGGGTAAAATATCTAGTTTGACTTATTACCTTCTTACAGCATGAAAAATATTTTGAAATTATTAACAGAGGCCATTGATATTCTCCTACAATGTGAAAACTCAAATTATGGATTTTTGAAACACTATTATTCCATAACATTGCTACTGTCCTCAGAATAGGTATGTTTTCTGATGATATTTAAAATAAAACTTATAAACCCTATCTTGATTTATTTAATAAAATTAAATTAAAGCTTACGTTTGAAATTACATTTTAATGAAAAAAAGTTATGAGGCCGATCTTAAATCAGATCCTGTGCAATTTATTTACTCTGGTCAAGACTTCAAAAATGTTTTAAGTCTGCATTTTAAAAACAATTTCCCAATGTTTCACTTTATTTGAAATACAGTTTCTCCAGTTCCCTCACCATCATGGCCTTATGCCATGTCAATAGATGATTTGACCCCATGGTTTAATTGTAAATTTGGAGCAAGATAAGAATATGGAACACCACTATCTTATATGCAGAGCTCTTGGATTTGACCTCCCCCTCCCTTTTATCAACATTGACTGGAGCTTGCCCTGGAGAAAGAAGGGGAACTACCATGCTGCTCACTCCGAACTCTGAGCCAATCTAGAAGGATACCATGATTGATGATAGCAAAGGCTGTTGAGAGATCAGAGGAGCCTGGAAGGACAGACTGCCCCCAACATGTGCTTACCAGAGGCTATCAATGAATACAATCCATGCTCCTTGTACTATAAACATGGCTGAATAAAGAGTTCCAAATCATGGAAGTGAGAACTGAATATATATTAAAAAAACCAAAAAAAATGAGCTCAGTGTAGCTGGCATTATTTAAGTGTGTGGTTAGACAAGGAGAGCAATAAATGAGTAATAAACGGATGTGGGTTGAATGCATAAGTGAATCACTAGTAAAGACAGAATTTAAAACAAACATATGAAAGGAGAGTGAACGGTTCGAGAGGAAGGGGAAGCTCAAGCAAGTCAGATCGGATGGATTTGATGAGATCCTCAAGAAGAGAGAAGTGAAAAAGGACATCCACAAGGTTGTGTGTCAACAGAGTAAAAATGGCAAAGATCAGTGGACAATAGAGGCCCTGCCTTTTGATAACAAGTGTTGCAAACATTGCATGCACATAAAGTGTTGGGGTACGGCTTCAGTCACCAAGTTGTGTCTGATTTTGCCTGAACTGTTAGTAAAAAATGCTACCGGTTCACCTAAACCGGTAAAAAAAAGAATGTTTAAAAAAATTTTTTACAAAAATTCTGACGATCACGCAGCACAGGTGATTGTCGCACAGCTAATCGTCGGAACTTTTTTTTAAACTTTTTAAAGCATTTTTTACTACCAGTTTGGGCTCAGTTGTGGGCTCAGTTATGATTGTAAGTTGAGGACTATCTGTACTTTCATGTTGGTATGATTTTCAACCAGCACAGGAATGGGTGTTAAAATGCCCTCTGCTTATGCCCAGCCAAATGACTACATTCCTAAAGGCTCAATGTTTTAGTGAGAGCTGGCTGAAGCAAATATTCCAACTTTGGCCACTGTTTTGTGAAGCCCCAGCAGCATTGCATCAATATAGGTATAATAATAGTTTGGGAGAATGGGAGAGGGAAACTGAGCATAGAGATGCCTGGGAACATTCAGATGAAACATTGCAGAGTTTGGCAGCTCGATAGGGGACAGAGCAAGGGGCTCAGAAGGAACACACACACCTTAATTTCTTGGGGTATAAATGAGACAGGTAGAGAATTGTACTTTCAGACTTGCAAGATTCTGTTAATGTAGCCTACAATAAAATAGAATTAGCTCAGCTGTTTTCTGGTTAATCTGGTAAGACTGGTAACAGATTCATCTACCTGCTTCCCCACCCTCCGCTCACAATAATTGTTTTTTTAAAATTACAAACTAGCATCTCTACCTGAGTCACTGATGGCTCTTTCAATAAAGCCATTTTTACTCCACAACTGGTCCATGTGTTTCTTCTGAGGACCACATTGGTTGTAGAGTACTCCCCCCCCCCGCAGCATTTCTATTTGAAATCAGTGCTCAGAGTAGGTCCTTGCTCACAATAGTTGAGCTAGAGGCTCATTGGCTCAAGACCCAGCGGAGAAAATGGTTCAGAATGTGGAACTAACCCACATACATACAATTGTATAAACAACCCCCCCTCCCTCCCACCCCCACATATTCATATCACACTGTTCCTTTTGGGTAAACAACGTTAGGCATACCACAGAAAAAAAAAGAGAAATAGTTGGTGAAATAAATTAAAGACCCAGAATGAAGAGCTAATGCTGTATGTTGAGGCGTCCATATAACAGTCTTGCTGATTACTGTCATTTTTCTTCAGGTATAAAAATAAAAGAAAATACAGACATATTTGTTCCCTGTTTGCGTTAAGAACAAAAGATTTGAGGGAAACAGCATTTTTAATGCCTGCTGAGTGTTTTTATCGGTCAATATGGCACAAAATCATTGCATAATGCCACACTGTTGGAGTGGTTGAAACATGTATGAGGCAGCAGGCCGGGGGATGCTCTTAATTTTCACCAGCTGCTCCACTCCAGTATTTATTCACTCCCCCCCCCATCAGTTATATGAATACAATTTTTGAATCTGTTTAAAGGTTTGGTCTTTGCAAAGCTACTGTAATAAAAACATAGTGGTAGCCCCCAATTCTTAAAATGAAACTATAATATTCTGGACTGAAATATTGTCTTTTTCTTAAAATGTCATAATTTTAGGAAAAAGGATGGTCTGAGGGCGTCTTTTGTAACACATTAAAAAAATAGAAGTCAAATAGATATCCAGCTAGTGTTTTCTAGAGATACCACAAAGAAAACTTTTAATTATCAAATTGACAAACCTTTGTAGTATTCTCTTTTGCAAAACTCTCCTATCTGTTTGTCTCTGTAACTTTCAATTTGTCCAAATATTCTATCATAGTGCAAACATTTTTTTAATCAAGGTACCCCAAATTCGCTAACTTTAAAAATGTATACAAAATTTGGGACCCATTACTCCTGTATAACTGATATTTCAAGGATTTTCACACCAATTTCACACCAAAGTTGTGGCCACTGCAACATTGCCACAGTGGCTATAGTTACCTGAACATATCTCCAACTACACTTCCCACAAACCTGTAAGTTGTGTGGTGCAAGATAAGATTGGAGGGACATTTCCCCACCCTCTTTCCCTCCTCCCTCTGGTCTCTGCACCCAATCAGCTGGCAGCAAGGTTTGAGGGGCGAGTGATGATTGGCTGCCTTGGGATTGGGGCCTAAAACTGAAATTTCTTAATGGTGGTGGGCATCAAGGCAAGGAGATTGACTCAGATGCCTGCTGCAAAGTAAGGCTGATTGAGGGGCACTGGCAGTAAAATTGCAAGTTGTGGTCATGTGATATCTCAACAACTGTGGGCAATTCACTTAATGAGAATGTCAGAAGTGAGGTCATAAGTCTCTCAAGGTCACATGATCACATCACTTAGTGATGGAGTTTCCAGTCCCAATTGTGGTCATTAAGCGAGAACTACCTGGCCCTGTATCACATTCAGCAAACTACTTGCTGATCTATATTCCCACAATATTTGCTTTATTATTTACTTTCTCTATATCAACAAGCAGAATTTTGTGTCTATTTGAAGGTTGTAAAAAAATCTGCGCTGTAAATAACTTACATGACACAGCGTCTGCTCACAACACAACACCATCTACTCTAAATATTCCTGGACATCAAGGAATTAAAGAGTGTCTTCGGCACAATATTGATAACTATTTTTGGATGTTTAAACAGAATAGAAATGCAACATTTCTTTAGAAGTTTTCTTATTGTCATCAATCTAATGAAATCTATTGTTGGAGCCATTTTGGCTGAAGATGAAATAAAAGTCCTTTCAATAAATAAGTACCAGAACTTCTGGGGAAGAAATGGGAAACTGAAGGCAGTCCACTAAAATTGGAGCTGATGATTGCAGTGGAATGGAGAACAGTTGATAATTTCTTACCAGACAAGAAAAGGACATAAAATTGCCCCCAAATGCTCCAAGACAGTTGCTCCTCATGAGGAGATTGCAAACCAGTGATCTCTGGCAGATTTAGAGCTCTGGGGGACAAGGGAAAACCTTCTTTGCTTGCATCATGGTTGCCACATTTTCAAAGGACACACACTTTCCATACTTCCTTTCCTAATCACTTTTGGTAATTACTTGTTAACTGCTTTTCAGCTATTAGGAATCTTAGGTCAGTGTTTTTCAACCACTGTGCCGCGGCACACTAGTGTGCCGTGACATAGTGTAAGGTGTGCCGTGGGAAAAACACTTTATATATAGTCAATATAGGCACAGAGTTAAAAAATTTTAACATTTTCTAATGGTGGTGTGCCTCGTGATTTTTTTCATGAAAAAAGTGTGCCTTTGCACAAAAAAGGTTGAAAAACACTGTCTTAGGTTGACAAGTGTGAAAGCACTGGGGTGGCTTTCCATCAATCTTTAGTAAAAGTTTAGGGTCTTTTTTAGAATAGAATAGAATAACAGAGTTGGGAGGGACCTTGGAGGTCTTCTAGTCTAACCCCTGGCAAGTTGCTCCATTGATTAATTGTTCTGTTAGAAACAATTATCCTTAGTTTTAGGTTGCTTCTCTCCTTGATTAGTTTCCACCCATTGCTTCTTGTCCTGCCCTTGGGTGCTTTGGAGAATAGCTTGGCTCCCTCTTCTTTGTGGCAGCCCCTGAGATATTGGAACACTGCTATCATGTCTCCCCTAGTCCTCCTTTCTATTAAACTAGACATACCCAGTTCCTGCAACTGTTCTTTATATGTTTAAGCCTCCAGTCCTCTAATCATCTTTGTTGCTCTTCTCTGCACTCTTTCTAGAGTCTCCACATCTTTTTTACATCGTGGTGACCAAACCTGGATGCAGTATTCCAAGTGTAGCCTTAGCAAGGCATTATCAGCTGTTTCAGGCTACAGGGATTGTCATAGCCTATTACTGCCTCCACAAGCCCCATTTTCTCAGTTTGCTGCAAGGAGGTAAATTGCTGGGAGGCAGAGGCCAAAGGGTGTGAGCAGGGCTACATTTGATGTATAAGACGCACCCAAATTTTCACCCTCTTTTAGGAGGGAAAAAAGATGAGTCTTATAAGCTGAAAAATACGGTATGTTTAAAAATATTATGGAAATGTTACTAGACAAGACACAGTGACCTGAAGGTGGATTTTAAAATGACAGGCTATAAGAATGATACATCCAGATATTTCCAGATGTTGGAAATGTAACCAAACACTGGGGACGTATTATCGTATGTAATAGACATGTGTAAAAGTAAAGAAATATTGGACAAAAATACATACATGGTTGGAGAAAATGTTAAAACAACACATAGATTTTAAGCCAGAAATATTTTTGCTAGGTGTAATACCTGAAAAGTATGATAAAGGGAACTTATACTTAATATTACATGTCTTGACAGCAGTGAGAATTGTATTTGCACAGAACTGGAAAAATGAGGAAGCACCTACAGAGGATGATGTAATTAAAAAAAACGATTGTGCAGAAATAGACAGACTGACACTAAAAATAAAAGAAAAAAGAAGATACAGAGTATTTTCGAACATGGGACTTGTTTTATACATGGTTGGCTAGCAGAGGTAGAAATTAGGACTGAGAAAAGTATTACTGTATAAAAATAAATTGCTCCAGACAATATGCTGTTCACTAAGAACTTATGTAAGTACTGTGAAAATATATAAATAAACTGTTTGAAAAATGAATGATATGGAAGAAAATGCTACACTGAATATACAAATAAAACCAGCTGATGTCTCAATAGTGTAAAAAATATAGAAATAACAAACCAGAAGAGTGACCCAGATAACTTTCCCTTATTGGATTTACAAATGAGACTTGTTAAAGTCTTGAAAAAGTTTGTGAGAATAGATAAAGAAAAAATGTTAAGAAATCAATTATTTGAAGGGATTAAACATCAAGATTGTTAAAAGGAAAAGGAAAGAATATCAAGTTAGTTTATTTGACAAATGGTTAAAATAGATATATTATTGTCCCTGGTGATCCTTAATAGACTTTTACTGATCAGGACTGAATGATGTGGTTTATTTATAGATATAGGGTACGGGAAAAAGAGATCAGTTATTATATTTTAAGAGGTGATAAAATACTAAAACTGTTTATATTTGTGATGGAGGAAGTAGTTTTTAAAATATATTTCTTTCTTTTTTCTTCACTATGCCCTTAATTTTTTTCTAGTTTCCTTTCTATTTTTCCTTTTCTGCATTTTCTGTTTTTTCATTGTATTCCTTTATTTTTAGTCTTTCTTCATTTTTATCATTTTAATTGCAATTTTTAATAAAAGTTGCTGTCAAATAAAGAAACAAGTTCCAAAGATTCAGGATGGTTCCCTTTCATAATTTCCCATTTATTCCTCTCCGTTGAATTCTCTGAGACCTCACTTGTACCTAATCACAGGACAATCTTTCCTTTTTGTGCCTTTTCCCCAAAAGGATGCCTTGATTTCATCCCGAGTCCATAAATTATGTGGTCTTTGGCTGTCCTTAGCTGTGCTTGTATTAAGGCAGTGTTTTCTCCTTAAGCTCATTATGTCATAAGACATGTGAAATTTGTTATGTTTTGCCACCAGTGAGTTCAAAACAGAATTTACTGACCATTACACGCTACTGTGAGCAAGCCTTCTCCCTCCAGTCTCTAATCAACCTCATTTCTCCCCTAATTGCAATTGTGTCTCTTGTCAGTGGTCTTTTGGATTTCCAAGAAGCAAAACTACATTTTTTAGCACAGTTTGTTTTGCTTTCCCCTGGTAATGCTGCTCTAGCTGTGTGAAAGCACTTCGCTGCCACAAGCACACTTCTATTGTATAGTAGCATCATAAGACAAGTGGATATTGTCATTTTATGTCCTTTGCAGAATGAAAGAAGCAATTGACAGCTGGCAAATTTAGATAGTCTCTTCTTGGAACTGTGCAACTGAAGTAGACTATTCTGAGCAATCTTGTAAGTGCTTAAATTCTACAGCTTTTATGGAGTTAGTGCAAGGCTGAACTAGCGTTAAGTGTGGAATAACAGGAGCAGCTCCACCCTTTGCCTCCCAAGCATAGCATGGAGGAACCAGAAAGCCAGCATTTATGAGCCATATAAAGAAAGGGGAGGTGAGAGAAATTCTAAGTAAAAAAGCTGCTTGCAGCTCAACTCCCTTCATGACTATAATCTGTTTATTTGTCTTGTGCCAGAATGGGATGCAGGGGGGAGTCACAAGAAGGAGTCTGAAAGACTGATTCCTGAATACTGGATGTACCTCACTCCGCCAGGATCTTATTACAATGCTGTGATTGGCAAATGACTTTCCCACAGGCCAGAGGCACAGACTGGATTGCTTTGCTTATCATACATGATATGTGCGCAGTCTGAACTTGTAATTCTATGTGGGAAAGACCTTGGGAGACTGGGCCCAGAAATGCTGCCAAAGGAACGGGAAGGTCAGATAAGAGACAGCATAGCCTGCAGCTTGATAGGTGGGTAGGGCAAGAGGCTCAGAAGAGACCCTCCCTAGTTTCTCAGATTGTAAAGAGAGAATTGTACTTTCAGTCTTGCAAGATTTATGTCAGCCTCATGGAGCAAACTAGGTAGGAATCACAACTAGATGAGCTAATTCTACTTTATTGTAAAGTTACACGGAGAGAATCTTGCAAGTTTGAAAGTACAATTCTCCTCCTCCCACTTTTCATTTACAGCTTTTCAGCTCCTCAAGGATGGGTGGAGCGTAACACAGAACTGAGAAGGGGCCCTTTAATAGCCACAAATCAGATTATACAGGACACTGTTGTATTCCTTGGAGCAGTGTTTGTCATCCTCGACAACTTTAAGATGTGTGGATTTCAACTCTCAAATTTCTGGGTGGGTAATTTGCAGAGTTGAAATCCATACATGTTAAATTTGCTGAGGTTGAGAAACACTGCCTTAGTGGGATTCTTAATGTTTCCTTTGCCTCTTTGAATATGTAATACATTTCCTTCAAGCGTATTTAGAATTTCTCTAGATTAAATTTCATGTCATAAACTTTTCAAGACAACATTGGATCATCAGATCTGGAAGGCCACATCACTGTGTTTTCTCTTTAAAAGAATGGGTTATTTTTCAGTACGGAAGGAGGAAATAGAGCAGTGGTGGGTTCTGGATCCCGGTGCAACCGGTACGGTGCAACGGGGCCCGGTGTCCCCCACATGCACATGCGCAGCTTATGCACACATGCGTGCATATGTGCGCATGCGCCTTTATCTCTGAGACACCTCCATGATGCTCCAGCTGCTTGGCGGAGCATCACGCAGGTGCTGTACGCTCTGTGCGCATGCATGGAAGTGCCGAAGACCTCAAATACAGGTAAAGAGCGCAGGTGGGTGGGTGGGCCCTCCAGAGCTCCATACCGGAACAGTACCCGGTGCTCCCAGCAGACACCAGTACGCCCGTACCGGGGTGTACCGTCTGCAACCCATCACTGAAATAGACAATTTTTAAGTACAAGAAAATGAAAAGGTGTCAAAAAGGTCTTTGGCAGTAAGAGTTTTGTACTACTGAAAGCAGTTTTCCTGTACCTTAACAACATAAAATGGGTGGACTTCAATTCCCAGAATCCCCCATCTTGCAAGAGAAAGGCTGACCAGGGAATTCTGGGTTTACACACATCTTAAAATTGCCAAGATTGAGAAACACTGATTTAAAAGGTTTAAAAATGCAAGAGATGCTTTATTCAAGTATGCTTGTGCTAAACAAACCCTATTCTGCTAAAACCAAAACTTTTAAAAGATAGATTGTTAAATGGATACAGGATTAAGCAGACAATCTATGCACATTACAAACAAAATGCAAAAATATATTGGCTATTTCCAGAATTTGATATTACATTCCAGTACCAATGAATATTTAAAAGCAAAACCACCCCTTTCCAGAAATAAAATGCAGAGGAAATTGAAAAGGGAAACAACAATATGCCAATATGTGAAATTATGAATGATCAGCGCATGTTTTTAATCAGTATAAAGGGATTTTCTGGGAAGGAACAGGAATAAAATTAGTCCTCAGGATGGCTGGGGGAGAGTTGCTTTTTAGATCTGAAATGTTCTTAATGTTCTACCTGTGCTATTTCTGACAAAGAAGAATGATGATGATTTTATTTCAATAAATTTGCAGATTTCCTTCATTTATACGTTTTGCACTTAGGACTGATGGTAAGAGAGAAGAATTATATATAGATAGAAAGTCTAGGTTACAGTTGCATATTCTTTGACTAGGGAACCCTCATTTGCTTAGTCAATGGGCTGGTTTTACATGTTTCCAGAAATAGGCCTCCCCTAAGCACAAGTTCAGCTTTATATCCTGTTTACTAGGGACCACACCCTGGTCAATTCACTGTACAGAGTGCAGCCAACAACTCCTTGCTCAGCAACAGTGAAAATACAAGTGGGCACAACACTAGGTTTGTCCTCATCATTTAAATCCAACCTCTTCCACATATTAAAACTCAGCAGGACAAGTTGGAGTTGTTAGAACACAGCAGAAAGCTAAACTTGTAACACAGGTATTCATTTGCTTATTGAATGAAGGACTGAGCAATCCTTTTGCCATGCTTTCATGCGTTCACACAGAGCAGCATTGGAAATGGGTCAAGGCGACCCATTCTGTCAGAATTCATGAGAATTTTGTTATGATAGACCCGGCAGGAGTCACAATACAGACAAACAATCCTTAGCTCAAACCAACAAAGATGAACAGGAACTGCAGGCAGAGGAGACAGAAAAAAGAGATCACAAGGCATCAGAGGACATAGATGCATCTTGAAATGGCATTGAAAGAGACTCAGATGGATCTGCAACTAATTAGAATCAAGGGCATATTAATGCATCTTCACTAAAAAGCCAGGGGAAAAAAGAGTTACAAGAGTCGGGATTAGTCCATGCTGAAATGACAAAATCGTATGGCACATTAAAACAAATATCTTTATTACAATTACAATAAACCAGAGGTGGTATTCAGCAGGTTCTGACCAGTTCTGGAGAACCGGTAGTGGAAATTTTGAGTAGTTCGGAGAACTGGTAAATACCACCTCTGACTGGCCCCGCCCTATCTATTCTCTGCCTCCCGAGTCCCAGCTGATCGGGAAGGAATGGGGATTTGACAGTATCCTTCCCCTGCCAAGCCCACCATGCCACGCCCACCAAGCCACACCACAGCCACCAAGCCACGCCCACAGAAACTGGTAGTATTTTTTTTTGAATCCCACTACAGCAATAAACCATCAGCTGGGTCAAGGCTTAATGATTTATTCATTAAATTCCTAGTGTTATTGCACAACGTCATGTATAGTGAATATACCACAATGACTTCGGATGCAAAACGATTACTCAAAAATCAGCAAGCTATATCTTACTATGTTGTACGAACCAGCAGATCATACTTTAACTTTCTGAAAGTCATTTGCCAGTAAGTTATTAACCAGGGCCACAGGCTGGTTGGTTTACCCCCAGAATACCTGGGCGGTGGATTATTAACTGGCCGTGTTAAAATCTAACATGGAAATATGAGCTGTGGTGGCACAGTGGTTAGAATGCAGTATTGCAGGTTAACTCTGCCAACTGCCAGGAGTTCAATCCTCACCAGCTCAAGGTTGACTCAGCTTTTCATCCTTCCGAGGTTGGTAAAATAAGGACCCCAGATTGTTGGGGGCAATATGCTGACTCTGCAAACCTCTTAGGTTTAGTGCTGTAAAGCACTATGAACAGGTATATAAGCAAGTGCTATTGCTATCATAATTTATTGATTTAATCCTTTGGCTACATATGCACTAAATATACAGCTATAAAATAACTAGAAAGACTCCAACAATGTTAGGCTAATGTAGCCTCTCTCTAAACTTCAATGCCCATATATAGAGAAGGTAGAATTGGAACAACCAAAGATATTCTAGACTACCTTAGCACCAGGCTAGGAATGAAATGGAAATGTCAACATTGAAGTCCCTGAGAAACAAATCATAAACTTCTTAAGGCCAAAGCTCGCATGAATAAGCTCAAAATTCAGCAGTAATAATAGCTGCAAATTGGGACAGTCAAATTTTTTGCAGATGAGAGCCACTCATTTTTTTTTTCAACTTCTGGTAGCTGTGGTTAGTGGGAAGGTGGCTGGGGACATTATGTGACGACATTTTTGCTTATTTTGGGTGGAATGGGAGGGTTGGAGTATGCACGTGTTTAAGGGACAACTGGAACAATAAATATTTCAGAAAGGGATCCAGTTTTTGCCCTTATTTTAACACAAAGCAGTGCAAAAATTCTGCCCAGTTCGTCGAACTCCCAAATACCACCCCTGGCTGGCCACACCCCTCCCGCCCCTTCCAAGAGTCTCCACGCGGCCCGTTCATCATGCCAGGTTAGTGCAGGGCCCACATGGAGCCTGCGGAGAGCAAAAAACAGACCTACTGGATGTTCTGGAGAGCCTCCGGAGCCTGGGGGAAGCGGTTTTTGCCCTCCCAGAGACTCGAGGAAAGCCTCCGGAGCCTGGGGAGGGTGAAAATGCCCCCCTGCCATGGTGTAGGAGGCCGACTAGGCCACACCCACCCTGGCCATGCCCACCCAACAACAACCTGTTGCTGAAATTTTTAAAGCCCACCCCTGAGTCTAGCATGTACCAAGTGAGATATCTATGGCCATTTTAATCCATAATCACAGGACAACACTGCTTTTAAGCAAAACAGTCAGAACAAAAACACTGTAACTTAAAAGAAACAAACAGCTGTTTAATATCTCATCTTCGCATTGCTTCAATCCACTTCCTTTGTCAAGAGGTTATGCTTCAACATGAAATCCATCTGTCCTTTGTAAAACATGAACTAATGCCATCACACTGAAGAGTCCTTAAACAACTCTAGGAAGTAGGTCATTCAGTAATTTACTTTTGGATTATTATGGAACTGCTAAGGGAAAGAAGTACAGTACTGAATGGCTGTGGAGTTTGTTAGAGAAAAACTGGAGATTTGCTGAAGAGGCAGAGAGTGAACAACGCTTCTAGCTGAGAAGTGTTGGGGAAAAAAATGTCCATCTGGGTTCAGTTCCAAGTGGGGGGAAAAGACACTGGAAACACGGAGGCTGTTTGGAAAGATGGTTTAATGGTGGACAGGACCATATGTGTTGGAGCTCCTGGGTGAAAAGGGGCAGAGATGCTGAGAGTGCCCTGGTTTTATGCCCTACCCCAGAGCTTCCCATTCCTGTGCAATAAATGCACTCTGACTGGTGGTAAGTCTCTCAGGAGGCAGGAGTCTTAGCAAACCTTGTAGGGCAGGCGATCTGTCTTTTGAGTCCCAAGCTTGGTTGAGCTGTTGCTGGGTGATGATGTAATGAAAGGGATTTGAGATTCCTATTATGGCTCTGAGTGAAGCAGCTAGATCTTTGTTATGTAGAATAGACTGGCTCAGACCTTAATGGTCCATTGACAGAGGGGGGGGGCAAGAAGCTGCTTTGTCTTTAAAATATGTTTCTCCTTTTCTCATCCCGGGAAATATAATATTCTTTTTAATATTTCCTAAAATATTTCATTTTTCTAGGAGAGGGGTGTGTGCTAACTTCCTACAGAAGAATTCCAGACAGAACTTGCAGAGAAGTTCTTTCTTGTTGTTCCCCATCCTCATGAACTTGAGCTTTTTCCTTTGCTAGAAAGAAGACCAAATATTGGCAGGGAGGATGTTAGGAATAGGCCTTGAAACCACCACCACCCCCAAATAAAATGGAGTCAACATTGAAGAAGTTGTCTATCTTAAACCTTCCTTCCCACTCTAAAGTAAACAGTGTTCACTGAGTTGCAATTTTGATATACATAAAAATGGAATTATTTACTGCTCCTTGTCATGACAAAGTTATCTTGCGACCCTCTGTTTGAGAAATAAACTCTAATTTCCTTGTACTCATTCTGGAAATTCTCTTTTTTCTGATTGTGCTGTGGGAATTTTAAACAGGGTGGAATTTATTTGGGAGACAACAATCCAGATGACCACTAGATGAAGATTCAGAAAAATGAATTCTTTCATGTCATCTAATGGTCAGTCAGGGCTTTGCAGGACAGATATAGTATGGCTAATTCAAGAGTGTTATCTTGATATAAAACAACATCCTGCTGCCAAAAGATCAGAATATATTTATCTGCTCAGAAGCTGAAGATCCAGCATATCAAGACGTTGCAAACAGGATCAAAATATCCCCTGTTCCTTTTCAATATGCATTGCTCTTTTGTGTCTTCATAGCCATCATTTTGTAATGAGCATGTTGCTTTATAGGACATCACACTATAATATCAGTATATAACTGTCTTAGTTTAGAAAATTATTTAAAATGAGCAATAAAACTGGTCCCATTGCAAAAGCTACGTTGACAATGTAGTGGTCCATCTGGCAAGTAGAATACAGCCTTTATCAAAACATGAAAACCTGAAAGATTAACATCTGTATTCAGGGATGGGTTGCTGCTGGTTTGCTCACTTCACTCATGCACACACACCCGCCACATGTTGCTTGTGCATGTGCAGTTGCCTGTAAATTGTTCTGTGTATGCGCAGAACATTATAAAATGACTAAAATACATGCCAGCAATGGCATGGGTAACTGGGGAACTGGTTCTGGGGCATGGCCAGTCTGCCGTCCCTACTGGTTCGGCGACCCAGTCCGAATTTCCACTACCAGTTCGCCCGAACCGGTGCAAACCGGTAGCAACCCATCTCTGTCTGTGTTACTATTTCCTCTTTGAGGTCTGCCACATTACCCTTCTTTCTTTTTGCTAAACAGCCATTTGAAATCTGCCCTCTGGCTTTGCTATATTGCCTTCACCATCTGCAGATCTCAAATAGTTTCCGCATATAGTACATATTTGCAAAGTGCAGCGAGCACCTTTAGCCAACCATCATTCAATCCAAGCAGCCATCAGCTGCTCACCTCCTACATAAACCAACTGGAAATGAAGCTGATTTCAGAAATCCATTCCAGATTTCAACTAGGATTTTGTTTTTCCCTCTTTTTTATATTTGTCAGGAAGAGGTTTGTGGTTTGTTTGCTTGCTCCCTTGTTGTGCAAACACATACGTCACTCATACACAGATTCAGTCCTCTTCTCTTCTATCCTTTCTCCTTGCAGCTTTCTCTTCCCCAGAACTGGCCCCTTCAATCCCCCCTATCACGTCATTGTTCTGCTTTGGTATCAACTTCGAAGCTGCAATGAATTCAGGTGTTTGAATAATGGCTCTCAGCCAAGAAGTGCTCCACCTCCACTCCTTCTATGGGAAAAAGAATGTCTCCCAGCAACTGCAGGCAGCTGCTTTCCCCCACTCGCTCCATCCCATAGAGATGCAGAAGCAGATGTATGGACTTGTTTAGGGATAGTCGAGAGCCCAAGCAACACCATACTTTGTGGTGCCTTTTCCACCCTCCCACCAGGTGTCAAAACTGTGCTGCATTCTCCATTACCCTTCGTTGAGTGAGGGAAAGTGAGGGTTTTCTTCGGGATTTGGTGACTTTTGAAAACAGAGAAGACCCACTATTTATGGGACTTTATAAAAGGATCAGAGCTGGAGATTGGATAACTCTTAGGTTTCCCCGCATCAAAAACAAACAGAAAGGAGAAAGGGGAAGAGGAGAGGAAGGGGGGAGGGGGAAGGGGAGGGGGAGAAGAGAGGAGAGGAAAGAAAAGGAGAGGAGAGGAGAAGAAGAAAAGAAAAAAAAGAAAAGAAGAAGAGAGGAGAGGAGGGGATGGAGGGCGCGAGGCAAGGCAAGGAAAGGCAGAAAGGAAAGGAAAGGAAAAGAAAGGAAAGGAAAGGAAATATCAGTACACCATTTTTCCAGCAATGGACTGGGTAAAGGTTAATAATTTCACCACTCCTTCATTGCAAAATAAAATGGCCATAAAAGACAGGGACTAGTGACTTCCAGGGAAATAAACTTTTTTTGCCACAGTATTGGATGGCACTTGCAGAGAAGAGCTCTGAAATGAAGCACAAGGTGGAAAATGCTTCTTTTGATATATAGTAGGAAAAAACAGGCAGAGATTGCCTTCTGGAAGATTTAGGACATATAGAGAATGATGTTGTATTTCCTGTCCTTGAGGAACAGTTACAGGTAGTCTTCAACTTATTCATCTAGTGACCGTTCGAAGTTAGCACTGAAAATGTGACTTATGACCATTTTTCACATTTACGACCATTGCAACATACTCATATACCCACAGTCACATTATCCAAATTTGGATACTTGGCAACTAGTTCATATGAATGATGGGTGAAGCATCCTGGGGGGGGGGTGTCACGTGATCTGTGATCTTCAAACAAGCAAAAACAATGCGGAAGCCAAATTCACTTAATAAACATCACTAACTTAACAACTGCAGTGGTTCAGCTAACAATGGTGGCAAGAAAAGTTGTAAAATGGGGCAAAACCCAATAGCAATTGTCTTACCAAACAACAGAAATTATGGGCACAACTATGACTGTAAGTTGAAGACTACCTGTAGTGGCTTCTACTTGCCCTGGGAGAACTTTGAAATGGAGATCATCCCAAAGTATCCTTTTTGCCTCCAGCTTCTAGCGGTCCATGAATTAACAAATAGCTTTTCCTTTGGCCTTCATTTTTTTTTTAAAAAAACACCATTTCCTGCTATATATAATCTTGCATCTATCACATATTTTTCCCTATATTTGTCTGGTGATTTGAAAAACATTCCTCTCATCGGGGTAGTTGACAAAGAAAAAAAGATTTTTAAAGGTATTACTAATTATATTTCTCTTCATCAAGGTGCCAGTTTAGGATTGAAAAGAACTCTATGTTTTTATTTTATTCATTTAGTTTGTCACTCATGTACAAGATAACAGGAATAAGAATAAACATGAATAAGAACACAGGAAATGGTTACAAATAAATGGGGACAGTAGGACAGGGACAGTAGACACGCTGGTGCATTTATGCACGTCCCTACATACATAGAACCTGTTCTAGCAGATCCTATGAAATAAATTGTCCACTAAATCCTCTGAAAGTACTGTCAGAAAAAATGCACTTGAGTGGCTTTATCTTTGCAGGAACCCTAGCTAGAAAGTGGGAGATGAGAGAGAGGGATGAAGAAGACAGTTCCTCCCCAGGAAACAAAGGGTGGACTTGTCAGAAGGTGAGTTTCATCCAATGCTGAAGAGGGAATGCAACCGTGCTTTCTGAGAAAAGCAGTCATTTGGAGGTTTCCAAAATTATATCACATCAGTACTGGTTGGTAAGTTAACATCATGTAACTGACAGGGCTCTAAACAGTCTTAACAAGAAAGATCCTGATCTGTAATGCTCCTTCTCAATAAATTCACCTTCAAGAGAAAAAAAAGAAGCATCAATGAGAAAATATGAAAGCATTATAGATAAACAACAGCCCTGTGCGAACACCCTGTATAATAGTTAATGAATTACGACCGTTCATTTAATGAGCATGCAACTTTCCCAGCTGGCTTCCAACAAGCAAGATAAATGAAAAAAGGCAGATTTGCTTAACAACTGTGCGATTCACTTAGCAACCACAGCACACACACAAATCTTAAAATTGGGCATGACTCATTTAACAGCCACCTCTCTTAGCAACAGATGTTCTTATCCCAATTCTAGTTGTAAGTCAAGGACAACTTGTATGCTGATTCCCCAATAAATCATTTTCTGGAAGCAGCATGGCAAAGTGAAAGTTTTGTTATTACTGAGGGGAGATCAAGGCTAATTATAGTTGAATGACAGTGAGACAACCTTTTGCACTGCAGTAAATAAATAATCTAGCGGCTAGATTCTCGCTGTAATAGGAGTTCTGGATTTATGGTAATTTTAATGTAAGCAATACAACTGAATGAACACCTGTTCTTACCCTATTCATCACTCTAGAGGTGACATGCAAATCCTAGCACTACCGGTTTGGTTGTACTCGTGTCCGCACTTGCATGATGCTTTTGCGCATGTGCAGAAGCATCCGGGTGGGTGGATGGAACCTCCTGCTGCTCCCACTACTGGTTCGCCCGATCCAGGCTGAACCGGGAGCAACCCACCTCTGCATCACTCCCAAGGGAGCTGCAGATTAAGTAAGATTTAGGACCCCTATCTCTTTAACAAAATATAGTTTAAACTTTAAGAATACAGTAGTACAACGTATACATACATTCAGGTATTGTCTGACATCCAAGGTAAATCTAGGCAAGAATCATAAATCATGAGCATTAGCACTGCTTTTATTGTAAGCTCACAGTAACAGAATATTTCAAGTCTGAAAGTGTTTATCCCTTCCATAAAACTACAGGGAGGGCCCCTTCTGAGGTGCTTCTGATACCTCTTTTCCTTCAGTGGTTTGAGATGCCTTTTGCATTATACACACACACACACACACACACACACACAGACACACACACACAGAGGTTTTTTAAAGGGCACATCAATGGCATGCTTGCTTTATTATTCATTTTAGTCTCATTATAATCCATTTAGTTTATTTAAAACAAAAGTTATTTTTAAAAAAGACACTACAATATCTGTGAATGAACAGGGGTTTATACAATTATTGCCCAATATAACATTAGTAAAAGATGTCAAGCAGAATATATTAAATGGTTACTTTGATATACTTTTTTGAACAATGCCAAAATCTCCACTATATTATTGTTTGTGCATGTTAAAAAAGAAATAGGAAAAAAGAAAATTAAACAAACACCTAAAACTAATATAACTCTAGTAAATATTTAACTTCTTTCTTTTTGCTCTAAGCAATTTGCAGTACCTGTTGGCCTAAGCTTTAGAAACCGTATTCCAAACGTTTGTATTTCCCTTGCTGCATATTATATAATATCTATGGAAGCCACTCTTGCTTAAATTTAATTAAACTTCTGTTTTGTATATATATTGTTAGTTTGGCTATTTATTTATTCAACTTCTTTAGTCACCCAACTTAACCAAGTGATTTGCTGTATATTCTCCAGGTTTAAGTTCTCAGTCTGATATTGCTGGTATTGTCTTTTCCCCCAAGACCCCTATTTTTTTCCATAGTTGATTTTGCACTTGCAGATCCAAATATGTAAACGTTGCCTTTTGGATGAAGATTAACATGCAGGAAAATCTTGAGGTCTGGAGAAGGGGAGTTACAGGGTTCATTTCTACTCAGCTTTGCTCTCAGCATATTGTAATAAAAAATATATAGAATTTTTTTTCTTTCCCCCCACTGCCTTTATTCCAGCAGGAACTATAGTCTCAAGGCACTGCAACTTGTCAGCTGTCAAATCCACAAGCTATTCCTTTTTCTGGGCTGCCATCAATGCCATTTCAAATAACATGTTGATGTTTTCTCCCTTCAGCTTTCCATGACTCTCTTATAAGCCTTCTGGCTCTTCGGGTCCCTGGTTTGGCACTTCTTCTACGGTATGTTTGAAGGAGCAGTGCTGACTATCAAGGTTTGTTTATTAGCATAAGTATGAGGGTTATTTGATTATTACTGTATTTTAAAGAAAGGGCAACTGAGAGCATTGCTTTTAAATGTTGCTTAATCAGATGGGTGGATCACTTGCTAGCTCCCTACAATTATTCATTTTTGGTGATTAAGAATTAGAAATATTTATTCCATCTGGATCAGGGGGAAATATTAACATGGAGAGGCATGACCCAAAGACATGTAATATCAATGGTTTTCCTCCCTTTGTAACAAATGGCTGTAATAGCTGGGTCAGTGGAGAGGATGATTAAGCAAAATGGAAGCTTTTGTGTTGTGGGTGCTGGAGAAATGGTTGAGAATGTTCTTCTACAAGAACATATCATTTCATAGTGGATAAAATAAAACCAGATTGCGGGTGGGATGTAATAAAGCTGAAATTTAAATATTTTGGATTTGTAAGGTAAAGGCAACAGTTCATGGAGAAGAACCCCAATGAATGGGGAAAAGGAAGTTATACAAAATAAAGCTGACAAAGGATACAGTGACTGGATACTGTGACTGATAACACAAGCATCCGCTTACAAGAACTCAAAAGGGCCATTATTGACAATCCTGGGAGCATCCGTTTTGTGAAGAACCAGAAGTATCTAAATGACTGAACAACAAAATCCTCAAAAAAAATTAGAATATTATAGAATCATAAAGTTGAGAAAGAGAATTTAGGTTATTGAATGTAGTCCTCTGGTCAGAGTGCAGGGATTAAAATAACAGCACTCAAGATCAATGGTTTCAATTTAGTTTACATACTGAATGAGTGTTCACCACATTTCTGGGTAAATGATTCCAATCTTTTTCTAAATCCAATGGGAATTTACCTGTTTGGAACGTTACCCATGCTTCTAGGTTCTACATCCTGGAACGAGAGAGAATGGAATAAAAATGAATGTCCTTCTTTCAAGGACAGTATTTGAAATGCTCTTTTATCCCTCTTTAGCTGTCTTTTCACAAGCGTAAACATACACTGATAATTAAATCTCTTTTCATAAAATCTGGTTTCTTTGAATCTTTACCACTTTGTCTAAATCCTTTTTGAAGTATGATTCCCAGACAGAGCACAACACAGTAAGGATGGTTAAAGCAGAATAAAAATGAAACAATTACTTTCTTTGATTGGTTTAGTATATTTAGGTCAGTATAGACTAAAATGTTTCTTAAAAATCAACGTCTTATAAGTCAAGTCTAGTTTTTATAAGCCTGACTGGTTCAGTTTGCTCAAATACCAAGAAATTATGAGGAATAGGATGAAGGAATAATATTCACGAATGAAGGCAAAAAACAAAATGAAGGATAATATTCATGTTATTGCTTTTATCCAAATCTTTAACCTATGAAGATCAGTTTGATTTTTTCCTGTCTGTTAAGGTATTAATTATTCCATTCAGGTTTGATGTCTGTAGACCGAGGAAGTATTTCTTTGATCTTTTCACCCAGATTATTAATATTTAAGAATAGAAGACACCTCTTTTCCATTGGAGCTATTGATGAGTGATCTTGGAGTACATTGTTCAGTCATTAATGTATCCACATTTAATTATGTAGCCCACATTCAACTGCCCTGCTAACCAGCATGCCATGAGGTATTTTGTCAAATGCTTCACTAAAATTGAGGCTTGTTTAGAAAGTTATCCAAATTTAAAAATGAGATACGGTTAGTCTGGCAAGATTTGCTGTTGACAAATCCATATTGGTGTCCAGTAATTACCATCTTACTTTCTATGTACCTTTATGACAAACTGAACAACCTTGTCAGATGTTGATGTCAGATTAAACAATTTGCTTGCCCAGATGTTCTCCTCCCCCCTTTCAAGATAGGGAAATTTGTTCCCTTTCAGTCATCTGGCACTTGGTTGTTTCTTTAGGATTTCTGAATTCTAATATATAAAGCCAGATGATCAGTTATTTCTTCAGTGTCCTACCCTCTGATTTATCACATCATGGAAGTCTACATTTATTTAAAGAAAAGAGGCAGTTCCTGATTGTGTTTCTCTTAATCTCAAGCAATAAATACAAACAATAAACCAGGCTCTTTAAAAAAAAAACCATAGTAGTTAATCTAGAGTAGATCATAATTTGTTCCTGGTACAGATTATTGTCCTATACATGCATCAGAGGACAAATGTAGGTTCAACTGTTTTCTCAACAAGATAGCTTAGTGTCATCCTTCTTCCCTGGAAAAGTGTTGCATAACTGAGATATTGTCTGAAATAGAATACTTATTAATCTCTTCTATTGGCTCTTTTCCCCCTTCTATTCTGGAAGCAGTATCATAAAGCCTTATCAAAGGGACATTGGAGAAAACTTTCTGCTTCCTGGATAATTTTTATATAAGAGATTCTTCCCTGCAGGGAAGACTGGAAAGAACAATAAAATATCATGGGGAAGCAGTCCTGGGAAGATGGGATCCTAATCAGGAAATTCTCTCCAAGGAAGTCATAGGCTTTTGTAAAATAAAGGTAAGGGTAAAGGTTCCCCTCGCACATATGTGCTAGTCATTTCTGACTCTACAGGGCAATGCTCATCTTCAAAGCTGAAGATGTCTTTGTGGTCATGTGGCTGGCATGGCTAAATGCTGAAGGCGCACGGAATGCTGTTACCTTCCCACTAAAGGTGGTTCCTATTTTTCTACATGCATTTTTTATGTGCTTTCAAACTACTGGGTTGGCAAAAGCTGGGACAAGTAACAGGAGCTCACTCCGTTACATGGTGCTAGGGATTTGGACCACCGAACTGCCAACCTTTCTGATTGACAAGCTCAGCATCTTAGCCACTGAGCCACCGCATCCCTAGTAAAATAGAGTTATCCAAATGAGTTGCCCTAGAAATATTGTTGGGAGCCTTCTGTTCAAAGCTCTCAAAGGGAGCTGAAAAAAAAGCAAAGTTTGTAAGCCACCTGTAATGTAATATTTAGGACAAAAAAGATGATTCCTGAAATCAATCCTGTGGATATAGAGAAATAAAATGTTTGGATAACCTAGTGAGGAAGTCTCATTTTCTGTACAGAGATTGCTGAATGCACCTTCTCACATTAAAAAAAATAAGACAAAGTGTATGTAATTATTTTTAAAAAAAATCTGGATGATAAAAGTAAGCATGTCATATTTCATATGCTTGCTTTATCTGTCAGTTTATGTGTGTGTCAAATACACGTCATAATGAAAGATCCTTATCTTTCCTTATGCCTTATGTGTTAGACAATCTAATAGCACAATCTGAAGCTTGGTTGGCAGTGATTCTTCCAAGTCTTAAGCAAGGTGAATTTTCCCACCGTGCTCCTGAATAACAATGAACAAAAGTTGAGATCTTCTGCATGATAACCATCTGCTGTTAATTATTGGGCAAAATATTTGAAGGCTAGTCATATACAATGTTCCACGAACTGTAAAGGTCTACAGACTCCTTTGCAACCTTGTCCCTTATAAACTTCAGAATGACCTTGCCAGAATTTCAACTGCTGAATGAGCAAATAAGCCTTTTGTCTTTTCTTTCATAATAGTGTGTGTTTGTGTGTGTGTGTGTGTGAGAGAGAGAGGGGGGGGGGAGAGAGAGAGAGAGAGAGAAACTCACCTTACCAGTAGAAGATCTGCATAGGCTTGTTGAGTGAATGATATTTTGCCATAAGCATTATTTTTAATAAAGTATAAATGCTTGTTAAAAGCAGACCGGCCACAAACCCTTGTGGCAAATGAAGACCCAGGCTTTACAAACACCATAATTTATTTTAATTTTTAACACTTACCATTTTTTGTAAGACATTCAACATCATATCTACGCGTGAAAAAAAATTAATGCCATTTCACTTCTACTGAATGTTAGATGACATCAAATCACATAACTTGATAATAGAGACACATGTGAGCCAGTTTGTTTCAAGCCTTACAGCAGTGCTTCTCAAACCTGGATAAATTACCCAACATTGGATAAAAGTGGCTCTTTTTTGGGTAACAACATGCAACACCCATTATCTAATCACCACAGAGACATTTCAACAAAAACTTTCTAGTAAGTGGTAAAAAGGACCTCCTGATAAATGGTTTTGGTTTCCTTTGGGATAACAAAGGGAAAGGTTTGGCAAGCACTACCTTATAGGATTAGTAAAAATTGGACTGATTAATGCATTAAAATAATTGATTATTCAGCAAAAACTTAAAATTCTCGGACCAAATGTACAATAAGTACATCTTACTGAAGGAGTCAGCACATCACCCACGTCTTAGAGGCTTAGAGGTTATCATCACCTCACAAAATCTCCCTAAAACAATTATCTTGCAAATAGTGCTTCTCTACCATTATTGGTAGCCTGGGACCAGAACGGTTGACCCAGCAGTGATTGTTGTGGCCTGTCAGCCACTGACCCCTCCAGCAGCCAAATCAGAGGAGGAGGAGGCATGGAGTCAGGGTCAGCATAAGGAGAACTCTGAGGGGGAAGAGGGAATGGAGCTGACAGAGACAGAGGCGGAGCCTGGGCCACCAGTCAGCCCTCTGATGGAGAGTCAACAGCATCCAGGTCTGGAGTTAGAGAAGGCAGAGAAGAGCAGAGCAGTGGAAAGACGTGGGCCGATCCTGGGGAAGGAAGAGCCACTGCTGCTAGTGAGGCCCCACCTTAGCTCTGGGGATAAAAGGCAGGGGGTGGGGATGATTAGATGTGGCAGACAACTATTCATCTTCCGGACGGACAGACTGACGGACTTGTTAGCCTGCAAGAGAAACTTTTTGCCGGGGCTGCCGGCACTCCCAATAAAGGAATCTTTTGAGTTCACGTCAGAGGGCTTGTCGTATTTGGGGAACTGGGTCAGAACAGTGATGGAAAAGGCGACAACATCTCCTTCCACCTAGAGAATCTGCTCCAAATCATTGTTTCCACATCGCTGCTTACATACTGTGATAGGTATCTGCCTGCAGCCTAGCAATAGACTCATCAGCTGAAAATAGATGAAGCTCCCAGGAGCTGTAGTTTAATATGCCGAAGGCTGTGGGAGACCCATTTATGTACTGTAAGTTGTCCACCTCAGGAATGAATGATTCCAGTGGACTTAGGGCAAAGACCCAGAGAAGGAGACTCTTATTTTCCTACATTATCAGCAGAATTCTAAGTCATACCAGGTTTATTAAAAGGGAGGGGGGACCTGTGCTGTACAAGACAAATATAGGCCTCCAACCCATCTGTGCATGCTAATATTAGGGGCATTTTCAGGAAATAATTGCTGATTGGTTGGTATTTCAAACTTCCCTGATTGCTGATTCTCTCTAAGAGTCCTTTCCCCTGAAGTTTTGAGGGCAGCCTGAAGCCCTGAATTTGGTCTTATGAAATACATTCCCTCAATATCACCGGCTGGGCACCATAAAGAGGGGAAGGCTTTTTATGAACCTCTCAATCCATTTGTTAATAATTTTCTTGCACAGCCCCTGTCAGGAGGCAAGATGTGCAAAACTATCAAGTAAATGCGCACAAAATATATCATAACATTCTGATAAAATGTATGGGTGGTCTAATATGCTTTTCTTTCTGTGAAGGGAGCAGTTATTTGTGCAATACACGAAGCACTGGCAATTCTCTGTGGGGTGAGGTAATAGCTGGCAAGTTAGATGCAGAGATAGTAAGCACTGATTGGCAGAAAGTTCCAGACTTGCAAATATATGGAAAACATTGTGCAAAGCACGTTTTGAATGTAGTAAGAATGTGTGACCAATGCAAGGTGCTTTTAAACTATACCAGGATTTATTTGTAGATACAACAAATGCAGTTATGGCAATGCTCTCCCATATGAAAACCTCAATGATTCTTCCCTTTGCCTTTTCTTATACACTGGATGTGCCACAACTGTTTCTCAATTTAAAGGGAAATTGAATGTTTGCCCTTGAAGGTCCAGTGCCTCAAGCTAGGCCATGGAGAACTAGATGCATCCAGCTGAAACTCGGGATACTCTCTGAAACATTCGGTTCTATCCAATCTTAGAAATACAAAACGAAATGCACGAGACAAATTAACTCACAACTCTGAGCAGTTAGATGCCTTTGTTGGACAAATAGTGCAATTAATAATCTCTTGGGGCCTGGTTTAGGCATACATTAACTGAATTCAGACTAAAACAAGAAACAGCTTAACACTGTACTTCGTTCCTCATGGATATTATTCTGATATTAACTAGGAAGCTTTGTAATTTTTCAGTTTCCAACCCTGGGCCTTATCTGTTAAGACTATCTGCATCTACTGTGTTTCTCTGAAAATAAGACAAGGTCTTATTTTCTTTTGACCCCTGAAATAATCGATTGGCCTTATTTTTGGGGAGGTCTTATTATTTTTGAGGTGCAGGAGGTGGAGAGCGTGGTCACATCATGGCTGCTACTGTGTTGCAATATTTTTGGGGAGGGCTTATTTTCGGGGAAGGCTTATTTTAGCGCATGTGCTCAAAAGCCCAATTGGGCTCATTATGTGGGGAGGTCTTATTTTTCAGGGAAACAGGGTAGAAGCTTAGATGTATCTAAGACTCAAGTAGTCCCAGCAAATGTTTCTCCACCTAGTGCCCTACTGAAGTTTTGGAAATGTAGGTCTTGGGATTTATTCTCCTTTTACATGTGAACATTTGCATGGCTACCATTAAACAGTGGCCTAGAATAAATACAGATTGGGAGATGCACATGTTACAGGATTTAAGTAACTTGTAGCTGCAGTACAGCAATGTTTGTTAATTGATACCATTCATCTAATACCCCAAGTGACAGTCTAAACAAAACAACTCACATGGTGGTTTAATGTGGTGTGTGAACCACTTTGAAAGCTACATTGTTTGTATTGCCTATGATGACTAGACTATGAACAGACAACCATCAATTAGGAGAAAGAAAGCTTGCATTTCCCCATCATTACTTCTTCTTCCGCAAAGCACTAGTTCCCATTCAACAGGAACATTTGCCATGACTTTATTCTATTTCTACAAAAACCTAATATTTTTGGGAGACCTATATTTCTGTTGCAGTTTTCTTTCTTGAATTAGGAATTCCAAAAAAGTTAATGTCCAAAAAAGAACTTTGGTGCAAGGAATAGAAATGGCTCAAGACACACAAAAAAATCCTAAAATAATTTGACAGTCTGATAAAAATTAACATAAGCCTGAATTATGTCATGTCATGTCATGTCATGTCATGTCATGTCATGTCATGTCATGTCATAGTATAGTATAGTATAGTATAGTATAGTATAGTATAGTATAGTATAGTATAGTATACCATACCATACCATACCATACCATACCATACCATACCATACCATACCATACCATATTTTTCAGAGTATAAGATGCACTCCCCCCAAAAAAGTGGGTGGAAATGTTTGTGTGTTTTATACTTCGAATATTGCAGGGGGGGGTTGGTGCAATACCAATCAGCTGTTCTAGAATGGGATGTGAAGGCAGTGGGGAACGGACTGCACTGAACGGGTGGCGGTGAATGACTGTGCCGAACAGGCCACGCTGAACAGGCCACGGCAATCAGTCCAAATGAATACCGGTGGATGCTGGGAGGCAGAGGCATATTCCCCCCCCTTGTTTTCCTCCCCAAAAGCTTGGTGTGTCTTATAGTCTGGAGCGTCTTATAGTTGAAAAATAATATAATTAACATAACGTAATGTAACATAACATAACTAACAAGCTCCTGAAGTTACTTTAAAGCTAGCCACCAGGAAGCACAAAAATACACACCTAATTTTTCTAAAAACAATTTATGCAAGAGTTTTCCTTCAAAGTATACATTCCTGATATTCCACTATGCTCTAAATCTCATTTTAATATGAATTCTCATTTTATGATTATGAATTCCACTGGAAAATTTAGAGAAATTGTGAAGACTGTCTTCCAGTTGACATGTTTAACCTTTGAAACGTACTTTCAAAATACGTGCTGAATGAAAGCTTCAAGCATCCTTCATTCTGCTGTAGGATTGATTATCCTCTGGATGCACTGGAGACTTTTGGTCCATTTGTAATATTTACAAAATTTACAAAATAATCAAACAGAATTTATCAGAAGCAAACATCTGCCAAACCAGACAGCAGCCATCCTGCAGACTGGTCATGCACATGCCTATACTAGCAAACTCCAGCAAAGTGTCCTCTCTCCTTCTTGTTCCCATTAAACTGCAACATGGGTTCCATCAATATTTCTATGCCTTCCTCCACTATTTTGAGATTCCTTCATAAATCCAAAGATTCAGACATTAGGGAACGATTTCCAGCTATCAAGGAACATTTCTATTCTTTAGTTAAGTCTTTGCATGTTTGTTCTTTGGCAAAATATATCAAAGTATTCAAAGTGATTGCCGTATTTATATTATAACTAGGCAATCCATGATCTGTTGGGTTATAACTTCAGAGATATTTCCTTATCTAAACAGAAAAAAGCATTGACCAAGGGCAAAAAAGCAATGGGAATAAGAGCAACATCTGACTTCTTTTTTAAAATAGTTTTTATTTTTTGTTACATTTTTAAACTTCTTTTATAAACAAACTGTTGTTCTGGTTTCCCCCCCTTTACATCTTCTATTATGCATAGTAAATTTTACATCCTATTTCCATTTTGCATTTCAGTCATCTTATTTTTATTCCATATTCTCCCACAATTTTAATTTCTTCTTAATATATAGACAATATCATTATTTGCCTCTCAAAACTAATCAAATTTAACATATCATTTCCATATATTCTGTTTTACTATTAATAACATATATCCTCAAATTTAATTTTATGTAGTAAATATTTCATTTAATTAGTTATCCACAAGTAATAATTTTAATTTACAGGTGAAACTCAAAAAATTAGAATATTGTGCAAAAGTTCATTTATTTCAGTAATGCAACTTAAAAGGTGAAACTAATATATGAGATAAGACTCATTACATGCAAAGCAAGATAGTTCAAGCTGTGATTTGTCATAATTGTGATGATTATTGCTTACAGCTCATGAAAACCCCAAATCCACCATCTCAGAAAATTAGAATATTACATGCAATCAATAAAACAAGGATTGTACATAGAACAATATCAGACCTCTGAATAGTATAAGCATGCATATGTACTCAGTACTTGGTTTGGGTCCCTTTTGCAGCAATGACTGCCTCAATGCGGCATGGCATGGAAGCTATCAGCCTGTGGCACTGCTGAGGTGTTATGGAAAACCAGGATGCTTCAATAGCGGCCTTCAACTCTTCTGCATTGTTCAGTCTCATGTCTCTCATCTTTCTCTTGGCAATGCCCCATATGGGGATCAGGTCAGGCGAGTTTGCTGGCCAATCAAGCCCAGTAATCCCACGGTCATTGAACCAGGTTTTGGTGCTTTTGGCAAAAGTTGCTCCCATCAGAAAAGAGGGCTTTGGACCAAGGAGCAATGTACAATACATTGTTCTATGTACAATCCTTGTTTTATTGATTGCATGTAATATTTTAATTTTCTGAGATGGTGGATTTGGGGTTTTCATGAGCTGTATGCCATAATCATCACAATTATAACAAATTATGGCTTGAACTATCTTATTTTGCATGTAATGAGTCTTATCTCATATATTAGTTTCACCTTTAAAGTTGCATTACTGAAATAAATGAACTTTTGCACGATATTCTAATTTTTTGAGTTTCACCTGTATATCCCTCACATTGCATTGAATATATATTGTTGACTATATTCACCAAATTTCATTCTATTATACTAGTGATTCCTTTTCTTTCTTTCCTCCTTTTGACCATTTTCTCTTAGTCTCTCAGGAACTTCATTTATCTTATATTCTCTTCTCTCCACTCTTTTTCTTTTTCTTGATCTTAAAATTCCTGTATTTTTTTCTTTTCAGTCTTTTTTCTCCTTTTTAATTTTGTTGTTTTAGTATCTCTCCCCAATCCCCCCATCTTTCCCCATTAATCCCACCTGACTGCCCTTCAGCAGCCAATGGTGAGACACATCTACCCAATCTCCAACAGGGTAGAACAGGATTGGTCTACTGAATCTCCAAGCATCAATCTGGCAACACAGCAGCATTGAAGTGACCACAAATTTGCCAAATTCTAATCCCATGGGAATCATGGGGCCTGGAGTATGGATGCTTTTTGTAAGTTAACTCATTTGAGGTAATTTGGTTCAAAAAGTGTTGTCCTGTGATGCACTGTTTCACCCAGTTAAAGGTTACAGACTGGAGAGTTTTAGTAGTACATAGATGTGTAGCAAAAGATGCAGGTGAATAGAAATGTGGCTGTGGTCAGAAATTGCTTGTAGAAAAGCAGACGGCCAAGTCAAGGCTTTTTCCAAACAGATGGCCTTTACATCTGCCAGCCCATTTCAATTAAAATGTCCCCATGACTGATCCAATCTGATTTCAGTATTTTCAGGTGTTTTTTTAAAATGTCTTTAAGCATGGGCATGTTCATATGTTTGTGAATCTAAAGTCAATCAGCCATTGCTCTTTCTGAGCCCAGAGAACTATCAGTTTAATCAATGTTCACTTATTGGACATATATGCTTGTCTTATCAAATCATGTCCAGGGCTAAGCATATGTCTCTTCTTCTCACGAAAAGTAAAACAGAATAAATAGATATTCCCTATCTCTGAGCTTCTGTGATCATCGTGGTTGGAAACCTTTGTTGTCTTCCAAACTTCTAAGGCAGACAAATCTGTTTGACACCCACTGAATTCATTCAGGAGGGAGCAGTCCTTTTGAGCTAGCCTTATATAAATTTCCTGGCAAAATACATGGGGAAATGCCATTGGGGAAAATTCCACTTAGGGTTAGGGTTAGCTCGCCATGAATTCGCAGAGCAAAACAGACATGGCCATTGGATTTGGAGCCCATCAGTATGGTTAGGAGGGGGCATGCATTTTGAGCTGGCCTTATTACATTTCCTAGCAAAATACATGGGGAAATGCCATTGGGGAAAATTCCACTTAGAGTTAGGGTTACCTCTCCATGAATTCACAGAGCAAAATGGACATCATCTTTGGATTCGGAGCCCCTTAATATGGTTAGGACAGAGCACCCCTTTTGAGCCGGCCTTATGTACATTTAGTGGCAAAATATATGGGCAAATGCCATTGGGAAAAATTCCACTTAGGCTTAGGATTAGCTCTACATGAGTTCACTGAGCAAAACGGACATCGCCATTGGATTCAGAGCCCATCAGTATGGTTAGGAGGGAGCAGGCTTTTTGTGTGGTCTTATGTACATTTAGTGGCAAAACACATGGGCAAATGCCATTGGGGAAAATTCCGCTTAGGGTTAGGTTTAGCTCTCCATGAATTCGCAGAGCAAAACGGAAATCGCCATAGGATTTGGAACCTGTCGGTATGGTTAGGAGAGGGCACGTCTTTTGAACCGGCCTTATGTATATTTCCTGGCAAAATACCTGGAAAAATGCCATTGGAGAAAATCCATTTAGGGTTAGGATTAGCTCTCCATGAATTTGCAGAACAAAACGGACATCGCCATTGGATTCAGAGCCCCTCAGTATGGTTAGGAGGGAGCATGCCTTTTGAAAGGGCCTTATGTACATTTCCTGGCAAAATACATGGGGAAATGCCATCGGGGAGAATTCCACTTAGGGTTAGGGTTAGCTCTCCATGAATTCGCAGAGTAAAACAGACATTACCTTTGGATTCGGAGCCCGTCAGTATGGTTAGGAGGGAGCACACCTTTTGAGCCGGCTTTATGTACATTTTCTGGCAAAATACATGCAGAAATGTCATTGCTGAAAATTCCACTTAGGTTAGCTTTCCATGAATTTGCAGAGCAAAACGGACATCCCCATTGGATTCGGAGCTTGTCGGTATCCCAGGAGCTGGCAGGTGGGACAATCTCCAAAACTCCTCCAGTGAGAGAATAGATTTCCTCTTGAAGCATAAGACACGTGTTGCTCTTCCCAAAGCTGTATTTTTTGCCTCAACGTGGTAATTTTTCTTCCCACACCTCTGGCAGAGAGGTATATTGAAATTATTCATAATTGCAAGCCCTTCGTACTGGTATTATGGGCCAAATGGGAAGAAAATTCATTTGACCTACTGACAGTTTTGTGCCATCATGCAATAGAACCCAAAACATTCCTTCAAAACATACTTTTGGCTGAGAGGTAGATACTTGGTGGGGTGATGCTGATAGTGGTTTAGTAGTGGCCTAAAAGATCAGATGGCCTGAAAACTATAAATAATTTCAATGCTAATCCATCCATGGGGATCTCTCCATTGTATGCAAGTAAAGAAGGCAAGATGATTTTATACATAGCTATTTCCACATAGCTTAGGGGGAATAAGGGAAGATTAGTATAAAGGTACTCAGATCATGTTTATTAACTCACAGATAGAATCTGGAACCAAGATTTCGCCTCTTATCTGTCCCTAAAACTCATAGAAATCCTTCAGAATTTTGGGATTAATGATAAATTTCACATCTTCATCCAGAAAGCTTATACTATATTGACATTCTTAGACACAGTTTCACAATTAGATTAAATTCTGATTCAAGCATGCCAGTCTTGTGGGGTTTTCATGCTCAAATCAATGTTGGTGTTGAAAAGGGGCAGACAGAGGTTTTTGTGGGTATATCAGCTGCCCTGGTATTAATAAGTGTTTGCAATACTTTTTGTATTACTAAGTTTGCAATAATGAAAAATATGGTTTGGGGAAATATGGGTATGCTTATGGAACTGAATTAACAAGCAATATCTTTTTGAGTAACGATTTGAGAAAATAGCTTAGAAATGAAAATATTATTATTACACTATACAGGAAGAAATATTTAAATCATGCAACATAAAGCATTAGGAAACAGCAGCCGAAAGTAGGGAATATTTGGAGGGAGAGTCACCCCACCTAGGAATCATAGTTGCCTTTTTTTCAAGTGCCTGAATAAAAAATGGAGTAATCTTCTCCCTAAATCTAGTGGAGTAGCTTTCATGACAGCCCATGTGGTATATAGTGCTTAATAGATTGGGCTGTGAATGGAGAGACCCAGCAATATTTGCCTTCGTGCAACTGTAGGTTTCATGATGAAAACATTTTGAGTGAAACTAATTTGGTTAAGAATCTTAGAGGATGACTGTTATTGCTGCCACCTGAAAACTGCTGTGCAGTGTGTGTATGTCAGAGGTGGTATTCAGCAGGTTCTGACCAGTTCTAGAGAACTGGTAGCAGACATTTTGAGTAGTTCAGGGAACCGGTAAATACCACCTCTGACTGGCCCCGCCTCATCTATTCTCTGCCTCCCGAGTCCCAGCTGATCAGGAGGGAATGGGGATTTTGCAGTAACCTTCCCCTGGAGTGGGGAGGGAATGGAGATTTTACAATATCCTTCCCCTGCCACACTCACCAAGCCACGCCCACCAAGCTATGCCACACCCACCAAGCCATGCTACGCCCACCAAGCCACGCACACAGAACTGGTAGTAATTTTTTTGAATCCTACCACTGGAGTGTGTGTGTGTTTATTTACTATTTTTATAAATAACTCAAGGTGGCGAATATATCCAACACATTTTCTTCTTTCTATTTTTCCCACAACAACGCTGTGAGGTGGACAGGGGCAGGAGACAGTGACTGCCCTTAAGTCATCTAACTGACTTTCTAGCCTGGTGCCTTAATTACTAGACCAAACTCTGACAATTAAATCACAAAATTAAATCAAAAACCATTATCTTGAAAATGCAGACTCCTTATTGGCTTATTCTTTGTGATCTGATTGTAACATGGACTTTTTCCTATTCTGTAATTTGTCTTGAAATGTGTTCAGGAGGAATAGAAGATATATTTCTGGATTCAAGCACCCAAGTTTACAAAAAAACCAAGATATTTGTGTTTCTAAATTTTATATATTGAGATAAATCCCTGTCTCCCCACCCTAACATTTAATTATATAAATAACTTCCCAAAACCTAGTTTATTTCCATAACCTCTTGAAAGATCCCAACAACGAGTTTTGCATGATTTGAGATAAGGAGATGCTGTTCTCATGTAATGGGAAAGTGAGCAGCTAGTGTTGTTGGAAGGCCACTAAGAGTGTTAATCCTGTGGGGTGATCCACACAGCAAGCACAACCTAGCTGTCAATTCTGAAGCAAATCTGGCTGAAGTCATCTTGTGCTGCCTCATAGTTGCCACAAAGCTTGAGAGAGGGAAGGGAGGGGAGAAGTAGATAGCTCAGCTAGCAGTCAAAACAAAAAGTTTTCCTATGGGAACCAAGGTCATCGTAACATGTGGCTGGTGAAGGAGGAGAGGAGGATCCTGACATCTATATTCACTGGACATTGGACAATGTGACTGGTGACACCTGGGGGGGGGGGGATCACCTTGGGAACTTTTAGAGTTGTTTTTCACCGGCTGTGCCAATATGATATGATGTATCCAATAAACATGTTCTTTGAGGAATCTACCTGCCTCCGAGTTCTGCTTTCAATGAGTGCATTACTCAGAATAGACACTAGCTCTATTTTTATTGTAAGGTTGTATTGACAGAAGCTTACTAGAATAGAAGTATTTCTCCTGCTTTACTCTCCAGAAAACTATGGAGGGACTTTTAAAAAGTATTTCCCATGCCCTCCCTTCATCTTTGGGCTGAAATACCTTTTATGCAATACTTGTGGCTCTCTCTCCCTCCTGTCTCCCAAGGTCATTCCCAAATACTGTATAGTTACAGACACAAAGTAATAAAAGTTGGGCTTGTTCTGCTTCTTCCTAGTTCCATCATTCCAAACATTCAAGCAAGCCCATAATTAATTCCTAAGTAGGTGAATTATGACTCCACTGGGCCCATTTGATAGTAAGTAATTGTTTATCTTTTATACTCTGCTTTACTGCTTTGGATATACTGAAACTTACACTGAAATACAAAATACAAGTATTCAAACCTGACTTGGCCACACTTGTTTTTCAATTGCTACTTCCTTTTCCAAGTGCAAATTAGATTTCAGGGAAAGATTGAAACCTCACCTGCAAACAAGTATGTTGAATTAAAAAAAAGCAGAAGAGTATCTCTGGTTAATGGTTTTTAAAAAAAAAACAAAAACAAAACACCTCTAACCAGTTCTTTCACTTCCCCAGTCAGGACATCCAAACCTTGGGGCTTTCAGATAACAACATTTGCATGCTATTACTTGAACTGAACTGAAAGCTGCAGGATTCATAGTGGAGTTATGGCAAATACTATTTGGCCTGTTTTGCCTTGGAGCTGAGTCTCTTTGCTGACTTGCTTTCCCTTGGCTGGCTTAAAGCTGCTGTTCTCAAGTGCTGGTGAACCTTAGGCCACAAAGCTAAAATCTAACATCCAGCATGCAAGAGATATAAAGAGGCTCAAGACAAACAGTGTCATTTGAGAAATGCCATTGAATCTGTGATGCTCCTTGAATTCTTTACCTTACATGAGATAGACAAATATACAGTAAAGAGTGCAGGTATGGGATTTAGCCACATGCCCCAAGTCTCTCAGCAACTATGCATATAAATGAGTGTGTGTGTGTGTGTGTGTGTGTGTGTGTGTGTGTGTGTGTGTGTACGCCTTTTATCTTGCTTTGCCCACGTTAGAACACTTCACTATATCTCCTGCTTAACCTTGCAGATAATATCAAGTGCTTTTAAAGGATGTAATATCATATACCTTGGAGTGCTGTAATTAGCACAGAATACTGACTCCAGTGAGATTCCCCTCTGGTTTTTGCGCATGTAATAATTAAAATGGCATTTTGCATATACCTGTGAATTATGGCACAGCAGGCCCAGGCCTCTGACACATGAAATCATAGCTAAATAGGTCTGCAACGGTACCGAGTTCCTTGTCTTCATTCTGTTCTGGAAGAAAATTTCACTTAGTAGCTATGTAAGAAACAGAAAGTTTTCCTTAGGAAAAGCCCTAGAAATAGCAAAAAATATCCACTGCATGTTGGATTCAAGGCCACATTTGTTTAAGTCGTCAAGGCTAAGGGTTGGAAAATCAGACAATCAAGGCAAACAGAGAAAGCAGTATGTGCTGTTCAGATTGCCTACCATGCTTTTAAATACTCCAAATTGCATGTTCATGGACAAAAATATATCTCTCAACAATTTTAGACGTTATCCATCCAACTGAAATTATAGTTAAATAATGCAACATAAAGCACAGGGATGCTCTGATTCCTCTTTGGGTGACTGAAATTATATAATATGACCCAGTGATGAAGGCTAGTGATGTCTGTGTATGTATGTATATACTGTACCCAGTCCATACAGATTGGATAGAAATGGCTGCTTCAATGAATCTGCTTTCAATAAACTAAAAGGTAAGAGAAAAGCAGATAGGATTCACTTCCAGAATGAGATTATTTCTTGGTCTATGTATAAATTATTCTGAAGTTATACTTAGTAGTCAAGATATGACACTAAATCCTAATGAGACATAATAATGTACAGTTTAGACTGTGTATGTATGGCCAGGAGATGGAACTATAGAGAAACAAAACAAAGCATCAAGAAACATTTTGTGTATATGTATGGCAGTGGTGGGTTTCAATTTTTTTTAAACCTCTTCTGTAGGAGTGGCTTGCCGACCATGTGACCGGGTGGGAGTGGTTTGCCAGCCATGTGGCCGAGTGGGAGTGGCTTGGCAGTCATGTGACTGGGTGGGAATGGCCAACTTGTAAAATGTAGTGAAACTCACTTAACAACGCTCTTGCTTAGCAAACAAAATATTGGCTCAGAAACTCTGGCATTTGAAGCACGCAAGTCTTAAAGCTGTCAAGTTGCAAGACCCTTGCACCCCTAACCCTTCAGAAAAAAAAACAATCTCAGGGGTATTCAAACTTGACAGCTTTAAGACTTGTGGACTTCAACTCCCAGAATTCCTCCTCCAATTATGTTGGCTCATGAACTCTGACACTGAAGTGTGCAAGTCTTAAAGCTGTCAAGTTACAAGACCCTTGCACCCCTAACTCTTTAGACAAAAAACCCCAGGGATGTTCAAACGTGACAGGTGTTAGATATCAGTTCTAACTACAGTGGTTTCCACCAAGGTCCTCTGTTACGGCGGGAACAGAGGTTTAATCCTATTGGTCGAAGGGTCTGACAGCTCCCTATAAAAGGGCTGCAGTCAGACTCAACTTCCGCTGGATTGTTCTCACTTGTTGTATTCAATAAAGAGCTGTTGTTACCGTTAAGCCTGTGTGTGCTTATCTATTACCCAATCTAACACTGGCAACGAAGATGGGATTGGAAGGCAACTAGGTGAACCAAAAAGAGCGTAGCAATTCAGCAAGTACATCCAGCCCAGAGCTCAGCGCGGCATCGAGCAGCCATTTTTTGAGCGGCAAACTCAAATTGGCCTCTGTACACAAAATGGCTATGCACGTCCCACCGACTCCGTATGACCCAGTCACTGAGCACTGGGAATCGTACATGCTAAGATTTGACTGCTTCCTCGAGGCAAACAACCTCATGGGCCTTCCAAACGGCCACAAGAAGAACATGTTCCTCAGATACTGCGGCTGGGAAGTGTTCAAGATGGTGAAAAACCTTTCTGAGCCGACACCTCTTCAAGCAGTCACCTGATCCATGCTGCAGCAGACCCTAAGGACCCACTATGCGCCCAAGCCATCCAAGCACATTCGCTGGCATGAATTTAAAATCAGAAATCAGAAAGAGGGCAAGTCGATTAATGAGTATGTGGCGGCACTTCGCAAGGCCGCAGCGTTCTGTGAATTCCGAGACTGGAAGAGCTGATTCTGGACCGCAAAATTTGCAGTGTGTGGGACATTACCCTGCAGAGGAGGTTACTCGCTAAATCTAACCTCACTCTTCAGGTTGCCTTGGATGAGGCCAGGGAGTCCAAATCAGCTGCCAAATCTACTGAGACTCTGCAGTGCCAAAGCATACCGCAAGATGCGTGAAAAAGTACATGCGTACATCGTGAGGCTGCAGAGCCCAAGAGCTCAGAAGGCGAAGAAGATGACAGCTGTCGCATGCACAGTAGCCATGCCCAGCTGGCATGCAAATTCAAATTGTGTCTCCCGCCTTGTGCTAGCTGCGGAGGAGACCATTTCCACAACGCAACCTGCCAGTGCTGCAAGCAAAAGGGGCACATCGCCAAGGTATGCTGGAACAAATTCCCTGCCAGCACCTGGCAGCCTAGAAGCGCACCAAGCCACCAACAGAGGCCCAACCCAGGGGCCTAGTAGAAGCCACCATGGCACTCAGAGGATGACAATAGAGTCACCTACCATACGTCAATCGGCCAAGTCCACACCAGGCAGCCAAAAAAGCTGAAGGTCACAGTCCTCATCGAGGACTCTCCATGTGAGATGGAGATCGACACCAGGTCATCTCTGACCATCATGCCATGGTCTACCCTTAAGCAGGCTATCCCTAGCCTACGGAAGCAGCATATACTCACCCCTGACATCTGCCTACGCGATTACCAGGGAAACTGGGTCCCCATCCTGGGCCAAGGCACCTTCCAGGTGAAGTTCAAGCAGTTCAGTGGGAAACTCCCAGTGGCAATGGTCAGCGGCAACCTGCAGAGCCTAGCAGGTAGATTCACTAGGCCCAGGAAAAATCTTCGCAAAATTAGACATGGAGCAGGCATACCAACAATTGCCTGTAGATGGCGCTACAGTGAAGGACCAAACCATTGTGACGCACAGGGGTCCATTCAAATGTCACCGCCTGCAATTCGGCGCTAATATCACCCCTGGACTGTTCCAAACCACTCACTCCCATGACTGCCATTGGTCCCTATCTAACCCTAACCAGGTGCTGATCCTTAGTTGAAAAGATTCTCATGCATAGGCTTTTAGCAATAAATCAGCTTAATCTAACCTTCACATGTGGACCTGGTCTTTTACACCTGATATTATGTTTCCTTAAAAATACACATACTCTCAAAAGGATTCTGTCTGACTGCAATGGGTGTATAAATGGAGCCTTTATGTTACCCCTGCATTAAGCTATTAAGTCAATGGATTCATCATTTCCTGTTTGTTGACCTGCTGGCCCAACTTTAGCTGATGCTGTGGTAGCACAGTGCAATTTTAGTCTTTGCCATCTAGGAAGTATCTGTTTAACTTAATCGTGTAATATCTATGAAATAATTGCCCTTTAAACAAATAAGCTCTCCCCTTGATGCTGATGTGTAAGGCATCTATCATGCACCTGGTAAGGAGAAGAATTTATCTTTTATTTGTAGTTTTTCTCCCCACCATCTCCCATATGTTTTTTTAAAAATTAAAATAATAATTTTTTAAAAATTATTTTCTTACCATATATATATATATATATATATATATATATATATATATATATATATATATATATATATATATATATATATATATATATATATATATATATATATATATATATATATATATATATATATATATATATATATATATATATATATATATATATATATATATATATATTCAGGAGATAAAGACCACATTAGAAGAGCCAGAACTATGTTTAAGAAAATTTTCTTGAGTGGATGAAACATTGTGTGAACAAAGCCTTTCAATACTGCTTTAAATGAGTATTTTCTTCTGCCAAGTTTTAAAGCTAGTTTACTGTTTATATGTAATTTACTGTTTTAAGTCAGTGTCACAGTGTCAGACTTCTTTCCTGTCCCTTTTTAAAGCAAATTGCACACTGAATGAAAGTAATCAAACCTCTGGAATGTGTTGGTATGTTTTGCAGGCAATTAGGAATTGTATTTGAAACTTTAACAAAAAACTATTCATGGGAAGGGCAGGATAAGAGAAACAGTCTTCTCAACTACCAGCAGGTTAAAAAAAAACAAGCAAGTTTGAAAATCTGAAATGACAAGATGAGCGAGTTTCTCCAGTTATTATCTTTTCACATTGCTCATAATTCCATACATGAAAATCACTAGCTAGTAAGATATCACATTTTCTGATCAATAAAATACTCTAGTTTAAATGCTGAGATAAAACACTATTTCTACAAAGCATGAGTTCTCCAGATCAGCTCAAGCTTAAAAGATGAGTATTTTTACTAAACTTTCCCAACTTTCTCAAATTTGATAAATATGTTGTTTGCTTTGTTTTATTATTTAAGTAATTACATTAATTTCAAAGTATAGGTAGTTCTATTTGCTCTTGGCTTTCCTTTGTGATATCATTATCAGATTAATGATTTACAGTAACTTCTTTGTGACATTCAGAGGGGGATATGAAATATTGCTTTTACTTTGAACTGGCTTTGTCAAATTATGCTTTAGCCAAGTCTGAACTATGATGTGATGATTTTCTGTTTAGCTTATGTAAAACAGTCTGGAAGAACACCAGGTAGTTTTAAAGAAGGGTTTTGGGTGTGAACAGAGTAAAAAAGCTGAGCAAGACATGATTTTTTTTTGTAGAAACCCTTAAACAGAATCTTAATCCATATCACCTGAGATGTTACAGTTGCTTGATTTTTTCCCACACTAGAAATAATGAAAAGGCTTTGGGATAGATAATACATTTGGAAGTTGCTATTACAAAATGCATTTGATTAGATTTCAAGCTTCCCTCTGCTTCTAAATGCTTCCAATCCTTTCCAATGGGAGCAGCTCCATTCCATTTTACATCTCAGAAGTAGATACAACAGGTCATCTACAGAAGTGGGTTCCTACCGCCACCGGTAAGGGTTCGCGTCACGTGTGCTTCTTTCAGGCTTATAGTTTATCTTCCTAAAAGCCTAAAATGCCTTGTAAATAATCCAGGCATTTAATTCATTTTGCCTAAATGAATGGAGAAAATCAATTTTAATTTTATGGTGGTTGTAGCACATCAATTTAACCTGCTTACACACTCTTTCTTTCAGAACTTGCCATTCATATGCTCTCCCACATTTTATTGGTACAGTGCACAATTTTGGGATTTTGAAGTAACTGTTCTCAATTAAATGTTTGAGACCAACTAAAATTCTGACTAAGGAATTTCCAATTCTAAATATAGAAAGGATTCAGTTTAAAATAGTGGTGAAAGAATGAGCAGGTCACCAACCTATCTCGACCCCTTCCAGTCAGGCTTCAGACCCGGTTACAGCACAGAAACCGCTTTGGTCGCATTGACCGATGATCTCTGGAGGGCCAGAGATGGAGGACATTCCTCCATCCTGGTCCTCCTTGACCTCTCAGCGGCTTTCGATACCATCGACCATGGTATCCTTCTGCGACGACTGCGGGAGGTGGGAGTGGGAGGCACCGTGTTGCGGTGGTTCTCCTCCTACCTCTCGGACAGGTCGCAGTCGGTGTTAGTGGGGGGGCAGAGATCGTCCCCTAGGCCCCTAACTTATGGGGTGCCTCAGGGCTCGGTCCTATCCCCCCTACTATTCAACATCTACATGAAACCGCTGGGAGAGATCATCCGCAGGCACGGGATCAGATACCATCAATATGCGGATGATACTCAACTGTATCTGTCCGCCCCGTGCCAACTCAATGAAGCGGCAGACGTGATGAACCGAGGCCTTGAGGCCGTTATGGACTGGATGAGGGTTAACAAGCTTGTGCTCAACCCAGAAAAGACCGAGTGGCTGTTGTGTTTCCCTCCCAAAGATTCCACCAATATTCCATCTCTCAGGCTGGGGGGTCAAATTCTATACCCCTCAGAGAGGGTTCGCAACTTGGGAGTCCTCCTGGATCCACAGCTATCGTTTGACCACCACTTGACGGCTGTGACCAGGGGGGCATTTGCCCAGGTTCGCCTGGTGCGCCAGTTGTGACCCTACCTGAATCGGGAGGCTCTCACAACAGTCACCCGGGCCCTTGTGACCTCTAGGCTGGAATACTGCAATGTGCTCTACATGGGGCTGCCCCTGAAGAGCATCCGGCGACTTCAGCTAGTACAGAACGCGGCCGCGCGAGTGATTGTGGGTGCACCTCGGTTCACCCACATAACACCTATCCTCCGCAAGCTGCGCTGGCTACCTGTCGAGCTCCGGATGCGCTTCAGGGTGTTATTAATCACCCATAAAGCCCTCCATGGTAGTGGATCTGGATACTTGAGAGACCGCCTTCTGCCAATTACCTCCCTGCGACCAATAAGATCACATAGATTAGGCCTCCTCCGTATTCCATCGGCCAGCCAATGCCGGCTGGCAACTACAAGGAGGAGGGCCTTCTCAGTAGTAGCCCCGACCCTTTGGAACGAGCTCCCCGTGGAGATTCGTACCCTCTCCACCGTCCAGGCCTTCCGCATAGCCCTTAAGAACTGGCTAGCCCGTCAGGCCTGGGGACAAGGATAGCCGCCCCTCCCGAATGATGAATGTATGTTGCTTACTATTTTATTATATGTTTCTATGTCAATGTCTGTATTTCCCCCTCCCTGGTTTTATGTGAGCCGCCCTGAGTCCCCTCAGGGAAAAGGGCGGCCTACAAATACTAATAAATCTCTAAATCTCTAAACTTGCAAATCATGAAACTAACTTCCAGAGTCTACATTCTTCTCATCTGTCATTAGATTTCAAAACATTAAGGAGACATAATTAGGCATAGATGCAAATAAAATGAGCACTGTGATGGTATGTAGCAGTTCAGAACTATCTGCCTGTCACAAGGCTTCTTGAGGTTTTGGAGAAGATAACTAAAGAGTTTCTAGTCCAACAGTAGCCCCAAAAGAGGAGGATGGCTGAGAGATATTAATATCAGACCTTCTTCTGCTGTCTAATGTGCTTCTTCTAAAACCACACCAAAACTATTATTTAGTATTTCTTTTTCCTTCCTAGCAACTGCATGAAAATGCAGCCTGAGAGAGAGAAATTCATTGATCATCAGCTAGCAAAAAGCCAGCTAAATGTCCTTCCTCCCATCTGCCAATAGTCTCATTAAATGGTGCTTCCCACACACTGGTAACATCTACTGTATTTGTTGAGATCATATGCAGTTCCCTATCAATTTCCTTATCAGTTCAACTAAACCACCCTTTCTTTCTTCTCATGACATTGTCTCTATTCAATCCCCACTTGCATAAGCCAACTACTGACAAAATCTAGAGTCATTTTGGGTGATTCCAGCTTGGAACTGAGGCTTTACTTCTTTTTCCAACACCATGCTTTCCATGCAGACAATCTATGGTGCCTTAGGGATGAATTTGTGAATGACATATTCGTGGATAACGATCTGCTGGTCCAACAAATATGCTGGGATAATTGCCCTCCCCATCTGTTTCCTGGGCACTGCCTTTCAATGGTTTCTTCAGGAACAAAAAAGATTCAATTCAGGGCAAGTAATGACATTTTTCTCTTTATATATTGGAATATTGAACTTTCAAGAGATTGATAGATCTTCAGTTAGAATCTTGTTATTCAATGTAATAGATTATATGTGTGTGTGTGTGTGTGTGTTCTCTGTTACTGTTTTATAATGTAGAGCAAATATATGAAGCACATACATACAAATACATATAACAGAGTTGAAACAATGTATTTACTGTATATCTGATCCAAAATGATTTCCCGGAAAATTTGTCTTAAGGTGGGAAAAGATCCAATAGCACAATAGCTCTGAGAACTGTTCTAAATAGGCTTCTCTACTTTGCATTTCAAATCAGTTTTTCTCATCACAACTTCACATATAAAGTTGAGGAGAGTATTCAACATAGATATATCAATCTTATAACTTTAAGGCAAAATTATTGATCTCCCAGAGATAATCTGATCAATTGGTGTCTAGGTGACACCATCTATGAAATTGTTTCCCAGAACTGTCAACCTCCTGGGTAATAGTGATAAATTATACTATTATAATAAACATTAAAAGTCTAAACAAATCAAAATTAAAGGCAAATAAACAAGAAACATTAAGCATTGTTAACTTCAAAGCACCAACTATGTGTTTAGCTGGTTGCTGATTTTCTTGCTGGTGGGTGCTACAAGATGGGAGGAGACAGGATGACAAAAGAGCCACCAGGAATTGCCTTGAAACTATGAAATCATGTGAAGGCAACACCCTGCTTAGTCTTCCTGAAGAGCAATAAAGACAGACTACAGCAACAACACAGTTAATATCAATATACTTTCTTCCTAACTGTTGGATGGATGGAAAATATATTAATATGGTGGGAAGGATGATTTATTTGCTCTATTCTCTATGGACAGCCTTTTAATAAACATCAGCTATATTTATTTCCAGAGCAGATGCTTCTATTCAATAGAATTCAGTTAAAGGAAAAAGACATATGCAAAATTTGCAGAGCAAAAGGACTCAGACTGGAAGCACTCCTACTCCATTCCCTAAAAGCTCTAAAGCAAAGCTCCTCTGGTTTGAAGCAGAAGATATGGTCAGTGCGGAGTCCTAATTAACTGGCTTTTCTGAAGATCACCAACTGATCTCCCCTCACTTGACAAATTGCATCCTTTACAGAATCCTTCTTTAAAAGAAATGAGCAAGATGGGGAATCTACAGGCTAGCAGATAAAATCTCATATGGCACAATTAAGAAATAAATATTCTGCGGCTTGAACACTTTTGAAAAGTATGCTGATTGGGTAAGGGCCAACTGATTATGTAGCCATTGTTAGGTTCATTGCTTTGAAGGCTGCCATTTCATTTGCAAAACTGGGACAGAAATTACACTGGGTGTCCTCGCTGCTACCAAAACTATGCTATTTTTTCCACATGAAATTGCTTTTTGGTAGCACATTAAGAACAACTATGCTAAAATACCTACTTTGCTATGAACATTAGCATAAACCACACAACTGCATTTTGTGTGCAGCTGTGAGTGAAAAGAAAAAATATCAGAACAGGGATGTTGCTTCTGATGGAACAAATTGAGGGAATCTCCTGGCTCCAGAATTCCATCCAGGTACTCAAGGAGTTGATGTGACTAGAAATACTGTCCTTAGGATTTAGTTGGTCTCCCCCGCAATAGTGCCTGCCTTGAGACTACTTTGTATGAGGCTTGTGGGCAGACTGCAGGATCCCCCAAACTTCTCAAAGAATCAGAGGATTTCAGCAGGTCTTTGGCAGCAGAACTTCTGATTCAGCTGCAAGGCAGGAGAACATTCTGCGGCAAAAACATTAGAGCTGCAAGAATAGCTCTTGCCTTGTCCTGCCTTCCAGCTGAAGACCAAGTATTGTAGCAATTTGTTCACATTTTTCTCTGCTTTCTAAATGGAAGGAACATTTTCATGCACCCAGTGAAAAAGAGGCAGAGTGTGCCAATGAGGACAGAGGGCATGGTGCCAACTGGATGCCTATTATCCTGTCCTCTTTCCCATCAGTTAACCAGAGTATAAATCATGTCACAGAAAGATAATTAAGTCTGCAAATCTGACAGTAGTGAGGACATTCACCCAAAACTAGAAATGTTTCTAAGAGTTTGAGAAATAAAAACAGTGGCTATGAAGAAATGCCCTAAATTACATTTTGAGTATACCGTTGTAATGCATTCACTTAGAGCTGCCTTTCAATGATTTTCAAAAAACTAAACTGATATAGGAAGTGACTATGGGAAAGCTCAGAATGAGACTGATGAGGAATACAAAAATATCAAATGGAGAGGATTTGTGGGGTGTGATTGAAATAAAATTTCAGTCTGTGTTGTGTGACTGTTCATATAGTTTCAACATGCACAATTCTAAAGGCTAGGATTCATCATTTACTCAGCTGAAATTTTAGTTCCACTGAGATCATCTACCACATGGAAAGCTTCCTCCAAATGGCATGCACAAATCTTCAGGTAAGCCATGGAATTCCTTTTTTTCATACTCCTTCTTGTCATGCAGTTGTCTAATTAATGTTTTTCAACCACTGTGCCGCGGCACACTAGTGTGCCGTGACATAGTGTAAGGTGTGCCGTGGGAAAAACACTTTATATATAGTCAATATAGGCACAGAGTTAAATTTTTTTAACATTTTCTAATAGTGGTGTGCCTCATGATTTTTTTTATGAAAAAAGTGTGCCTTTGCACAAAAAAGGTTGAAAAACACTGGTCTAATTGAACCTTTTGTTGTTTTTTGAAACTCAGTTGATTGGTGGATGGACTAACCACTAAGTAGTAGCCGAAGGAGAGATCTTGTATCTTTTAACTGCCACCTAGGGGCAGTTGCTGGATAAGTTTGAGAAAGGGATTTGGCTGAGGGGATTAGTATGGATGTTATAACTATTCCAAGAACATTACACAAAGAGAGGAAGTGATGAACCAGGCCCCTGGGATGACTTGAGGCAAATGAACAAAGATGATGCTACAAAGTAGCTGCATACTAATTGCAGTGATAAAGCTATAGATTCTCTTCCAATCCCGTTTTAGTTCCTCTTTTCTAATCTATCACTTCAGATGAAGTCATTTTAGGCTTTTACTTACTCGTATTTTTTGGAGTACAGGTGAAACTTGAAAAATTAGAATATTGTGCAAAAGTTCATTTATTTCAGTAATGCAACTTAAAACGTGAAACTAATATATGAGAGAGACTCATTACATGCAAAGCAAGATAGTTCAAGCCGTGATTTGTCATAATTGTGATGATTATGGCTTACAGCTCATGAAAACCCCAAATCCACCATCTCAGAAAATTAGATTATTCATGCAATCAATAAAACAAGGATTGTACATGGAACAATGTCAGACCTCTGAAAAGTATAAGCATGCATATGTACTCCGTACTTGGTTTGGGCACCTTTTGCAGCAATTACTGCTTCAATGCAGTGTGGCATGGAAGCTACACTGGTTCAGGTAAGTTGAGTTTGCTGGTCAATCAAGCCCAGTAATCCCACGGTCATTGAACCAGGTTTTGGTGCTTTTGGCAGTGTGGGCAGGTGCCAAGTCCTGCTGGAAAATGAAGTCAGCATCCCCATAAAGCTCATCTGCGGAAGGAAGCATGAAGTGCTCCAAAATCTCCTGGTAGACGGCTGCGTTGACCCTGACTTAATGAAGCACAGTGGACCAACACCAGCAGATGACATGGCTCCCCAAATCAACACAGATTGTGGAAACTTCACACTGGACTTCAAGCATCTTGCAGTGTGTGCCTCTCCATTCGCCCTCCATACTCTGGGTCCTTGGTTTCCAAATGAGATGCAAAAGTTGCTCTCATCAGAAGAGAGGACTTTGGACCACTGAGCACAGACCAAGTCTGTTTTTCTTTAGCCCAGGTAAGACGCTTTTGGTGTTATTGTTCAGGAGCAGCTTGACAAGAGGAATACAACATTTGAAGCCCATGTCCAGGATCTGTCTGTGTGTGGTGGCTTTTGATGCACTGACTGCAGCCTCAGTCCACTCCTTGTGAAAGTCCCCAACACTTTTGAATGGCCTTTTCCTGACAATCCTCTCCAGGCTGCAGTCATCCCTGCTGCTTGTGCACCCTTTTCTTCCACACTTTTCCCTTCCACATAACTTTCTATTAGTGTGATTTGATACAGCACTTTGGGAACATCCAACTTCTTTTGCAATTACCTTTTGAGGCTTTCCCTCCTTATGGAGGGTGTCAATGATGGTTTTCTGCACAACTGTCAGGTCAGCAGCCTTTCCCATGATTGTGATTCCTACTGAACCAGACTGAGAGACCATTTAAAGGCTCAGGAACCCTTTGCAGGTGTTATGGCTTAATTAGCTGATTAGAGTGGGACACTTTGAGCCTAGAATATTGCACCTTTTCACAATATTCTAATTTTCTGAGATTGTGGATTTGGGGTTTTCATGAGCTGTAATCCATAATCATCACAATTATGACAAATCATGGCTTGAACTATCTTGCTTTGCATGTAATGAGTCTATCTCATATATTAGTTTCACCTTTTAAGTTGCATTATTAAAATAAATGAACTTTTGCACGATATTCTAATTTTTCAAGTTTCACCTGTATAAGATGCACCAAAGTATAAGTTGCACCAAGGTTTTGAAGAGGCAAATTTTAAAAGAAGGAGGTAGGTAGATAGAGGGATAGAGAGGGAGAGAAAGAGAGAGAAATACAGTAGGCAGGTAGGGAGAGAGAGAGAATAGTTAGGTAGTTAGATAAAGAGAGAGAGAGAGAGAGAGAGAGAGAGAGAGAGAGAGAGAGAGAGAGAGAGAGAGAGAGAGAGAGAGAGAGAGAGAGAGAGAAATACAGTAGGTAGGTAGGGAGAGAGAGAGAGGGTAGGTAGGTAGGTAGATGTTTCCAGGTATATTTATCCATGTAATGGAGAAGGAAATCGCTGACAATCTGCAACACCAAATACTTTGTTTCTGCTGGCTCAGCACTTGATCAATGTAATTATTATACTCGGAAAAATATGGTACTTTCTGTGCACTTCTATGTTCTCTAGCATAGAACAGAAAGTAATTCTGGATTTCCAGATAGATGCTAAATGACGCCTGGCTAATTGGTCTGCCTTCTGTGACATCACCTTTTCCATCTATCTTCCAAACTGAACAGTTTTTTCACTCTAAAGGAAAAAAAAGTGCAATAAAATGAATAAAGAACCTTGGATTTGTAATTGCCAATACTGAGGTTAAATGTTGTTGTTAGAAAGTGTAATTGTTTTATTTATTGCAGTTTTATTTATTGCTTTTATGCTGAAAAGTCACTTTATAGAACAGCAGGATAGAATAATTGTGATAGACAGAGAGATAGGTTACAATTTATAGCACCATAAAAATAACAAAAGGTTTCTTTCTAGAGACAAAAAAGGAACAAGATTGATGGTTAAAGTACTTGCCATAAACACTCTTCATTTCTTTGTTGTCACCTATTCTTATACTACTCTATCATCTACAGCTCTATTTAAATATGCTAGACATTTCTAGACTTCAAGCACTAGGTGTCATCAGCATTCAGTTTTATACAACAGTAACCCTAATATATAATTGCAGTGCAGATCGTATACAAGCACTTTGGAATAAATCCCAATTCAGGTGCAGGTTTTGCTTAGGCAACTTAGGTTGTTTTAGGTTCATTTAGGTTCATAAATAGTCGCAATTGACCAGAGTTCATTCTTAGATCAAGTGGAGGAAATGCTTTCAATGTTTGTGTGTGTGTCTTTTTCTGTGGGTCAGTTGTCCCCATAGCTTCAAAACGTTTTAGTTTTTACTTATAAACGAGTACATAAATGTCCATGTTGATTGTCACATTTCCCTATAGCTTTTTTGCCTGTGACTTTCCAAACTATCTGTGCAACAGATTATTACATATACCTACTAAAGAGGTGAGTTCCGCTGAGCTAGTTTTAGTGTCTCCGCTCAAAACTTTGTCGTTTTTCTTGGTCTGTGAAGGTGTGCAGGAAGTGAGACACAAGGTAACTACAATACACTCCATGAGTGAGAAACAGGAAAAACATGTTTGGAACCAGCTGATGAGATTTGTATTTGACAAGGATTAGGCTATGAGCAGGCAACTTGAGGCCTTCCAAAGTTACAGAATTACATTTCTCAGCATTTCTAAGAAGCGTATCCAAAGTGAGGAGGAGGAAGAAGATAATAAATGCCAAAACAGTACATTTCCTGCATTGCCCTGGACATTCAATATAATACACTCGTCTAATTTCTGGATCAGAAAGTGTCAATTGCCTAGAATAATGTTGGTATGCTTGGAATAAAATGGGTCTTTGATGGTGCTGTGGCAGGAAGCAGAGTGAGCTAAAAATGCAATAAGGTTATTGTGTGGCATCTTCAGAGCATGTCATTTGACATTACTTTTTGTAGCCTTCGGCCATTTCAGCAGAGGTAAGGAATACAATTCTGTTACAAGTATATACACTATAGAAAGATGGTGATGGATTATAAACTCTGACACCAGAAGCAAATGAAATGCAGAAAATACAGATCTGGACTATTATAGAGTGGTATTTAAGGTTTCCTTGCAGAGTTTTGCTGCAACTAACCAGGCTACCTGTCTGGAAATAAAAGTAAATATTCAAATATTTAAACAGAACGATTACAATGCCAGCCTATAAAGTAAAAATTATGAAACAAACACAATCCTGTTCAATAGGATGCATGCTGAATTTATAAACTGTAACATACTTCTTCACTATGGCTGGGAACGTTTTAGACTCCAACTCCCATATCACCAATCCAAATTAATAAATTGTCAACAGTGCTGGGAATGGCCATCTAGTTCTTATGGGGGGAGGGGAGGACAGTTTAAAACAAAAATCTCAATGCTAAGTTTGCATCCCTTCACAATCTACACTCACATATATCGGTGAGTGTCACTACTATTATGGAATTCAATTGTATCTAGTCCAGTCATTTATTTGACACCAAATGAAATGTTGGATATAGAAATAAATGACTTGATATCCTCTGGTACCTCTTAACCTATTATGAGATGTGTATAAGTAATTCCTTCTCTTTTCTGCATATTTTAGGTTAACCAAAGAAATATTTCATCAGGATACAATACAATTCCATTCCTTAAATATTGTTTCCCTAGACTTCACTGTCACTAACAGTTAGCAGAAACTAAAAGCTAGCAGAAACTATGTTTCATATATTTAAATGAAAGAATTTGTTTTTCTGAAGTACTAAATAAGCTGAAAAGATTTGAAATGGTTTGCTGCCAAGAAACTAGAGCTTCATCAAAATGCATATATACCACAATTTTAAAGATCGTATTCTTTTCTTTCGATATCAGATATCAATCCATTTTATGGGAGTTTTTAAAAGCTTAATTGACAGACACTGAATTATTGGTTTGTTTGGAAAAAATAGATTTGAATGAGTTTCACTAACCGTTGTGTTAAGGAGATAATTTATACACAAAAAATTATCAGCTCACTCTGAGAGCTAAAGATGGCAAGTACTGTAGCCCTAGAATGAGGGGAATGATTAGAAGGAAAGATGAAGATTATCTATTGCTTGTATACCAGCACGCTTAAGGAGGGAAGGGAGAAGTGATTGGGAGAAGGGGAATGATCCTAGAGGAGCAAAGCACATCACTTTCAAAAGCTTTAAAACAGATGAAGTTGACTAAGTAGCACATTAGGGATTTCAGATTCTGTTTAGTTCAGGTCATTCTTTCCAATTTATTTGTCCATATGTGCTTTGAAAAAGACATACGTGTCAAACTGTACACTATGTGTAGTTGCGGCAAATGAATTTTCCTTCCTCCAAAGAGAATCTTGCTTGTTCAGAACTCTCCCATCACTTTAAAATGCAAGAATACTGGTGTATAATGAAAAGCATTAAAATAAGAATGCAGCCAATTTACTAGATAAAACTATAGAAAAAGTAAGAAACAAATTATCTGGTGTAATCAAAACAGAAGCATAGTAAAGATAAAAGGTTTTTTTGTCTAGTTGTGTCTGACTCCAGGGCACAGTACTCATTTTGGTTTCTTGGCTAAGGGAGCCAGCATTGTCCCAAGACAATTCCCTGGTCATGTAGCCAGCATGGCTATAACCAAAGGTGCACGGAACATTGTTTCCTTCCCATCAAAGTGGTACCTATTAATCTACTTCAATTTGCCATGCTTTTTAACGGTTAGAGGGGAAGGAGCAGGGGTAAGTAATGGGTGCTCACCCCATTGTCTCGGGTCTCAAACCTGGCTGTCAGCTCCAGCTGACAAGCTGAAAGTCTTTAACCACTGAACTATTCTGCCCCTATAAATAGGAACATCAATAAAACATACATGAAAGGAAGTTTAGAAACTCTGTTATGTATAAAAGCTTATAATATTAAAAAGAGAGTAAGTCAAATTTAGTTAAACTGACCCCAAAAAATGAAATGACAGATATTGTTAAATAAATGATTGATAATGATAATAATAAAATAATATTTGTATTGACATGATAAAAGGAAAATTGGATATAAATTGTAAACAGTGATTAAGAAAGGAGGTCTAGAAACTTTGTTATTAAACATAATTAATTTTTATTTAGAAAGTGTTATAAAGATGTAATGTTGCTGGATGATATTGAAAATAGATAACGGAATGCCATCATGTGGTTTTGCTTTAAATTTTGGAATATTTTATATAAAGGGACGTAAAAACAATCATAGTCATATGAAGATTGAGGTATGATGATAGTAATATATATAAATATATTTGATTTAAAACATATAACTTGATATAAATTGTAGGTGATGATTGTGAAAGGGATGCACGAAAGCTCTTTGTAACCAATTGACACACTCTTTACAATTTGAAATGGAAGATATTTTTGTGGTGTTTGTTGTGTTTTGTCTGTTTGTGTTTATTCAAGAATAAAAAAATATTAATAAAAAATGTACATGATATAATAAGCTGTGAAGCCATTCAAAAATGTTACAATATTTTATATGCAGACATACAGTAAATTGCTGCTTTTTATCTAGGCATGTACATATATACATTCTTTTTTTCTTCTTCAGAAAATGAAGCTGGAAAGCCTATTGTGTGGATTAACTTCTGAATCGTTATTGAATCATAGTATTTTTTGAACTAGTACATAGCTTTCATTTATTGGTTTGACATAGCCATACAGTACTGTAAATGTTTCAAAATCATCCAGAATTACATCTGCCAAAGCATCTCTTACACTGACTGACTTTTATATTAAAACCTCATGCTGACATTTACAAGCTAGAAGCTTCCCACTCCAACAGAAAACAAAGGCTGAGCCCTAGGAAAACAAAAGTCCTCTGTTGGCTGTTTTACAGAGCACCACATGGCTCTGTGCTTGCTTCCCTGCCCCCAAGTGGAGACAGGGAGTGCTGGCAATGCTTTATACAATCATCAAGAGTGGCATGACACTTTCTGAAACAAAAAAGCTGCTGCTGCCATTGAAAGACTACTCCACTTTGCCTTTCCCTCATGGAGCCTCTTTTGCTCAAGCCATTCCTGTGAACAGCTTTGACCAGGTCCCTCCATCACTTTCCTGATACAACTCTGGAACAGATGGTGTTCAAGGAGAATGGAAGATTGTTCAAAATCTAAAATGGCCACTGCACACACAGACACATGCAAACCATACATGTGTTGTCTTGAGCATTATCAACCAGGTGGTTTTATCCTCCTTCTATTTATAACAATGTAAACTGGGCATCTACACATTTCATGTTTTGCATACGTGTTAAGGAAAGGTAAACATCCCAGATCAGTCTTAAATTAAGCCAAATGTTGAAGAAAAGAAGGGAGGGAGGGAGGGAGATTAGTAGTGTCAATATGCTTAAAACCATACTTATTTTGAATATTTACTTGGTTTGTTTTTCCTAAGAGCACTGAAGAAAATATGTATTTTTTCATCTATGTCCAGCTTTTAGAAATCTTACTGAAATAATCCTGGTTCCTAAATTTTCATCTTAATGGTTCGTTCAAACTGTTTTCGTGGTAGTAAAAACTAGAAATTTGCTAAGAACAAAAATGACCTTTAGGATGCCAAAATGTATTCTCAGTAATGCAAGTTGTTTTTTGTCTTCCCAAAATTGATCACTGTTAGCATTCAACCAAATTGAAATGTCCAATTACCACATAAATAGCATAATCCTTCAGATCACCAATTATCTGACTACCAGCAAATAACAGCTGTAAAGCTTTTGGAGGGAGGACAATTTCCAGACAGGAAGTGGATTGGAAGAAATTATAACTCTCTTGAGAGGCTGTTTGGCACAGTGATTAAAAACACACGGCTGGAAACCAGGACACTCTGAATATGAGTCCCACTTAGGTGTGATGTGAGCGGGGGCAGTTCTAGGAAGAAGACAATGGCAAGAAAACTGCACAGACTTGTCTTTTGGGTTGGCACACAAAAGAAACAAAAACCTCTTAAATTCCACCAGTGTGGGCATTCTCACACTTGGGGGGCGGTGGGGTAAGGCAAACCTGTTAGATAGTTTAGCAAAATTGGTCTGCCTAATTTCAGCATGAATGATCAAACACAGTCAAGTATATTCATCTTAATCCTTTTTTTCTTCAGTACTCTAATTAAATGTTTCTTGCCTCACTTTCAGGAATACCCAAAGTGTCCTAGGTGTCCTGCTAGGTTGGAATAAGTCCTGTTGGCTTCTTCCATTTTTCTCATTCTGGTTTTCATGAAAACAGAAAGGGGATGCTATCTATCTGAGATGCTGCAGTTTCTTTTCAGATTTACTATTTATCTTTATATCCACCTAGTGCCGTAGTCTTGTTAGTGGTGTTAGATTTGTTAAAAAATAGACAACAGCAACAGTGGCAGGATGAATGAAGTTTGTTGGCTGCTTTCCCTGTTTTTTTAAAGAGGTCTTTTCTCTGCCATCTCCCAAAGGCACGGGAAGTTCATTGCCCTGAACTCATTGCAGATGCTTCTGCATCACTGTCATTTGTAGCTGGACAAGGCATACCTTACCCAGGTAAAAATTCACATAACAACTGCCCTCACTACCTGCTCCTGAGAGCAGCCTTCCCTGCTTATGTTTCCTTGTATCAGCTGCTTTGTTGGATTGTTTATATTTCCTTGCTACATTAAACCTATGTACAACTTCTATTACAAATTAAAAGTAACAGGAACTTTGAATCTATCTTTAATCACCCTCATAGATACCAGTGCACTGGTAAAAGAAAAAAGAAAGAAAGAAACCAGGACACTCTGAATCTGAGTCCCACTTAGGAGTGAAGTGGGGGGGGGGGCAGTTCTAGGAAGAAGACAATAGCGAGAAAACTGCACAGACTTGTCTTTTGGGTTGGCACACAAAAGAAACAAAAACCTCTTAAATTCCACCTTCATGATCCAGTCTAATTGGAATTGTCACATATATACATTTACATTAGTGGAGGACTAGAGAGTAATGTGAAATACCTAGTCAAAGATGCATTTGACACTGAATCTACTTTGATAATAGCAGCTGGTAAAGAAAGCAACTAAAAGATGAGCCTTTCCCACTTGCAGGGGAACAAACCTGTCTTGTCATTATCTTCTTTTTCCAATGTGTCTCCCTGAGGTTGCTTTCATCTCACCCCCAATCTGTGAAATATATTATCCTTAGTTATAGAGGTTTAAAGTGGCATTTTCGACACCATCCAACAGCAGTCCCAAAGTGTATCAAGTCTGTTAGGTTTTATCTTCCTTTATCTTGTAAGAGTAGTCTGCAGTAACATGAATGAAAGACAAGAGGGAACATCAATGAAAACAGTAAATTTCATGCTAGTATTTCTGCTGACTCAAGGATCAGCAGAAAACACTTCAATTCAACAATGGTGAAAGCTCTACAATAGCTTGGATTATTATTCCATTTAATAAATAGTATACGTCCTCTTGTCTCTAAAATCCTTCTATCTGCTATGTCTAAAGGTATTTACAGTAGATCCCAGCTTAATTGCTGGCAAATTTAAGGTTTTCCACACTATCATTATTTTCATAAACAAATCCCTCAAAAGGCAGTCTGAAGATAGCCTATTATAAATGTTCTGGGGAAAGGAGCAAAGAATCATTACCTAATCTACTTAAAAGGGAAATAAAATTAATTGCTTTTAGCCCTCCTTCAAGATTCATATTATTCATTTGTTCCATCATTTACAAGAAGAAAATAAAGCCCAGGAGTTCCTATGAAGGGGATCAAAATGGCCTGAAGCCCTGGAGCTGTGAGGATTGTGAGGAAAAAGTTCCGGCAAATGGAGAAATAGTCCATTTACAAGCTCCACAGTCTCCTGGTCTTTTTTAAGGGTTCATGTTGTTGCAGTTTCAAATCCACTGCAGTTAATCCAGAAGTAAATCAGCTCAGCTCTCCATTCAAGCAGAACTGGAATCACAGAGGGCTGGAACTGTTTTTGAATTGGCCCCAAATAAATCTTACAACAAATTCTGTTTTTCTTACTCTGGGGAGGGGGGGAATTTACTCAGTCAAGTATTTCTATACAGCGATTTACCTTAGTCTCTTCATCATTCTAATGCCAAATGTAGGGAATGAGCAGCTTTTAAAATTGGCAGAAATGCAGCACAGCAACTATTGAAAAGACAGGAAAACTATATATAATATCCAAGCTCGATAAAGAGCACAATCTACACAGGCGTCACATTTTAGGTAAGAAATCTGAGCAATTAAAAACAACAGAGAAAGGATGCAAGAGTAGAGGTCAATTTAAGTCTATAGTGAGTGGAGGTACAGTTTTGAAATTCAAGTAAAAGATATACAGACAAAAGGTATATTACTAACTAATTAACCACTGCTGGCTCCCTATAGGCAGGAAGAGGGAGGGGAATCAGTGTTTCCATGTAACTGTCTTGTCTTTCTTGATGCTTTTCTCTCGATCTTGGGGTGAAAAGCATGTGCTCTTCTTAACTTTGCAAGTGTGTGGCAGATAATTCCGAAAAATAAAACTGAATAAAATGGCTCCACCAGAGCTGTTCTAATCTGGAAAATCCAAACCACAGATTCTAAATGCTCCATTGTGAAGTTAACAAGCACACGCTGTGCTTGTTCTTTTGAATTCAGAAGCCCCCTATAATGCTAATTCCTTCAGACAGCCTGTCTCTCCATAAGAGCTTGCAGAAAGTAGTAATAGCTTCTCCACTTCCCTGGAAAGATTCTGAGAATGCCAATTGAATAACATGTGACACACCAAATCTACTAGAATATTCATAAGGCAACATAAATCAAATCACAACAGCCTCTACCTTAAGAACTACCTGTCACGTTCTTGCCTTCTTGAAACTGTAGCTGGCATAATGTAGAGCTTACCATAAATAATACCAGCTACAAGGATTTTCAGCATTTGCCTTATTTTACTGCTGCTGGACACAAGGATCAACCTGGTGGCACTTTGTTGCTAAGTAAATTAACTTATTATCTGAAATTAAGTTAGGAAGTGAAATATGATATTCATTGAAATGTCTTGAGCAAGACTTGATCTCTTCGTTTTGTTTCCCATACAACATAGTTGTGAGGAGAATATGAAATGACCCAACATACAGTTCCCTGGTGAAGAATGGGATATAAAAATTACAAATTAATTAAAAAAATACCCTTGGAAGTATTATTATACTAAAGCTTTAACTGAAAACACTTATGCAGGAGCACTTGGAACATTCCAGAATTAGCACTGCATCTCTGGATTCATTTGTTCTCATCTGTTTAATAACTGAGCTAATTTCCTGGTTTAGCTACAATACAAAATGGAGGGGGAAAGCAATTTTTCTGTTTGTAGTTCAGCAAAATTTGTGGGTGGATGTTTTTGCCCTTGGTAGGAACACTTGCATTACTGTCTTCCAGCTTCCAGGTTTCAGTTAACACTGGATTTAGTTCTCAGATTCTGAAAGGGAAACGATGAACCAAACTGAACAAAATAGAACAGAGAAGGTACCTAGGAGGTCTTCTAGTCCAACCCTCTGCTCAAGCAAGAGACCCTGAACTATATCCGACAAATGGTTGTCCAATCTCCTCTTCAAAGCCTCCATGTTGGAGTGCCCACAACTTCTGAAGGCAAACCGTTGCACTGGTTAATTGTTCTCACTGTCAAAAATTTCTCCTTAGTTTTAGGTTGCTTCTCTTGTAGTATTCCAAGTGTTGTCTTACCAAAGGCATTATGAAGCAGTATTAACGTGATCTTGATAATATCCCTCTATTAATGCAAACTAGGATTGCATTATGTTTTTTTGGCGACTGTAGCACATTGCTGGCTCATATTTAAATGACTATTCACTAGGACTCCAAGGTCCTTTTGCAGTTACTGCTGTTGAGCCAAGTTTCACCTAATCTGTATCTCTACATGTGTTTTTTTCTTGCCTAAGTGTAAAACCTTACTTTTCTCTCCATTGAATTTTATTTTGTAAAATAGAGCCCAGTGTTCAAGTCTGTCGAGATCAATCTCGATCTTCTGTCTAACTTCTGGTTATTCCTGCCAGCTTGCAAATTTTGACTCTTCTATTCCCTCATCTAAATTGTTTATGAAAATATTGAAGAATACAGGGCCTAAAACAGAACCTTGGAAAATCTCACTACTTACTTCCCTCCATATAGATGTAGTTTCATGAAGGACTTCATACATTGAATGTGGTTTGTCAAATCAGTTACAAATCCATCTAGAGGTGATGCTGTCTATCCCACATTTTTCTAGTTTACCAAGAAGTAAGCTAGAAAAGTAAACTTGTGGTCTACTATGTCAAATGCCTTACTGAAATCCAAGTATACAATGTCCACAGCATTTTGCTGATCCACTAATTTAGTCACTTTGTCAAAGAATGAAATAAGATGACAATAAGATGAAATAAGATGGCATGACAAGCCCATGTTGGCTTCCTTCTACAGGTAGGTGTTTGCAGTTTTGTTGCTTGATTATCTTTTCCAGGATCTTCCCAGGCATTGATGTCAGACTGTTTGGTCTGTAGTTTCCTGAATCTGCTTTTCCCCGCTTTTTGGAAGGTGGAAACCACACCAGATCTTTTCCTCTCCTCTGGTAGTTCCCTGATGCTTCAAGATCTTTGAAATATAAGGTTCAATGGTTCTAAGATGACATCTGCCAGCTCCTTCAAAACTCTGGGATGTAATGAATGATTTAAATTTGTCAAATCATGGTGATTTGAATTTGTCTAGAGTGGATAGGTATTCTCTTACTATTTTCTTGCCTATTTCAATTAGTATTCCTAGTCTGTCTTCTACAGTTTTTGGTAGGTTGGGCATTTTTGCTTTGTTTTGTTTCCTAAATCTCCTACTTTGTATCTGAGTTTTTCTTCCTTCTCATTGCTCTGCACCTCCTTGTTTGATTGGTGGTCTTGGCATTTATACTTGGTATTAGATCCTAAAGATCCTAAGGATTGCTTGCTGATGACTTGTTGCCTTTAGAAATCCCCTCCAGAGCAATGGCTGAGATATTCTTGCGTTTACCAGACAAATGCATATTATACCAAGCAGTTCAGAACTTTTTGAACCATGCTGTATTACAACTATTATTGCACAATAGCATGTACAAGGAAGCCAGTTTGGTGTAGTGATTAAGGCACCAGGCTAGAAACCAGAAGACTGTGAATTCAGGTCTCACCTTAGACATGAAAGCTAGCTGGATGACTTTGAGCCAGTCACCTACTCTCAGACCAGCCACAAAACAGGTTGTTGTTGGGGGGAGAAAAGGAGGAGGAGGAAGCAGTATTATGCATGCTCGCTACATTGTGTTACTTATAAATAATAAAGGAGGGATAAAAATCTAATAAATAAAATAAGGAAACTGAGGTGAAATTGACAAGACTCTGTTGATCTGATCTTCAGCAATGCCCCAATCCATGATCAAGGAGTAGAGCTAAGCATTTTGTTCTTGCTTTAAATGTGAAGTGGAGAGGGGTGAAAATGGAATTATAGTTACTGAAGTATTGTCTTTTTTATCCATTTATTTTTTTATTGCAATAGCTTACAAACATTGTCAAATAAACAAAGAATTAATAAACATTTGCCATCTTGTTTCTGATACATGCCTGGTATCAGGCATTGTTTTAAAACTTCTACTCTTTCAGCCACTATTGTGACTGTGGAAGATCTGGGGAAAATGTTTGGCTGAAAGATTGATGACACAGTATCATGCTGGCTTCACAGTTGTCAATGGAATTTTTGGTATAGAAGAAATGTTAGCTTAATAACCTGTCAGCTTTAACGCACACATCCGCTCCATAAATGTGGAGGACAAAGGATTAATTTACCACAAAGTCTCCATTTAAGAATCCTTAAAACAAAGGGTTTTTTTGTGACTTTCCAAATTCATTCATAGAACATTCTAAAATTGGTATTTTCATTGCCAGGCATCACAAAACCTTCACATTTGAGGGTTGTGGTTTAAGATAAGATGGGATGATTTGATGCTAAAATAAATTGAGGTTTTTACTGACACTTCAAGGAGGGTTGTTTTTATTTATTTTCTTCCTGACATTTGAAAAATCACTTACCCTAAATATCTGAGGGACTGTAGATATTGAGACTCTAGAAGGAATGCAGAGAAGAACAACCAAGATAATTAGGAGACTGGAGAAACATACAAAGAACAGTTGCAGGAATTGGGTAGGTCTAGTTTAATGAAAAGAAGGACTAAGGGTGACATGATAGGAGTGTTACAATACCTAAGGGGCTGCCACAAAGAAGAGGGGTAAACATATTCTCCTAAGCATCTGAAGGCAGAAGCAGCATTGATGGAAACTAATCAAGGAAAGATCCAACCTAGAACTAACAAATTTCCTTATAGTTAGAACAATGAATCAGTGGAACTGCTTGCTTCCAAAACTTATCAGTGCTCCAACACTGGATGTTTTTAAGAAACTGGACAACCATTTGTCTGAAATGGTGTAGACCAGGGCAGTGGTGGGATTCATTTTTTTTTTTACTACTGGTTCTGTGGGCGTGGCATGGTGGGTATGTCAGGGGAAGGATACTGCAAAATCCCCATTCCCTCTCCACCCCATTAACCTGCTTTCCAGCTCTATTCTGTTCACTGCAACAAAGGATCAGCTGGGAGACAGAGGGGGTGGGGCCAGCCTATTTGCCGGTTCTTCGAAATACTCAAAATTTCTGCTACTCCAGAACCTGTCAGAACTGCCTGAATACCACCTCTGGGCCAGGGTCTCCTACTTGAGCAGAGGTTGGACTAGAACACCTCTATGGTCCCTTCCAACTCTTGTTATTGTTATCTCTGCTCATCTGGTGTGCTAGGTCCCATCAATTACAGAATGTCATCACATGAGAACCACAAAGCATACCTACTACGTTGCAATTCCTACCCTCTGGAATAATGTCCTCCCAAGAGGTTTTTATGGCTCCACCTTTAAGACTAAAACATTTGAAGACCTGGTTGTTATCCCACGTCTTGGAGACTGGGGGACTGCGCAGTCAGTTATATATTGCTATCTATCTATCTATCTATCATCTATCTATCTATCTATCTATCTATCTATCTATCTATCTATCTATCTATCTATCATCTATCTATCTAATCTATCTATCTATCTATCTATCTATCTATCTATCATCTATCTATCTATCTATCATCTATCTATCTATCTATCTATCTATCTATCTATCTATCTATCTATCTATCTATCTATCTATCTATCTCTTTATATAAGAGAGAGAGACAGAGACAGAGACAGAGAGTAAATGTCTGTGCATGAATGTTCTTACGTCACACACTGCGACCGCTGAGGGGAGGTTGTTCTCCTCACCCCACCCCAATCTGGGAAAGCCAAGGAGAAGCCATAACTTCCGGGTATCCACCGATGACGTTTAGGTTTGAGAAGCGTGGAACGAGGGGCGGAGAGTCAGAGGGAGAGGCTGCGGAGGAAAGGCGGGTCTTTTTGCCAGATGGCGCCGATGCTGAATGGAATCCTGGGCGGAGCTTAAGAAGTCGAGGGGCGTGGCTTTGTGAAGGCATGTGCTGTGGTGGGGGGCGGCTGTGTTTCTTTCCATTTGCTTTCCTAGCGCGCGTTCCTTCCCAGCGGGTCCGTCGGACGGAGGTGGGATGCGGCAGACTAATCCGGGGAGGGTGGACTAATGTGCTCGTTGCTTTCTCAGGCTTCCCTTCGGGGGACGCGGTGGGAGTCCCTGGCCTTGACACCTGTTGGGACTGCTCTGGAAGAGCGGAGGTGCAGGCAGCGGGCGGGAGAGGGGTTCTTGCAGCTCCTCTGACCCGGAGTGCGTTTTGTGCTTCCTTAAGGGCAAAGCCAATGCTCGAGTTTTCTAAACATTTTGCAGGGAGTGTTGCCTGACTCTTGAGTTAGCGCCTTTCTTCCCCGCTGGCGAAATACCGCAGGCGCCGCGCTGGCCAATTCTTACCACTCCCCGTCGGCGAGGGATGAGTTGTGCCTGGAGTTTGCACAGTTTCATCGTGCGCTGGCAAAGGGCGGGATCTAAGTTTGGTTTGGCAGGGGCTTTGCCGCTGTTTCGCTTTCTGTAGCCCCGAGAGATAGACCGGCCTCTTCTGCTTTTTCCTTCTCCCATCCTCCCGCTTAAAATCTAAAGGCAAAAGTAGATCTTAAGGCGGCTTTCCCCAGCCTGATGTGTTCCAGATGTATTGGACTATATTTCCCATATTCTCCAGGGCACCCGGCTCTGAAGGCAGGACAGCGAGCCTTGGGAAGATAGCACGATCCTAACGATCGGAATGATTGCCTGGAGCTGCTTAGCTGTTCTCACATTCTGCCTCAAGTGTGTCACTGCAATTCTAAAAGTAGCTTTTTAAATCACGGCTCTGCCTGTTCCTGATGGGATGCTGTTTTATCAAACTGCTTTGATACTATTATATACAGTGCCAATAATAGTACATGGGGGAAGTGTTATTAATTGTAATAAGAAATTTGAGAAAAAGACAATGACTTGCATCCAGTGTGATCCAGGATGAAATAGCAGAACCAAGACAGACATTTAAAAATTCCTCCCTGGATAATCCCAGTGCTCTAACCCAATTCAGAAGCCTTTTTCCTTACAATTCTGGAGTTATTTCAGTCATAACTATGTACTAGGAATCATTCACAAAATACTGTTGATAAAACATCCTGACATTGAGAAATGAATGAGCTATAGTATGCTGTTTAATAATTTGATATTAGATGCTTTGGCTTTTTTTCTTGGTGTGTTTTGCTTTAAATGTTATATTAAAAAAACAGTATTACCTAGCAAACCATGCAGAAATTTATTGACATTTATATAACCATGAGTAATGTATAGCTAGGCATGCAGACTTAAAATTTCTATACTAGTTCAGAGCATATTAACATCCTCTCCCGTACATTGTGGTCTTTTTGACTTAAATTCATCCACTTTTTGTCCATGCTTTGTCTGTTGCATCATTTCCTTGAAGTTATGGCACTTTTAGCTAAGGTCCATCTAGTTATTTTACATGTAGTTATTTTGCTATCAGGAGTATGAGCTTTGAAGAAGATGTTTCAAGAGTCTTCTGATACTGCACTAAAGCCTCTTTGCAATATATATTAAAGTTCTGAAAAATAAAGGTGTGATACAAATCTAATAAATAATTTTCTGTCTGAATTGATCTTCTAAATGTAGCATTAAATTCTGCATTGGGACTATTGCTTATCCTGGTCACCTCACAGTACAGAGTATCTTCCAGTATTTGTACATGCTGAAGTATAATTTGAATAGACCCCCTCCCCCAATGCTTTCTTTGATTGTTGCAGTTGGAAAAGGCTGTTCCTGTTCCTGCAAGATACTTATATTTGTTTGTTGTATTTTTTTATGCATTGTGCTGATAACTAGCTCAGATTGCTTATCTACTTAGAAAACTTTGAACTGCTAGTAACTGCTGACATAAGCTATCCATTTAGCTATCTAAATTGCAGTACAGATTGAATCTATATAAAGAATGATCCTTGGGCTCATGGCAAATCTATATGTAGCATAGCAAAGCAAGTGTCCCTGTGTTAACTGGGCACAAAGAGCATACAATTGTATCTTTAGGATGGGCTATTATGATCTCCCTGTTTTATAATTTGGGCCAGTTCTTAACTAAATCCTGGGTTTTAGGACCCAAGGATAAGGCATGTTGGTTGCCTTTAGAAGAATGTCTGAGTATTGGATCAGCTGTGATTTTCTTAAGAGTACATGGGTTTATCTGAATTATTTAGTCATGGAACCAAGTATATATGGTGTTTGCTATTCGATTGGGACATGCTTGAGGCCAGATTCCATTTGTTGGATCAGTACTATGTAATGTTAATATGTTAAGTCATCCTGCTTACTAAGCTGCCATTTTGTAAGAGAATCTACTATAGATTCTTAATATTCTAAAGGTGCCCATCAGTTTGCAAAATTGGGGATTTCTGTTCTCTTTTGTTCTGTCTGAAAGGCACAAAAATCATGGGTTTGGGGTTTTTTTTTAGATAACCATTCTGTGTAGCAATAACATAAAGTCCTTTTCTAACTGATAAATAGTCTTTATGTTTTCTTTCTAGTTTTTTTATTTCAGGCTTTAAAATATTCAGGAATTTTATCAGGAATCCAAAACATCATGTTGTTGCTTGTGGTTAATTCTTTGCTTCTTGCTTTCTTTTTATCCAGGCTTGGTCTCACAAGGATTCAGCAGCTGATTGTATAACTTTTGAAGACATGCTGTCCCCATTACCTTCTCTTTGCTGAGAGTATGTGTTACAAGGTAAGGAAAAAGGGAGAGCTTCTCCTTCTTTTGGTATCTTCGTAATACTGCATTTAAAGTCGAAAACATTGGCTTTGAAATCACATTCAAACATTTAACTATTTCAAATATTTAAATTTCAACCCATGTAAGAAGCCTAGACTGAATGCAATAATAATCTGCAGGTGGAACTTCTATAAAAGTTGAATAATGGCCATGACATTTCACTGAATGTGACTATGTAACATAGCATTTAGTAAAAAAGATATCCCTCCACCTTTAAATGGAAATCTTTCACACAGAAATATGCATCCAAAGCAGTTATCTGCCCCATGACAATAATCAAATTGTTAAGAATCTTCTGAAATTACTAACATAGAACTAAAGTTAAAAACTCCAAATGAATGAGTGAGATTACATCTATCTCCCATTTCTCAAGATGAAATTCCATTTCTAAGGAGATGATTTGAATTATTGCAAACTTGAGAATGCTCTGAATGTGAGATATTATTTTCCTTACTGGTCCTATATTGGCTACTGTTCTGTTGGCACCCACCAACTGTATCTGCTTTTAGAAGAACTAATCAATATTAGCTTAGTAATCACAATTATTAAACAACCATCTCTCTTGTTTTTGTCATCTCTATAATATTTTCTTGCAATTAATAAATGCATGTCATAGTTATTTCTTGCAATTAATAATAAATGCATGTCACTTATGGTTTGTGTATACATCAGTCGATTTCCAAAACTATCAAATCTGTACTTACTCAAACATGTAATGTTAAAAATGATAATATAACCAATAAAAACCAAGTTGTCTTGAAAAAGCAGTAAAACATAAACTTCTATATTCCCCAAAGGGACTGGTCATGTTCCCTAATCCAGGACTTTGGGAATGAGCCTGGTCTTCAAGGCTCACTGAAAACAAGGTCAGGGTAAGGGCCATTCAAACTGCTTTAAGAACAAGATGGTTCTATGTGTAATTCTTCTTTTTATGCACTATTTAAGATATTTTAGGGGTTCTTTGGGAGTTTTCTGAGAATAAAGAAAACCCTTTTACTATACAGGTATTTCTCAATTTACAACCACAATTGAGCCCAAAATTTCCATTGCTAAGCGAGGCAGTTGTTGAGTGAGTTGCATCTCATTTTACAACCTTTTTTGGCAGTTGTTAAAGGGATCACTGCAGTTGTTGAGGGAATTGTGCAGTTGTTAAGCAAATCTGGCTTACCCCATTGACTTTGCTGGTCAGAAGCCAGTTGTAAAAGTTGCAAGTAATGATCACATGACCCTGTGACAGTACAATTGTCATAAATACATGCCAGGTGCCAAATGCCCGAATTTTTATCACTTAACCATGGGGATGCTGCAATTGTGGTAAGTGTGAAAAACTGTTATAAGTCACTTTTTTCAGTGGCATTATAACTACTGTGTTTCCCTGAAAATAAGACAGGGTCTTATTTTCTTTTGACCCCCAAAATATGGCCTGGGCCTTATTATCATGGGGAGGGGGTTATTGTTTTAGAATTGCGAGGGAGCTCCCGAAGAGCCAGGCACAATCTCAGGGGCGAATGGCTGTGTTGCGCTGTCGTAACTCATGAAAAACTGCCCAGCAACTCCCCTCTCCAGCCAGGCAGTGCGCCACTCACCGATCTAGCGGTATCCCAAAAGTGCCAAGCCACGGGAGTCGGAGGGGGGGAATAGGCACTCGTGCAGCTTGCCACCTTCGGCATACCGCTAGATTGGTGAGTGGCGCTCTGCCCGGCTGGAGAGGGGAGTTGCACAAGCGCCTGTTCCACCCTCCACTCGCGCACCTCCCAGCCTCACCACAACCTGGGCCAGCTCTCTCTGCAGGGCCAGGGTGCCGGCGTCACCATCCCAGCACTGAGGATGGTTTCTGCAGCTTCCAAATCCTGGAAGCCTGCTGCCAAGTCTTCCGGCAGCTGGCCCACAACCATAGAGCGCACTCCCAGAGTGGCAGCAGACCTCCGGGGTTTGGAAGCCACAGAAGAAGCTATCCGCAGTGCTGGGATGGCAGCAGCATTGTTGTTGTCATCCTGGCCCTGCAGGGAGAGGTGACCCAGGTCATTATGAGGCTGGGAGGTGCACAAGTGGTGGGGAGTGCGGAACAGGCACTCATGCAACCCCACTCTCCAGCCTGGCAGAGCACCACTCACTGACCTATCGGTATCCCAAAGGCATCAAGCCACGCGAGCGCCTATTCCCCCAGCTCCCGCAGTTTGGCGCCTTCAGGATACCGCTAAGTCAGTGAGTGGTACTCTGCCTGGCCGGAGGAGGTGCATTGTCCAAGCGGCTTATTTTCGGGGAGGGCTTATATGTTTGCTCACCCCAAAAATCTGGCATGACCTTAATTTCAGGGCATGTCACATTTTCGGGGAAATATTATATGAACTGCCTCAAAATGGATGACTGTAAGTCAAGGACTACTTGCGGGGCCTTTTCTAGCTCTATTGTTATAGTACAGTGATGGTTAACCTTTTTGGCACTGAGTGCCAAACCTGAAGCGCGCGCGCCCGAGCACCAGAACCCAAAAGACAGCAGCTGGCTGATGTGCGTGTGCGCACCATTGCACACACTGCGTGCCAGCCAGCTCAACCAGCACATGCGCGCAATGGAAGAGCAGCTGGCGACTGTGCGCGTACCTATAGAGACGACTCTGCGTGCCACCTCTGGCACACATGCCATAGGTTCACCATCACAGTTATAGTAGTTTAATGGGGAGTACTTGAAAGCTAGTTGAAAAGCCAACAAGCCTTCCTTGCATGAAGAACTCCATTGAGTCTAACTCATATAGTTTCATGGTTACTTTTTCTTCATGGAACAGAGTCAGAAATAAAGAGAGTCCAGTGATAATGTGACTAAGCAGGCTTTTCATTGTTAATATTATCCTAGAGAAATTTGGTTTTTCTCTGTACTTCCATTCAAAACAGTTTCTCTCCTCCCACATACATCTGGTGTTTGTAGCTGTGAGGCCTGTTTTTCAGAAATCGGTTTATTTTTGTATTGAGATATTTGAGAGATCCTTTTTGCAAATCAGTGCTAAGAAAATGATACTTTATCAAATTATTTAAAGTGGTTTTAAACATAGGGGAGCAGGGAGAAATGTTGAAAAGTGTATTGTATATTTTGGTTGCATACTGTAATTTATAGTTCAGTCCAACAGTGAAGTAAGCTTCAGTTTACAACAGTTTTGCAAAATACAATCTTTTCTTTCAATTTTTGTATATAAAAATTACAACTATTTGTAATTTAACAGAACACTATCGTGGACTGCGTTGTATCATTGGCCAGAGGGAGTAGATGCGGATAGAAAAATTAAGGTATTCGCAAGATAAGGCGTGAGAAAATGTGACTAGAGAGGAGCTGCTTGTTGCAATTTGTAGAGGATACACAGAATGGTCTTGGGGGACCAAAGAGGGGCCACCCAGACAACAATCAGGCAAGAGTGGCTTAAGTCCATTTTAACAAATTAATTTGAGAAAACATCTCATCCAGGCCCCTTCCTAATTCATGTGAAGATAAATTGAGGGAAAGCACATTCAAGTTTCTTCTACTATCATTGTCCCAATAAAAGTAGTTTTAGACTTACATGGCATTGATTTCTTAGCATGGTGTACCCTTTAGAACTGACAAGTATTTCATTCCGCTAAGAAGCATCAAAGGTTCTTTCAGAGCATTTTTTTCCAATGTCATATTAAAATATTTGGTGCACTGCCATAATAAGGAAAAAGTTGTGGCCTCCAAAAGCTAACACACCCTTTTTTCAAATATATAAACATTATAAAACATTTTTGTTAGAACGTCAATGTCTGTGACAATACTTCCTCTAGTTTGTTTGCATTTTGGTGTGCAAGACTAGAGAAATGCAGCAGTAGTTCCTCTTCAGAGAACCAGACATTATACTATTCACAAAATGTAATATCTTTATTTTCTGATGACTTCAGGTTAGGAATATACCTTATAAAATACTGTGAGAAACAGTTTTAAAAGGTGAGACTTTTATCTATCTTAGGTTCTCTTATCTGAGTGCTTTGAGACTGTTGCTTCAGTGCTGTTCTTAGCTTTCCTTGTACAGAAGCTCCCTGATTGATCTGAGCCCTTTATCCAATTCTTATCCCACCTGGTTAGATTGGACCACTATATCACTTGTCTTAGACAAATTGGGCTTCCATCTGGTACAAATAAGAAGCAGTAAGGGGTGAAAATATGAGCAAGACGCTATTTTTCATGAGGCCATATTTGCATGCAAAGCACTTCACTGGAATGAAAAAGGGGGGGGCAGTGTGCGAATCCATCGAAGTAAACTCTTACTTTGCATTGCAAAAGATGATTGGGTCCTTTCCTTTCATTAGTGTCGATTCCTGCATCACCCAGCCATTTATATCTGAACTGTGTGAGACTTCAGAAACTTTGCTTAATCAGTGTGAATTGTGCTTCAAGTCAACCATTTATCTATGCATGTGTGTTTATTTCTTCTGGAAATGTTCAGCCATGTTTAAGGGTATCTTTGGGCTACTGCTGAGACAGTTCTCAGAGTATTTTAGGACATTTAACATCTCCGTCTCCTTTCCAGTAATCAATTTTTTGACACATTCCATATTTATAATATTTAGAGGATATCATATCAAACTAGTTTATAAGGTTGGAATTGTAGTGATAATACATACAGTGGTTGCCATATTGGACTGACTGGGCCACACAACATAGCAATTCTGTGAGTGAGCATAAGATCCATAATTAATTAATGATTGCTTCTCTAATACTCCCACCCAGTATTGTTTTGGTAACTGTCTAGTCCAGCGATGAAGAACCTTTTTCGGTTCACGTACCATAAAGGGGGGGAGCACAGGGGGGTCATGCGTGGTCGTGCCACACCTATAATGCAACACGTGACCCCCCAGTGCGCATGCGCACGAGAGGCGCTCCCCTCATTTTTTGCATGCTTTTTTCACCCTCCCCAGGCTCCAGAGGCTTTATAGGAACCTGGGGAGGGTGAAAACAACTTCCCCTGCCCCCCCCAGGGGCCCTCCAGAGGCTTCAGGGCTAACGTAGCATCATTTTTAGTCCTCCGGAGGCTTCAGGGAAGCCTCCTGAAGGTCCCTGAAGCCTCCGGAGGGCTTAAACCGACCCTACGAGCAAACCGGAAGTCCGTTCCTGAACTTTTAGTTTGCCTGTAGGGCTGGTTTTTTGAGCTCCAGATGCTTCAGGGAAGCTCCTGAAGCCTCTGGAGAGCCTCGGGGGGGGGGGTTCTTTTTGCTCTCCCCAGGCTCCAAGAGAGTGAAAAATGGCTTTAAAAAAGGCTGAACTCAGCTGGCCAGCACGCACATGCGCACTGGCCAGCTGACAGGGCAACGTCTCGCGTGTCCTGACAAATGGCTCTGCATGCCACCTGTGGCACGCATGCCATAGGTTTGCCATCCCAGGTCTAGTCATTCAGCTGTGATTCACATTAATGATGCAACTCTGATCTTAGTGCAGTTTAAGTGATTAGATGTCTAGGCATGCCAGCTCTGTTCCCTGCCTGGCTATGGAATGTCACTTCCCATTCTCCACCCCGTCATGGTTGTCTCTGTTGATGAAAATTAGCAGTGAGGGAGGTAATTTGTATTTCTTGTATTTAAGTTAATGTGAAATTATACATATTGCATTACCAATCTGATATAACTCATTATCTATTGACGGGTCCTTGGTGCTCTCTGAGTTGCTTGTTTTCTTGCAAATGTTTCATTATTCTAACTAAGATAACATTATCAGTGCTAGTAAGGAGTGCTGTTTGCTGTTCAGTTTATATTATGGTGTCTATAAACTGACATCAAACAGCACTCTTTACTAGCACTGATGATGTTACCTAGTTAGGGTAATGAAAACTTTGCAAGAAAGCAAGCAAGCTCAGAGAGCACCAAGGACCCTCATTTCAACCCTGAGCTATAAATATTATCCTTTATTGGTATCATTATCTATTATAATACAGCTCTGGAATTTATTAGTATTAAGTTTCCCTCCCATCTCCCCTGCCCTTTTTTAAAAACATAGATTACCAGAGACTGTAAACCCTCAGTAAAGATAAATTTGCTTGGTTTCTGGCTTTTGTTTTTTGTTCTGATATAGGATCAATAGCTCCACTGGCAACTGGAAATGTAATTGCATTTTGCAAATGCTGCTACAGTAAAAAAATTGTTACTGTTGTTTCGGTGTGGATTTCTGCAGTAGTAGTTGTTTTTGTAAAGAAGGTAGCTCAAATGTTGAAACTTAAATTTAGCAGGGAATTTAAACCTTGAAAAGTTTGAAATCAATCAGGTGATTTCTAGGAACATTATTCAGGTTTGCTGGCTGGAATAGCTACTTGTCCAGAGAGAAAAAAAAATAGCAGTGAAGAAAATAAATTGCTTCACACCCTCCATATTCAATAGGGCACGACTGACAGCACTAGTTCTTGGTATGCCACAATGAATTGCATGTGTTCAAATATATGCTGATGTATTGCGATTTTACCCACATGTCAATAGAGTCCTTTATTTCCATGCAAGAGACAAGGTTCAGTGGAAGCTTTTCTCTGCAATAAAGGAGGAACGGAGAACATTCTTGCATAGTTTGCAATATTTCTTGGCAACGTCTTCCATACTATTCTGGAAAGCATAGCTCAGTGCACATCTCAGAAGACTGTCTCATTTTCTCCAAGCAGGAGTTTCCTGTGATCAGACTGCTGTTTATAGGAACTCCAGATGTAATGTCATTGGACCTTACTGTTAGAGTTGAGAGCTTAGATACTTTCCTGTCCAAGTGTAGTTTTGAACTATAACTTCATTCCCAGACAGTATGGTCAGCTTGTTACAAGAATTACAAGGCCTGCTGCCCAATGCATCACAGAACAGTGGTGAAATGCAAATTTTTTTACTACCGGTTCTGTGGTTGTGGCTTGGTGGGCATGGCAGGGGAAGGATACTGTAAAATCTCCATTCCCACCCCACTCTGGGGCCAGCCAGAGGTGACATTTGCCAGTTCCAACAGGAGTGGGCGACATACAAATTCTATTAAACTCGAAACTCGGTTCTCCAAACTATTCGAACTTTTCGCTACCGGTTCTCCAGAACCTGATGGATTTCACCCCGTCTCAGAGGCACCGTACTTATGTTAATGTCACTAGACCAAATGGAAATTAGTGGTATCTTCATACTGATTCTATCAAGCTGCCGAACAGCAGAATTCACAGTGTTTTGAATTGGCTGCTCTAAAGGAATGGAAGGATAGGCTATTACTTTTTAACAATTATAGCTGGGAAAAGTCCACGATAAATACACGACACTTGATCTTGTGTAAACAGCCTACAAGCAAAGAGTTCAAAGTCTTTATCTGGAGGCTGTTCCTCTAAATCTTCGAAGTTTGTGTAAATCTTAATTGCAATGAATAAGATCAACTATCCAGTATGTTTTGTCAGAAATCACAAGGTGATGTTTCCGAACCTCTGCTTAATATCAACATAAATGCAATCTCGAAAAGTATTTTTTATGTGATATTAATTCACATGTTCTTGATTCCAGTTTGGTTTGTTAAGAAACGTTCCTTGAGCTCTCAAGCCAATTCTTTTTTTTTCAACTTGCAAAAGGCTAAACTTTCAAATATTCTTTCTATTCAGATGTAAACCTTCAATTGTAAATAGTTGCCCCGTGTGCAGTTCCCTTGAATACTTAATTCGATGTGTATCTCTTATTTGGATTTTGAGACCTTTCGGTTACAATATTTTGCTACACTGCTTGTTTTTTGTGACACAGTAATTTCAAGCATTATAATATGACGTTTATATGTAACACTGGAAGACTTATCTAAATTCCCGAATGTCTAAAAAGGCCTAATCACGATTGTGCATTGAATTATCTTCTGTTTAAGCAAGAGTCAACTTGCATCTTCTGTGTTAACAAACATTATTATTATCCAGTTCCTTCCTGTTCTTGACACACGAGTGGAGGCTATTGCTGTGTCACAAAAAGGGACAGTGCGTTTTTGGGACTTCCTGCATCATACTCTGTTTATGCATAACCATGAAAAATAAGCAGGTGTATTCATGTTAGATTTTGTTTTGTTTTATCAACAATTACAATCAGCTTGGGTATAAAGTATGTTGAAATGATGATATATGCATGAGACTAGCACAATAAAGCTGTTTATATTTTTTAGTATATCACGGGGGCTTAACATAATAGGTCTTTTTTTAATTGAGAAGCATCCAATTGTAAGTAGCCCTAGTCACCTCATGGCTTGACTATTGTAATACGCTCTACATGGGGCCTCCCTTGAAGACTGTCCAGAATGCTTGTTTTATGTGCCCATGTGACATCCTTGCTTTGTGAGCTGTACTAGTTGAGAACTGAATTGTAGTCAGGTGGTGTTCAATCAGAAAAGGAAAATTCTTGACTGTCTTTTCTTTGGTAAAACCTCCTGTAGTGGAAATTCTTAATAAAAGGATTTTAAAGATAAAAGAGGTGGGGGGCTGACTAGCAAGTACAGGTAGCAACCAACTAGTTTAGCGACCACTCAGTTACAACAGTGATGATAAAGTACAGTAGTGATCAGTCCTCATATTTGTAAATTTAGCAGATCTGTAAAGCAGAGAAAAGATGAAATAAGACCATAAGCACAATCATGGTTTCACTTACTGACCAAGTTGCTAGGTCCAAATTGCAATTGCTAAATAAGAACTACTGTACCTGTAATAGGAAGGAAACACTAGACTCCCCAAGATGTAGAGGACCCGATGAAGCTTCCTACAGGGACTGGTTGAAAACAGACTCTGGAAATCAGCAAGTCAAAGTAGTAAGGAAGTAAGTGAATCTGGCAGCAAGAATTTGAGACATCTTGTCTTGTGGTCATATCAACACACCAATAAATGCTCCAACCTCAGTCTGAGCATATAAGCAGCTTCTTGGGCTCTGGCTTCTTTCTGAGATAAAGCTCTTCAGTATGTGGAACCAGCTCTCTTCTCTGCCTAAGCCCATGATGGTGAACCTATGGCACGCGTGCGAGAGGTGGCATGCAGAGCCCCCTGTGGGCATGTGGGCTCTTATGGGTTCTGCTGCGTATGGTCCAGTTTCAGCACTCGGTGCCAAAAAGATTAACCATCTCTAGCCTAAGCAATGAGCTGAATCCTGGCTGGGAGCACAACAGAGTGGGGAATTTGTTTAAAAGGTTGGATAAGGGTAGTCCAGCAGATGCTCTTTGTCATCCTCTGAATTTCCTTCAACCTTTTTAAATCTCCACCTCCCTCTTCTTCAGAGCAGCCTTTATGCTCAGCAGGCAGTGAGTCTGCAGATACTCATGTTTTGCTGCTGTGGCTTTACCACTAGCAGGCTGGTGTTTTCCCTTCACCACAGATAGATACTTATCTTAGATACTCCCCGCCCCCTAAGGAGATAACTTGGGTTTAATATCACACTATGCTCTAATCTTTGCTTTTGGCTTAGCAAACCCAACCCACAGATTTGAGGTTTATTTTCCAGAGTGGGTTTGCAGGATGGTCCAATGATGGTATAATGTGGAGCAGTTTATAAGTTTAAGTGCTATTGCTATTACTAATTTCATGGTGTGTCACAATTCACTCGTGGAACACATCCATTTATCTTCTCTGGGCTAAGTGGTCAGTAATACATTCCAGCCATGGTACTATTTTTAATTTCTTTTTCCATTTCTTTCACCTAAACGTTTTCCAGAAGACTCTGATATTTTCTTTGTTTTTTTTTAATGTACAGGTGTGGGCCCTTTTAACATATGATGCAACACCTTTTTATTTTATTTTTTGTTTAAACAAATTAAATGTAAATTATCATAATTTAAATTCTATTCTGTTCATGGGTATCATCCTACCAGGCCTGTCTCTAAAATCATGTAAAGTTCTTTAGAAACTTGAGTTTATCCTTTTCATTCCTCAGGACATTAGTATAAAGATGCTGAAAATTGTAAGCTAATGTTCCAGTAACATTCTTTCCTGTTATAAGAAACAGTGTTACAATTCTTAACATTGATCATCTCAATTTCTCACTACACCAAAATTTAATTTTGAAGCCCTCTTGATTGTGAAGCTTGACATCTTTTGGATATATTTTCCAATCTTTGTGAGCAATGCTCTTCTCAAAAGCATAAACTGGTTCATCAGTTCCTGTTCCTTCAGTTCTGATTCAGTCAGCACAGCAGCAGAACAATTATCTCTATCTCAGAGTTCTTTATATCTTTTTTCATCAAGTTCTTTGTTTCAAAACTTATCGTTTCCTTTGCAAAGTTTCATAATAGGATCCAGTTGCAGCTGTGTTTGGTTGCATCACTTATTCCCATGTGAACAGCAGTAAGAGACTGTTATCAAAGCATATGAGTGTTCACAATAGTTCTGTCATAACCCTAATTCATGTTTCTCAGAGATAGTTTCACAGTCCAAAAGGTTGGAATGAGCAATCATCAGTCCATCATTACCACCTTCTAGTCTTGCTACAGGAAGTTGTCCTTCTTCTATTTTTCAAGGCATCAGTTGTACAATTTCTGCCTGGTGAAGTCTGTTGAAGGTCTTCCAGTGGCATTTGAAAGTCGGACTCCTCTATTAGAGCCAGGCAATTCTTCATTCTAGTATGAAGAGCATTTTTAAGTCTCTTGTCCCTGACAATCATTCCCTTTTTGCTCTTTGATTGGTTGCTCAGAAACATGTTTCCTGTGTGCTATATATTTTAATTTTTTAAATAAGATTTGCTTCTTAATATTCCCCATATACTGATAATTAAATGCATTCAAAAAAGTGAAGAATAAATAATTGAAAGCCAAAAGTTACATCTTGGGAATGTTGATTTGTCCTAATGTGATTCTTGAAATACATTTGCATTTTCCTTTTAGCAGTACAGTGAGAAAGTTGGTGCTAAAATAACAGCTAGCTTATGACACTGCAAGAAATTCATACCTGAGCAGAGTTGTTCTTCCTCTCCAGAGCTAATTTCAGAAATTTGAAGTAGAGAAAAACTGTGTGGATAAATTTGATTGTGACCAATATTGGGTTTTTAATAATAGTCAGAAAAATGCTGCAAAGAAGGCTACTTAACTCGGTACACTCAAGACATATTTGGACTGTGATGGCTGATGATGGCAAGATTGTCAGCCCAACACATCTGGAAGCTCCGAGTTGGGAAAAATGGCCCAATGGCTTGATTGTTGCACCCTGGATTTCAACAGCGATGTGGGTGCTCTTTGGTTTAATTTGTTCAACCTGCTATTGATAAACGCCCACCTTCTCTCATTGCTAACTCTATGGCTTGGTTTAGAGCTACAATTCTATTTTACTAATATATATAAGGCTTCTGCAGTTGTTCAGTTTCCTCCTGTTCATATTCTTATATTTTATATCCAACAACTATATCAGCATTCTGTAATTATTAAAGTGCAATATAAACACTGCTTCCTTATTCATATTAGAGATCCTACATCAGAACATATAGAAAATATATGTTTAAACATTAAAGTATAGGAATAATCAACTTTATTTCAATGAACAAAAATAAGACATCATTTTGAACATAGTTCTTTTGTTCATTAGACAGCAAAATGCACACAGAGTAAACATCAGTGATGTAAGAATATTGTGGGGAGTTATTGTTTTTTTCCGTTTGTATATTGGATATTTATCTTTGTAAACCTCCCAGAGTCATTGAGAGTGAGTTGGGCACCATATAAATTTTCTTAAATAAAATAGTATTGTGATTTTTTACCTACTTAAATTATTTTGTAAATTATACTTAATCGCCTGAGAAAAATGTGGTAAAGTTTATTATTTTTAAGTGAAATTTTTCTAATGCCTTTTAATAGTTTCCAATTGGATTACTGCAAGCAGGTGGTAATGTCTAATTGGTTAGTAACAAAACAAAGTACCCAATGTACAAAATTAGAAGTGGTTGTGAGAAATGCTTCCTAAAATGTTTAGTGTTATATGTACAGGAAGTTTTTAGGTATGCAAAAGTATTCAGTCATCAGAGCCTTAAAGTGCTGTCAGAAATGGTACTGTTGAAATTCTTGCTTGCCTTTACTGTTGGAACAACAGCTAAATTTTAAGATCTTCCTCCAACAGTAGATATCAATTGCTGTGAAAAGTACATGTCAATGAATCCAGATCTACATGAAAGATCACCTAGAACCCTGTTTTATCATTATCCGAAGATCATTTTAAAACCTCTGGCAGTTCTTCTAATCTATAACTATGACTATGATTTTGCCCATCATGGGATCTTTACTTGTTATTAACTTATCATTGCTAGTGAATGTAGACATCATAGATATTATTAAGGTAATATCTTAATAACACTCATTTTTCAACTGATTTGTAACCCTGGAATAAATTAGAGCCACAGGAAAACCACAAGGCTTTTAGAGCATTTCAGTAGAAGTAAGGCAAGCCTGTAAAGCATGCCTCAGAAAGGAAGGAAGGAAGGAAGGAGGGAAGGAAGGAAGGATGGAAGGAAGGGGGAAACATATCTGTAATTGGGAGATCACTTTCTGCCTGAATGCAGATGTCAACTAGGTGTCCCTCGTGAGCTGAACTTTGCGTTGTAGCTCTTTCAAGTTCCACAACAGGGTATAAAAAGCAAAGAATTTGTTCCCAGGTGGATACTGTGCATTTTAATTTCACTTGTGCCTTTCCGTCTTGTTTAGGCCGTGCAAGACAACAGTCTGGTTTCAAAGTGGATTTTTATTCCTTGCTGGTGTTTATATTGATAGATTTATTGCCTAATTCTGCTTATTAGTGTCATTGTGCTTAGCAGTTCATTTTTTCTTGATATTAAACTGAATTCTTTCAGATATCTCAAACCAAGTCACATCACAAACTGAAGTGTACCCCAGACATTTTTTGCTGGAAATTATCAAAAGAGCAATGGAACCTAGGACTTTCTAGAACGTTTTGGTGAACAAAACAGTTTTGAAATGTGGAGGGTAAATAAAATCTCTCTACTAAGAGGAATGATCCAGTAGACCACAGGTGTCAAACCCGCGACTTCACGTTGTCACTTGATGTATGGTGATTCCATTTTGTGAAACCGAGGGTGATGCGTCCGGCCCGCAGGCCGCGGATTTGACACCCCTGCAGTAGACCACAGCTTTTATACACAGATGGTATGCTTATTTTGAGCTTGATTTTATATCTATCTAATAGATAGCAGTCATCTACCATTCTGCTACAAGTGTGTTTATTACTCTTTTTTCTGAGATAATCTTCCTTAGGGAAAGATGAGTTTTTCTCAGATGTTCTGTCTCTTGAACTTGGTTTCATAAAAAAATAGTTTCTCAAATGGGCTTAATCAACTAGAAATGTTTTGATTCCTAGTCATCTTAGGTAGTGATTAGAAATTCTGGAAGTTGTGGTTTTAAAGAACCTC